>NC_060075.1:41105000-41730000 GCF_922984935.1 Meles meles | reverse complement strand
TGTCAAGTGTATTAAATGATGGGGAAAGGAAGAAATAAAAATGCTTTCTGGCCCCGAGTAGCAGCATTTAAGTTTCCTGTATTTATTCTGGGGCAGTGTGGGCATAGAGCAGAGGTTGGCAAGTTTCTGTTAAGGGCCGGATCATGTCTGTGGCAACTACTTAGCTCTGCCCAGGCGTCATGAGAGTGACTGCAGACCAGAAGCAAATGAACAAGTGTGGTTCTATTCCAATAAGACATGATTACAAAAAACAGGTGGGATGCCTGGGTGGCTCAGTGGGTTAAAGCCTCTGCCTTCGGCTCAGGTCATGATCCCAGGGTCTTGGGATCGAGCCCCAAATCGGGCTTTCCGCTCAGCGGGGAGCCTGCTTCCTCATCCTCTCTCTCTCTCTCTGTCTGCTGCTCTGCCTACTTGTGATCTGTCTGTCAAATAAATAATAATAATAATAAAAAACAGGTGGTGAGCTAGATTTGGCTGGTGGGCAGGAATTTGGCATACCCTTGTATAAAGGAAAACCACCTGGCTTTAGAGTTAGGCAGTGCTCATTTCAAAGTCTGGCTCCCTGACCTGCTGAGCTAGGTGAATCACTCAGTTTCTCTGAACATGTTTCCATATCTATAAAGTGGAGGTGATCATCTTCAGTCAGGATTAGGACAAGTACAAACATGATACCCATCAGTATAAGGTTTCCTGTGAATCCCAGTCCTAAAGACAGCTTATCCAAAGGAAAAATTCCTCCTTGCCGCACGCAAACTGCCTCATGATGACACAGCGGGTTTCTAACATGTGTAGGGCAGTTCAAGATTATACTGAAGTTGCACTGAACAGAACGGATTCTGATATTGTAAAGTTTTTGTTCTTTTAAAAACAGTGTTCTTGACTGTCCCCCTTGAATGGTTTCAGGGCCTTGAAGATATTTTGGCCTGTCCTTGCTTTTCCTTCTGCCACATCTCCTGCCGGGGTTTGGCCAGTGCAGTCCCTTGGTGAGGGGCCCCGTGGGGTCAGGGTTAATGGAAGTGGACAGAAATTATTCTAAATCACAGAGGATCTGCCCAGCTGGTGGGCAACCCCAGCCCCTTGAGATTTCATCATGTGTCCTCCATTATACCAGAAGAATTTGAAACGTTTTGTTCATTAATAAATGCAGAAAAGCTCCTTTGCATTTCACAATAGACACAACCTGATCTTGGCAGGCGATCATAATAAGAATCAGCAAATCATTTAACTTCTCCCCCCTTGCCTCTGTTTCCCCAGGGGTCCCTAACAGCTCTCCGAGCTCTGAACTCCTACAGTATCTGTCTGAGGGGGTGATGATGACCAAATTCAGAGCCGAAAGCCAGTGCTGTGTGTGATGTGGGCAGCGAGGTCACTGTAATTTTTCTTCTCTAAGGTGGTATTTCTGAACCCAGCACAAGCAAGGCTTGCTGTGTATCCCATCAAAGGCCAGAATATGTCCCCGAGTGCTGAGAAAAAGAATAGCTCACTGCAGACCCAAACTTTCTGCTGGTTTGACTCCTCTTCAGATAGGGCCTGGAATGCAGACTGCTGACGGTCGAGGCCTGTTCTTTGAAGGGCCATATATCTGTACTTGTGAGCAAAATGTAATTCTGAATTGTGTTATGTCTTTGGTGAGTATGGAAAACTATGTAGCAATGATCAAAATAATGGAACCACTTGGGCTTGGAAGTTGGGAATTTTGCTCTGAGGATTATACTGTTCCGGAACATTGTGATATTGACTCCCTTTTTGAATAGCTGTTCCTTTTGTCTACTTTGCGTCATTCTCACTGGCCCCTCCCTGGGCCTCTGGCCCATCCTTACCTATCCTGCTTTACCTACAAGCCTCTGACTTTAACTCTAGTGCCTGCTCACAGAAGCTGGATTGTTTCCAAAATGCAAGTCTGATCACATCATTTACCTGCTTGAAACCTCTGACGGTTCGGCACCGACCGTGTGTGGATGAAGACCAGTGCCCTACATGGGCACCTGTGGTTGTCTTCCAACTCCTGCTCCAACAGACACCTTCCCCTTGGCTTCATCCCACACACCCCATGATCTAGCCACACTGAGAGCCTTTAGGTGCCTTGGACTTCACCCCTGAGCCTTTATTTGTGCTCTTCCTTCCACCTGTGACTTAAAGCCTCCTCATACCTGCTCATTCCTCAAGTGAACATAATCCTTCCCTAACCTGCTGCCTTCCCCCCAAAGTCAGTGTTGGTCCCCCAGTCTCCCATGATGGGATTGTACCATAACATCACAAACTGTGTGTCCTTTGTTGACTATCACATATCCACAGTCTTTACAATCCAATCACATAGTAGTTACTAAGAAAATACCCATTTAGGGACACCTGAGTGGCTTAGTCAGTTAAGCCTCTGTCTTCAGCTCAGGTCAGGATCCTGGGGTCCTGGGATCAAGCCGCACCTTGAGGTCCCTGTTCAGTGGGAACGTGCTTCTTCCTCTCCCTCTGCCTGCTACTCTCCCTGCTTGTCGTCTCTCCGTGTCTCTGTGTGTGTGTCAATTAAATAAATAAAATCTTTTTAAAAAAGAAGAAAATATCTATATAACTTATGACTGATAGACTCATCAAGTGATTAAAAGAAACAAATAGCTTTAAAAAATCAGTATTTCTCAACCCTCAGATTACAGTAAAATGGAAAGCATCCCTTGGCCTGGCCTCACCCCCCCCTCAGAGATTCTGATTCATTCGGTCTGGAATGAGCTCCGGACACTAGGCAGGTTTCACAACGCCCCACTGGGATGCTAATGTGCAGGAGGGTTTGAGGTCTACTGGTCTAAATGAGAAGGCATAAAATAGAAAGAATCAATGACCGCTGGCCTTCCAGGGAAAAGAGAGAAGGGATAGCCTCCCTTCCGTCATTAAACTGCCCAGTGCGACTTACGGAGGAAGAACCAAGAGCTCAGCTTGTTGTTGCCTGTGTTTCCTCCAAGGCTTGGTCTTCAGATATTAGCTATGGTGTGGGCAGGATGAGTGTTTTCACCTGGGACAGTCAGAGAGAGGGTCAGGGGACTATGCTGGCTCTGGGCATGCTCTGAGAAGCCACCTTTACTCGGGAAGCCAGACCACTCTGCTTATCACAGAGGCAGCCAAAGCCACTGTGGTATGGGTCTCTGCCTGCCAGGCTCAGGCCCTGCTTAGGGACCCCCTTTAGCAAGGGCAGCCCCCATCTTCCCAATGTGCACACAGTTCCCTGGGCAGCAATTAGCATCTGTGTTCCCCAACACAGGGCAGCAGCCTGTGTGCCAACCCGAGTAGGCAACCTTCGGCCAGCAGTGTCTGTATGGGCCTGGAGAACCTGAGGGAGCACTAGCATTAGCCAGTATGAGAGGTGACTTTTCAAACGTACCCTGAGAGCACAGCGGATGGCCCTGGAGCTGTCAGAAAGGGAGCTACCTGCTCAGCACTGCTCCCTTGCCTGAGAACTTCCTCCGGTTTTAGCTGCTAATAAAACAGAAATTGGGCGGCAGGAGACAGAGAGATGCTCAGGCAGCTCCAAGCTTCCTGAGAATCTGCTCATCATCCAAACTGACAGCTTTGAAGGCCTTGGTGTTCGTCCCCCAAATAGCTCTTTAGATAATGCCTGATCCCACCATCCTGGGCAGGTGTTAACCGGGTGAGTTCACATTCCAAAGACTGAGACGCAAGGCACTAACAGCTGTCCTATTCCTCACAGAAGGCATCTGACTGAAGACTGAAGGCATCTCTATGGCCAGGAAAAAAATAAAACTTTCAACCAGCAATTCATCTTAAAATCAATTAGTGCAGAGTCTCTTGAAGAGCAACGGACATGGAAGCAACACACTTCTCATTCTCTTCAGCGGTCGCAGTAAGTCAGCTCAAAAGAGAGAAACCAAGGTAAAGTTTGGGATCACGACCTTCTCTTTGCAGCCTGCCCTTGAAGGGACCACAGTTAAGAGGCAAACAGCAGTGTGACCAAACTTCCTTCTTCCACTGCAAATAGGGAGCCAAATTAATACAGTCAACAGGGCAGATCGGCTGGTCAGCTAATTGAGGACCCTGGTTGACAACAGGAAGCTATTTTCACCAGTGTCTGATGGAGTCGGCCTCAGGCAAGCAAAGTCTGAGCAAATCACATTAGGGAGTGACATTTAATCCACAGCTTTGAATAAACAACATGTCAAGTCAGTCAGTCAAAACATGTGACTACGTGTGAAGAAAGAGGCAGAAACCAATGGGGCTGGTCTGCTCACAAAAGTTGAGAAACACTTTTCCCAGAGGGTTGGGAGAAATGGCCAAGATTTTTTTTTTTTAATGAGATTTTATTTATTTATTTACTTACTTATATTATAGCTAAGATTTTTTAAAATAACTATGCTACTGTTGTTTTTTGGATGCTCGTTCACCAAAGTCAGCCATGCTTTGTCCAGCATGGATGCTGAAAGCAAAGTCTTTTGGAAGTCTTCTGAAAGTTACCAAGAATGACCTTCCCAATGGGAAAGTCTCCCAAACCATGGTCACTCCTGAGGCTTGGTTCTCTTGCAGCTGTGGCTGCCGTGAGTAAGAGTGGTGGTGGACTGACTCTCCTGGGAGGTCCCCAAAAGTAGAGGAGGAATTTCTCTGGAGAACTGAGCCTTGGAGGACTTTCTTTTTTTAAGTTACATAATCATGAGACCAAAATACACACTGCTAAATGATGAGCTATTCCAGATCATCCTTGTTCCTGGATACATGGTGACCACAGATATCCCTTCAAACATTATGGGTTGTTTACCAACAAATCTGGGACGATTCACTGCCCCTTCTTTGCTTATTCCTGGTACGGTGTGATGGAAAGGAGTGAATGGTAATTATGTCTGCTCTTGTATTGATCGACCCTCATATGTCTCAACCTCCACGGATGGTCAGATTACCTAATTACACATCTCTGTGCCCAGGATCAGTTTCATAAATATTTGTGGAGTGACGGAAGAGGCTAAAGGAAGACGGAGATTAGGAGTATCAGTAGGCCCTGATAAATTAGCTTCAAACTACTCTGAAATTAGTTGCTATTAAGAAATAAATGAAATGTCTACTGTCTCACGTGGAGGTGAAACCAGACGCTCTGTGCACTGAGATCTCCCGGCATGTTTTGCATAACCTGTTAAATAGTGACAAATGAAATGGGACAATCTGCCCCGCTGGAAGGGAGATTTAATAAACTTTTCATAAGCAGACTGCTCAGGCAAGACCACAGGGGATCCAGGGCGGGAAAAACGTGGTCTGGCTCCCACAAACTAGCTCAGCCATCGGGCAAGGCTGCTGAACCCCAGGGAGATCAGAATCATCGCTTCAGTGAGTCGCTCTGGAAGGACAGTGCCACCAAAGTGGAAGGGCTGGGGGAGGCTCCTCAGCAGACAGATGTGGCAGGGGAGAGAGCCACGCAGTGGGACTTCAAATTCCGCAGTGCCCATGGGTCTCTACTCTGTTAGATATACGGGGAAGGACTGGTCTTTTTACCCTTCTGCAAATATTTTCCTCTTTTCACTACTCATCCAACTAACAGTGTGACATTATAAGTGGACCATTCTCTGCTGAGAAATTTAAAACTGTGGTATGTGTTTTAATTTCCAAATAAATTCATCGGAATCATCAACGGAATACCTTAAGAGTAAATATATTTTTATTTTCTAGGTTTGGCCTAATAAATCATCATTTCCTGGGTATTACAAGCTTTCGAAGTACACCTTCAGTCCTGTACTTGCTCAGCTAACATTTATTAGGCACTTAATATGGGTTGATCACTGGGTGAGGTGCTGGGAATACAAAGAACCAGACCCAGTGCCCACCTTGCAAAATCTGCCCTTAGGGGGAGGCAGATGTGTAAACAAATAATAACGTTGGATTTTAGTAAGTCCTATTATAGGTATGGGCTAACAATATAATTTGGGGGCAAGGAAAACAAAGTGATTATTAAGCACCTAACAGTTTTTTGCACATCCAAATGTATTTCTATTGTATTTCTACCCTATTGTTTCAACAAGGCACTTCTCAGAGTGCACTGAAATTAGATATTCACTACTAGTCTCCTGGTAGGACCTTGAGCCCGCAGAAAGAAGACACTATACCTCATTTATCTTTTTATCACTAGTGGGTTTTTAAA
Organism: Meles meles; assembly: GCF_922984935.1. Taxonomy (NCBI): domain Eukaryota; kingdom Metazoa; phylum Chordata; class Mammalia; order Carnivora; family Mustelidae; genus Meles; species Meles meles. The sequence continues at coordinate 41,723,879 of NC_060075.1, read as the reverse complement.
TCCCTCATACCTGGAAAATCTCCCACTCAGTCCAGTAAAGCGAAGGTCAACCAGACTGTATTTCTGAATTACATGTTTAAAAAAAAATGATTTCTGGTGCATCTTTGTGAAGGCCACAGCTGAATCCCTGTGATAGTTTCAAGCAGTAGGAAAGAGAGGATTTCTAACAGTAGCAATGATAGAATGATAGATTAACTCTGGTTAACACACCTGCTATACGAACGTCCTGCTGTATTTTTCCCAGATAGTTATAAATTGGGACACCTCATAAATCCCCAGGCCTTTTCTTTTCCATGGCTGGTTATTACAGTGTCCCAGGGCAGAAGAGCACTTTCTAAACTAAAGTAATTGTGAGCCATTTATTATCTTTAAAGGAGAACCTGTCAACCACCACAGCACAAATTTCAGACAATTAAAACAGCCCAGACTGCTCTGATTCTGCAAAATCCCAACAGTCACTTGGCAATTTAGAGCCAATGAGCCCAAAAAAGGTTTGAAATGGCTCCTGTGTTTCTCTACGCAATACCTCTTCCTTTTTTTTTTTTTTGCTCATTTGCTATACCTCTCACAGCAGCAACATAGCTGTTCCCACAGTTCCCAGAAATTCACTGCATCTACTGCACTTCACCTAAATGTGGTCCCTTACCTACCGATGAGTCCTTTGGAGGAAACCCCACAGAAGGTAATTGCGTGGTATATGTCAGTGTCTCCTATGTCAATGGTGGGCATCACTAATCTATCAGGGCACCTTTTAAAAAACTGTTCTCCCTGCTGAACAAGGACTCTGCCCATAGGCAACCACCCCCAACCTGTTGAATTTGGCATTCAAGATGGCACCCATCCTCCATCTCTGAAGAAATCAATGTAGATGACCAATAGTTAATCTTACCTAACACATCCAACTGTTCAATAACTTCGGACTAGAGTTTCTTAAAAGTCCCAAGGTCCAATATCTCTGAGGATTAGCTCAAGTCCTTTAAGGGCCTGGATCTGTGTTCAATTTTATGTACTTGAGTAAGCTGTTCAATGACTACACAGTCTTTCTATCTGACTCACTATCTTGGTGATCAAAACCAATACTAATGCCTCTGGAAATGGAGTACTCTCTGCCGCAAGGATGTGATCACTTGTCCTAGAACAGAGCCAGATACTCAGGGCTCACCCATGCGTGCTGACATGATGAAATAGTGGGCAGACATGTGTCTCCTAGGTCAAATTATAAACTGAACACAATCACCTTTTTCCTTCCTTTCAAATTTCCATGATTTTTATAACTCCGGACAAAATTTCTGACTATACCCAATATATGAGGAACTTTCCTAGAATTATAACTTAGGTGAAATTAACTGAGGATTTTGGGGAAGTAATATCTGCTTCTATAACACAAATCCTCTTGCTACTTATTTATTAAAAACAAATGAAATTATTTCCAAGTGGATATAATTTATACTATAGTTCAGATATATTGAAGAGTCATGTTCTGTTGAGTTTTATTTTTTTAAAGAAAGTATGATAGGCAGGGAAAAAAGGCTTGAGTCATGTAAGATGGTACAAGCAAAACAAGCTTCAGAAAACAAAAACAAAAACACATTAAACTATATGAGAGTTCTCAATTTCTCATTTAAGAAATCTATGCATGTTATGTTGGATCTCACCACTCATCCCACCATGCATTCTTAAATTAGAAAATATATTTTTAAACTGAAAACAAATTTGATATCCACCCTCTCCCTCACCTAATCAGGTATAGTCATAAGAGTCAAATGGGATGGGTACCCAAAAAACACCTTTTCTCTATCAGAGGGAACAGCATGGTGACTCTTAGTGCTTACTGGTGGTATACTAAGTGGAGTGGCATCCTTTAAACTTGGTATCATTAATCTCATTGTTTCTTCACAACAATCCTACCACAGAGTGACCCTTCATTTCTTTGCCTTCCGGAAACCACTGGTAAATGATGGGAGAGACTGAATCCAAGTTCTGAATGTAGAAAACCTATGCTTTGGACCTGCCTGGGTGGCTCAGTCAGTTATGTGTTCAACTCTTGATTTCAGCTCAGGTCATGATCTCAGGGTCATCGTGAGATGGAGCCCCGAACCATGCTGGGTGTTGACCTGGCTTAAGATTCTCTCTCTCTCCCTCTCCCTCTCTGGTCCTGTCCCTACCAATCACTCTCTCTCTCTCTGTCAAGAAAAATGTTAGAAAAAGAAAGCCTATGTTTTAAATTATTAAAATGGAAATACGAAGGTACAGTTCATTTCAGAATATGAGAGTTGAATGAAAAGATGTTTACAGCTTTAACCTACAGTTAACAAATGCTACTGCGCTAAGTTGATGAAAAGATTCACAAGTCATACACAGCTCCTGCTAACTAGTAAGTACTCAAGTAGTCAGCAAACTCGCTGAGCTTTCATAAATAAAATCCAGGTGAGAATTTTACTTTTATTATTATTGTTACAAGGGTGTTTGGGAATTAGCATGAACATCTGACAAATAAAAATTGGGTCCGAGGAATTTGCTGAGGCTGTGAGGGGAGGAAGATGACAACTATTCTGCAAAATGGTGTCTGCTGATGGCATAAGCAGAACTGCCATCTGCTAAAATGAATGTCTGAGGACTTGCGGGAGCCCAAGGGGACAAGTGTTACTAAAGGTGGCATTGTAGATGATAGTGCTTGGAAATCAAACCTGGAATCTGGGGACTTCAACTAACTGATAACCACAACCCTCCCCCCTCTTTTTGGCAGGTTGGTCACTACAGGCTGGTATGTATAGGTGCATAAGGATGGGTAAGATGCTGAAAAAACCCAGACACTGAAAATGTTAAAAAAGTGCTTACTGGCATTTGCCCAAACTCCTTTGTTCTGAGATCTCATCTTGTCAAAGTGACTCTTTTTTCTGTTTCATCTGCTTGAGGTATAAAAAAATGAAAAGTCTTTGACCTCAAGGACTTCATTCCAAACCAATAGTTCTACTGTCTGTCTACAGGGGGAGGTGAGACCTCTAGAAGATCTTGGTGCTTCCAAGATCAAATTCTGGAATTACTGAAATTCAATGTTTAGTAAATACATGAATGAATGACTAAGTGAATGAAAAGATGTATGAGACTCAACATATACAAGAAATTATATATATAATACAACTTCAGAATCTTAGCATTTTTACCTGGATGGGACTTTAGGGGTCAGACTGCAGCATATGCTAAGATAAAATTAAGTGATTTAATCAAAATCACACAGCAGATACTGGCAGAGCAGGGATTTGACCCCAAATCTCCTGACTTCAACCTGCTTCATGCTATTTGCTCTGAGGCAATGATGTTAAATGGTGATTCCCATGTTCTCTGTGGTTCAAGGGAGAGGAGACCACTTCCAGTTGGGGGATTAGAAAATACTGTAGGCTAAAAGCAGGCTCTGGGAGGGGTCCTGCAGGTTGGGTATGATTCAGATCTGAAAGGAGGAGTGAGGGGGTTAGGGCTTCCCAAGTCAACATAAAGGCAATTGTTCAAGATCACTTTGAATTCACGGAAAGGCCAAAGGAAATCAGTAAACACCAGAGTCAGGCAGAACTGCGTTTGATTCTTAGTGCTCTCACTATTACCATCTATGTCTTCTGGGGCAAATTTCTGAACCTCTCTAAGGCTAAGCTCCCCCAACAAACTGGAAATTACAGTACAGACTTCACAATGTGATATAAGGGTTAAAAAAATCTTTTCCAAGCAGCTTTTACAGGACAAGACAAAAATGATAGCTATTTTTCAGGCTTATTTACTTAGGGAGAGGGGTAGGATGTAGTAGAAGATGCATCGAGATCAAACTATGGAAGCCTGCAATTGCCAAGTAGAAGAATTTGAGGGACACCCGGGGGGCTAGGTCGACTAAGCTCCAGCCTATGGCTCAGGTCATGATCTCAGGGTCCTGGGATCAAGTCCTGCATTGGGCTCCCTGCTCAGTGGGGAGTCTGCATCTCTCTCTGCCTCTCCTCCAACTCATGTGCTTTCTCTCTCTCTCTCTCTCAAATAAATAAATCATTTTTTTTTTAAAAAGAATTCATTCAAACTGTATCTTGCAGGTAAAAATTTAAGACCTCGAGAAGAACTAAGTGATAAAGTCAAAGATTAATAATTAAGCTAGATTCTTACTGGGCTTTTCATTTTTCTTCGTGTGCTGTCTTCTGTGTAACCCTAGGCACATCTTCCCACCTCTCTGTTTTTTCTCCCCATCCCAATGGATATGGGCATCCTTGTAACTTTTGGATTGAGCATTCTGGATGGGTTAATGAAAAAAGAAAGCCCTCTAAACCAGGTGTTATTTATCCTTATGAAATAGATAATTCATAAAGTCTCTAGCTGGGAGTTGCCAAGGGAAATTTAGATATGTTTTCCATAAGATCCCTGTCAGTAATAGGGAGAAAGAGTCCATTCTGGAAAGGACTACAAAAACATTTTTGGTATGACACTAAAAGGATAGCACCCCAAATAGAGCTGAGACATTTTCTCTACAACTTCAAGATCAACATACCCCTCTTTATTGCCCCACCCAAAGAACAGAAAGAGGCAAAGAGGAGAAAATTTGAGTGAAGAATGGATGCCAAACCAACATGGTGCAAAAGGTGAATGGAGTGAGAAGGAAAAACAAGAGGTAAGATGTATATAAGTCAAGATAAATACTACACTTAAAGCTTTTTTTTTTTTTAAGTATAAGAGTCACTTGGTACAAAAAAAGTAAAGCTATAAATGCTTGTTCTTTTAGCACAAGATGTTCAAAAAGGACATCTCAAAATACTTTACTGATACAAGGACATTTTGTTTGAAGGGGACTTGGAAGCAGGTAGGCTCTGGTAAGCAAGTTTATAAATGGCGAGAACCAAGGCACAGAGAAAGGATGTGGCTGGATAAACACAGTGACCCGCCTTATACCCCATCCCAGTGTGCATATTGAGAAACCAGACCCAAAACATCGTCTACTACAGAACCTATCCCTCCCCTAGTTAGGATAACCAAAAGTCACACTGGTGTTTCGAAACAACTCCCCTTTCTCAAGAGCCCACCTCCCATGCTCCCATCAGCCAACTTTCAGCTATTTGTCTTTGGCTAACTGGGTTTCTAAGGTAGCTCTGCAAACTGCTCACTCCCCACACATCATTAATCAGTGCCAAACTAAACAGGCTCCAGGCCCAGCTGAGAATACAGTGACTTGGCTCATCACCCCAAGACCTAATGAACACACATGAATGATGACTATTGGGTAAATACCACACAGAGAAAGCGAGCAAGCTAAGTGACTATTGCTTCAGATGTTATAGCTAGGAAGGTTGTGTGACAAATATTGATATCCAAATTGTTTCAGACGTACAGTAATTTTCCAATGCGCTAAAGCTTGCTGGCATTGCTGGCATTTATTTAAAGTGTTAAATTGAAAGGGGAATAAAATTTGGGTCATTTAGGGAGTATACTCAGCAATTTCTATGATATCGGATAAATGTGGCTGAGCTATAGTAATTCCCCTCCATGATAAAGGAAACCATATTAGTGGGTTTGTTAGCAGTTTTGTTAAAAAGGGCATAAGAGGTTTTGGGGAACCTGGGTGGCTTAGTCGGTTGACCATATGACTTGATTTTGGCCCAGGTCATGATCTTAAGGGTATGGGATTGAGCCCCATCTCCGTGCTCAGTGCAGAGTCTGCTTAAGATTCTCTCCTTCTGCCCCTACCCCACTCTCTCTTTCTCTCTAAAATAAATAATAAAAGGTGTTCATGCTTTATTAAAAAAAAAAAAAAGATGGCATGCCCATGGACAAGTATCCTGTAAAGGCAGCACACTTAATTATCTCTAATATTAATGCTGTCAGGAATTGGGTAAATCATTGGAGGAAAATAGGAGACAGTTTTTGAGCCACATCCAAAGGGATCTTTTTAAAATTACCAGGATATTAATAATAGTTAGAGCTGGTAAGGGACAAACCCTAAGGATGTTCCAAGGGTATATACTTAACCATTATGGGCAGGGGGAAAGAGTTAGATGACGTTAAGAGAAAACTGGAGCACTAGGTAATAACTAAGTGGGTCATATTCTTTCTCACTTTATTATTTTGATATGTTTCCTAAGGTTCTCTAGCTATATAGAGTGAAAGTACATGAATGTTAGAAACAAGGAGATCTATGGTAATTTGCTTATCATCTCTGAGCCTTAACTTCCTCCTCTGTAAAAATGGGGATGGGATTGGGAGGGAGACAAACCATAAATGACTCTTAATCTCACAAAACAAACTGGGGGTTGCTGGGGGGAGGTGGGATTGGGAGAGGGGGAGCGGGCTATGGACATTGGGGAGGGGAGGCGAACCATAAGAGACTATGGACTCTGAAAAACAACCTGAGGGTTTTGAAGGGTCAGGGGTGGGAGGTTGGGGGAACAGGTGGTGGGTAATGGGGAGGGCACGTTTTGCATGGAGCACTGGGTGTTGTGCAAAAAGAATGAATACTGTTACGCTGAAAAAATAAATAAAATGGAAAAAAAAATGGGGATAATACTTCAAAACATAATTTGGAATATTTAATTAGAAAATGTAAATGAAAGTACCTAAAGTATTTCTTGACACATACTAGGTATTCAATGAGTGTTTCTACTTTGCTTTCCTTCACATTTATGGCATGTATCACAACTAGGTCCCACTGTAGCTTATTTTGTCTTTGTTAAGCTGTGACATTTCTCAAGTTCAAGATTTGTTTGAGTATCTACCTCCACAGCACCTTGACGCTTTCTCAGGAGGTGTACAAGAAATGCTCACAGGAAAACCACTGAATGCCTCAACTCGTCAGACAAGGGATAGGATAGCCTGCACAATATGACCTGCCAGGTCCCACACCTCTACAAACACAGTGGCCACACTGTGTATAATTTATAAATCCACAATCACTTCATTCATTGGATTGGATTCTTCAATGGAGACCTCCTACCTAGCAAGTACTTGATAAATACTAAATGAGAGGATATTTTAATACCCCTTTGTATTTGCTTGGGGTACTCTGTTGATGTGAAAGACTACTACATAGAGGAGAGGAATTTCAGCAAGGTTCACTGGGAGAACAAAATGTGGGAAAAAGTTTATTTCAGAGGAATGTGTACAGGGCTTCTAGAAAAAAACAGTCAAAATATAAAGGTGAAAACTACAGAATGTTTATCTTCTTATAAAAATGAAAGTGACCCCCTGGAGATAAAAATACATTATATGTTTATAAAAAAAATAAGAAATAAATAAAAATTTAAAAAAAAAGTGACTTGAGTTCTAGGGACAGAGTCTGACCAACTTGAACAGAGGATACAGTGGAGGACAGAGCTGGTTGTCTTCACATCAGGATCCTCACTGTATGACAATGACAAGTAGTAACAAGAAAGATCACAAGCCCCTCAATAAATAGTAACAGAATCTGAATGTGTGTTCTACCAGCTCTGCCTTGGAGGAGAATCTGGGGAGGAGTTTATGACACAGGCAAAGAATGGGGTCATAATAAAAAGCTATTGGGTCATTAAAATGAGCCTGTGTGCTATAGTTTCTGGGTACTGCCATTGTTGGCTGATCCTCTGTTGATTTGTGTTGATAATAAACCATGCGGCTGTAACTGAACTCCTCCAATCACACAATAGCAGTAGAGGACCCTTGACAGTCTCTCAACATAGGACTTGGAAGCTCAGAGATTTGTATGGAGTTTTAAAGTTCCATGACCTATTTAAGGTAAAGATTATGAACCCAGAGTTCTTTGAACTACCTGAAATTGTGTGTCACGTCTTATGGACATGCACAGATGTACCCTTTCACTCCCAGGGAATCTGTTGTTTTCCTCATTCTCAAAGCTGGTCATGATGGAGTCCATAAGAAATATTGATTTAAAGAGGTAGCATAAGAAAAAGAATTATGAAAACCAGAACAGAAGCTGCATTTCTAGTTTTGGACTACAAATGGCTTTCTGTGTCTATGGAACATTTTCTTCTAGAAGTGTTCCATGAGCACCTCTCACACAGCATTCTAAAACTCAACTTCTATCTCTTTTTCAAGTGTTCTTCCTGGAACATTCCCTATAAGGGTTTATAGTATCCTCCTTTGGACCAAAAATAATGAAGTCATCTTGGACACATTTTCCTTTCTCATGCTCTGTGTCTAATCATCAAGTTATGACTGAACCTTCTCAGTGTTTCTCTGTTTTGCCTTTTTCCTTCCACTCCTCCTCCTTCTGCTTACTGAGGCTCAACTTCCCTTATCTGGACTCTTCAGAAGCCTCGTAGCTTATCTCACTCCCTCCACGTTCAACCCCTCCCATCCTTTCTCCAGAGGCAGCCTGATGTGCAAAACACAAATCTGACCCCGTGGATCCAGGTGCTCAGCAGCACAAAAGTCAAATTTTCAACAATGAAAACAGTGTCCTCCATCCCTGGGCCCCTGCCTGTGTCTTCCTGTCTCACTGCCTCCCATCTCCCATCTCTCAGTCCAGATGCCACCTTCTAGAAACCCTGGGGTACTAGTAATTTCCTTGTTCTTTTATGCTGATTTCACTTTTGGAAAGCCCCCTCTGACAGGCTCACTGCTCATCCTTCACTGAGGCAGGCCTGTCACCCCATCCCAATCTGATCCCGCTATATTAAAAAGACTTAATTTAAGCGCAACCCCTCCATCCTCCACCATACTGTTATATTCTTCGGGTAAAGACAACTCCTATGAATCATGTTATCCCCAATACCTAAAATATTGCCTAGTCTGCTGAGAATCTATTCATTTTCTTCTGGTTGGGTCACCCTGAAAACATCATGGCTACTCTGGAGTCTTGGCCAGCAGCAGGTAGCAGCAGGGAGCTATCCTGAAAGGAAAAGGTAAGGAGCAAAACAGTTCACAAGTAAAGGTCCTGACTTTTTACATGGGGGAATATAAAATCCCGCATCCTTCCTTGATTCCTGCGGCACTGAAACTCCGACCTGAGATTCGGCCAGCTGCATGACCTTTCAACCTTATTCAATTTTTTATTTGGATCAGTTCTCCCCCGACCAACAATATTTCTTCATCAGCGCAGCACTTTTGGTGGCAAAAGAAGCTAATGACTCACACGTGTTAGGTCTGGGGGACTGCTCAATCTCCGTGTACCTACAGCTGTTTTTCAAAATGAATGCTTTATTATAAAGTTTAAGGCTTTTTCATCGGAACTTGCTGATGTGCAACAGGAATGATAAATGTTTTACCTTAATGCTCCATGGAATCATTAGGGTAAAACACGCAACATATATGAAAACCCTTCATCAACTGTAAGGTCTTATACAAAGAAATGTACTTTCTTCCTCTCCATTGTTTTAGAATGATCAGACACATTCGAATAAACGGCCTCCTAGTGTCAAATGCAAGATTCCAGAAGTTCAAGTTGTGAAATCTGGAGAGCTTTAATTTAGCAGAGCACAGTTCCTTAAACTATTTGCCCTAATAATAAAAGACCTAGATTAAAAATACCCATTTGAAGTGAAACTACTCAACAGTATTATTCAAAAAATGTTTGTTCTTCTCTTTAAGAAACAGGAGGGGAAAGGATGATTTCTTAGTTGGGGGATTCTCACTGGAAGAATGGCAACCAAGGTGACCAAAGCTGCTATCGCATTTGGCCCCTCTGTGTGCCCCAGATGTACACCTTCTGGGAAGAGAAAAATCTTTCAACCATGCAAACCTCCTCAGCTTGCAGCACAGAAAGAATTCATGAATGAAGAGAGAAAGCCAAATCGAATCAACAACTTGGAGAGCCAGAAGGCCGGACTGCTGTTTTCCCAATCTTCCCATCCGAGGCAAAACCCAAAATAGCACGAGCTGGTGTTGGAAACCCAGGCAATCAAAGCAAGGGAAGATGCTAACAGCTGAGTCATGCCAAGTGACCTCCCCAGTAAGGAGGCTGAGTGCAGCTATAGATGACAGATGATGTGGATTGATCCAAAGCAGGAGGTAAGGACCTGAGGGAGGGAGGGAAAGGACCAGGCCATGGATATGATGCCCGGCATAAGAACTTCCTTCCAAAAATAATACGTGCTTGCATAAAGTTCAGGGAGGCTAATGTTTAAAAAAGATACAATACTTCTCTGGAGGGCATTCTGATGCACTGGACAGAGCCCCGGTTTGGGAGCTGGAGAACTCTGGGCTTTAAGATTTTCCATTTAACCTAATAACGGCTCAGTTTCATCACCTTCGAAATGGTTACAATAACTCCTCCCTCCCGGAGTGGCCATAAGGATTAAATGGAAGGAGGCTCCCAGCCCTGGAAGAAGACCAGAACAGGAGGTCAATCAATGGTCTTACCCCCAAGAGACAGGAAACTTTAGTGCAGGTAATTCTTTTGATGGTAATGTCTTCTCTAATCACCTCCAGTGATAATATCTCTGCACAAACAGAGAGATTAGACATCATCTAGCTCTACTTTCTAGCCAAGCTGGTGATGATCTCTACCATCTCTTGACATATGGCCCTTCAGCCTGCCTGCGAGAACGGGTACCGCAATACAGAGCTTCAGTTGTGGGAAAATTTTGCGGCAGCTGTTAAAATATGCCTACCTTACAAGGTTTTATAAATTCAAATCATGTTAAAGTGTTTTTCAAAATGTAAAGCACCATATAAATGTAACACAAGCTGAGAGATGAAAATGTATCAGTTTATATTAAGTAGTCTAGTTCTCCAAGGCAGTGCTTCTCCACCGCCCCCCACCCCCGCCGCCCCTTTTAGCAGTAGAATCCTTTCTCAAGTAGGTCTTACATATTACCCAATACACCCAACAAACAAAGGCAAAGCCTGTCTTGGTTCATTTGGAGGCTGGAGGAGGGGGTCTGTGCTCAGCCTCCCTACGTCCTGACTTCCTCCTGCCATTCTTCCCACACAGCCCATGAAGACCCTTGAGCTGCCCCTCGGGACTCCTTGGAGAAAGACAGCTTGAAATCCCCTGCTCTGCGGAGACAGGACTCTGATCTCAGCCCCTGTACTTTCCTAGAAAAGGCACAGAAAGCACAGAGAAAGGACTGGCTTACGGTATTTATTTGAGTGAAATGGCTCAATATGAGTACAAGTAGTCATTAGCTTAATGAAGGCCAAAGCTGTAATTACGACCAGCCTGGTTGTGATGCAATTTGAGACACTTTGCAAGAATTTCAGAGCAGAAAGGGAAACTCAGTGAAATCTGACAGAGAGGCTGTAGGTTGCAATTTTTGAGAGACTGCTTGTTTTTAGTGTAAACAATACTTGATCCGCTTTAAAAGCGCTGTGAGTACCATGATTTAATTTATTAGCAGTTAATTTATTAATTGTTTTCAATCATGCTGCCAATAGTGTGACCGCAAGCAACAATACTGGGATCCCGTTTCCTTATCTACATAAATGGAAATCATAATCCTTACCCTAGGTGGGAAAGTACCTTATTAAAAAAAGATCCAAAAATCACATCCCATAAGATGAAAAATGGTTCCAATTGCCCCTTTTACGTAGTAAGGATTTTTGTTCCAATATAGAAATTATTAGTAAGTTATCAAATACCTAACTGGGAGTTAATTATTGCAGAAGCTAAAGCTGACAGAGGACTCATGTCTAGAATATAGAAAGAAATGGAAAAATGGATAAAGAACACAAAAAAGGCAAGCCTTAAAAGGGAAGGTCCAAATATGTAAAAAACCACGTGAAAAGATGCTCGAATTCACTAGTAATCCAAGGCACAAAAATGAAAACAGCAAGGACTCTCAGCTATCAGAGTGACCGACGTTTAAAAGATGGTTCCTGGCCAGTGTTGGTGGGGATGCAGAGAGATGAGAAACCTTGTGTACTGTTTCCATGTAGGCAACCCATCTGAAATTAAATATGTGTGTATCCAGTGACTCTGAGCTCCAACTCCTGGGCACACGTCCCAGAAATCCTTCTCACACAGGTCCTTGAAGATCACAAATGAGGATGTTAGTTGCAGAATTTTTTGTGACAGTGGGGATCTGGGGGTAGCAAGGGTGTCTATCAACTGGGAAGGACATAAGTCAAATGGAATGAATGCAGACAATGGAGTACTATGCAAATGTTGGAAGTCTACACAGCAATGGGGATATATCTGAAAACATAATGTGGAGTGACCAAGTAACAAAAATTCTTACTTTTTTATAGTCTGTTTATATTAGAGATGTATCATTTATGTCAATGACCGACATACACATACAAAAATAATAAGATATATTTTACAGGGACACAGGCACATTTTAGTCCCAGCATATTTAGGTAGGTCTCTACTGGGGAAGGGGAGTGGGTTTGGGGAGCAGGGGTAGAGAGGAACAATGACAAAATAAGGGGAAAGTCTTGCAGGGACTTATGACAATAACAAGCTATGAGCTGAAGAATCTGCCTAACTCAACTCTCCATCTGAGGGCCAAGTGCGTCTTGAAATTTTGTTACGTTCTGTGAAGATTAAATGGAATGCATAAGCCAAATTTCCTGACTAAAAAGGTGCTCAATACCTATTTGCTTCCTTCCCCCATGCCTCTCAGAAGATATAGAAAGAATGGCATTCTCTTTCCTTTGTTTCTCTAATAATTTAATAGATGAAAATAAGTAAGGGTCTCAAGAAAATGAGGTATAAGATTAGCACTCAAACATGGGTATAGAAATCACACATCAGAATCACCCAGAGGATTAAAAAAAATACAGATAAGCAAGCTCCACCCCCCACCCTCCAGAACAAAGTGGATTATTACCTCCAGGGGTGGCAGGCAGTGGGGACCAGGCTGAGATCTGCAGAGCAGAATCTGAAAAGCACTGGCATTGTGCCTGAGGGTCTGTCCATTGTGATCTCAGCCACTCATGTCTTCTGCATCATTGCTTTTAAAACCTTCAACGGCTTTTGCTAAATAAAGCAGAACCAAACTGCTCAAAAAGAAATGTATTTCAAAATATATGACTAGTGTATACAGTATGGTACTCCATCTGCTCTTCCAAAATACTTGAGTTTTAGAAAATAATGTGTAGATAGGTCTATAAATTGCTACCTCCCACAAAACAAAGTAGACTCGCTTTAGGGGGTATGGGAAAATATTTTTTCCTTTGGTTTATCCATAGCGAGAAAGCTAATCTATAAGAGCAAGCAAACGTGCCTTCACTCATTCATTCATTTAGTCATTCAGCCAACACCTGGGCTAAAATAAAGTGCTAAGGATGTACCAAGGATGGTGGATGTCACTAGGTGCTTCATGGAATTCAGCATTTGGATAACATGGAGTGGGACAATCATTCATTTCTATTTTATTTCCCACAATATTTAGCCCCAAGGATTCTCTGACTTCTCCACCGCTGCTCAGAAGCAGGCTGGAAACATGGACCCTTAAGGTTATCCCCAATAAATTCTTGAATCAATCTCCCTTACCAATGGAGGAGGCTACAACTAGCTCGAGAGAAGAGCATTTAGTAAAACAGGAAAAATGTGGTCATTGGAGTCCCTTAACGCTGGGTTTGAAACCTGACTCTGTCACCTGCTGGCTGAGTCTGTCTCTATCTGTGAAGTGGGATAATGACATCAATCTTGCTAGGTTGCTGTGAACAGCAGATAAAGAATGGACAGTGCCTGCAACAGTGTGGGTCTGGAAAATATGGAGGTGAAGCTGCTTGCAGCTCTAGGGGTGTTGCTATAAACCCAGTATCTAGTCTTGCTGTGAAAGCTCTGTACCCCCATTGCTCACAGATCTCCGGGTCATATGTCTGTGCTCTGTGATACATGCTAGGCTCATGTAGAAGAGTTTCTATAATCCAAAGCTTTCATTAGAATGGAACCCTCTCTGAGCCCACTCGATTGCCAGTGTGGCTGTAACTGGAACAACTCATCTAACTCTTTTTAGCTACCTTTCTTTGGAGTCCTAGTTCCTAATATCACTAAATCTCCAGATGATGTCTGAAATTGATATCTTAGATTCTGTAGACCATTCATAACTAAAACACTGGAAACCCTCCATGGTGTCAAGCATCTTGGTTTGATATGCTCAAGTGATATGCTCAAGTGATACACTCAAGATGCTTGGTTCTTCTTTTTGGGCATACTAGCTCTGACTAATGTCTAATAGCTTCTATCCCAAGCCCAAGACCTCATCTTTTAGCCTGGACTGCAAGATCCAGACCCTACTCCTTCTGCTCTGGGTAATATGTCCCTTGGCCAAGCCATTCAAGAGCCAACATATAGGGTTCTGAACCAAGTCAAAAAATAATTGTTGACTACGAGTCAGTGAGTCCATGAAAATAAAGTGATGGAGTGAATGAAATGTGTCACTCTTCATTTCTGAATGAATTTTGGATTGACTGGGTGGTTGGACTGTTGCCCAATGCAGGCAACCATTACCTGGCATTGCCTCTGGAGAGAGACACTGACCTCGTATAGCTCTGAAGGGCTCATGTTTTCCCATTCTGCTATGTGTGGAGAGTCAAACAACTGCCACAATGTCCAAAACAATATGGCTCTTTAAAATTTAATCATAACGTGGTGCTTGGTTTCTATCCTGAAACATAATCTCTCACCTAGCACATTAATTCACATATCCATAATGAAATCCATGCATATATATGCACATCTTTTAATGACTATCAATGGACTACTACGGTTTTATGCATAAAAGTTTTTTTTTTAAATCTGGCATAAAACATATCCATATTAAATCCCTCTCCAAAATGGTAACCTAAGAACAAAATTTTCCAAGTTGTTTTCTGCCATTTAACCTTTGCTTTAAGATTGACCAACTTGCCCCTTTTGAAATGTCATCTCATTTGACTCCCCAACTAGTCACTCTAGTCTCTATATACCCAAAGCTCTCTCTATGGGCCTTTATGAGCACATTTAGATGATGGATTTCAACGTCTATTCTCTTGAGAAGCAATACAGCCACACTGTGATTAAGAGCTGGCCCACTGGATCTGACCTTCTGCCTTTAGAACTTAGGTCTGCCATGTACTAGCTATGTGGCCTTGTCAGGTTACTCAACATTTCTTGGCCTCAGTTCGTTCAACTATAAATGGAAAAAAGTACCCTACCTTGTATTAATAATAATTATTATAATTATTGTAATTATTATTATCGCTACTAGTACTCCCTTCCTGTCTAGTCTGTGACCTCCTCGGCAGCTAGATGAGGGTCCCTTTTTTGCACCTGGCTCAAGGGCTCAGGAGTCTTCAAGTACAATCAGCAATTGTACTTGAATGCCTATACTGCAGGCATTCAATAGCTATCAACTGACTTCTCCAGAACCCCTTATTTTCAATAAAGAAAACTTCCTAAAATGTTTTTCAATGAAAAAGGGTCCAGATAGTAGCCTGTCTTAGTCTGTTTGAGCTGCTGTAACAAAATATCACGGGCTGGGTAGCATGCAAACACCAACAGAAATTTATTTCTCCCAGTTCTGGACACTGAAAGTCCAAGATCAGGGTGTTAGCATGTTTGGGTGAAGGCCCTCTTTCTGGTTCATAGCTGGCATGAACTATGTCCTATGTTCTCAGGTGATAGATAGAAAGGGTTAGAGATCTCTGCTGGTTTCCTTTTATAAGAACACTAATCCCATTCATGAAGGCAAAGCACCCCAAGTTCCATCTCTTAAGAGCATCAACTGTGGGGGATGGGGATAGGGCTTCAACAAATTATTTGGGGAGGGGGCAGAAGAATTCAGACCATAGCAGATTCACTGCAAACACCCCCCCCCATATTTATGGCAGTCATTTATCTTTTGGGGTTGTGTATCTCCCGAGAAAATCCTCTAAAGAAGGACCACATCTGCCTCTAAGGCATTTTTTTGGGCTTTGGCCTACTTGACACTGTCCAGATCTCCTTCCCTATCTTGTGGAACTTTCCCCATTCTCCAACAAGCAGAATTCTACAGATTTGCTCCTTGATAATTTTTTTCTGTTCCCTTATAGGAATGAGACAAATTTCAGGGAAACTAAGTACGATATCTATTTACAGTAAAACAGGTAATTCCAATAACAGGTCGTTCCAATAATAATAGGTAGGTGGTCAGGTGTCCAATTATACAACTGAAGCAAATTAACTTTTATAAAAGAGGGGAGGCTAAGCTGAGTGATGCTCTTCTTGAAAGCAAATCTATAGATTCATTCGCTGTTTTATTATGAGTACATTTTTTCTCAACCTGGAAATTCACAGAAGCTCATGAACTTCTATTTGTTATTTTACTTTATATGCTTACATTTTTTTTTTTTTTACTATTTTTCCCCTTTAAAGTCAGATATCACAGACTGAAGAAAAAACAACAGATAATTGAGATTCTTTTATCAGCCTCCTCCACTAAGCACTTCAAGAGACATTTTATTTATTCCTGGCTTTTGGGAAAATTTCAGCCCACAGATTATTTGTCATTTTTCTCATTTTGGTTAATTTGTCATTATAGTTAGTTTTATTCTTAGATTCTGGGATTTTTAAAATTGAAGTAAAATTGACATATAATATCCTATCAGTTTCAGGTGTACCTCATAGTGATTCTATATTTTTATACATGATGAATGATCCCCACAATGTCTCTCTCTTTTTTTTTTAATTGCGGTAAATGGTATATCTTGGATCTCTTCTCTCTGAAATCAAGAAATCTTCACAAACATGATTTGGCAGAGAAAGGAAAGTGAAGGGAAACAAAGAAGACAAAGAAAAATATGAAAACCTCCATCTTATAAATGAATATGATTTAATAATTAACTCTCTTCTGTTGGGAGGTATCACAGGAAAATAGTGGCTGAGTTCCAGGCAATAGTACGAGCTTCCCGTTGTGGAGGTTGCACTTGGCTGCCAGCAGGACTCAAGGTCTAAGGAGCTCCATTTCACATTCGACTTTCATAATAGTTTTAAAATGGCAAGCGTCGCTTAAAACCTCATCCTAATGACATATTTCCTGTTAAAATGTACTTGCAGAGCCTCTCGTAGCTGCTATCTTTCTAAAGGGTGACAATGAGTACAAATAACCATAATTAAAGTAGTCCAGGAGGATGGACGAAAAGAACGGAGATTGAAATGGTCACACCACAGGCATCCAAGGACCTTCAGAACTCATAGCCCAATCCCTCCTCTAGTGGGCTTTCCCAGCTCATGATGATGGGAACATGTCTTCTGGGCAGTGAAGATATTAAAGGAAGTAGTTATCTCACTGGACTGTGGATCCTTGTGGTGGAACTCTTTAATGAACGAATGAGGACAAAGAGAGATTGGTCAAACACATAGGACAGAATGCAACTTATAGAACTTATGGGTTCATCAACATAACAAGTGAAATTCCTTCTGAAATTGGGCTCACATCTTGCAGAAAAACCCTGTATGTCAATATTATATCGTCAGGTAGGAAAGTAAAGGTAGAAAGCTAACTCAATTTCAGTTTAGGGAAAACAGTTCCAAGGATGCCATGACAACTGAAAACCATAAAAGGAGGGGAACCATGATTAAACACCCTTGTGTTGGCTGGATACAGAGCAGCAGAGGGCCTGGCCTATGGGCTTAGCATTGGCTGGGATTTCCAAACAAGAGGTTGGGTGGGGACCTTGGAATTTTCAAGGCACCTGCTGGAATTTAGAACTGAAGTTCTAGAATGAATGCATTTCCAAAAAGAAAAGAAAAAGAGAGAAACCTTTCCTAAGAATAGCAAATCTTAAATGACTTCTACGGGACTGGGGTCATGAATTAATTCATTTGGTTACATTCAGGTAGTGTGTACTCTCTAACACATTTTGGAAATTAGAAAAAAATCATAAATAATTCTAATATATCATGAGAAGAACCATAAATATTCCACAGTTTATTAGGCAGAGAGGTAGCACCCAAGATAAGATGTTGGGGGTGAGTCAAGAATGATGAGTAGCAATTTCCCAGGTAGAGGGAAATTCCAGGCATGGTATGGAATCGCCAGGCACATGGGGAAACTGAGAACAGTTGTGCTTAGCTGGAACACAGACAGTGAGGGAACTGGCCAGAAGGGAATCTGGAACTGAGGTTTATGTGGGCAAATCACAGAAACCTTATGTTCCAGGTCAAGGAGGTTGAATTCCTCCTGCACGAACCACGAAAGGGCTCTCTCTACACAAGGAGGGACATGGCCCCCAAAGTTGTATGTTAGAACAATCACCCTCCTAAATATTACCTATTCCAACCAGACTCTACTTCAAATCCTAAATCTGGATCTTATTAAACATTTAGATCTTAGACTGCTGCCCAACAGCCCTGGCCTTGACCTCTTTCCTAGGACAAATGTCTCTCTTTACTCCTTGGGTGGCTGTTGAACCTGGGAGCAGGAGACTTGCATGTTGCATGAGCTAGAGGCTTTGCCCACTCAGTACACAACAGCACCATCTCATAGATAGGTGTTCTGAAACTGGGGTCCTCCCACGGGCAGAGCCTGTCTCCCTGCTCGCATTCTGGGGCCCTTGATAACAGAGGATGTAAATGAAACCGTAACACTGTACAAAAGCAGAACCACAGAGATCTCAGGAGGAATATGTCCTCTTGGCACTGCCTTAAAAAACACACGTAAACAAAACCAAATGGAAACACTGAGTGGAAATGTGTTTTCTCCTGCTGCAGCGGCCCATTTGGCGAAATCTTCTACTGAAAGGACAGAGTTGGTAAATACAATGCAAACATTTCATGACAAGAACAGGGTGCATGAAACTCACTACGTGTTGCAGGAGATAGGAGTGGAAGGCTCTTTAGCTGACAGGGGCAATCAGAGAACGGAGAGGGAAGGGTGCCTCCACAGGGGTGACGATGGCAGGGATGGCGGGGGACAACCAGAAGGGAGAAAAATGGAAGGCAGGTGCATGGGAAAGACCACTTTCTGGGCAGTAGTCTCAATTCTGAACAATTTTGCTGCCCCCCACTCCCGACTACCCAGAGAACATTAGGCAATGTTTGGTCATTGCAACTGGAGGTGGGGGGGTTTGCTACTGGCATTCAGGGATGCTGCTGAACATCTTAGCATGGCCAGGACAGCCCCCACAATAAGGAATGACCCAGCCCAAGTAGCAGTCGTGCTGAGGCTTCAGAAAACCTGATACCTTACAAAGTTTTTCCCATGCCCACCCCCCGGCCTTGGCAGCACTACTCTACTTTCCATGGCTGCATCTGAAGACAACTGCCAGTAGATTTAGAGGGGAAAAAAAAACACACCGTAATGTCTAAAAATAAAACCATTTTTATACTTCAAGGAACAAACAGAGTGATCTTTTTTGTCTTTTTCTTTTTTTTTTTTTTTTCGTGACTCTCAGTGCTTGAACATTTCCAAAGGCTGGGAAGAGCAGCCCTGCAATCTATACATAGCTCCCGGCCCCTCAGATCCTGCCTGCGCCACGCCGCGCCCGGCCTCTCTTGCGCTGGCTGCTGCAGCAAAAGATAAGACCCTTAATTTATGAAAGGATGCTATTCCTGGCAGGTAATAACCAGAAACTTACAGGAAAGGCAGCCTTCCTAATGCCCAGCATTCCTTCCATCCTATCATTCAATCCCTGTCATCTGGTCCCTAGACTGTCCCTCCTCATTTCAATTTTCCTGGGCCCTAAATTCAGTCCTGAAACCCCAGCAAAGTGTCTATGCCACTTTGTCCCAACCCCTCTGACTCTGATTGCAAAGATAAGCCAGAAAATGAATTTCCTAACAAGCAATTTTTTCTCAAAGGCAGAAGGTCCTTGTGCCATTAAGAATCCAGAGCCCAGGCTGGCCATTACCTCAGACCAATCACCTCCTCATAATTTTCTTTCAACAAATGTCTGTGAGGGCTGCCGGGCTACAGCAGAAATTTGTTTAATGACAGTCTCTGGAAAATTAAACACTCTGGACAATGGTGATGGATGCATCTCCCCTCCAGCCCACCCCCCATGGCCTCTTTCCCAACCACAGACCCAGAAGCCACACAGAGGACTGGGTACAGATGAATGCCCCGGGCCAGAGGAATCAATCTCCATTTTACGCGTGCTCTGTTCCTTCCCATTTCCCTCCGAGTCCCCTTCATCTTCATTCTCTGTCCCCAGAACCCCGAGCGGTACTGGTTTGGCTACAACGTTGGGGTAATATTTTTACCTTCCTGCCCTCCTTTTCCTGACCGTGTTATGTAAGGAAGATCCCAGCTGCCCAAGGCAAGGCGGTGGAGGGAGGGAAGAATGCTGAATTCGTGACCAAGACTCCGTCCTCATTTCTCCCCTGCTGTGTAGTCTCAGCAGGATTCACTGTCCTCAGGACAATGGCAGACTGTCCCACAGGAGGGCAGGGCTAAAATCTAGGCCTGCACCCTCATTTTGTAGGTGAAGAACTGGGTTTGGGCCTGGAGTGACTTGTTCAAGGTCATGCATTTAGTTAGTGACTCTGGTAGGGCCCGACTCTTCACCGGAACTCAGGCTCTCTGAGGGGTCCGGCCATGAATTTTTAAGCTCAAGTGGGCAATTTTTCCTTTTGTCTTATGTGTGGTAAGTTTAGAGGCTCTTTGAATGGTCACCCGAACCTGGGCAAAGGGACCCACTCAAAGTGAGGTTGGGATCTCAGGTCTTTGCCTCTTTTAGCTTTGGCCTTTACTGGGGATTGCACTTAAACCTCACAAGAGTAAAGCCTTCCCTCTCCCGCCTCTCCCCTTACCATGGGCAAGGAGAGGATGGGGAGGAAGCCTGGCTCTCAGTGCTAGTACCCCTCCCCGGAGGCGGCATTTGGGCATGCTCCCAGTCCATCAAGGGGAGAACAGGAGAAATACGTGTACTCTGCCTGCTTGCCAGTCATATATATATCTGGGGTGGCTGTTGCTGTGGCTTATTTTTTTGCAAATCGATTTTCATTTTTAATCCGTAAGGGTGAAAGCAACTAGCAAGACCGACTCAAACAATTAAAATCACCTGTTGTATCTCCTGACAGAGGGCTGAAATTTGGGAGTCTTAGAGTAATTTCTGAGCTCAAGAGGGAAGCAGCAGAGTGTGTGGGGGCATGGAAGCTGGTGGCAGGCAAAGCTAGAGCCAAATCCTAAACTGACCTTTTTCGTTGTGCAACTTTCAGCAAGCGGAGTCCACACCTTCCTATACGTATCATCAAGGTACAAATTTGCACATTTCTTTTTGGGTGTGGCTTGCGTAAAGAATAGGTGTTTTCTCTTGCTCCCAGTCCCAGAACACCTGAATGCAGCCCCAGACACAGGGCAAGAAATATTTTGTGAATGAATGAAGTTTGTGCTTAGAAGCACCCCATCATTCCCCAGTGTGGCAAGGTGATCAGCTTCTCTCCTTTATCTGCGGTCTGCTACATGTCATGTCACTACGGACCAGGACAACACAAAGCCTGAGGCTGGCATGGTGGCCCAGGCATATAATGTGCCCCAGAATTGAGGACTGCCCACTGTGGTACCTCGTCCAGCCTTACTTTTGGGAGACAAAACCAAACTGCCTTGTTTGTTGTAAAACACGTGGCCCTTCCTCCCATACTGTTAGTAAGACTCCGGAAATCAAACCTGAAGGAACTAGATCACAGTAGAGGATGAATCCTTGACAGAGCCCCAGGGGCAATTTACATATTTAAAGAAATTGGCTACTTTCAAAGACTGTCATTTCAACAACTGTGACAGGCTCATGGGAGAGAGGTTTGGGGGCTCCAATTGCAGGAAGTAGGTGACTGGTCTCTCAACTCTACTGGGAAGCCGGACTTGAACTTAACCTAAATATGGCATGCCAGTCAACCTTGGATTGTTATGAAACCCAAGCTTCATCTCTTCGTGCTCTATCATTTTCCTTGGCTGTTGGTAAACCTCTGAAGAGCTCAAAAGGCAAATCAGGAAAAAGAAGATTCTGAAGTTCATTTTTTTTGGCCACTTGTTAAACAAGAAGATAAGCTCCTTTAGGTTCAGGTGAAGCTTCAAGATTACATCCAGGATTCATAAATGTGTCTTCCCTCCGCCCCAGAAAACAGAAAGCTGGCTGTCTCTCGTCACCTGCACTTTCGATCCAAGAATAGCATGATTTTAAGACTTTCTGAATCTCCTTCTAGCTGCCTTCCTGCAGCATCCAGGCCTTTGACAGTAATGCATACTCTTCCCCATCCAATTCAATAGGACTTTAAGCAAATCACTTAGTGTAACCAGTCAAAAAGAACCATCTGTAAATCAGGTGCAGAAGGCAATGAAAAACGTGTCAGCAGTGCATGAACAGTGTTCTATGTTTGAGAATTTGTCTCTGATAAGAATGGTATACTTTGCCATCTTCTTCTCACCCCCATCCAGGAAGCACTGACAAGAAAAACAGCCAGAGCGGCAACACCTTGCAACAAAAAAGATAATGTTGACATCTATTTCAGGCCCTGGTTGGATCCCACTGCCTAGTTAATAACACTCGCCTCAAAAGAGTTGGCCAGCCATCCTCCGATGCCCACTCCCAGTCCTGACTGTAAATATTAACTATGGTCTATAAAGCAGTCAGTCATCCCCCCTCCCACAGGGCTGTTTGGAGAGGCCCCAGGAATGAGACAACCCCTGCAGAGCAAGTAGGAGCCTTTCTCTACTAGACCGAATGTGAAAGAGCTTTTCTGAATGGCAAGAATGTACCCGGGTGTACATTCTGAACATCTGATACAAACAGAACTGCAGAGTGAGTGCATGAGCTTTTGCACCTGCAAGGTCACGGACAATGGGCTAGAAGGACAACAGTGACTGAGAGCAAGGCAGCCTAGCCACGTTCCTGGAAGATTTTGTCTGGCCAGCCCCGGAGCTAAGTGCCGTACCTGTCCTAGTCGTAGAGATGCTATTGTCTCCACATTACCGAGAAAGGGCACTTCAGAGATGGTAAGAGCTTTGCTCAAGGTCACACAGCTATTAAGTATCAGACTGGGAACCGAGCAGAAGCTCCAGGGGACAGCAAAGCACATACTCCTTACTGCTGTCTTTGAGGCGTTCCCTCATTCTGAGTTGTACAGGCTGGGATATGGACTCCTGCAGGGCTTACTTCCTGATATCCAGAGGCAGGCCATACTGTTGAGCCCTGCCTTCCCTCCCAGGCAGATGCATCAGTAGGTGTCACGTGCTCTTAATTTCCTTACTTCCCCTCTTCTGTTGGGTCTCCTGCCTCTCACAACTGGTTTTCTGAAGGAAGGTGAATTCATAGCAAGGTACTAGTTAGAAAATTTATCACTCTAGGTTAGAATTAAAACTGTCATATAATTCTTTCTTTAAAAAAAAAAAAGATTTTATTTATTTATTTGACAAAGAGAGATCACAAGTAGGCAGAGAGGCAGGCAGAGAGAGAGAGAGGAAGCAGACTCCCCGCGGAGCAGAGAGCCCGATGCAGGGCTTGATCCCAGGACCCTGAGACCATGACCTGAGCCGAAGGCAGAGGCTTAACCCACTGAGCCACCCAAGTGCCCCCATATAATTATTTCTTAAAGGGCAAATATACTCTGACCCTCAGGATCACCTTCCAACCCTTTATTGAAGTCCTCCAGCTCGACATTCAGTGCGGCCCAGCTCTGAATGGTTGGCACTAGTAAATACTTGTTGAATGAATGAACAGTGAATGGGTCAGTCAGCTGACAGATTGAAAAGTGGGAGGTCTTAAAATCACTGTAGCAGAACAATATAAAAGAAGCTGGCAGGGTGTACTAAAATATTAACTATTAACATCTACGATAGCCAGATCCATTGTATTGGCTTCCAAATGCACTTGGAAAGCACTGCTTCCCAGTTGAGTCCCCTGGATGTAGGCCAAAGCTTGTCCGGTCAATGAGTTACTCCCAAAGTGTAAGGAAGGAGGTTCATCAGCTTCGCACACCCCTTTGGGAGCAATTGAGAAAATGAATGGTCTGCTGCTCCAGAGATCCAAGTGGCCTAACGAAATAATGTGACTCCACAAGGGCCTAAATTATGTTTGGGGATTATGTTGCTCATTAGGTAGCATCCCTGCTGTGAGGAGAACTGGTCAACCCAATGCAAAGAGAGGTGGGAAACACAATTAGTCAGTGAGTGGCCATGAGCTGTCTCACTGTATTAAAACTGAACGGACCATCCTATTGCATATGATCCCCCAGCCCTCAGGCCAGCTGTCACTGACCAGGGAGTGGCCACGGCCCTGGATGTGTCTAAAAACGCTATGTGGGCTATTTTGGGCCTGAGGAAGTCTTGTTAATAATATCAATAGCAGGCCAATGTTAGGAAAATTCAAAAGCTGCATTTTTCTTCCAAATTACAGATTCAACAAATTTTATTCCACGGGTATATACTATAATATTTTAGAAGGTGCTTTTTTAAGATAAAAAGAGTTGAAAGCCTTACCTGTGTGCAATTCCCCCAAATTAAAGCTAAAATTTCCTAACCTTTGAAGGTTCATTTCTCTTATGCCGTCATTAAAATTACTTATGCCTTTAATTTGCTGACTTGCATTTAGTGAGAAATTTCCCAAGCCACACACTGTGCTCCATTACTCACTCTCCTGTTTTGGGGCATTGCTCCTCATAAGAGTTACACCATAATTGAAATACCCCTAAAACAGGATAAAATCATCTTCTACAGGATATACTCAGGAATATAATTTAAGTAAAATGGCTCCGTTCTCTGCTCTCAGTGAGAAAGTCTATCATTCCAACCATGTCATATTTGCAATCTCAGCTGTTTCCCAATCAGGCAAGTGCAGGGGGAATAAAGAAAGGAAGAAAGAAAGAAAGAAAGAAAGAGTGAGCCAGAGCATGTTCTCTAGTGGTAAAGGTTTGCTTCCTCTACTGTACAATGAGGGCATGTAGACGAATTCAGTGACTTTTCAGACAGACTTCTTACTGGTGAGGTGAGATTATGGGTACTTTTAGTTTCTTTCTCTCCATCTCCATCTTTATCATGTTATTAGTCATTGGAAAAGGTCAGAATGGAAATGAGTTTCTGGCTTTCCTATTGCCCTTGATCCATTAGCTTCAATTTTATCGTTGAGACATTGAGTCTTCATGCAAAATCTGAATAAGATGGAAACGTTGGTCATGATCATCACACTATTGAGTGTCAACGTATAGTAAAGGAAGGTAGGTGCAAGTTTGGAAAGAGAAGTGTCTCCTTTAGAACATGGAAGGTGGCTTTTTGGGATTCATTTAAGAGGGTCAACCTCCTAGGACCAGGACTGGCTGCCTGAGTTGTAATGCATGCTCTTGGGAAAGGGGCCTATCATGGATGGATTTGTGTCCTTAAGTAAAACTCATTTATCTTCTCAGTTTCGTAATCTCCCAATCACAGCACTACTATAGACTCTACAGAATTGTAGCATTACATTACAAACACATGGACAGACTCAATACATAGGTCCTCGGCACATGTAACTGAAACACAAATCGAACACATGAGCTGTGTGACCTTGGGCACATACGGAATTACCTCCATGAAAAGGAGAATGGCATTACATATCTCACAAAATTCTTTTAAGGACCATCTGTAGGTATCAAATAGTAACTGAGCAAATTTTGTGTGCCAGGGACTTTTGTGTCTACGCGTCTCTCCTTAAGGATATGAGCGGCTATCAGAAAGCTCTAATACAAGTTATTGTTTCAGGAAACTAGATATTATACAGAAGAATTTGCATAGGCTCAGGTGACAAATATGTGCCGAGTTCTAAGACAACCTGCTCTTTAGAAGGTAAATCTCATTCATTGATTTGTTAAACATTTATCGTGCATGTGTGTATTAGGAGGCAGGTGAGGCACTATTAGTCACAGTTGAATAAAACATGGCCCCTGTCGATGCATGAGAGAGAATTTCCACACAGTTAGCCATTCAGTATCTTTAACTAGAAGCATTCGTTTCCTTCTTTTCCTCCCTCCAGGAGATCTCTGATTAACTGGGAGACAAGTGAAAATCAATTCAGGGGTTGGGGGGTAAGAGCTAACAGAGAGCAATGTGCCTGATGCCCTCCCGTCATTTCCAGATTCATGGACCCAGGTTAAAACAGCGTGCTGGGACTGAGAAGTCTATCTACTTTCTAACGGAATCTTGAAATGCAGGATAAAAAATGCTATTAATTTAGACTCCATGAATTGAAAAACTATGTAATTTGGAGTAGGGTGGTCTCTGCTTACTCTTGTTGGGGCACGGGGTGGAAGGCTAGAGCACTGAGGAAATACTAAGGGAGACACAGCTGGAAGGTTCTACGGGCATGTGTTTTTATTGACCAGGGAGAAAGAACGAGCAGAAAGGATCCGGAGAGCAGAGACAGAGCACAAGGACAAGAGCCAATTTTGTTCTTTTCTCAAGGTCTCAAACACCCAACAAGCTCTTGGATGTTTCCAAGATAAAGGTTCCCTGTAACTGTTCAGCCTGCTGAGTAACTCAGCAACACTCTCCTGTATGCTCCATTCACCTGGGAGTGCCCCACATCAAGCTTGGTGGCCAGCACAGAAAAGGCTCTGTAAACATCTGTTGACTTGGCAGATGAATGGGAAATGCCTGAGTGACGCCTCAGGGTTCCTCCTGCAGGTGACAGAGACAGTGGATAGAGGAAAAGCCTGCCCAGAGCTGGTGCTCCAGCCAGGGCTCGGGAATTTTGTTTGGATTGGCCTTGAAAGGACAAGAAGAATCAGTCTTGCTCTTCATAGCAACCCAGAGAGGCTCACTGAGGTAGCCCCTGTCTCAAAGCAGCTCAGAGCAAGGGGCTGGCATGGACCTTTTATGCCACTCACAGGCTGAAGGCCGGGAGCGACTATACTCCAGGCGTGCTTGGAAGGGACTATTCAGAGTGTCACAGATTTTGTGTAGATAAAACTTTACAGGAACGGGAAGCAACTGTGGCATTTTCAAGGACACCAATCTGTTTGGTCCAGGGCACCCCAGATAGGAATGATTAGTCTCTTTTTTCTAGAAGACCAGGCAGTTTCTAGCTGAAGAACTCTACGCTCTTCTCTTAGAACATGGGACTGGAAGAGATTATGCTGAGTGAAATAAGTCAAGCAGAGAGAGTCAATTATCATATGGTTTCACTTATTTGTGGAGCATAACAAATAACATGGAGGACATAAGGAGATGGAGAGGAGAAGGAAGTTGAGGGAAACTGGAGGGGGAGATGAACCATGAGAGACTATATACTCTGAAAAACAACCTGAGGGTTTGGAAGGGGCGGGTGGTGGAAGGTTGGGGGAGCCATGTGGTGGGTATTATGGAGGGCACGTATTGCATGGAGCACTGGGTGTGGTGCATCATAAACAATGAATTCTGTTACGCTGAAAAGAAATTAATAAAAAAAATCATTCTAAAAACAAAACAAAACAAAAAAACATGGGTTTTCACCAACCCTCCGAGAAGAGAAATTAGTGGGGAAATCATAATCGTATGAGCTACAGGGACCCAAACTTGTCTATCCACACACACCTTAAAAAGCTTCCTGTGAAATGTGTCCTCAGCTTGGGTGAGCTACTGTGAGAGGCGTGTGACCAGCCCAAGTCCTTAGGAGGAGAGAGATCCAGAAGCAGGGCCAACAGGATAAGGGCAAAGCACTTCTGCATGCAAGGGCTGGACCTCTGTGGGGAGAAAGGCAATTCAATGACACTCTTCCAGGCACGTGAACTTGGGGAGGTTGGGGGTCTCCCAACTTGCTAGGCAGAGAGGGCAGGGAGCTGGGGAGCAGAATGCAGGGAGGAGAATGCAGGGGCAGCTGAGGGTCCCAGCTAGACAAGCAGTGATCTTGTGCTTTCAGGTCTGTGATTTCTACACGGTGTTCAAAAGACGCAAGGGAATCCCCCTCAGAAGACCAAAGGTCAAGAGTTCAAGTTGTCCCCTCCCACTGGAGAGGGAAAGAAGGGTTTGGCTGTGGAAATGCTTGAAATATGCTGATCTAGTTCTTCTGGCTGGATCCTAGGGGCTTTGGGTGGGTAGGGGGCTGGAGAGAGCCCTGTGGTACGGTACCCAAAGGGGGCTGGGTTGAGGGGGGGGTGCTCTCACTCCTAGAGGAAATCTGTAGTATCAGGTAGTGGGAGTACGGTCTTAAAAGAGATTGGGCCCGTCCAGCGAGGGACAAACAATGGGGAGAACTGGGGACAACTCAGACGGCAAGTCACGTTTCTGGAATTCTGCAAATCAGGTTTGTTATGTGCAAATTTAATTCAGTCCTTCCCTCAAACCACACAGTAGGACCGAGGCTTCTGAAGTACATTTCCAACTAGCTCAGGAGCCAGAATGGTCTAAGGAGAGGACATCTTCCTATTAGAAATAGCAGGCAGGGAAGGGCACAGGCTTAAGAGCATTCACACCATACCCATCCCTCTCATTGCACACACCTGGGGAACCAAACCTGGAGGGGGAAGAGAACTTTTGGGCATGGCTAGAGAAGGCTGAGAGCAGTTTCCTTTTGGCCAGCACACAAATTAATAACATTGGGGTTGTTTCTGCTTTGGTTACAACTAGTTGAAATGACTGAAATGGAAATGAACATGTGCTTTTGATGATTAGGAGATAAGAAAGAAACAATTAGCATGAAGGTTAATAATGGGCAAAATAATTTTTTTTCCTCCCTGACAACACAGATACTCATGAGAGGAAATGTCCTTGAAAAACTTCTCGATTTTGCAGTCCTCCACTGGAGACACTAGAAAAAACTTCAAATAGTCAAGAGCCAGATAAATTCTAAAGAAAACTCACAGAAGTAGTTCAAGGAAGGGTTCGAGCCCCAAACCCAGGTGGTCCCTAAGGTCTGAGCGTGAGAAAACTCTTCCCCCCTTTCTTGTCACTGGAGTGAGATGCCGGGCATTCAAGAACGTTTCCGTTCTTCCATCTTGGAGTTTCCTGTCCCTGCTCAACCACAGTGAAAACCACCACTGCAAGCTTCTCCTGAGATGTTACTGAGGTTTTGCCTTGTCTCTTCTAAAAAAAAGGTACCCAACTCACTTAACTGCAAAGTTGTGGGGAGCCCATTCTCTCTCTCTGATAGCCCTACTCAGTGAGCCACCCTGCCTGTTATCTTGATCACAGGGCATGAAAGCACCAGGTGTGGCTCACAATTCAGTGGACCTACAGAGGCCGCCTATGGAGTGGGAGTCCATGCCCCCAGCACGGGCACTCCCAGAATCCTCTCTTGACACTCAACATCTCAACGGCATTTTTCACTCACAGAAACATGCCATGTTATGAGGCTCTTGGTGGTCTAATTAGAAAGTACACAGTCAAGGGTGTGGAACGAAGTTTCTAAGAAGTAGAGCCTACTCTAAAAAACATAAGAAGGACTTTGTGAGAGCATGCTAAATGAGAAAGTCAGAGACATTTGGTGCTGAATGGTAGCCTGACACTCATGAGCTGTGTGATAATGGAAAAAAGGGATTAACTTCCCTAAATCTGAGAGATTTAGTCTGTACACAGGGCCTGGAGAGGTGGGCGGGTGTTGCCCAATGGTTGCCTTCCTTCTTCTTCCTACTTTTGTTCATGGGTCTGTCTATCCTCCCAGCAGTCCTTGAGCCTCAGTAAATCCTAATCCCACTTCCAGACTCATATCTGACTGGCCTCAGTATAACCCGTCCTTTTTTGGTATAGTATGCGGTTGAGAACCGGGTATGTACTCAACTTCAAACCAAGGAGATAAGCAGAGGGTTGACTGGATTCTTCTAGGGATCTTCTTGCTTCCTTTGGAGTCACGTCCTAATGTGCCCCCTCTCTCCTTCACTGGCTGTGATGGTGTGCCATGTACATGACTAAAACTGCCACACAGAGGAGGGTAGAGCCCCAGGAATTGCAGAAAAATGAAGCCCCTGGATTAAGCCTTCCCTAAAGTCCACATTATTTGTACCTTCTTGTTATATGAGCCAATTTTCTTCTTGTGAAAGACGATTAAAAATTGCAAGTTTTCCATTACTTGCAAATTAACGTATGTAAAATAATAGAAGTAGCTAGTAGAATTTGGGGGGAGATGAATAAAAAATAAGAGATGTGTTGCATTGAGCATAGAACTCAGTAGAGAATAAGCACTCAAAACATGATAGCTTCTTTCACTGGAATATCTTTTCTGGCAACAATGCCTCATCTCAATTAAAGGATTCTCCCAGAGGATCTATTTCAGTTTTATTCAAGCATGGTGACATCTCTGGCATTACAAATGTTGAGAGGCTTTGTTTTACTCATTGGTAGTTTCTAGAAATTGAGCGTGCTAGGGGCAGAGAGAACTATGTCCAGAGGACTCTTAGTGCCAGGAATTGAATTGTGTCCCCCTCCAAAAATATGTCAGTACCTCCGAATGTGATCCAACTTGGAAATGGGGTTGTTGCCAATGGAATGAGTTAAGATGAGGTCCTACTGCAGTAGGGTCAGCCCCGACCCCAAAATAACTGGTTTGCTTAGGAGGAGATGGCAGTGTGAAGACAGACACACAAGGAGAAAGAAGGTCATGTGATGACAAAGGCAGAGACTGGAGTTACCCAGCGGCAAGTGAGGAACAGCAAGGACTACCAACAAACCAGCAAGAGGAAAGGAAGGATCTCCCCACAGGTTTTAGAACAAGCACGGCCCTGCTGACACCTTGTTTGGACTTCTCAGCCTCAGAACTGTTGAGATAATAAATTCTGCTGTCTTAAGCTGCCGGGTTTGTGGTATTTTGTTATGGCATTTCTAGGAAACAAAGACAGTGTCTATTCAGAAATACTAAGAAATCACATGGAAACCAGATCTTGTAAATCACCTTTTTAAAAGACCTACGCATTACAGGTATCCTTTACGTATGATCGTTTATGCTAAGTAGCTGAAAGTTTAGCATTTTCTCTCTAAAAGCATCCCAACATCCCTTTATTTAAAGGTATGTCCATTCTCCAAATCTTTTTTTTTTTTAAACAAAATTTAATGACGTCACCAGATGTATAAAATAGATAAAAGTACAGCTCCTACAGTTGAAGGAAGCTGGAGAGATCCAGACCGGCTGCCAATTCTCTCTTATGACCCCAAATCACCCTGAGGAACAGTGATCCACAGCACTCGGGCTGAGAAACACTATTCTAGGGAATGCAAATTATGGGTGCTTACCACCGCATTCGAAACTACAGTAGGAGTTCTCCTGAAGGACGGCCATACCGCTGACTCACCAAATTAAGAAATGTTCTCCATCCTTTCTGTACAATATTGCGACCGATCCCCAATCAGACTCAATGAGCAGTGCCCCTGGTGCTTTTGCTTCTGTCACTTGAGATGGGAGATTCTGGAGTCTGTTTTCAAACCTGTTTCTGCCAGTTTGTCTTGTTAGTGTAATTACGTAATTTGGTTGCAGATTATATACACTGATGAAATGTAAGTGTGAAAAGAAAATGCTCTAAGTTGCATGCTTTGGAACACTGGATTTAAAAAAAAAAGTTGCTAAAACAAAACAAAACTGCTGGCAAATCAGGTGTGGGTGGGTCAGCCACAAAAGACGGGAAGATTCTGGGTGCCTGGGTGGCTCAGTGGGTTAAAGCCTCTGTCTTCGGCTCGGGTCATAATCCCAGAGTCCTGGGATCGAGCCTGGCATTGGGCTCTCTGCTTGGCAGGGAGCCTGCTTCCTTGTCTCTCTCTGCCTGCCCCTCTGCCTACTTGTGGTCTCTCTCTCTGTCAAATAAATAAATAAAATCTTTAAAAAAAAAAAAAGACGGGAAGATTCTGTACGTAGATGGTTTCCTAAGGGCCTTCCAGATCTCATTCCATCTTAAGTAAACTGGAACTTTAAACTACAGATGGTGATTTTTAGGTATGGTTCAATAAACCATATAAAACTCCATTAAAAGCAAATCTAAAAGCTATTAAAAACTCCAATCAGCAAATCTAAGGAATGCTTTGGTCTGACATGAAAAAAATTGGGGAGTGAACATGCATTTATATGCTTTAAGTTAAAATAAAATATTAGAAGTACATATATATCATGTTATGATTAACCATAATCATTTTCATGTTTTTTAATTAACTAATCAGCGGCCAGGCCCACCTGCATGGGGTGAGAGGGCCTTTATTGCAGTTGTTTCATTTTCAATGCTCCATTTTAGATGGGAAATGCTTTAGATGGGCAAATGCATTTTTATCTCAGTTATCAATGGCTGCCTAGAATGTAAGCTCCACGAGGGAGGGAATGCTTGTTCAGTAACACTCATTTTTATAACAACAACAAAAAAATTCCATTGGTTCAAAACATAATAGATAATGTCAATTTTTAAAAAAGGAACATGTGTTTACCTGTATAATTTTTTTAAAAGACTTATTTATCCACTTTAGTGAGTGAGAGAGAAAGATGGCATGAGCAGGAGGGACAGAGAGAGAGGGAAAATAATTCCATACAGACTCCGAAGACAGAGCCAGACGCGAGCTTCAATCCTACAATCCTGAAATCATGACCTGAGCTGATCAAGAGTTGTAGGCCCAACCGAATGCACCACCCAGGTGCTCCTAACTGTATATATTTTTAAAGCTACTTTTAAAAAAATGGAAATTGACCTATAAATTACCTCTTTGTGGGTATAACTGCGCAATGGGCATGAGTCTCAGAAAGGGCTTTGTTGACTTCCTAGCCATACCATATCTAGGTCAAAGACTCAGTCACTTAACAGAGACAGAGAATGGATACCAGTGGGGGGTGGGGGGGAACAGGGGAAGCACCCTTAGAATGCCTCCACTTGCTATCCCTGAATGCTTCACCTTCTTCAAGTAAAAGTCTACAGAGCATAAATCCCACTCCTACCGAGATTTCTGTTTTGATTTCACCAACTTAAAAAGAATTGTGTTTTCCAAACCTTCTCAGGTATGAAGTAGTAAATAAATCAGTGGTTCTGTGATCGTTCTAGACTGTTCCTTATACCGACAAGTGTCCCCTTCCCCATTCAGATTCCAGATAAACCATTTCCCTGGGGAGCTTCATCTGCTCTGAGAAAGCCAGGCCAAGAAGGAGAGAATACGAAGTAGGACAGCCCAGACTGCTTTTAGCTGAGGAGACTGGGAGCCAGAGGGGCCAAGTGGCTTGGCCATGGCAGACATGGAGTGGCATCTGATGTAGAGGGAGAATTCCAGTCTTCTGTCTTATTCCCCATACTGTATGGCTCTAGCAACAGCAAACAGGAGCAGGAATCAAAATGAGTGTGAAGGCATTCACAGTGCCATCCTACCCTACCATGGGCCATGTGCCCAGTAGATAGTGGTTAGTTTGACGTCCTGACTCCATAGGTGGCAATAGGCTGGGAGTCACTGGATGTAAATATTATCAAGACTTTGTAAATGAGAAGAATCTGGAGTGGCATATGCTGTTGGCATCTTCTTAACCCCACTAGCAGCTGGGCAAGTGGAGAGCAAATAGACAACCATTTCCCAGTTCTGAGGCCATTCTCTCTGGAGGGATTTTCGAAAGGGAACACTGCCTAAATTGGCAATTAACCCAAACTTAACAAGGGCTTACAGTCACAGCAGGGCAAATCTGTTGAAAGCAACCTCAGACAGAACAGGCCAGGGGGAACCTTCCACACTCAAACTGTAAGAGAAAAAGCAGTTGGCTGGTGGCCACAAATTTTCCATTTCTGGATGTGATTATGTCTACTTTGGAGCTTACAGATAATGGGGAACCACAAAGGTATCTCTGAGGCTGCTTTTTTGGATTGTGAGTATTTGTCTATTCTTTAGTCCCAAAGAGGGTGATGTTTAATAACCTACAGCACAGGTTTGGGCAAGAGACACCCATGGTTTGGAGTACTGGTGCTGATACGGGGCGAGTTATTTATAACTTCTTAACGCTTCAGTTTTTCATTTATAAACTGAGGGAAAAGGGTATCTACCTCAGAGTTTTATTGTAAATATTAAATGAAATCATCAGTGCACATAGTAGATGTTCAATAAATATTTGCTGATAACAATACTAAAAGTAAATAAATAATCTTAGGGAAATACAAGAAACTCTCTCATCAAGTCAATCATCTGAGTGTCTAGCACAGGTCAACTCTCTGCTAGACATTGAGAGGCTCTAAGAAGCATGCCACAAGAGCAGTTTCTTCATCAGCTTGGGAGAGGAGCCATGTGCCTGATTAGCTCTTGCATGAGATGGCAGATTATGAATGCATAGGAGAGGCCATGGCATAGTGTGGTTAAGAGGCTGAGAAGAAGAAAGGACAACTGCTAGCCGGGGAATCTGGAGAAGCTTCATGAAGGAGGTGGCATGGGCCCTCAGCTATGTGTTTTATGAAGTATCCCTAACCAATGTAAACTAAATTCCAAGCTGGCTTCCAATTACACAGCACATTCTTGGGATAAATTCCATTACTCTTACCCATATCAGCCCTAGAAAAAAATAAAGTGATTTCTGAAATATCAGCTAAACAGAGACCAGGTAGGAAAAAAAAAAGCCTACTGTTCCAATGACCTTCACTTCTTCTATGGTATATTTGGAAGTCGTGTGTTTGTACTTTACACAGTGTTTGGTATTTGGCATTACCTGTGACACCATGCCTTTCTACTACCACAGGTGTAAAGAACTGAGGGTAGTCACTTTAGAATTCCTTGGATCTGCATTTTTCATTCAAAGCATGCTCTGGGTAACACTAGTTCCATGACATGCTGGGTGGGGGAGGGGAAATAAAGGAAATATGAGGAGGAGGAAAGAATTCTGTGATGTAAAGTTTTAAGAAACTTCATTTCTTCTATCTCCCTCCTGAAGGTTCACTATACATACTAGCATATATATGTTAAATCTATCTAACTTATTAAACCTGGGATACCACAAACCCATTTGAGCATGTAAGACTTTGTATCCTCTAGCACAATACCTACTAATTTCCAGTTCAACTTGGAAATTGAGGAATTGGTATAGCATTTCCAAAATGTCATTACAATATCATGCCAAATCCAAACCCATCCAGGCAATTTGGAAACCTAGGAAAAAAGGTCTGTGGCTTCCAGTCTTGAGATCACTCCTGAAGGATGATTAAACATGGACTTCCAAAGGATTTAACTCATCTTCTCCATTTGGGAGGCACTGCCACTCAATCTATAAAACACCCTGACCTGGACTTTCACAACATCCTGTGAGGTGGGCTGTATTCCTCTCCTTTTCACAGATGAGCAAATTGAAGCTCAGGGAGATTAACCAATATCCCTAAGAGGGCACTACCAAGAGGTGGCAGGACTTCAACTCTGTTTCCTAAGCCTCCCGGTTCATTCCACCCCATTTGCCTTAGCTTCACAACAGTGCTAGGAAGCTAGCATCACCTTAGTCTAGCGCTGGGTAATTCCAGGGAACAAATGTTCTGGGGGCAGAGGTAAACAGTAATCTGTAATTCACATAAAGCAATGGATTTTACAGTCATCATCTCATCAATACATATTTAGAGAGAGATTTTTTTAGGATAAGATAGCTCCAAGCACTCCCCATTAGGTCAGATCTCCAAGCACTGGTTCACAACCTGGGGGACACCGAACAAAGACGAGCAGAGGTCACTGAGCTGTACCCAACTCTCGCTAAGCAGCCCCCTCCTCTGCTGCATCTAGAATATCTTTCCTCTTCTACCAGGAAGTGCAGCTGCACGTTGCTTGAAGACCCCTCAGCTATATATCTGGAAGAAACAAAATGATTTTGCCCAAGCATCAGTCAACAACCCTTGAAATAGAAACATGAAGTGATTACAAGTGACAGTCCTCAAATTGTGCTCACACTCAAAAGTGGTGCTTCCTTCATCTCAGGAGACAGGTTGGGGCCACCTCCATCTAAGGAAGCTTAGGTTGTGTGATGGGAGAGATATGGAGAGGTATGGAGAGATATGGAGAGGGCATTTTCTTTGCTGCAGACAATGGATTGTCTTAGTTACATGAAAACCACAGATTTATGCCATGAAGGAGTAAATCTGGCTAAATGGCATGACTTATTCTTCTTAAAGGCAGTGCTTACTTTGATGGTGGGTTCCCTGTGTTTTAGCCTGAAGGAACTATAACATGAAGGCATACATGGCATTGCATGCTAATTAGGAGGTTCACTGCCCCTGCCAGGGGATTTTTTAGGCTCTGTGAAAAATTCTACACACATGACAATTACATGCTGCAAAAAGGAACACACAGTCCAGGAAGCCCAAGAGTTATACTAACTGATAAGATGCTTCCAGGAAGGTGGGGAGAAGATGTAAAAGGGTGGTCACTCCAGCCTGCCACTGGAAAGCCCAGGGAGCTCTTGCAGCGATAAATCACCATGACCAACCACCTTCAGGTCAGAGTTGCAGTAAGCTGGCATCATGGGACAGTGTGCTGGGGACTGCAGCCACACGTGGAGCCGAGATTCCCATCCCAGAGATGCTCCCTATGAGTGCTCTCCCCTAACTTTCTTTGAGTTCCAATTTCTTCATTTGTACAGTGAGGATACCACTGACCACCTGGTTTGAGGATGACGAATTGGCAAACGGGAATGAAACACAGTCATCAAGTCCTCCCACCATGCCCATTCTTGGTCACTAATGTTTTCTTTAATTCTTAAAATTTTAAAGTAACATTGGTGTTTGTATTAATTCAATCTTACCTTTCTTACATTCTCTGTTCTGCTCTGTTCCAGCTAAGGTACTGCACTGGGCCTAACACAAGGCTAACTGCCTTTGTTTGTAATCTTCCTGTCGGTATCCTGGATCATCATTCATGAACAGATCTTGCCCAATTTCTTGTGCTATCAAATTTCATTAGTTGACATTGCCAATTTCATTGGAATTTGTGGGGGAGCAAAGACAGTCCTGTTCCTATTTCTATCCCCAGCACCTGGCACAAGACCCACTGTAACTAGAGTGGATTATGCTAAGTGAAATAAATCAGTCAGAGAAAGACAAATACCATATGATCTCACTCATATGTGGAATTTAAGACACAAAACTGATGAACACAGGGGAAGGGGAGGAAAAAGTAAGATAAAAGCAGAGAGGAAGGCAAACCTTCAGAGACCCTTAACTATAGGGAACAAATTGAGGGTTGTCAGAGGGGAGGTGGGTGGGGGATGGGGTCATTAAGGAGGGTGATGGGCATTAAGGAGGACAGTTGATGTAATTGGCACTGAGCATTATATGTAACTGATGAACTGTTAAGTTCTACCCCTGAAACGAATAATATACAGTATGTTAACTAAATTCAATATTAATAAAATCTTAGGACAGTGAAAAAAAAATAGGAAGTCTGAACAAATGAATGGAGTATATATCACCATCCTCAGTAAGTGAAATATACCATACGCCTCCAGAGGGTTCTCCCACCCCTTACTAGATAAACATGTGTATTACTTTGGTTTCTGGAACATGTGGACTTCACCTCTCAACTAAAGAACATATTTTCATAAGGACAAAAAAGGAACAAAAAGGTCTCCTGGGACCCAAGGGGCTGCCTTCCTGGATTGATGGGGAAGCCAACCCAGTCCCCTTTTAGAGCAGCCATGGGTACTAGATGAGGGCTATGCAACCCTTTAGGAAGATGACAATAATGTGGCTGTTTTCCCAATGAACAGAACGATCTGGAAATCATTTAGAAAAGCAGGAGAGTGAGAGCAAGATGGAGCAAGAGAGGATCCGAAGCAGGATGTCCCCTCTCCATACCTCCTGATAGTGTCACAAGCACACAGCAAACACTTACATGACCTGCTATTCGAAGCACTCTACATCTATTAATTATTTATTCTGTACAGCAACATTCCCCGTTTTTTTAATACAGACACTTGGGTACAAAGTGGAGGGATCTGCTACAGGTCACTCAGCTGGTAAGTGGCAGAGCAGGGACGTGAAGCTGGCGATGTGCCCCCCGCCCCCCGAGTTCCTGCTTGCAATGGTGATATTTCGTGCCTCTTGGGAGTCACAGTTCCAAGAATTCGATTGTTATCGTTTATTTATTTATTTTTTTAAACACAGAAAGCTGAGATTCAAAGAGATTCCACAACTTGGCCAGAGCCCACCAGTCCACATGAAGGAGTGCATAATTCAAAATTTAGTCTGTCTGATTACCAAGCTACTGGGGCCTTTTAGATTATATGTTTCCTCCTTCCACAGATTTAGTGGAGGATGACTCATTTTCTCTGCTCAGCGTTTTGCTCAACTATACTACTGAATATCAAGCAGTAATTTTAGCCATGAAAAATTTTTCTGGTCTCTTCCCCAATATGGAAATCAGATTCCCCTGATAACCAGAGCTGACTGTGTCTACTCCGCCCCACAAACATTGATCTGTGGCCTGTTGGCCCGCCAGGCACATGGTGAAGCGCTTGAGAAGCAGAAGGCATGGACAGAGCAGAGCTCAGAAGGTTCACAGCCATTAATGAAAACATACAAGTCCCGCATGGAGACAAGGTAGGAGAAAAAGTCTGAAGCCCCAAACTCTAAAACACAAGAACTCCTTCAGATTGCGGAACGATAACTAGAAGGTAATGTCACTAGAAAAGCAAAGGGCACTGTGCTAATGGTGATCAGTTGCCCGAGAGCAGAAATAAAAAGTCTGAAACTCACTCTGTGAACACAGAGCATGGCGAACACATCCTATCCTCTTTATAACAACTATAACTCCTGTCAGCTTTGCTCTCCTCTTTGGGGCTAAGGCTAAAGAAAACACCAGAGAAAACTCTGCTTTGGGTGTGACACCTCATTACTTCCTTACGCATGTCTCTCCACAACATTTTTCCTCCTAATTTTCTATCACAAATTATCTAATTGCAGTATCTATTATTATCATTTGTTTTTCCCCAAGCCTTCGTAGATGGGGAAAATAGTAATTTTTTGGTTACTACTGCTATCTTAGACACCTTCTCAAATCATTTGACTCACCTTCTCTGATTTCTACCTGGCCTACTTCCAGAAGAGTTCAAAGGTTTACAACAAATCAGTGAGCCCAAACACATAAGCGGCAGCAGAAAAATAAGCATTAGGGAGGAAGGGAGTGACAGGCATACCCCAAACTAGGGTACGGCCATGATAACAGAGCATTCAGTTTAGCACTACACTTTCTGGGCATCCCTAGAATGCCATCACTTTGGTCAGAATTATTCCACCGATGGGCCTTTAGCCCAACATTTGAGAAATGAGAATGCTTCTGTATTTTTCCAATGGTGGCTTTACAACATTCCTGTTGGCTCCCTTGATGGGGTGAGACGGTCACCGGGGAAACCTCCCCAGCAAGATGACTTGTGGTGTGAATGGCTCCCCGTGGCACACATTCTCCTTCGGGTCAGTGTCCACAGCAGAGCCCCAGACTGTAGCCCAACGACTGCCCAGAGCCTTTGACAGTACTATTTTTAGCAACACAGTCCCATAGCACTCTGTGTCTCGCTTTACCAGGTCCTCTTTTCAGGAGGACCAGCTCACATGACAAGGGCCAAGAAATCCCCGTATCAGACCCACCCCCACGTCTGAGTGCCACACTGAAGAAGTGACAGTTTTTTAAGAAACCCCTTTGCCATCCTGGCACACAAGGTGCCGAGGGCGGGGTACAGATGTGACTGATCTCTGCCTGTCCCTGCCTCTGCCTGCCACAGGAAGACGGGATGGGGCCAGGAAGCGGCGGACCGAGCCGGCGACGAGGGAGAACGGCAAAGCCGACAGCTGTGCTCTTGGGCATGGAGCGCCCCGAGAAAATCAGCGCTCGGGCAGCCCTGCTGCCATCTGCGGAGTTTCTACAGCAGACACGTTATTTATAGAAACTTGTTTGTGCAAAGCCAATATTTACCTGTCGGGGCTGTCAAAATTTACAATCCATCCGTGCCATTAGCCTGCTGTTTCCCCGTCAATAATGGAAATTTCCATCACCAGGAAGAGAGGCTTGGGGGGAAGCTACGAGGGTTCCGCTCCCTCTGGGTAGGTGGGAGAATGGAGGGCGTGAATGGTTACCGGGAAATCCTGTGTGGCGTCCCGGTGGCCATGGCAGCCGCCTGCTATGCTGTGAGGATAAAGGGTTGTCAGGACAGAACAGTGGAATTCTCCCATCACTTCTTTGTGGCTGAAGCTTCCGAGAAACCCCTGGTCAAAACCAGAATGGCATTTTCTGCAACAACCTCTCACTTAGAGTGTGTTGGGTTGTGTATTCTTGTGCTGCTTCCTGCCTTCCAAGGGAAGACTGCTATCTAGAATAAGAAATGGGTGGGGTGGCTTTCCATAAAAACCCACACCTTACTTCTGAAACTGTCAGGACCCTCTGTTTCTCCCTGCAAACAGCCATCTCCTCTCCTTCTCTGATCCTCCTCTTCAGGGTCTTTTGTGGGTTCGCCTTCCTCTGCAGGCTCTTTAGGTGCAGGCACACAGTTCTATGCCCTCTTTCTTCTCTCTCTTTACTTTCTCCCTTGGTGACCTCATCTGCTCAAATGCCTTACAAATTTAGCTCAGGCTTGTGACACCAATTTTGTATCTCCAGCCCCTCTTACTTGCTTTTACTCATTAGATGCTTTAGCTTTCAGCGAAACATTATTTCCATTTGGATGTAACCGAAGCACTTCCCAGCGAGCTCAGAAACTGAACTCCTCTCTTCCCCATTGCCTGATTTGCTCTTACTCCCTCCCGTATTTTTTATCTGGGTTTGGAGGTTCCAATATCCACCAGGAAATCATCCTCCATTTCTCATTCTCCAACTCACTCTCAATTACATCCAATGAATCACCCAAATCTCATGTTGATTCCAAATCCTAAACATCTGTTGACCCAGTTCCCATGTTTGGCCACCACCTTGATTCAGGCCCTTTGCCGTCTCCTCCTTGGATTAGGCAGCTGCCTCCTAAACTGGTCTGTCCTCCAGTAATCTTGGACTTTTCAAGTCTCAAGACGTATCCTTCTAAAGCACAAATCTGATCATGTCTCTCCTTGTCTTAAAATATTTTTGTGATTGGGACGCCTGAGTGGCTCAGTTGGTTAAGTGGCTGCCTTCGGCTCAGGTCATGATCCCAGCGTCCTGGGATCGAGTCCCACGTCCAGCTCCTTGCTCAGTGGGGGGCCTGCTTTTCCCTCTGCCTCTGTCTGCCTCTCTGTCTGCCTGTGCTCACTCTCTCTGATAAATAAATAAATAAAGTCTTAAAAAAATTTTTTTTTGTGATCATCAGTAACCATGGGACAAACCCCGAACTGCACAGCAGTTTACAGAAGGCCCTTTCCAAGCTGACCTGGCTCACTTCAGGAGCTGCATTTCTTGCCCCTGAACCACTCACACTCTGGCAGTGACCTAGAAGGACATGAGGAGGCCACCCGCTCTGCCTGGAATGTCCCACAAGTGTCCCCTTGCCCCCCCCCACCCAGATTCTTCTGGATAACTGCCATCCTTCAGGACATAGAACAGGTATAACAGGTAAATAATATGACAAAATTCATGAAGGTAGGGTTCAAATGACAGAAGATGAGCAAACGCTTGTTTGTGATAAACACAGTCAAGTGGGAGCTTATACGTTCTTTGACTTAATTTCCCCAGCTTCTAGGACAGTTCCTCATAGGCAGTATATGCTCAACTAATGCAGACTGAATAAGTAAGTAGTAAAAATGATGAAAAGCATAACTAGAATGAATAGGATCTTGATTTAACAGGGAAACTTATCTTAGAGCAGCTTAGGAACACTCTAGAGGAGACTCTCCTTAAAATTTGTGAGAGAGACAGAGAAGGGGGAGGGGGATTTGCTTCTGTGCACCGAAGGGGAGGCTGGGGGAAACTAAGGCCACACATGGGATCCAAATTCACATAACTGTGGGCAGAAGAAGCTGGACTCCTTGAGCTAAACTAAAGCAAGGAGAAGATTTAGGAACTGGTTAGCATGTCAGACAGGTATGGGGACTTTATGTATATTACCATTTCACCCCTACAAAGGTTCTATGATGTAGAGGAGAAACACAGAATTTCCATGATGGCCTACTAGACTCTCCTTAAGGGGCTGGGCTTATCACTTCTGACTTTTCTCTTTGGCACAGCTCCCAGCACTCCCACATCTCCTCACCAGGTGCCTTGCACACAGATGGAGGGCAGCAAAGCTTTGTTGACCACCAGGGAGACTTAGACAAGAGCTGAAATCATAGCTGGGATTTCACTGAATTTCCTCCTCTTGTTTCTCTAATGGCAGACCAGCTGACACCCTTCCCTATGTGGATGGCCATATCCTCTTTGGGTGACAGCCATCAGACCACACTTTCTTGTTCTGTTCTCCTCACATGGCCTGGCCCAGCATTTCTCAACCTCGGCACTGTTGACTATTGTTCCAGATGATTCTACATTGTGGAGGCTGTCCCGTGCACTGTGGGGTGTTCTGCACCATCCTTTGCCTCCACCAGCTGGATGCCAGGAGCACCCACACCCACCCACCCACCCAACTGTGACAAAATTGTCTCTACACATTGCTAAATGCCCCTGGGGTAAATTCTTCCCCTAATTTGAGAGCCATGGGTCTTCAATGCTGATTGCACAGACAAGGCAAGCATAGTTCTAAGGCAAATTCCCAAAGCTGATTCTGCTGGACCCCAACCTCCCACCTTCTTAGGTCATGGCTCTTTGGGCCAGAGTTACCAAGCCCTCCATTCTCCCCATGCTCCTTTGTGTCTTCTTTACATCCACCCCATCCCCATCCCCATCCCCTGTATCTCACCATCTTTTCAAGGTTTAAAGCGAGAAGATGCAGCCACCTGCATCTTGAACTCCAAACAGGTTGAGTGAGGGACAAGGTACTATGCTCGGCGCATAAACAGTGAGGTGCAGGGACTACTGGAGGTTTGATTCCTGACTGGCTGGAGTGACTGACATGCTCATTATTCACAGGTGTAAGAGAGGAGGTGACGTTTCCTTTACCCTCACGAGCAAGGCTCAGGAACTGAGCAGCCCACAAGCAGCTTTTTATGTAACCAA
Source organism: Meles meles (assembly GCF_922984935.1). Taxonomy (NCBI): domain Eukaryota; kingdom Metazoa; phylum Chordata; class Mammalia; order Carnivora; family Mustelidae; genus Meles; species Meles meles. The sequence continues at coordinate 41,681,133 of NC_060075.1, read as the reverse complement.
CCCACCTTCTCTGCAAGAGATGCAGAGCTTAAAAATCTGTTTTCCTTCCTATTCCATCCTGTAGTTCCTCTTCATGGTAGGTGACTGAGCAAAGGGTCACTCACTACTGAACCACCGATTTCTCTAATTTCTGCCTTAGCCCCTGGCTGCTCCTATCTTTGGCTTCTTTTGGTTCAACCCCCATTGGATTCTGGACATTCTCTGCTTCATGACTCCAGGAAATTTATCTCTCTTCTCTCTAATTGTTTCCTTCTTCCTAAGGCGACGATGATGAGTATGTACCTCTCAACAAGACTAGGGAGTCTTGTTGGGAGTGACTCAGTCCTTTTCCAACAGGACACTGCTTGATGTGCAGACACAGTATTTGGGTATTCCTCAAACCCTCATGCACACAAGACATGGTGCTAAAGGGATAGAGACCTTGTGGGGATCAGTCCAATGGCTCCTGTCTTGGGGGTCTGACCACACTGAGGAGGCAGCCTATGAGCCAAGCTGAGGAGAGGCTCCCCGATGCTGTGGACAGTGGGATGCCTGCCCCAGCATGTTAGGGAGAGTCTGAGATAAAGGCCAAGAATGCATGCCTGCCTATTGTGTCTTCCGAGCAGCAAGCAACACCTCTATCTAGCCAGATACGCAAGACAGAAATGGGAGAGTTGTGATCCTCCTGCATTCCGGAGCCACTCTTCACCTGTACTCAGACCATCAAGCGAGACTTCTTGAACTTCTCCCTGAAACATACCTTGGAAATACTTTTAACCTCTAGCCCCATGGCTACCCCCTTAGCCAAGGGCACCATCACCTACTGTCTGCACAGGTATGGCAGCCTCCTAACTGGTCTCCCCACTCCTACTCTGAAGCTACTCCAGTCTTCTCTGGGCCCAGCAATGCAGATGGACTTAAAAGTGATTTAGATCAGTGCATGTTAGTGTTTAAAATGTTGTACTGTTTTCTCCATTTAACTAAGTCTAAACCCCTCCTCCTTGTCTATCAGAACCTGCATGATTTGACCCTGATCACATCACTAACACCATCTCCTGCCATTTTCCCCCTCACTTGGCTCCAGCCAAAGCAGTCTTGGTTTCACTTCCTCGAATAAGCAAACCCCTTTCTTGTCTTGGGTCTTCTGCTCCCTCTGCCAGGAATCCACTCCTCCACACTTTCATATGGCTACCTCCTTCCCATTGTGTAGATGCAACCAGAATTGGTCATTCTCCAACATGAGTGGTCCAACATGAGTGGAGCTCAGAATCACCTGGAGGGCTTGCTAAACACAGACTGTCGGGCACATCCCCCGAGACTCTGATTCAGGGGTACGGGGTACAGTCTGAGAACCTGCATTTCTGACAGGCTCGCAGGTGACAGTGAAGGTTCTGGTCCAGGGAGCACAGCTTTCCCCAAGCACACTATTCAAACGAAGGCTTGCCAGCCCTAGCAGGTTCTGTCTCTGCCCTTTCTTTGTTTACGTCATGGCACGTCTTATCCTTGAGACCATTTTGCCTCATTTACACCTTCGTTTTGCTTTTGCTCATCTGCCCTGCTAAAATGTAAACTCCATGGGGGCAGAACCATGTCTGGTTCAGCCTGGTGCCCACAGAGACTGGTACAGGGCCTGGCACACAGAAGCTGCTCAATAAGCATTTGTTGGAAGAACGACTGTGTAAAGGAGGGATTTAAAGGCTGGAGCAAGGGACTCTGAATTCAAAGACCCCTACATAGAAGCTAGAAAGTGGACTGAAGAGGAAGTGGTTAGGAACCAGGGAGGAGGATCCGGGCACCAGCAGGGTATCCCCACACGTCACAGGGGTAGTGACGGGTGAACAGGTGTGTCTCCCTGGCAAATGCTCAGATGCTCAGGCCAAGGACCATCTTCACTCCTGGGGGCTCCTGTCTGGCTCAATGTAGAACATGGATCCTGAGAAGAAGCTCCCAGAGGATCCAGGCCGATTTGAAAGGAAATCAGTCAAAGAGGCCATCAGAGGCCATCAGAGGCCCTTTAATTAAATGTTCTGCTTGGTAACCTCTTAGTGATCTTTCCCCGTCCCCAGGGGGTCAGACACAGCACCTGGCCACAGGAGGTAAGAGAGAGAGAGATGGAGCCAGCCACCAAAGCATCGGTGGAATTCTAATGAATGTCACAGACAGTGAGCAGAATGGGTAGACAAGAGCAGTGAAAGATGACACTAATGAATCTTATCCAGCTGTGCAGGTTTATATGATTAATGCCCAGTGCCGTGCAAACGTTTGATTAATAAGACAGCACCTCCATATCATCGCTCTCACCTTCGAGGCCCTAGGTCACAGAGGCTCTTGTAAAGGAGCTGAGACACTTTCAAGCAAGGTTCAAAGAAAAAGCAATCACTCCAGACTCCGTTATGAAAATGAATGGAAGGAAAGTGGGGATTGTAATGGCTGTTCTTAAAAAAGAGAAAAAAGGCAACACATTCTTTTCTATCACGGAGAGCCTCAAGAGAGGTCCACTTACATAAGAAAAATTCTTCTGGTATGTGAATAGATGGGGAAGAAAATAATACAGACAGAATGAGAGGACTAAAGTTGCCTCTGTTCTTGGGGGAGATAAATTTCCTTGTTACCCCAAATGCTCTGGGGACCCTCAGGAAGATGATAAGACTCTCATGACATTTCTGTGTAATGAGGTCACTGTGCCAAATAATGGGAGATACTGCTCTCTTCACATAAAGAAAGGCATGATACAAAGGCCTTGAGTTAGCTGCACAGTTATTTTTCAGGTCTGAAGTTAAAGTCTGAAGGCCCCAACTGTTACAATCAGTTAGATATACATTTGTTTATTGCATGAGGGTGTTATATTCAATATAATGAAGTTTAGAAAGAATAGATAAGCACTATTTTTAAAAATGATCTCAAATTGGACAAAAAATGTAAAAAATTTTGATGCATATCTTTCTAGAAATTTTTATTAGTTTTAGTACAATATTGTATATATTATTATATATTATATTATATTATATATATTATATATAATATTATACAATATTGTATATATGTTAAAAGCTTTTACATATATCAGTTAAATACCTTTTCCATATAAATAACTATGCTAATGCACCACCATCTTCAGGGAAAGCATGGTTTTCTATTGATTTAACTTTGCTCCTATTGCTGAACATGTAGATTATCTGCAATGTCAGCCTGTATAACATGGGTGCGCTGAGAGTCTGGCACCACATGGGTATATATGTCTCATGTTGCTAAACAAATGACTCGGTTGCCCTATTTCTTGCTCTAGGACTGGTACGGTGTATATGTGTGTGTGTGCACGTGTGCACGTGTGCCTGTGCACACCTGTTTTACTATTTTGGAGGGAATTTTGGAAAAAGGAGAATAAAATGTTTCCATCCAAAATTATCAACTTTATGGATAACAGATGAATGAAAAGATGTTCAGCGCCACCAATCATCAGGGAAATGCAAATCAAAACCACAATGAGATAACCCTTCACACCAGTCAGTATGGGTAGCATTAAAAAAACAAGAACTAGGGGCGCCTGGGTGGCTCAGTGGGTTAAAGCCTCTGCCTTCGGCTCAGGTCATGATCCCGGGGTCCTGGGATCGAGCCCCGCATCGGGCTCTCTGCTCAGCAGGGAGCCTGCTTCCCTCTCTCTCTCTGCCTGCCTCTCTGCCTGCTTGTGAACTCTGTCTGTCAAATAAATAAATAAATAAATCTTTAAAAACAAAAAACAAAAAAACAAGAAATAACAAGTGTTGGCAAAGATAGGGAGAAAAAGAAACCCGTGTGTACTGTTAGTGGAAATGCAAACTGGTGCAGCCACTATGGGACACCATATGGAGGTCCCCCCAAAATAAAAAATATAAATATTACATGATCCACTGTTTCCACTACTAGGTATTTACACCCCAAAAATAAAGATACTAATTTGGAAAGAAATATGCACCCCTATGTTTATCATAGCATTATTCACAACAGTCAAAATATGGAGGGAACCCAAGATTCCATCAATAGAAGAATGGATAAAGAAGTTGTCATGCGCACATGCGTGCATACAGGAATATTATGCAGCCATAAAAAGGGACTCTTGCCACTTGTGATGACGTGGATGAACCTAGAGGCTATCATGCTAAGTGAAGTAAGTTAGACAAAGGAAGACAAATACCATATGGTTTGACTTATATGTGGAATTTAAAAACAAACAAACAAAAAGCACACTCAGACCTATAAATACAGAGAACAAACTGATGGTTTCCAGAGGGGTGCCACAGAAATAAAAGGCACGATGTAGGGAATCTAGTCAATAGTATTGTAATTGGATTGTATGGTGACAAAGCTAGCTACACTTGTGAGGAGAGCATAATGTATAGCATCATCTGATTGCTATGCCACACATCTGAAACTACTGTAACACTGTGTGTCAGCTCTACTCAGATAACGGCACCCCAAATCACCATCTTTATTCAGAAGCTAATAGGCTTGTAGTGAAAATTGTACAGCTGTTTACTGCTCTTCACTCCATGCCTAACACTCAGAATCTTGCTGACTCCTAGGCACCCCTTCCACACTGTTGTTGCTCAGAAGAGCATAAACACACAAGCTGCTATGAGGCATGAGTCCATCCTGTTCTGGATGGAGGAGCTCATGCAACAGGTTCATACAGAGCACTGAGCATATCCCATTTCACTTCCTTATTGGTGCTGTGAGCTAGGTTATGTCATCCTCGTTTATGGTTGAGAAAGGGATACTGGTAAACATAAGGGAATTGTTGGAGGTCACAGAAATGCTGAGTATCAGAATGAGGGTTTGGACCAAACACTTAGAGCACCTTCCTGATGACAGATGCCCTTGGGGCAGGGAGGCACCTCCAGAAGGCCCAGTGATCCTTAGCAGGAGACACTGCTGCCACAGGAAGGATCAGCATTTTGGGAAGGAGCCCCAGGAGCCCAAGGGCCACAGCCTGTGCTCTTCAATCCTCACCCCAAACACAATCACAGTGCTTCAAAAAGGAAAAAAGGTCAGCACTTCCTTGATTTGGCTCAAGGTGGTCAGGCAAACTTCAGCCATGACACCTGTCAGGGAGGATCCACAGCAGCACAACAAGGAGTATGTGTGCTGCATCTTGGAATGTAAGGACCCAAGGCTTTATTCATAGGCAGGACGCTTTCTGGCCTAATTGTGCTGGAGCCGTATAACTTTTAATATCTTTTGGGATGGTTGCTCTAAAAATGGTCTCCTTGGACCACCTTCTTTGGAATCCCATGGGGTGTTTTCTTAAAAAGCAGATTCCTAAACCATATCCCCATCCAGTCCTACTGAACTGGAAACTCTGGAGGAGGTACCTAAGAGTTGACATTTTTTATAAATAGACCAAGCCGAGAAATATTTTGGGGACATTCCCAAAGTTGGAGAACTGTTCCCTAAGTTCATCCTATGCTTTATGACCCTGGGGCCTTAATAAAGCAAAGCTCATTACTGAGGGATTAGTATGACCAGCAACTCTCATGTCTATTGTGCTAGAGGGCTTTCATGTTACCCCATACACACTGGCGTATGTCTCAGAACAACTCACCAGTTGCCCCTCCACAGAGGAAGGAATGAACTCCAGGAGGTCAGGTGACTTTGGGGCCACATAGCTCCTAACTGCTCACACTAGGAAATAAACACCCTTCCTGGCTCATACGCTTTTACTTCTCTACCATCTTATCTCTCTTAATTCTCATCACTAAGCCCCATGGCTTCCATTCACCAAAAGATGGAGAAGTCATTTTTGAGAGCAAATTCCTAAGTAAAACAGCACACTGACCAGGTGTAAAGTCTTCCTCTATGAAAATGCCCATCAGGTGAATTGTTTAGACTCATCATAGAAAAATGATCCCACTCCGTATTACTTCAGTTCAATAATTAGATTTCTGAAAGTCTCTGAGTATCAAATGAAAACATGTGTTTTCCATAATGTTTTAGAAACACATACACATCTTTTTATTCTCCCTAAATCTGTCAAAGGTAGGGTTCCAAGAAGCTCAATCAGAGGCCCCGTGCTGCCTCCACAGGGTCCCAAAGGCTATCTTCTTCATGCCTCCACCCTTTGCTCAGGCTGTTGGTTCCTCTTTGAATTCCCTCTCAGGTGGCCTATGCTACTCCACGGCTATCCAAAATGTTTGGCAAATTCTTAATTATCTTCCAAAGCCCAATTCAAATACCTTCTGTTCTTGGTAGGTTCCCAGTTCCCCACCCTCCGTCTCCTACCTCTTTCCTCCCACCAGAGGACCCACACCCTCCCCTTAAGTCTAATGGAACTCAATAGTTACTGGTTTATGTGTCTGTCTCCACGGCTAGACCATTCTATGCTTGAGATGAGATCCCTTTTTCATTTTTATATCTCCCTCTTAGTCAGTACTTGACACATTAAGAGGTACCTGATTCAAATTTATCTATCCCAATACCTTTTCCCTTTCTAAAAACCTTTTTTTGTCTAGAGTGTCCCTAAGGCTACAAACATTTTGATTCAGGAACAGGTCAAAGCAAAAATCTATAATTCTCTTCAAATTCTTGCATTTGCCTTCTCTTTTTTGCAAGAAAATAATTAAGTCAGACACTTTTAAAACAAGGTCGTGTTCTTTTCTATATCCAAGAAGTAATTTTAGACCCAAATGCCATCAGATCAATCAATGTATTATATGTTTGTAAAGGACAATTCTGAAATCAGCTAGATTGCGTGTAGGAAAAAAGGTCACTTTATCCAACGAGTTTCATTTTACAGCTCAGAAATGCACCCAGGCGTACAAGAAAACTAATTAGACTTTAAGACTACTGAGTGAGGCCATCTTGTGATAGCCTATAGTGACAAAGCTTTTGAGCAGTTTTTGGAAAGACTATCACCAAAAATATGTTTTGCCTATATAAAAATCATCAGCTGGGCAATTTTTCAATGACTACTTTGAAAACCAAGAAAGCGGAGCTTATGATGGATAAATAGTAAGTGGCCTACAGATTTGATTATAATGCAGGAAAAAAATGGCAAGAAATCATTAGTTGAAGCAAGTCTCCATTACCCTTACACATTAATTACTTCTTGGGTAACCCAAATTTCCTAAGACCAAAATGTCTAATGGTGAGCAAAGAAAAGCATCATTTCCAAGTTATGTTCCATTGTAATGCTGTCGATTTCCCACCGACTATGATCTCCCCCAAGAGATAGCCAAAGCTATTTAGGTGGTGTCAGCCTTGTTTCTGTGGAGAAGAATAGCACCAGCTCTTTTACAATGTAAATTTGAAGTTCTCACCATGAAAACAGTATTTGTTGAAGCACTCAACCAATCTAGTAGCTCTGAAATATATTCAGACAAAGCCCTCAATCACTAAGTGACAATTTTCCAATCTAGAAAAAGTAATGGACAGTGGAAGGAGTATGGTTTCTGGAAGCCTTGAGGTTGTCCTTGACAGGATTGAGGCAAAATCCCTAGAGTTCTGTAGCCCCTGACAAGACTACTTCCCTTGGCATCTAAGGAGTCCTCAAGCAAGAACTCGCTGGCCTTCTGGTGCAATTTCCACTCTCCCTCCTCTAGTTCTTCCACCACACCTGATCAGTTGCAACAAGTAACTACTTTTAGTACAGAGTGTCCCACTCTCCCTAAGACTCCACCAGAATCAGCCTATCACGCCTCTTATTCCTGTATACCTCAGGCATGAACACACTCCCAGGAAGCCAGCTCATTCTCCATCACCCAGACTCTCACAGATCTACATTCCCAAAGGCTTTGCTTATTCCTTAATATGCCTGAAGCTCTGGCCACACCTGTCCCCATCTCCAAATCTTTCTATTGTGTCCTCTGGAACCCATGGTCTGTCATCAGTCAATTCTCCTGTATCTTCTCCAAGCATTCGTTTCTTTCTTGCCCTGATGGAAATTTGGCTGACTTTCTGGAAGACTGTTTCTCTTGCAGTCTTTTCAGGTTTTGCATCCCACACTTTGGTACTACTGATTTTGGAGACTGAAGAGGCTGTCCTTCCTGCTCCTCCTGCTGCTTCCAGGCCACCACGTTTCCTCTGCCTAAGCCGTTCCCAGTTAGTTCGTTTGAGCTGCCTGCCATCAGACTGTGGTACCCAGTCTCTCTCCTTATGTTATTTGCTCTTCTCTTGGTCCTGCCCACAATGTAGTGAACATTTTCTTCCCTTTCTTCCTCCTTGCCACCATTCTGTTTTCATTCTCCGCAGTTTCAATATTCTCCCAGATGATCCACCCAGCCTCCAGCCTCTCAGTTTCATGGTCCCTTCAATCCAATGATCTCAACCATTACACTCCCCTGAGCCATCCTTTGCTGTGATTTTATCACTCCCTTTCATTCATTTGCAAATCTCCAGAATCTCTTCCCTGCATTCTATTTGCCTAGCAAAACACTCATCTTCCTGAAATCCTCTTCTCTGCCTCCACCCACCTGAACAGAGCTGGAGAAAAGCACACAGTGGTGCTCATCTTAAACCCACCACCTTAACTAACAAGTGAGTTCTTAGTTCTGTTTGCACTCTTACTGCATATTCCCATATATCCACTCTTCACAGATTCTCCTCCATTAGCAAACCTCTGGGGCCCCACCCTCACCGCCTCAGTTTTCATCAGTTAACTTCCACTCTCATTTCGCTAAGAAACAGAAGCCAATCACAACAGAACTTCTTTAATCAGGCAGGCAGTGAATGAACGCTGAAACTGCTCTAATCCTGGGCATCCGTGACTGACCTCCATTAGGTCCAATTTGATAGATAATTTACAGTCTTCATTTTACAATAGCTTTGAAGCAGATGATCACTGCCTCTTTTTAAGAGAGTCTTTCTTCTTTTGGTATTCACAATACCACCTTTTGTTGTTGCATACTTCCTACCCCCCCGCCCCCCCAGCATTTCCTTCTTAGTCTCCTTTGCTGAGTTTTTCTCCTCCTCCCTATCTCTAGTTGTTGAAGTGCCCTGGGTCTGGCCTTTGGACCTCTTTTCTATCTCCACACACTCCCTCAATGATCTGATCTAGTACTTTCTACGTGTGGACAACTCCCAAATTCTTCCTCTTCCTTGGACTCAGATGCATGTTATTATAGTGCTCTCTCCACATCTGTACTTTTAAGTCTGTCAGGCATCTCACATCCAATAGGTCCAAACTCAACTCTTTCTTCTTCCCTTGTCACAGTCCCTTCCTCTCAAGTGTTCCTAATCTCTGTAAATGGTGCCATCAAACCCAGAATCATCCTCGACTACTCATTCTCTCCCATTTCGCACCCAGTGTACCATATCCAGTCAGCATATCCTATTGAATCTGCCTTTATTTTTTTTAAAAGATTTTAATTTATTTATTTGACAGAGTTAAAGATCACAAGTAGGCACAGAGGCAGGCAGAGAGAAAAGGGGAAGCAGACTCCCCACTGAGCAGAGAGCCCGATTCGGGGCTCGATCCCAGGACCCTGAGATCATGATCTGAGCTGAAGGCAGAGGCTTAACCCACTGAGCCACCCAGGTGCCCCTTGACTCTGCCCTTAAAACAAGTTCGGGGCCAGGTGGTCCCACCATCTACCCCAAGGACGCACAACCCGACTGGTCCATGCTCTGATGAATCTGCCCAGCTTTGGCAAAAGCCGGAAGAAAGTGGTTCACCAGCTCCGGCTGGGAGTGGGCTCAAGCATGGAAGTTTCCCAGGCAGCTGCAGACCTGAAACAATTCTGTCTATAGAATGCTCAGGGAGATCCCCTGTTGACTGGAGTAGCCCCCCAAGGACGAATCCCCTCAGACCCTAGAAAGTCTATTCCTTTTGTAGTAAAATGAACCTTTGGATGGTTTTCTAAACCCCTTTTCATGAACCAGTGAATATTCAAAGGAGAACTAAATTTGAAATCTGTACAAAAGCTCATCCCTATAACATGTGCCGTACTATATAAGTTCCTGCTTTGTCAGTCCTTAACACCCACCTCTCTGAATTTTCATTAATTTCTATTTCCCCAGGGCAATTATTTTATATACAATGACAGCAGCATTCAATCAAATACTTAACGAAAAGAAAAAAAAAAAAAAAACCCACCCAACTTCAGAACATGATTGCTCTTTACCGTGTCCAACACTTCCACCTTCGTCCCAGCCATCAGTCACCCCTAATACGACCTGCAGTAAGCAGCAGCCATCTCATCTGCTTCATTTCACCCTTACTCTCCAGCAGGCACAGTGAGCCTTTGAAGCCTGTCATATCAAGTTGCTCCTGTGCTCACAACCCTCCAACGGTTCCCTGTCCCACTCAAAAGTCAAGGTGCTAACCATGGCCCACTGAGGTTGACACCTGGGTGCCTGTGGGACACCATCCGCTCCCACACCCCTCCTTATCACTACCCTCTAGGCATGCTGCCAGGCTGATTTAAAACACACGAAACTGTTCCTCAAGCCCTTTGAGCTCACTCTTCTCTTCCTGGAATGCTCTTCCCCAGCTATCATTCCGTAACCTTCTCTTCATACCTCCAGGGTCCTCCCCCACAACCATCCATGAGCACTCTGACCAAAACAGCAGCCCTCATCCTTCTTTAAGCTTTTCCCCTTGTTTAATTATTTCTCCATGACATTGTTACTACATGACACCATGATCTGTCTAAATAATTAACTGTTTGATTTCTATTAATTATTATGATATAATTAATTATTGAAGAAAGAACCATTTAACAGAATGAAAATGATGCCTTTAAAAGGCAGTTTGGAGATTCTTCAAAGTAGGCAAGATGCTGATGGAGAGCAGTGCTATTCAAAGTGTGGTTAGAGAGTAGTACAATTCAACCATTTTAGACCAGTCCAGAGCAAGATACGCAGCTTATATGAGAATGTGATTCAACACCCTGCTTCCTTCACTGAGAAAGTCTCATCAGGAAAAGGATATGAACTGGACTAAACAATATGCGTAATGATATCACTGATTGGCATTTGAGCACAAGCTCTTCATCCTGTTGCAAATCAGTTACAAAGAGCTCACTGACCAGCATGTTGAATAACACTAGTATAGATCATTGAGTTTGATGCCTCCTGCAATTTCTTCCCTAGGGTTTTGAAAACCATTTCTAATCTCTTGACATACCTAGAGACCAGGAGATGGGATATGAGGCGATTGCCCCTACCACATACATATACAAATAACATACACATCAATGACAACTTAATAATGTGCCACAAGGGTGATATGGTAGGATAGATATGAAAGAAGTCAAGTGCATTTCATATTCAGAACCACGCTGCAATGTACACAGCATGACAAGAGTTTGGCAAATCAGATGGATTTGAAGAAAAAATATTTTCTACTATTATGAGCTTCCATCAGGTCAAGAATCAAATTTCTCTCTCTTCTTGTGTCTCTTCAGAGGAGGACCCTACACAAATCTTCATTCCATGGCATGCAGTCATAACTCAGCAGATGCCTACCATGAACCAGAAGCTGGGGACACAATGTGAACCAGACAATGACTGTGGCTTTGTAAAAATTACATCTGGAGACAGAAAAGTAACCAAAATTGTTTTAAATCCCAACTCTCTAACTTTCAGGAGTAATAGTAATGATATTAATGACTATATAATAATGGGTGTTCACACCACCTGCTATGGAAATTAGGGATTTCAGTCCACCAGACTCCTTAAGGATCAGTAAGAGATGAGATCAAACAAACTGCTATTATTGTAGTACTATCATGAGTTTCACAAATGTAGTTTCTCTTTAACAACTTCACCATTAATCCCAAGGAAACATAGGCCTTCTCAAAAATTGCTTTTTCTTTTCTTTTTTAACAATTTGATGGTATGAATACCCTTTCCTATAAGACATAGAAAGAATCGAATAGCTTTTAAGTATTTTTTCTAAGGAACCTAAAATTTGAATGTCTTAATTGAAAAGAAAAACTTTAACACAGTGTTTTAGTAAGATTTTTAACAAGATACCCTGTTGCCCCTTTGTCCCACAGAACAATACTTGATGCTCAGAACTTGACGCAGCCAAGCACATAGTAGTCTCTGGGGCCAGTCTGTACTTTCAACTACCTGCTTTGCATTAGCTTAGAGTAGAAAATCCTGACTCAGCAGAAAATGCTTTCATAGCTTCAAAATTGTCACGTAACTAAATTAGGATTCCTAAATGGAAATTATTTTATAATCTATACTTGCAAACATGATGCTCTCGGGTGGAATGCTTTTGAAATTTTTCCTAAAATAATCACAGTGTGCTGGATCATTTTAAACTGTGGCTGAGAGCAACTTCTAGTGGTAACTGGCCTCTGCTCTAGAATGGGTTCCAAGCACACCAGTGCTTCCTAAGCGCCCACCTGCGGACCCGTGAAGGGCCAGGCTGCTTGCAGTGAAATCACAGGGGAAATTTAAGACACATAGATTCTTAGGATTCCGCCCAGGTGACTTGATCCAGAAGTAGAGGCCTGTAGAGTTTGAATTTTATCTAGAAGGCAGCGCATTGGCATCATCAGATTTACATTAAAATGAAGTATGAAAGACGGATTAAAGGGTGAGCCAAACCCAAGAACAGAAGAGTATGTAGGAAATTCTATGGGGATCCAGGGTCAGTGGTCATGGCCTAAGCTGGAGGAGGGTGGCATACAGATTCAGGACCCTTTTTCAGAGACAGAACTTAAGGAATTTGGTGGCTAACAGGATGCTGTCCGTGCTCTGGGTTAGGTTACTAATTTAGAGTGATTAGTGAGGTTCGAGGCGGAAGAAAGGAGAAACAAATGAGGATCTAAAATTCAGGGACCTGTTCGGTGCTTTGAAGGCCCCTTTCCTTCCATGAAAAGGACAGCTTAGCCTTGTCCATAGTTGAGCATAGTCTAAAGCAGAAGCTTTGGGTATTTGTGTAGCTCAGTTAGAACTAGGACAGGTACCAAAAACCACTGTTCTCTCACCTTTGGAATGAAAAGTATTCCAGAAAATTGGAAATGTGTGGGAAAACGTATTTTAAAAGAATGTTCCTTCCAACATTGATTGTAGTGGCGAAAAGCTGGGGACAATTTGTGTCTTAACTCTAGGAAACTGGTTAAGTAAATTAGGATACAATTATACACCAGAGTGCCATGTGGCGATTAGCAATGATATCACTGACTGCCTGTCTTAAGGTTTAAGGAGGTAAGAAAAGGGGGTCCCAGAATCGTTTAGATGGTATGATTCTCTCCCCATCCACATTCACAGAGAAATATCTGAGAGGACTCGGACCAAAATATCAACAAAGGATTTCTCTGGATAGATGGATTATAGGCATTTTGTTTTCTTTTGCTCACAGTCTCTAACAACTCCATTTTCATGACAAAGCCAATTTGTCACCTAAGCAGACGCTATCCAAAGTACGGATGTCTCTAAATTAGCAAAGCAGAACGCCTGCCTCCCAAGCTCCTGACAAAGGGCCCTCTGTGCACTGAATGAGCACTGGCTCCTGCGCGTGCTCACGAGAGGGCCGGAGAAGACAGCCTAGGACACCAGTCCAGCTGGCGGCCCCTGGGCCCTGTGCGGGAGATCCTTGAACTATGGCAAAGCCATAAACCTGACTGGCCACTTTGAGTCTCTCCCCTAACCCTGAGTGATTCCAGAGTCATGCTTTACTGGGATACCTGTTATGCCCCTTTCTAGGGACTCTGGAAACGAATATTTATATCTCCTGCCTTGTGGTATAGTAATTTGCGTACATTTATATAGACCGTATTAAACTGCAAGCTCCTGGAAGGCAGAATTTATGTCTGATTAAGGTTTATATTCCCCAGTGTCAACAGTTTGCATGTATTAGGTATTCAATATTCATAAAGAGAATTATTGATGCTTCTTGTATAAGGCCCAACAGAACACATTATGTTTAGAATTTATTTTAGAAGCTTCTTCCCTTAAGAATGGACACCCTCGGGCGCCTGGGTGGCTCAGTGGTTTAAGCTGCTGCCTTCGGCTCAGGTCATGATCTCAGGGTCCTGGGATCGAGTCCCACATCGGGCTCTCTGCTCGGCAGGGAGCCTGCTTCCCTCTCACTTTCTCTGCCTGCCTCTCTGCCTACTTATGATCTCTCTCTGTCAAATAAATACATAAAATCTTAAAAAAAAAAAAGAATGGACACCCTCCCTGGCTCAGTGGATTAAGCCGCTACCTTCGGCTCAGGTCATGATCTCAGGGTCCTGGGATCGAGTCCCACATCGGGCTCTCTGCTCGGCAGGGAGCCTGCCTCCCTCTCACTCTCTCTGCCTGCCTCTCTGCCTACTTATGATCTCTCTCTGTCAAATAAATACATAAAATCTTAAAAAAAAAAATGGACACCCTCCCTGGCTCAGTGGATTAAGCCACTACCTTCGGCTCAGGTCATGATCTCAGGGTCCTGGGATCGAGCCCTGCATCGGGCTCTCTGCTCCGCAGGGAGCCTGCTTCCTCCTCTCTCTCTGCCTGCCTCTCTGCCTACTTGTGATCTCTCTCTGTCAAATAAATAAATAAAATCTTTAAAAAAAAAAAAAGAATGGACACCCTCCCTTTTTAACTAATCAGAATTACAGAAGCCATCATTTTTTTCCTTCTCCCCCTTTTTTTAAATACTGGCTCTGATGGAACGCAGAACTACATTTTTCATTCTTAATCTCACTATCTATTGCTTCATTCCCCCTCCACTTGGTTTTGAGCTTTTATTGGAAGGAACCGGTGTTTAGGCATCGGGTATATGAATTCCCTCAGAGGCCTCTTGGAAGTCAGTAGAATAAAAATATAAAGAGTTAAGGGGCACCTGGGTGGCTCAGTCAGTTGAGCAAACAACTCGATTTTGGCTCAGGTCAAGATCTCGGGGTTGTGAGATGGAGCCCCGGGTCAGGCTCTGTGCTCAGCACAGAGTTTGCTCAAGATTCTTTTTCTCCTTCTCCCTCTGCCCCTCCCCCCATGCTCACTTGCTCTCTCTTTCTCTTTCTAAAAAGAAATAAATTAATTTTTTAAAAATATGAAGATCTAATTATAAGTACTTTAATAATAAATAATCAAACCATGATTGACAATAAATTTAAAATAAAAAGTAAAATGGGGACTCTCCATCATGGCCTACTAGACCTAACTTCATAAAGGAGCTTGCCTATCTCTGACCTCTGCCACAGCCACCAACACTCCCCTATCCCAGCGGTGACATCCAGTGTGACTGGAATACCCCTGCCTCAGGGATTTCGGAAGGTTTCTTCGCCTGAAATACCCCCAAGCTCTGGCTATGGCCGTTCTTTCTCAACTGGTTTCCTGGACAGACTGTACCCCTCTCCCGGTTAGCTTCGTCCCTGGAGCCCCTTTCTCCCTATGCCTCCTTCTTTATTTTCCTCATAGCACCCAACATGTCCTGGCTGCCCGGGGTCGCCCTCGCTGCCTCCAGGAGAGCCGCTGTTGGTCGTCCCCATCACTGCTCCATCTCCAGTGCATAGAAGAGGGCATGGCTTGGGGGTGGGAGGGCTGGGCACTGAGTAAATATTTGTCCTATCAAAGAATGAATGAATAATTAAAGGCATTCCCCACCCCCTCCAGGTTATAGGGAAGAAATCATGTTCTTTCTCCCAGAAGACTACTTTCAAGCTCTACCACAGGGAGACAGGGGGGTGGCCCTGGAGGAAAAGGTTGGGGGGAGGGGGCTGGGAGTTGAGGGGGTGGAACTTCCGAGATGCGCAACCTGGTTTCCAGCACAAGTTTGTACTTTCGTGTGCTTTACAGGTAAGGGTCCACTCTGTGGAAAATGAGGTTCTGCAGCTAAACTAAAAATTTAAAAAGCAATGATCAACATCAATGATATACCTGCAGAAGAATCTGGCCTCTGGTTAGCACTGAAAATGGCCATCGAGTTGCTAGAAGAAACCTAATCCCAGTCGCTGTATGTACAGGGTACAGATGAGAGTGGAAAGGCTCAAATGCTGCTGAAGCCCATTCAAAACAGCATTTCCTCTGCATTACCTAGTAGATCATTACCACCTCTTTGAAGCACTACATTTGCCTGCATATCTCCCCACATAAGGAGTCCTAAGCTATTAAATAGATACTGCTGGAAAGAATGTTTACATTTCCTTGTCTCCATCCCCTCCTATATTGCCTGTGTTGGTTTGTCTTTTTTTTTTTTCCTTATGGAATGCCTTCAAAGCAAAGCTCTGAAGGAAAAATGAATACAGCTCATTTATTTTTAAACTCCGCCAAATCATCTCAGTCAGGCAATAGAAAGAAAAAGAGGAAAGTGCTTGGTGTAATAGAGTCACATTTTTTTTTCTGCAGTTCCTCCATTAATTCTCAGGACCTCTGGCTGCCTTCCTTTCAGAATGCAACCCCATTCAAATCTTACATTATCTTGCCTACTTTCAGACATTCGTTATTGCAGAAGTCATGCCATCATGGCATTCTGCCAACATGATTTTTAATGTCACTTTTATACAATTCCACTGTATACTTTGGGAACCGTTTGTGAAGTGGGAATCAGACCTAAATTATGGGTCAGCTCAAAGGTTATTTATATTTGGAATCCTTTGTGTAGCACTGAATATTAAGACCACAGGTGTTTCAAGAAGGACTCCAGAGAAGTCGGTGCATGTAAATTGCTCCCCAAATAATGCTGTTTCCTAGGACAAAAACACTTCTTCTCAAAGCAGAAGCAGCGATAGGAACCACTGGGCTGAGGTTCCACAAGAAGACTCTTTCCTCTCTCGATTGATAATGACGAGAAACCTATTCTCTAAAACCTCATATGTAAATGATAAATTATTTGGGTAGCATGTTGATACTAATATGAACACTCTCCTCTTCCCCAATGTATGATTAACATGAGTGAATTCAATTCATGTGCCATTTGACAGTTTTGAACAAAGAAGTGGCAAAAAGGGATCACCAAAGACTACAGAGAAATACTGAAAAGAAACTTTGGCCATGAAACAAATTATTCTACAAAAGGGACCAGAATAGAAACACCAGTTAGAATTAGGGCCAGTTTTATTTAAGAGACCCATTAACCATCTGGAAACCATGATAAGCAGCATGTTGATTAAATCGGCGAGTTGTTCCAAATGGGCTGGCTGTCTAGAACCTGGAAAGAAAATCTAAGGTATGGAGGATGTTGAGAAATAGGAACAGAGAATCCTAAAGCAATAATGACCAGGTATAACTCACTTGTTTCTAATTTACACTCCCATATATTTGTAGATAGTCTAAGAAATAAAAAATAGCAACTAGTGTTCTCACAAGTGTTCACTAGAGGAAACTAATACAGACACCCCTGGGCTCCCTTCTTTTTTGGAAGTTAATAGTAAGTTAGATCACAAGAATGACTTATCACATTGCCTCTCTTTTTTACAACATTCAGCAATGTATGATCTAGGTCAATAGATTCCACAATTGAATATTTTAATCGCCTGGATGCCTGTTAAAAAAGGAATACATATTTCTGAGCCACACCCTTAAGGTGTCCAGCAACATGTATGTCTCATTACAAGTGCCTCAATTATAGTGTTAGCTGGTTGGTATGTGTTTTCAGCCCCTGGCTCTTGGGTAAGGAATTTTAGGAGATTTGTTAAATTGCCACTAGGGGGAGTGTTGATCAAACTTTACATTTCTGGTAAGGGAGGATGCTGCCCTGCACCCTCAGAATCATTGGTACCACCCAAGACCTCAGGTTTGGGGAAGAACATGTCCTCGCTAGTATCTTCTCCCTCCACCTCTCAGCTGTAGGCCCTTCAAGGGAATGGAGAGTATACAAACTGCTGAGTGGACATTAGAAGGTTTCGTGGTACTCTCAGTCTTGATAGGCTTACATACACGTCACGCTTTTGTTATGTCCTTCTCCGTTTAAATGTTTTTCTATAATTTTATATTAAAATTTCTCCTTTTGGGGCACCTGGGTGGCTCAGTAGGTTAAAGCCTCTGCCTTCGGCTCAGGTCATGATCTCAGGGTCCTGGGATCAAGCCCCACATCAGGCTCTCTGCTCAGCAGGGAGCCTGCTTCCTCCTCTCTCTCTGCCTGCCTCTCTGCCTACTTGTGATTTCTGTCTCTCAAATAAATAAATAAAATCTTTAAAAAAATAAAATAAAATTTCTCATTTTACTTTAGTAATTTTTATGGTCTAGTTACAAAGGATTGCAATCTCATTGAGGGATGTT
This sequence comes from Meles meles, assembly GCF_922984935.1. NCBI lineage: Eukaryota > Metazoa > Chordata > Mammalia > Carnivora > Mustelidae > Meles > Meles meles. The sequence continues at coordinate 41,663,022 of NC_060075.1, read as the reverse complement.
TGGAAGATGCCCAAAAATACATAGAAGAAGATAAAGATCACTTGTAATCCCTACACTCAAAAAAAAAAGGAGTGTTAACACTGTGGCGCAGTCCAGAATCATTTCAGTTTGTAATGACATGTTTTTTTTTTCCTAGATGAAATCACTCTATTTATGTATTTTCCCACACAAAGAGTAATCATGGGCACACTCCCACGATATCAGTCTTCTTAAACTCTGTCTCCTATCAAAGAATATTTTCCCACATTTCTGATTTCCTTATGATAAATGACTTAATTTCAAGTAAGGGGGTCAAGGATCAAATGAATTTTTCAGTTCTTGATATACACTGCCATTTTCAGAAAGATCACACAAATATATGTCTCAACCAACAAGTCACAGAATTTGCTCTGCTAGCAATTTGTATATTTTGCCCCAAATAGATGCATACCTAGTGGCCTATAATTATTTTGCACGTGTGTGTGTGTGTGTGTGTGTGTGTGTGCTAACTGAGCTTTACCTATTGGCATATTGCCATCCACAGTACTCATTAACAATATTTTAGTCATCTCCGTGCCTGTTCCAATATCATTTTCAATTATAAACTTGTTAATTTGCATTTCCTTGTATTTTCTTTGACAAAATAGTCACTAGCTATAAGTTATTTAATAGAAGCAGTTCTTGGATTTAAGATTCTGTTATTTCTCTCTTTTCTAGTTTATTATCTTTCTTATATCTTTCCTCTTGCCTTTTTTGCTCTTTTATTTTCTAACATGAGTTAAAATCTTGGTTCATTTACTTTCATTATTTCCATAAAAATAATAATTTTAAAAGAATAATTTTTAGGGTTCTCCTAAGGACAACTTTGGCTGTCTTGTGTAAGTTTTGTCACAGCATGTTTTCATGGTCACCATTTTCTAAACAGCCTCCTACAGTAGCTTTGATTTCCGTTTTGATTCAGTAGTTACTGAGAAGCCTATTGCTTTAGGAATGTACTAAGGACTTTCGGCCATGTAAGTGACATATTTTTAAAGAGTTCCATGGATCCTTAGAAAAGAAGGCATACACTTCCAGTGGAAGATACCAACTCAATAAGTACCTATTGACTTATTAATTATATTATTAAAATGTTTTATATGTGCTATTTGAAATATAACAATAATACAATGATGCTTTCTCAAAGCTGTATTTTTGTCCATTTCTTGTATTTCTGGTTTTTTTCTTTTCATTTTGATGATACTGCTGTGTTGTGAACATGTGAACACAGATTCATTAGAAAGAATGAAAGGGTGGTTTAATGTCAGTTTGGCTGTTATCTCTATGAAATGATTCTTCTTCCCATGTTAAGCTTTTTGGCTTAACTTCTTCTCTGATGTCCATATTGTCATTCTTATTTTTTTCCCCATTTTTGTGCTGAATTTTTGCTTTTCAGTCTTTTTTCTATCATTTGCCTGGGGGGGTTGTTTTGTGAGAACATGATTTATATCGTTTCTCAATCCAATTTAACATCTTTATCTCTCCACACGTGTAACCTAGTATGTTCATGGTCACAATGGATAGTTTTTGTCATGTTCCATTTCCTCTCTAGTCCTGTGCCTTCACCTGGGGCCCACTGGAACCACCCAAGGAAGCTGGTGGTGATAGGATGGGTGGTGGTGTTTTTAAAAACTTAAATAAGCCTCACTTGAAATTCTGGTCTATAAAGTTGGTGTTATTGGCTGGGTTTTTCAATTTTAAAAGAATCAACCGGTAAGAATCACCAAAGGATGAGAATCACTGCTCTAAGCAGTTCCAAAACAAACTCTAAATTTATATCTCCAGTAATTAAAGTCAAGAATACACATTCTGATATTAATAATACTGTATGGCATTTTAATTTTTATTATTATTTTATCAAGATCTCTATTTTTTAAAGAATCCATTTTTGATGATTAAATTAAAAATAAATACAAATTTAAAATTTATAGTAAAAATATATACAGAATATCATATTAAAAATGAAAATCTTCGGGACGCCTGGGTGGCTCAGTTGGTTAAGCGGCTGCCTTCGGCTCAGGTCATGATTCCAGCATCCTGGGATCGAGTCCCACATTGCACTCCTTGCTCAGCAGGGAGCCTGCTTCTCCCTCTGCCTCTGCTGCCACTCTGCCTGCCTATGTTCGCTCTCTTTCTCTCTCTGGCAAATAAATAAATAAAATCTTTAAAAAAAATTTAAAATAAAATGAAAATCTTCTTCTGCGTTCCCCAGCTTTGTTCTCCAGAGTTATTCATTGTCCTTTTCATTTCTTATTCATTTTCCTATATATATGCAAACCACATAAATCTATTCATACACCCAAAACATAAACACACACACACCATGGATCACATGCTGTATATTATCCTACTAACTTCCTTTGTTCACTGAGAAATAATTTCTTGGTCATTTTTCCTCGTCAAATACATGTACAGTTCATTCTGTATAATAAACTTGTATTATCATAATTCGTTTAGACAGATGCCACTTGGTATCAGACACGATATCTTGGTTTGGGAAAGCCCACGCAAGTGTAACATATGGTTCTCTTCACCATGGGATATTTTTTTCAGATCAACTAGTTACAGAATAGTGGCCCAGGACTGACTTCCCTTGAAGCTTACAATTCTCTCATTAACTAGATAATGCTGTTTAGTATGATTTACTGTCTTGCAAGCTTTTCACTGTTTTTGAAGATCCCTGAGAGCAAAGTCTAGATTATTCTGTCTTTGGATTCCTCCTATTTACCAAGGCATGGGGGTAGGCACTTATTATTCCCTTGACAAATGCTCTTTGTCAATGAATGCTGGTGCCAATGCAAAGCAACCACACCTCCGCTCTTCTGAAATAAGGCTCAGTGGGTTAAAGCCTCTGCCTTCCATTCAGGTCATGGTCTCAGGGTCCTGGGATCAAGCCATGGATCAGGGGGGTCTCTGCTCAGCGGGGAGCCTGCTTCCTCCTCTCTCCCTGCCTGCCTCTCTGCCTACTTGTGCTCTCTGCCTATCAAATAAATAAATAAAATCTTTAAACCATTTGCTGTTTTCTGTTTTCTTGAATGCATGAACAAAAACCAAACCCAAATGAGTAGGTATGTGGTTGTGCAATGTCAGAGCTGTCCTTCAATCTGGAATTCCTCTTTCTCCAGAACTCTTCCCTGTGGGGTCAGAAAGAAGCAGTGGCCACTCAGATCATGGATACCCATGCAAGGGGGCATCAGAGGACGGTCCAGGAGCCTGCCCAATAGAATGGACACCAGGATGGGCACGCCATCCCAGCTGCCCTTACCAAGGGGCTGGCTGGCCCCAGGGAGAGACTACCCCTTGCAACTCCCTGCAACTCACTGGTGAGGTTGTACCTATTATAATGTGAGAATAATTTAAACTAAGAGGAACTTGGAAAAGTCTACTTGGAGAGTTCTTCTTTAGCACAGAATGAAAGGTCTAAATATACTGAATTTCACCAAACATTGTCTAAGAGGATGTGATAATTATCTACAAGTACTTAACAGGCCTTAGCGCCAAGGTGAGGCATGAACTGTTTTAAGGTGCTTTACGGAGGTGTGAGAAAGTCTTGGCAGGTAGTGGTAATTAAATTAAATTGAGTAAAATTACATTTCAGCTGGGGATTTAGGAAGGTCCCCCTTGTCTCTCAAACAAGGGTCCCCAAGGATATGTTCAGTCATTTAAAGTCAAACTGGGCCAGTTATTAGAGAACATCAGAGAAAGAATCATCTTAAATGGGGTTGGCAGAAACTGAAGTAGGGAGGAGCTAGCTGGTTTAATTAGTCACATTGCCCCTTTTGCTTCAAAGAGTTGTAAACACCTCACTACAGACTCTAGCTGGGAAGGAAAGATCATCACGATTCCAGTGACTCAGAAAAGCAGTATTACCGAGAGATCTGAGCTTGGCATTATTTACCTACCAAATTTGCTCTTTGAAATGTGTTTGGTCAGCTGTGCTTGGCTTCTGTGACTAGCTGTATTTGTCCAAAGGCTAATTAGCTCGAAGGGTAAAAAGATCAGTGAGTTAATCCATAATCTCAAGTGACTGATGAAATCTCACTGCCAAGTGGTGCTGGAGCAGATACTTTTTCAAGGGTTAATAAGGCATGCTAGCTATTCTCAAATATTAGGCTTTGCAAGAATGAGACAGGATAAAACAAGAGAAAAGACAATCCTAGATTTTGGGGGGGAAAAGCCCTTCTAACATTAATATGGCAATTTCATGAACAAATCTTTGAGAATTTAAGGGGACACGTGGGTAGTACTTGCTGGGTGATTCATGGGTTCTGGAGTGGTCGTAGGCAGAGGTTGTCCTTTTTGGTCCCTCAATAATACAATGAACATTTGGCTGTTGAACACTTACTATGTGCCAAGAACTGAGTTTTACGTGTTATGAACCCAGCGGATCCTCGCGATAACCTAACAAGGCAGGTGCTGTTATTCCTCAGTTTAACAAGTGACGCCATTCATGCCCCAAAGTCACATGGCTACTAAAATTTAAACCCAAGGGCTCTGGCTCCACAAGTTTTGCTCTTAACTGCTCTTCTGAACTGCTCTAAGGGGAAGGAGGGTGACTAGGGGTCTGGGTCAAAGTCTCTCTGGTTCTCTGGTTCTCTCTGTCATTAGATGCATTCTGGTAAGACCTTGTGCTCTGATGGACGATGTCATGTAGTAATTTCAAAACACAGCTAAACATAAAAATCACTGGGCTTTGGGAAGTCCATTAAAAGAACCTGTGCTTTCCAGGCCACCATATTTTTTGTGAGGGCTGCTGTCAGAAGTACCAAGTACCACAGACTGGGTGGCTTAAACAACAGAAACTTACTGGCTCCTGGTGCTGGAGGTCAGAAACTCGGGTCTGAACCCAAGGTACAAGGGGCTGGTTCCTCCTTTAGAGGGATTTGTCCCAGTTCTCTCTTGGCTGGTAGGTGGCCATCTTCTCCCATATCTCAATGCATGTCTATTCCTGTGTCCAAAGTTCTCCTTTTTAAAGGGACACAAGCAGATTAGGGCCTCTTCTAAAGATTTCATTTTAACTTGATAAGCTTCATAAAGACCCTGTCTCCAAACAAGGTCATATTCCAAGTAGTGATGATTAAGAACAGCCTCTTGTTTTTGCAAGAAGACAGAATTCAACCCAAAACATGAATCAAGCTTACTAGGCAGGTGTAAACTCCACCTGTGTGGTACAATCCACCATCCATGCAGCCTGAGGACAGCACAGGCTCCCCTCAGTTCTGCAGGGACATCCTAAAAAGCCCAGCCTTCTACCTCCTGGAAGGACACAGCTGTTCTTTCTTTCCCCTAGCCGACCAACACAAGGGCCAATGTAGGGGCTTGTGAAGGATTTTTCTGATCTCTAAGACTGAGCCCAGCCATTTACGAGATCACTCTTTGACCCTGTCCTACTAGAGTCCAACATTTCCATCAGCTACCCATCAAGGTTGTGGGAGAACAGCTTGATTGAGGGTTGAGGTATTCACATGGAGCTCAATTTTCTCCATGAAAAAGAGACAATCTCCTTAAACTTAAGCTATGGAAAGTCACATGCCTGTTCCTGTCTTCAAGGGCAGTGGTCTTCCTATTTTGAAAAAAAATCTATGTATACCCTCTATGTACACATTTTTCAAATTGATGGTTGAAATTTTTCATCACAGTTGAAATAGTTACAAAGAACATAATTTTCAGTGTATTATAATATTGGTAGAAAAAACTGTTATATCACTCTTTTAAATGTATACATACAATAGGGATTTTATACCCTTAATTACTCATTTAAAAATATATGAATAACCTCTTTTTTAATAGTTGGAAATTTTACATCATTTTTCTCCTTTAATAACAGGTCTGCAAACTTTCCATGTAAAAGGCCAAATACTATTTTAGGCTTTCCAAGCAGTCTCTGTCATAGCTACTCAACGATGTCACTATAGCATGAAAGCAGTCTTAAACAGCACATAGATGAATAGGCATGGCTAGGTTCCAGCACATTTTATGTACAAGAATAAGCAGTGGGCTGGATTTGGCCCATGGGTCCCTGCATGCCACCCTGTCTTAGAACTCAAATTCTCCATTCCACTTCCCATTGTTCCCATTCTACCTCAATTCTTCTCATACAGAATTTTAGCATGACAGAATTTTATGCTTAAAAGTCAACCGTGAATCATACTATTACACTTCTCTGAAACAAAAACATATATATACCAAAATCTAATTTGAAATACATTTTCTGTGAACAGGAGGCTATGATAAAAATAGCCTTCCTCATTCAGTTTAACGGTGTCATCGTTAATGTAAAGTAATTGGAACAAATATATTACAAATGTTGATGATTATTAATCCCAAGAGAAATATTTTATTGGGACTCCATCTCTTATTAAGATGGGAATGCAATTATGGATCTTTATTTGAAGGACCTGTCACATGCCCCTGTGTGGTTCTTAGAGAAGGCTTCCACGGTTTGGGCCACACAGTATTGTGAGACCTGATTCGGGTGAGAGAAGGCCTTTCCTTTGTCAAGAGGGAGCAGGCTGCTGGGAGGGTCACTGGTACCTTCTCAAGATGGGTTTTAAGGCACAGGTGGAAATTGAGAATGTGGAAATGGATCACCTTAAAACTATACATGCCTGCTTTTCCTTTGAGAAGTCTTCACACGCTTCAGGGCATGAGCACCCCAGACTGAAGACTACTCTTCTAATGCATTAGTTATAAATCAATGTACAGGGAGCGAAGCTGAAATGAAAGCATTAAACATCGGGAAAAGGAACCCAGGCTTGGGAATCAGACCTGGATTTCAATCCCACTCTGCCACTTACGGGAAGGATAATGAGCTAATTCTCTACATCTGTTTCTTTATCTGTGAAAAAGGGATCTAATGCCTTTTAACATTGCTCTTGAAGCTGCAATGAAATATATTAGCATAAAGGATGGGGACCGAGAATTGGTGCTAAAGCCTCCCCTGAGTCCCACTCTCTGTCCTATGAGTATAGGGGGATACACTCTTTGATAAAAACCTGTATCCTAAGAGGTATGGTACATAGAAGCAATGAATATTATTGAGCCATACAAAAGGGGAGGAAATTCTACCATTTGTGATAACATGGATGGACCTTGGAGGTGTGGTGCTAAGTGAGAGAAGTCAGATAAAGACAAATAGTGTATGATCTCCCTTATATGTGGCATCTAAATAAACAAGCCACCAACAGCTCAATACCAAACTCATAAAAAAAGAGATCAGATTAGTGGTTACCAGAGGCGGGAGGTAGGGGGAAGGGGAACTGGAAGAGTGTGGACAAAATGTACAAACTTCTGGTTATAAGATAAATCCGTACTAGGGATGTGATGTACAACATGGTGACCACAGTTAGCCCTGCTGTGTGGTATACAGGAAAGTTAAGAAAGTAGATCCTAAGTGTTCTCATCCAAGGAAAATTTTTTTTCTTTTTGTTGTATCTATATGAGAAGATGGATGTTAGCTGAACCTATTGTGGTCATCACTGCACATGTGTAAATCACACGATCATGTTGTATGCCTTGAACTTGCAGTGGTATGTCCATTAGTTCGCAATAAAAGCAGGAAAAAAAACCCACAACACTGTATCTTGACAGACCGCTGCATGTAGTAATTTTAAAATAACAGCTATATTAAGAACAATAATTAAAAAAAAAACCAGCTTGGGAAATTCCATTAAAAGGACCTATACTTATGTAAAGTGCCTAGCACCTACAGGGCACAATTCTTATAACCACCAGGCAAGCATTTCTGACATTGCTCTGGCCTTGAAGCCAGTGACAGAGTGAGCCTCTATTAACTACACCAGGGACGGGAGAAAGAGACTAGCACCACGCACCTTTGGTGCGATTACTACAGTGCCAGAGGACTAAGAGATTTTCCCCATCCCCTTGCTACTCATACCTCTCCCCAGGGGACATGGAATTGTAACAGTTCTCTATCACCATCATTGCAAATTCTTTCTCCCTTAACAATTCTAAGAGTTTAGAAGCCTTTGGTAAAGTGAGTATTTTTGGTTCATCTATGTTACATTTCCAGGCTGCTTTGCAAAAAGCAGGGTAGTGGACAGCTGGGTTCAGTTTTTCTTCATTGTTCATTTTCACCTCTGTGCCAGCAAGGCCAGATTAAGTAGCAGACCAAGGGGAACAAAGGCAAAAATCAAGGGCAGTTATTGGCCAGTTTGTTTTTGTCTATTACTTTCAAGTTGTTTTGAAAGAACTCTTACAAAAGCCCAACTTTTAAAAAGTGGATCTTTATTCTTTATGTAAATGGGCGGGAAAATGAATATGTAAGTGAATATATAAATGAATTTGAATACAGCTGACCCCTGAACAGTGTGGGGGTTAGACGTACTAATAGAGTTGAAGAGCTGCATGTAATTTTGACTCCCCCAATACTTAACTACCAATAGCCTACTTGTTGTCTTACCGATAACATAGCCAATCAATACATGGTTCGTGTGTTATATGCATTATATACCGTATTCTTAAAATAAGTAACCTGGAGAAAAGAGATTGTCATTAAGAAAATCATAAGGAAGGGAAAATACATTTATAGTACTGTACTGTAAAAAATCCACCTATAAGTGCATTCAAACCTGTGTTCTTCAAAGGTCAACTTATATAAATAATTGGTTGGTTGGGACTTTTTTTACCATTGTCTCTCAATTCTGGACAACTTTGAGGCTAATGATTGCACGAAAAACAAACTTCCACGCAGGTTGATCCATAGATGTTCACAGATTATTTTCGTTCCTAGATATACCCAGTCCTAGAACCGATACGGAGCAGGCATTCAGCAAATAGTGGTTGTTGACTGAATTGAGACAGCAAGGAAATGTAAACATTGTCCCCTGTCAAGAGACATATTAACAAGTCCATTAATTTCTCTGAGGCTCACTTTCTTCACCGGTAATAAGGTAACTGCACATTGCAACCCTTCCCTCCCCACCCAAGGGCCCACCGGGCCCAGAAGTAGGCCCTAAGCAGCCTCCACCAGAGCACCCAAGTTGTCACCAGATAGAATCTATTTGCCATCTCAGGACTCAGGATTCTTTAATATCTGGGATGTGATAGGTTTATAGTAAATAAATACCCAGATTAACAAACGAAGACATCACCCATTCTCCTTTCTTGACAGAATACGTAATTCAGGGGCATAAAATGCATGCTTAGGGGGATGGAGGAGAGAAGAAAGCTACCAAGAAGTACCTGGGAAACTACATATGGAAGAACCAAAAATACATATATTTTCCAAAGGTTTATATGTCTTCATGAAGAAGAGAGAGAGAGTCGGGGCAGGGTGGCTAAAACTTGGCAATCCAGACAGATTGATGGGCCATATGCAGAGACCAAGAACATCTTTGACTTAACCAATATAAAAGCCACCAGTTATTTATGACAGGTCACAGCCTTCCTGAATGCTCCAAGGCATCTGCCAAGAAGCACAATATCGTTTGATCTTAACTGTCTTCCAAAATCAGGAAAGCATACATTACTATCCTGGAGCTTCTGACTCTTGCTCCAAAAACATGTTTCCAGTGATTCCTTCTCTGTAAACAAGGCTGAATTGTTAAGAGATACTAGATTTGAAGTAATAACAGTAATACCTTATATATTACCTTATGTGCAATCCACAGAGCACTTGGGATATGTTAATTTGTTCTCTGAACATTTCTATGTATCTGATAGGTTAGATATTATCTATATTTTGTACATGAGGAAAAAAAGATACTAAAGATTGGAGAGGCAATATGGCAAGACCTAAATTTTACCAGTGGCTAATCTGGGGTTTCACCCCAGGCTCTTTGTTCTAAGGGTAGTGTCTTTTCCCTCTGGGTGGCCTCTGGTGCTAGCAGGGCTGGGATGATCTCTGAGGGTTTAGGAGAGTGATCTGACAGCAGACAGCATGTGCCCGCCTAGCACTCTAGCTGTCCAGTTAGAGAACCTTCCATAGCTAAAGACTTGAGCTAGACATTCTTTGAGATAACAAAAAATAAATGGCTTCTACTCACGGAATAAATGGCTTCTTCTACTCATGGAATATAATCGTACTATTGTCTCCTTGCACAGAGCATTATGGTGCACTCATCACTTACACAGACTCCATAATTTAATTTCCATTCACCAACAGCCTTGTGAGAAATGCACCTTTACTTCCATTTTTACAGATGAGAGAACTAAGGTTCAGAGGGTTTAAGTAGTCATCTACCTAGTCCTCAAGAAATTTTAAGGAGGACAGAAGGGTCTTCTATCCAGTGATCTTTGCAAATCTTCTTAGGTCTACTTTGCAGAGAAGTTTGAACCTGGCTTATGGAATCCAGAGTGGGAGCTTCTGTCCACTGACACCCTCTGTTCTCTAAAACTGGAAGGGTGTGGGTACTAGGAAGAGTGCTAATGGATCGTACCAACACAGCATCCCAGAGCCCAAGGCTTGGATTGAACCCTTAACATTAAGTAGTCTGGACTGACGCTCAGTACCTGTGTGGGGGGATTTCAGACCAGTTCCTACTTTGATACCATTCTTTGTATATGATAGAACCTGTATAATGCATATTTCACATCACTGGGCCATCAGACATGAGTGAGCTGAATCACAGGTGCTAGGACCCGTGGCCTGGCTGGCTACAATTAGAAATATTTGCCCAAAGGTCAAGTCTGTCAGTGTGGGCTGCCAGTATGAAGGCCTGAGTTCCATTAGCTGATGGGTGCTTCCTTCCAACCAGGCAAATGGATGTTAGAACTGCCCCAGATGCTATCTCAAATGTTCAGCTATAAAAATTCCAACCAAGTCAGAATGAAACTTTATTTCATTATGCTTCCAGGTCTGGGAATGATGCCAGTGAACTGCTCTCCTTGACAGGTCTCTCATCACTTATAGCTCAAAGAAAAGGAAAAGTGAGCTCCCAAAGTGCCAGGCTGCAGCCCTCCTTGTCAGATGGCAACACCTCCCTGGAACAGCTGAGCAAGAAGATGAGTAAAGAACTGACATTCCCGAAACCCTGCATACTGAGGATAATTCCCTGTGTATTTCCTTTTCAAAGTCTTGCACAATTCCCAGAGCTGAGAAAAAGACATAGGAGAGGGATGAAAAATCAGTTTCATCTGTAAGCCAGTTCTGATTGGTTGGTAGTGGCTGACTTAGTGCTGTGTTAAGAGGGATTCTGAGGCTCCATCTAAGAACAGTGGGAAAGATTGCTATGGTTGATGCAACATGGGCCCTAGAGAACAGATGGTTTGGAATCCTGACCTTGGAAATCATCAAGTCTAAACTTCTCTCTATACCTGTGTGTAGGTGCTGTGGAGCAGAAGGTTTAAATGGTTTACAAAATTCAGTTGCGAAACTATAGACAGGAAGTCAAGGCCTTAGGTTCTAGATTACTGCTCTGTCATCTAGATGAGTACTTTTCTAGTCCTGGATTTCTAGAATGTCACAGATTATTTGAAACTTGTTAGCCTATCAGTGGACTTCAAAATCCTGTGGCAATTCAAAGATAATTATTGTGATGCTAATTTCACTTATGTAATAGGCAGCTATTTCCCGGTGTCTCTGTGCTCACTGAAATCCCACAGCACTTCCTTCCACTCATGATAGTTTTTGGTGTGGCCAAGCAGCAGATTCACAAAGCAAGTCATCTCACTCTTATCTTCACCCCTGCCTCTGGTTTAATTTACTTGGTCTGCCAGTGTTCTCAGTAAAGATGATAAAATCCTGCCATGAAAAGAAAGAAGTTGCCAAGAGGCCACATAACTCAATCCAGCAAACGTTTCTGAGCGCTTAAGTGCACAAGGCCTAATCCTTGGGAATTCTGTCCAACGTGCAGGAAATGGGTATAGTTGGACCGGAAGGCATCCCTGGTATTAGGGATGGTATTGAACTGTAGGGATTTTTTCCTCCCTTTCTCAGTGTTTTGTGAGATTTCTAATAGATCTCTTTATTAACCAAAGATTTAAGCAGACCAAACGCAGAGCGAGCTATATCCTTCTACTTGCAGATCTGGCTGCGATTGTCAATGTCAGGACATCTCCAGGAGGCTGGGACCGGATGCCTGTAAGAAGGCTTTGCAGCATGATTTGGATCTAGCTTCCTGAAAAGGTTGATTACATTTTCATAATTGGTTTTACATTAAAAAGAAAAAAACCTTGGGGGAGTGAATAAATAGAATAACATATGATGTTGAAGGTAAGGATTTTAAGACCAAATTAACTCTAAGAACTACTTAGTCAATATTTTCCAGCTAAACAAAATTTGCAGAATTGAGTAAGATGACAGCAATTAAATCATCCCTTAGCCTCAATTTATACTTGTCTTCATAAAGAATTATCTGTTTGCAGCAGACTTACCCTCTCAATCAAGGTTTGCTTAGCCTCTTATTAAAACTAAATCCATGTGTCCAGAACATACTGTGTTGAAGGTGGCGGCCCAACGTGTGGTGAGTGGTGGGGCCACCATATCTGTGGACAGAAACATGCCACAGATGGTGAATGTTGACTTTCTGCAATAGGAAATGGTACACCTTTACATTCCTCCATGCCAAACAGACTAATGGAAAAACCAAGATTTCACTACATGTTGAGTGTTGCATGTACAAAGGTTAAGGGCAAAAGTAAACAAGTTTGTGAATACTAATGTTCTGTTAATCTCTCTGTTGCCAGGGCAAGTCTTCTAGGTACTTCATGGAGGAAGAAGAGAGGAAGGAGCTATAGCTTGATGATGAGATAGAAGTCACTGGCCTAGCAGAGCAGGAGAGCTCTTTAGAGCCCAGCACTGCCCCGTCTAGTAGATTAACCACACGTGGCTATGGAAACCTTGAAATACGTGACTAGTATGACTACGCAAGTGAGTTACAAATTTTATATAACTTTAGCTAATCTATATTTAAAAATTGATACTTCAGTTATTGAAAAACTTTTGTGTATGTTTGGAACAAGTTGGGTACGTGAATCTACCTTTTTAACTATAAACTTTATGAAATCTAAAAACAGATTTCCTGTGAAAATTCAGTATCCAAATTGAGTTGTGTTGTCAGTGTAAATTACATGTTGGATTTCAAAGACTTAACATAAAAAATTGAATATAAATATTTTTGTTAATAATTTTGTAGTTGCATGCTAAAATATTTGGGGCATACTGGGTTAAATATATATATTATTAAAATTTATAGGCTTTTTTCTTTTTTTTACTTTTTAAATGTGATTACTAAAAAAAAGGAAATTACACACAGAACTTGCATTGTATTTCCACTAGACAGTTTTGTTCTAGAAAGAGATCAGCCATATTATCCCTGTAGGACATTATTCTTTGAATAGCTATTGAAATTGTCTTTTACACATTCACATACCTAGTGTAATAGTAGAAAGTGCATAATATTAGGCGTGCATAGCAAATAACCCACATTTTTAAAACCTGCTACTGAGACCCCTACAGATTCTTCTTCTGTTGAATGCAATCTGGCTTGTACGCTCTGGTCTGCTATTTCTTTATATGTCAGGCTGGAAATTTCAAGGACATCAATAGTTTTTCTTTCTCCGTCTAGTGGCCTAACTCCTTCCCCTCCATTTGTCATTAGTTAAGTCTTCGCTGGGAATGCCAGTTTATAAAACAGATAGAAATGGGAGTGGAGGACTCACTCATGCCCGCCCCGGCTCCACATCTCCCCAGTCCCCTCAACGCCCCCAACTCTGACTGACGTGGTTTGAAAAACTGTGTCACATTCAATGATTTTCAGGTCTAAACTTCTGAGTCTTCAGCTGCTTCATCCCTGCATGTCCTCTACCACTACCTGGAATTTCTCTCTGAGCTGGGCCTATTCACAGGGTCTTCAGAAAGCATGGCAGCCTTGGTGACTCCCACAACCACCGCGGGTCACGCACACCCCCAGACTGAAGGCACTGTTGTTCCTGGTCTTTCACGCCCCTCACTGTTGCTACAGCAACTGTGAATCGAGCAAAGGGCAGCCATGGACCTAATGACCTTCTACCTCCCGTAGATGGCCCAGGAGGAGCTGGTCTCATACGGAAACTGACGTAGATCCCATCAGCCAAAGAAACACTCCTCGGAACGAGGTGGCATATCATACAGTAACACAAGGGGATAAACAAATGGGACATTTTGGTAACAACATTTTACTTAACTCCAACATCTTTTCCTAAATGACACTGTAAACTATTCACCCAACCACCCGAAAAGACCTTTCTAATTTGACTTTAATTATCACAATGATGGTTGAATTCAATTCCCCATGGTCTGGTTCAACCAGGTGGACTGAAAGGTGAGGAGACCTCCTTCCCCTGTCCATTCGCTCTCCTTCCATCCATGGATGCAGCAAAGAAGTAAATCAACACGTGTGAAAACACAAACCACTTGCCACGTCCTGGCTTGGTAGACATGGGCAAGTTCCTCAACGTTTTGGTGATTCGATCTCTTCATTTAGAAAACAGGTATGAAAGTCATCCTGTTGGGGCTGTTTTAAAGCTTCAGTGAGTTATTACATCTCCATACATATTGGATAGTGCTTGCCAAACTGCAAATGCTCAGGGCAGGTTAGCTTTTCCCATTGTGACTGATTTCAATCCAATTGCTAGGAGACATGGATTCTATCACTCCAATTCTCAGTGCTGAACTTCAGGGATTGAATTTAAAATATTCATATTCACTGTGACCTCTCAGGCAACTCTGACAGTCACGTGAATATCTGAGGGAATTCGTTTTTCTTTACCTTTCCATGGAAGCCTCTAATTTGTCCCACACCCCACAAACACCATGCAGAGGCAGAAGGAAGAAGCCTCCTCCTTCAGGACTGAACAGGAAGCTGTTCTGGTAGCTGAAGGAGCATGTTCAAGTCCTGTGATCCTAGTTTCACCAACACCACAAGCTGAGAAGTGAAAAACCACCATGTTCTAGAACTGTTCCCAAGACTTTTTCATTCCAGCCCTCAATGAGAACATGCAGGACCTCATTCAGGGACTGAAGCCACCACCTGGGTCAGAAGTTGACTGGCACAGGGCTGGGCAGTATTTAGCGAGCCCTTTGCAAAAAGGAGATAAGAAACTTGAGGGTATAATAAATTCTTAGCTTTTTACCTGGGACAGAGATCCTATGTGACCCTGAAACGGGGGCTGTCATCAGAGTATAATGTGATCATGCGTTCATGGATTTTCTTAGGGCCAAGGGAGAGTTTCACAGCTTGCAAATTCTGAGACTTTCATGATCCAAAAATAGGTTAGTAACTACCCTTAATTTTTTAAAAACATTTTTAGTGCTTCCATAAAAGGCTGTTTCTTCTCTCATTCTTGCCAACAGGTGCCAGTGCCTCACTCATGGCAGTGATGCTAATGGGGGAGAGAAGAGACCGAAAGAGGAGGGAGGGTCATTCTAATGAAATGACGTCATTTAATGCACATCCGCTTAAAAACCAGACTTCGTCAAAACTGGGTGTGGGTCAAGGTGTGCCTAGGAGTGAGATGTAATCGGTAGAGTTCCCTGCACACACTTGCCTCCGATGAGGTGGAATTTTCAATTTGGCACACCATCTTGAGCCTCTTGGAATCAGAAGACAGCCTCTATTTCTAGAGGGGTCTTCAGCTAACATGACAGGTCACTGACCTGGCCAAGTGACCGGGTTCCCCATGCTGTATACTGCCACCCACGGTGAGGAAACGTGGCTATCTCTTCCCGTGGCATCAGGTCAAAAGAGCATGTCAGGTCTCTTCCAACTCCCCTAGCCCTGCTTTCGGGTCTTCTCCAGGAGAAACCTTCCTAGCTTTTTTATTTCTTTACCCGCTCACCACAGATACAGCAAATCCCCTTCTACAGCCACGTGAAGACCTATAACACTCTCTTCTGTCAAAAGGACATTGTTATAAAGGACTAGCCGGGAAGATTTCCCATGTTCAACTATTTCATGTGCATGTATTTCTGAACCAGATGATAAGGTTTTCCTCTCTCTTTCCCTCTGTTGTTTGCACCCAAGTGAACTGTAAATAGAAGACATGCAGTATGCTGTCAGTGTTCCTGGCACATGAGATAGGGAATTACATTTAAAAAAAAAGTAACAGTGATGAAGCCTCAAAACCCACAGAGATGCTGGGGAGAGGTTCTTATGCAGAGATGGAAGCCCCAAGTTCAGCCCCCGCTCCCTGCACCCACGCCGAAAGCAATGCTTCTCCTCCCCATGTTCAGAAAGATTATAGTTCCCCTGGAATCCTACCCCGTGCTTGAGTTCTGTCTTGCCATATATATTTTTAAGTTTGCAGCTAGAAGGGTCTCTAAAGGCAGAGAGTTTTTCCTTCCCCATGTTGCCTCTCCATTGCCTGTTTACAGCACTGCTTTCTTCTTTTTTCCTGCTTCTACCCAAAGAAATCGAGAATTTCATCACCAGTGTCAGAAAATTAAACCCCAGGGAGGAAAGCAATAGCTCAGAGCAGCCCTTCCCTGGCAAAGAGCCAATCCTTGAATATAACTTTGCAAACCCTGTCTGGTTTTCAGGGGCTGAAAAGGATGCAAAACAGAGTCATTTGGAAGCGTGATTTTTGGCAGCTAAAATCTCTCTGACTGCTCTTCAGCTCATCTTTGCAATTAATTTTTAAAAAGAGAGAGAACATATTTTGGTTTAGAGACCGGATTCATGACAGAAGTCAGGGGCATGACCTAGCTCAGTTGCACACTTCCCAAACCGAGAGCAGCAGTGCATGCCAAACAGATGCCCCCTTCTGCGCTTGGGGGTCTGAAGAAGTGTTTGACAGACCATCGTAATAACATCTCTCTGCACAATGCACACACCGGCAACACAGTCAAGCTGCTTACCGTTCGGCTCCGTGCCTGCACCTTTCTCCCTCTTCCCAGAAATCCACAGGGTTGACTCTCATTAATTTAGTTTTAAAAGCATGTTCTTCGGAAATGGATCTATACCCAGGCAGATAAAGCACAACTCCACTCCTCCTCGTAATCCTAACTAGACAAGCCAGTGTTCCGGTATAATCCAACTACAAATCCGATCCTACCCAAGCAACGCATGAAGCCTTTGGAATACAGAAGCTCACACATCACAGGAACCCCAGAATGCCCGCTCTTCCATGTGCTCGTTGCAATTCATAGTTTTCTCGGCAGACAATAGGACAAAGCTGCATTTTAGCGCTGGTTGCAGATACCGGCGGACAGATGTGTAAGACTAAGGTTTACTCACCAAGCTCCCGTAAGTCCATCCTTCCCAACTACAAAGACTGCTGCTAAGCTGCTGCCGCCACCAGATGACTTAGAGCCGTCCCCCAGAAGAACAATGTGTTGGAATACCGGATGGTTCCCGAGTAAGCTTGTTCACAAAACAGGTTTCCAGTCGAGCCATGTGAATGGAGACCTGCCACACACCTTTGAATGGCACACACTTCGAGTCCAGAAGAATAAGCATGTAGCTTTGCTTATGTTTATGGAGCTCGAGCCCAGGGGTGCTCCGATTGGCAGGAATCGCAGAAAGATCAGCCAATCAAAAGGAGCCTCCATTTCAGGGAAACTCCTGCTCATTTATTTAGCATCTTCAGAGATCATCGGCTTTTCTAGGAAGAGCTTTTCTCTTATAGTATCACAAGAGAAAAATAATCACTGCATTTCAATGTTGTGCTCTATGCTCTTTCATCAATAAACACAGAGCTCCTCTTCTCGGCGTTCCTCAATACCTCCACTTTTCTTATAAAGAACTTTAAAAGGAGAGAGGGGGGGGGGAAGAAGGAGAAAAAGAAAGAGCTGGTGATGGGCTGGAGATAGTTCATATTCATCAGCCTCCACCTTGTTGGGAGGAAGGAGGTGGGGGAGCGCCTGGGCTCAATAATTACTGATTCTGTTGCCATGGAAACAGACTGGCTGCAGCGAGTTGGATTCGTGTAGAACATCTGCTGCCAGACCCATAATCAACGGCAATCTCCTCTCTCCCCCTCTCCTTACTTTTATGTGATTGTGAGTTTGCTTTCTCTCTTCTTCTCTTCCCATGCAGTTTTTTGCCCAGAAATGGCATGTAACTGCCTTACTTCGTACACGCAGTACACGCGCTCCCAGAGATGCGTGCACACAGGAGGGCGACCCAGCGGGACGCCTACGGAAGGATCCATACTCGGATTCCTGTCCAGAATGTAAACAAGGCATCACACTGCACCTCCACCCCTAATGAAAATGTACTGTAAATCAACCTCAAGAGTGAGGGGGGTATCTTTTAAGATATCTGTCACCTGAGAGTCCTGAAAGCCCCCAAAGAAAAGTTTGCACTGGCATTTCTCAGAGGGCACTGTGATGGTTCCTAGCAAACCTCTGTAGTGAAGCGATCGAACGGAGAAGCTTGTAGAAGATTTTTAAGTCCCAAACCTTTAGGCTCAGCTTCTTCTTTTGCGCTAGCAGCTCACATGGCACGCTGAACACGGGGTGGGAGAGGGATCTCCCTGGGGATGTCGCGAGTCCATTTACCTGGCCCCTGACTCCTCTCCTGTTTGCTCCGAATTCGCCTAATTACAGGTACCAGAGTTAATGACAGACTCTGGATGTGCTATCTTTCTCCTTAACAGCAGGGGCCGCCACTGAGCAATAAATGGCTACATGGCCAGGTCAAACACAAGAGGAGACTAATCTTAACCTGTGTGCCCAGGGAAGGCTTCAACTCTACAAAGACTGACTGAAGATGGCAAATGCCAAAGAGGGTTATGACTCTGGCTTACATAAGAAGGAAAGGAATTATTCTCCGTCCCATCATCATGAATTTCAAGAACTTCTCTTTCCTGAAGGCCTCTCTGCAAATCTAGTGCCCTCAGACCATCAATGACACACAGCCAGCTTCAGAGGGGGCTTTGCACATCTCTGGCTCTTGAAGCCAAGTGAACTATCCATATGTCACATACCCACAGTCTCATAAGCAACAGTAACTCTGGGCCTCCTTTATTCTGAAAGGACTCCCAGTCCAAACCCCATTCTCCTCTATCACCAAGTGCTCCATTCTGGCACAGTGGTCTTGATATTGGATTTGCCCCTCCAGGAATCTGATTCCTGATTTTCCATTTTATCTCTTTTTGCCCCTGTGAGCTCAGATAGGAATTCTCACCTATATTCATCCTGTCTTGCACCCAAACCCAACTCTGGCCATCTATCTCAGCTCTGTCCACATGACCTCTACCACCCAGGATGGTGGCTATCTCAGGTTTTTTGACTGCCACTCTGGAACATATCGACCCTCTTCTGCCTACTCTCTTCTGCCATGAGGACACTTACCCCCGTCCTCTCAACCTCCTGAGACCCTCCTGAGATCCCCCACATACCACTGTTTTTATGTAGCAACATGGCATTCCAACCTGGTCTTCCCTCAAGCAAAATTTAATCATTTATTCCACAAATACTGAGTGTTTATATGCCAAGCACTGTGACCAAACAAACTGGCATGGTTTTTACCTTATGGCACAATAACTTGAGTGGAGGAGGAAAAAATATGAAAGTATAACTTTCATACGGGGTATGAAGGAGAGCTATGTGCCATGAGCACAAATGAAAAGATTTAACTTAGTAAGTCAGGAAAAGCATCTCAGAGGAAGTGATACTTGAGCTAAGACTCCAAAGGCAGAGTAAAAATTAATAAACTAAAAGTGAGGGGAACAGTGTCTCAGACATAAGGAATAGCATATGTGAAGGGCCTGTCTAGATGAACACTGCCTAGAAGGAAGTGTGGCATCTTTGGAAACTCGAAATATGCCAGCTGCAGCTGATTACAGTCAGAGTGGCTGGAAGGATGGTGTGAGATGAGCTCGGACAGTAGGCAAAGGCTAGATATGTAGGGTCCTAGAGACCACATTAAGGATGTTGGCTCTCATCCTATTAGCAATGATAAACTATTGAAGTACTCCATACAATGATTCCCAGCCCCCCAAACACCTACATAACTCAACATATGAAATAATCTATTTCAAGGCATCTATAACTTGTTGGACTGGTCTAGCTAACATTTACTGGCCAATTAACAGTCCAGATAGCATTCCAAGTACTTTAAATGAACTGATTTAATTCTCACAAAAATGCTGTGAGGTATTACCATTATCCCTATCGTACAGAATGATGAAATTGAGGCATACGGAGGCAAAGTTTCTTGAGCAAGTTGACCAAGACATAATGTGGCAGAGCTGGGATTTGAACCAAGGGATTCTAGTTCCAGCTTCTACAAGTGTGATCGACAGGGACCACCTGGGTCCTGTCATTGGGAGTTCTCCTCAAAATGAAGATTCCTGGGATCCTACCTTATTCTTCCTGAACCAGAATCCCAAGGAATGGAATCTAGGGACATTTCCTCAAGCTCTCCAGGGTACTCCTACATACACCAGAACTTGAGAATCACTGCTAAGAGATGTTTGTATAAAGAAAATGAATCCATTTTCAATGTACAAAATGGAGAAGAGTCTTTTGTTTTTGTTCGTTTGTTTGTTTGTTTTTGAGAATCAGCCATCCCAATCTACATCAGACCAAGGTCACCTTTCTTTCATTTACTACAAATTCTCGAGTTGAGGGCAGGTACCATTGCAGCGTATGAGGCTCGGTAGCTGCTAAGGGCAGGCATGTGAAGAATGGACACAGGATTTCTCAAAAAACAAATTCACCAGGGGGGTAGAGATGCTATCAGACCCACCAAAAATAACACAGGTAGATCATATAGATCTACGTGGACACTATGAAATGTCATAAATTTTCTTCAAATTGTTTTTCCTGGAAAATTCATTTTTAAGACCAAATTGCCAGGTAGAGAATATTTTTGGGCTTTCCATCTGTTCTACCCTCCTCATCTATTCAAAAGCGAGCAAGCAGAGCCCTTGGTTCACCAAGCTAGGCAAGGTGTTAGTTCTGAAAAGTAAGCTGCTTCACTTTACATTTTCACAGGGGTCACTTTATACCAAATCGCTATACGGTCTTTGGAGAAGCTTCCAAAGAATTTTTCCATAGAATCTTGTCTAGTAGTTTTGTGAACTGAGATCATAGGCTGTTCACTAATTTGGCCATTGCTGGGTATTCTTTCCTTTCTAGATTTGCAGCAAAAGGGTCTATACAAGCCTCAGAGCCGCTGTTGAACCTCAAAAAGGGGAACCTGCATTTTATTGGTCTGATATCTGAACAAGCCCCCAAGAACTGGTACGAAGTACAATGGCCCTGCACGAGAGAGGCTCAAAATGTATTATCAGTGGCATGCCATCAAGCTTCTGGACACATTCAGAGTTATTATGAGCCATCTGTAGATAGAAGGGAACCACAACATCAACCTGGAAGATATGGGGGGGGGGGGGCAGGGCGGGGAATCACTCCTGGGCATCTGATTAAAAATCAGAAGAAATCTCTTTCCACTTCACCCCCACATGACAGCCTGGATTCTCTGCTTCGTGCTGGGTAGCTATTGCTGGTACCATTTACCCTGCACTTTCTTGGGGGCAGATTCAAGCTAATTGAATTCTGTTTCTTTCCACAAACATGATTTAGTGAATAGATTATTACCAAATTTGATGTGTAATTCATATACCTTTGTAATACTTTTTAAACAAATTCATGAATCAAAAAAAGAATTGTTAGGGGATATGTATTTTGGGGACAAAAAATAACAGTGACTATTGTAGAATGATTTCTAAACTAGCTGGCTAAATTTCCCTTAGTTTTCCTATTGGTCTTAACTAAAAGGAACACCATTTATAGTGAGCATTTAAAAAGGAGCTGGAGAGGATTCCACATACTGGGCTATAGATAGGAGGCACCAATAGTAAATCCTGCCATTTTCCTGCTGCTGGTCCCGAACAGATTACTTCCATAATCATATGTAAATCATATTTATGAGACATTAATGTGATTAGGCTTATTTCCCCTGGACTTTGCCATTTTTGTATTTCCCTTAAAAAATGCCTAAAATATAAGCAAAACCTACAAACACCAAAATAAAACCAGATCTATAGAATGCAAACGTGTCTATAAATAAATCTTTTATTCTTTCCTCTTCCAGAGCTCGACTTCTGATAGGCGACTATGATTTGCATTCATGGGGTTGGAGAGTCAAGGTGTGGAAGTCCTTGAGGTGTGATAAACTTGACCAAATGGAACAGGCTGACCTGAGAATGACATGGGGGCCAGAAGAGCAGGGCCCAATAAGATGCATCTGTTACAATTCTGGAGTGCCTTCAAAGTAATAGTTGGGTGAAATTCTCAAAGCATATCATCTTGCCAGCTTGAATCTTCCAAATATACCATGGAAATGCATTCCAGAAATGCAGGCTGATGAAAAGTCATGCCAAAAGGAAAAATGAAAATGCCAAAATCCTTAACTCAGCCTTGCCAAGCATGTCCACTGGCAATATGGTGGCAAAAATCTACTGGGCCAAAGGTAGGATATTCTCTGGGCGACACAAAACGAGAAACGGCTTCTTCGCCATCATGAAAAGGGAAGCTTTGGGGCTGTTATCACATTCTTCTTGGTTTTCAGCTCTCATGCATGAGTAAACCTCGTTCAATTTTGAGACACATATCAATTTCACACACAAGTGATTTCACCTTTTGAGAAAAAAAAATTTAGTTTCTGATATTCTCAATAAGAGAACCAATTTCACAGTGGTTAGTAGAGATTAAATCTGTGTTTTATCAAATAGTTAACATTTGATGCCTTTAATTTCTCTGCTCTTTCTGCTTACAGATGCACAGATAATCTGTGGTCCTGGTCTCTTGTTACAATGGGGATCACACTGCAACAGAACAGGGTAAGTCAGAGAGGAAGGGGAGCTATGAAGGGTTTGCTGTTAGCCAGAGGGAAACCCAGATCAAGAAGGTGAGTAGATGCAGTTCACCCAGGTAAGGAGGGAGGGAGAGGAGGTTCTAGACACATAAGCAGTCAGTTCCCGGGGATCATGTTCTGAGATGTGAAAGGGGATGGGCAGAGCAGAAGGAGTTTGAGGGCTTGAACAGGGGTCCAGTAGGTCTGGACAGAGCCAGATACCTCCAGGACCAGGAGGATCACAATGCAGAATTCTAGGGCGAGTCCTGTTTAAACCCAGTTATTTTTATTTTGTTCCATGATAAAGAAGTTGACATTGTCAGAAGCCAGTCACATCACAACAATGTGCCCAGAGTTTCCATGTATATCAGCAACAACCCAGTAGCTCTCTAGGAAAACTCACTTGGAGCGTGCGTGCTCCTGGCAAACCACATTGCCACAACGAGGACAGACCTGTTCTTCAACTCAGTTCTTCAAAACCATCAGGTGGTAAGAGCCAGATCACTTCAAATCGCTCTCTATTGTACTTCCAATTAAAGGAAACTTTGAAATGTGAATCATAACCCTCTAGGCAAATGATACTGACAGGTTATTCCCAACTCTCACGAAGAATGAGTCCTGAAACCTAATTTGTGCAGCAATTAAATTCATGCAAAAATATAATTTTATTTTAGTGCTCAGTACTTGCCTGTATCTTTAAGCTAGCAACTACAGGAAGGAGTTAATTTGATAATATAAATAAAAATTGGCCCCAAAGGGCAATAACCAATCCATTTACATGCAAAAACGCTCCTCTTCCAAGTCATCCTACGGCAAATATGAAACATGATTTCCAAAATGCGTCGCCTACAATTCTCTCGACACAGTGACAGGCATGAGGATTACAGAGGAAATATTTCAAATAACCACACACGTTCAACCATGAGTAAATGCTCTTACTTATATTTGGGGGGAATCCATTGTGTGTGAGACATCTCAGCTGCTCTGTGCATACACAGAAAAAATATATTTTACCAGAAAGTCCAGTTTGGAAGTAAGAAATTGGCCTCCATCCATTCAGCCAATGTTTGGGAAGTGTTATGATGTGGGGCCCCTGGGTAGCTCAGTTAAGCGTCTGACTCTAGATTTCGGCTCAGGCCATGATCTCAGGCCTTCGTCAGGACTCCATGCTCAGTGGGGAGTCTGCTTGAGATTCTCTCTCCCTCTGTCCCTTGTGTGTACCAACCCTTCCACAAGTACATGCACACTCTCTCTCAAATAAACACATTTTTAAAATAAAATTTTAAAAAGGGTGTGCTATAACAATTGTTCACATATTGCCACATTTCCTTCAAGTCTTGGGAACCCAAAAATATAGCCATAGCATCTTGAAAGTAATAAAGCACCACTTACTAAGTCTTCTCTTCATGCATTTCTTACATTTCATGTTTTTTTTTTCCCAGTCATCTCTGTTCTGCTCACCTGGTAAGCTTCTATCCATACGTTGAAGCCTTCCCAAGGAAGGTCCTCCCTCTATGGCATTCCCTCCTTCAAGTTACTTCTATACAACACATGAGGCTGCACTCTCCCATGTGCTATTTATTCCACAATTACTCTTTCCAGAGCTTTCCCCACTGCTGTGAACTCCTGAGAGGCAGATTTAGTAACATAACACCAGGAACACCATCCCTAGATGGCTCTGATACCTTACTTGGCCCCAAATACAAAATCTTACTGCAAACCTTTATACTTACAGAAGTTACGAAAGCTTTCTTCTGAGCGCTCCTCTGTCATTCTACCCAACGTCATGGTAAAGTTAGGAGAAGAGGATATCTCTGAAAACCTCTCAGTGACTCATTTCATGTGTCTCCCATTCCTCCCTCCTCCCACCCCTGCAATCCCCAGCCTGAGAGGGAAGAGGAGGCGCTAGGAAGCACTCCTGAAACCCATGTTTTCGGCAGTCTAGGTGCTGGGCCCAGCTCTGTCTGCTGTCTGGCTCCTTTTTTCGAGGATGTCACATCTGTTCAGAACTCCCTTTCAGTTAATGAGTCTTCCTACAATGGAGCCTCAGAGGGCTTTTGATCTTTGTACCAATCAACTTCAGGATAAAGATGCCGGGACTGACTAAGCCAGGGCAGCTGGCTTAAACCCATGCTTTATTTCAAGGAAGAATAAACAAAACTTTGCTTGAATTTATAACATGAGATACTGAGATAAAAAAAAATTCCCTCTAGATGAGAACCACTAATAGTACCAGATTCGGAGCCTGGTGACAGTCCTGCATCCCCATGTTTTAAAATTGGTTTTAAAACTGTGACTCTAAGAACATATATGTTCATTAGAGAAAATGTACAAAATTAAAAACATAACAAAAGAGAAAAAATTTTAATTAATTACACCATGCAGAAGAAACCATTGTTGAAGCGATTTAAACCTTCCTAGTTTTTATTTTTACTTAAAGTGTAATTTTGCATTCTGCTCCCCCACATTTAGTATAATATAAAAAAAGTCTTCTTATATTTAGACACCATTCACAAACATCATTTTGAATGACTGAAAAATTTAACATATCCATTAATGTGCACGTAAGTTAATTTATCATATCCTCTTTGCTGAATTATTTCCCATTTTTCCTGCTGCTATAAATAACAATGAAATGAACATCTATATGCATACCTTTCTTTTTCTTCCCAGAATGTCTATGATTCTGAAGCATCACACTGCACTACATGACTTCATAAATGAAGTCATCAACTATTGGTGAATTTCCCAACAGCCCTTTGTCCCAACAGCTTTCTTAAAATTCTACTGAAATGTCAAATTTCTACCAGCAAATGGGTAGCGATGGGCCCTTTGATGTCACTGTGGATGGCAAGTCTTCCTTTCTTTTTTATAGAAGGAGCTCCAGGGTCTTCCATCCCACATAAACAAGGGAGGGGCAGATAGGGGGTAACTAACTTCATAAACAACTAGAAGCTGGGGTCTCCCAGACTCGGCCAGAGCCTGATTTGAGATGTGAATGTGTTTGCAAGCTTCTTGGCCACTGGTCTCTGTGCAGAAGGCACATGCCAGCAGGAAAAAATCAGTTGGCTTTTGTCAGGCAGTAAATACCACCAAAATAAACTCTAAAAGTGTTTTTAAGCCACACAAATGAAATTCTACCTCCCTTTTTTTTCCTCTTCTGGAAATGGCTCCATTTTTTTCCTAGTCCTAAAAGATATCATCACTCCAAAGACTCACTTCTCCTATCTTACCTTAGCCACATAGCGCCCTTCACTTATGGACTGAATTTGTTCTGTAGCTTGTTTGCAAAGTTTGTTATAGAATGTACTTTTTCCTTTTAAAACATTATCAGCTTTTTTTTTTTTTTTTTTTTTTTTTAAGAAGCATTGTTAGCCCCTTTCCACTTTCCATTCATGGATGGATAAAAGATTTAATCCAGGTCACATATGTTGAGCGCCTATACAATGTTTTTGTTAGGTGCCCTGGGGTAGAAGGGTGAGGAGGAATTAGTCCTTATTCTGAGGAGTAAGGAGGAGAAAGTGTAGATAACTCAATATGGTCTATGACCGTGGTTTTCAATAAGTTCATCTAGGATTCTGCAGTATGGCCTCAAATCAGCCACAGGGTGGGAAAAGGGGTGGCCAGGGGCCAGTTTAAAGCAAACTAATTTGCCAAAAAGAGGTTTCAAACTCAATGTATGGCTGAGTATGGTAAGTGCTACAAAGCATGGGAAAAAGAAAGCATGCCTAAGAGCAATCAATTAATTCTACTCCCATGGAAGGGCTCCACAGGGCCCGTGTGCTGGGCATTGAGGGATAGGCAGAATGTCAACAAAAGGGTGAAGGATCTTCTTTGTTGAGGGAACATTGGTAAGGACAAAGACTTGGAAGCACAAGGCATGCTTAGGTAGCCATCAAGAGGATAATTAATGGTCAGTAGGGGTGTGCTGAAGAGTGCAATAGACATTCTGTTTGGAAAAGTGGTTTGCAATGGAATGTAGAGCTTTTATTATCACTCTGTAAGAAGAGGGAGGCTAAGTTTTTTTTAGTGTAGATGTATCATGAGATGAATTATGTTCTATAAAGGTGTTTCTGGGGCACCTGGATGGCTCAGTCAGTCAAGCATCTGACTCTTGACTGGAGCTCAGGTTATGGTCTCAGGGTCCTGGGATCGAGCCCTGAACTGGACTGGTTCCTCTCTCTCTCTCTCTCAAATTAATATATAAATCTTAAAAAGGAAGAAAGGAAGGAGGGAGGGAGGGAGTTTCTGTTAGGGGAAAGATAACTTCCAGGTGGGCTGAGTCCAGATTCAGAGAGAACAATTAAAGGACAGACATAGTCTATGTAAAAGATGATGGTAGGGAAGCGGGGCATAGCAGGACAAGCCAGATGGCCCCTTCTTATGCACTGGAGGATCCACAGGACGTGGGAATCCAGAAGAATGAGGAAGTCTGGGATCACCCCAAGGTTCCAAGTCAAAGGGATGAGGTAGAATGCCATGCCACTCCTTGAATGGAAGGATGGCTGAAAATGGGATACTGAGAGTGGAGAGGATGTAGGAGAGAATCAAGAAGAAGGGTTTGTGGAATGCATAAAGGTCAGGGTCAGTGAAAGGTGGTGGCAGTTAGGGAATGGCCAGGATCCCAGGAAGCACAGGTGGGGACATGAGCCAATGCTTCAGGGTGCTGGAGCAGGAGGAGCACTGGGAAGAGACCTGACACTCGGGAGGTAACCGCTGACCTAAATAAAGCGATTTCAGTGGGTGGACGTGGGTGAACATCAGACCACAGGGAGTAGAGGAGGTAGGCAAGCGGGGATGGCATTCTCTCTTGGAAAATTTGGCAGTGCAGGGAAGAAAAGAGATTGGATAAGAACTTGAAAGAGGAACGGGGGTGAAAAACATTTTTTTTTTTTCATGGATAGGAGAGATTTGGGTAGCTTTTTAGGTTGAAGAGACGAAATCGAGGGGGAGGAAGGGAGGATGCCAATAAGCATAAAAATGTAAGGGATAAAAGATTTATTTTTACAAATTTTTTGATGTCTATCTTTTTCATCAGAGCAGGGAGTCATAACAATGTGACTTCTTTCCAGTCTTAAATTAGAACAACTCAACAGTTCCTCTTATTCTCTACTTGCCTCTTAGAAATCGTGTCTCTTGTGGCTAAAGAGGTTTTTGAGTATTCAAGACACCTATTACTGCATTTTAGAGGTATTTTTCTTTTCTTGAGCTATATAGTTTAGTTACCTTTTAACTTTTTTCTAAAAATATCACTAGCAACTGGAACAATGATAATTATTTTTTCCTTTCATATATATCATATGTCACGTATCTATTTTGTGGGAGTGTTCATTTCCAAAGCCACGGGAAGATCCTGTTTAAGAAGGAGAGAACCAAGGGCTGCAAAGAAGGAAAACAAGATAGAGATTTTGAAATGTCCATCAGAGGTCATTCTTGACTTCATCAAAACCAATGGTTTTTGTGGCTAAAGAGGTTTTCAAGTATTACAGCATAATTTAGTGTTTATAGAGTCCTTTGCCTCTTCTGCTCAGTTGCATTTTTAGTAAGGGCAAAAGACAGGTTGCAGTGGATTAACAAATTATTGAGTAATGAAAAGAAAAGGTGGCAAACAGGCAACTAGGTAAGGAAATCTGACTGGGGGTGAGGGCTGGATGGAAGATCAAGAAGGAGTTATTTATTTGTTTTTTCAAACACAAGGTATTTGAGTACATTTATATGCTGGTAAGATGATAGCCTCCAAGAGGACAAGATTGATGACATAAGGACCAGACGGGACGACCTGATCAAGCGGTATCCAGAGTGGATGAGAAGAGAGAGAATTCAAAGCACAGAAGGGAGAACCCACCTCTGGGGCCACCAGGGACACCTTCATCTAGAAAGGTCACAGGTGGTGAGGGCAGATATTGAAGAACAGCCCAGTGTTGTGTCATCAGCTTGAGGGAGAGCTGGACTAGAATCCAAGCCTCACCATACCTAGTCTGGAGCATTGTATCATTCTTCTAACCTCCCCTCATGGAAATGGCCCACGTGCTTTACATATACTAGGATAAACCGTAAAGAATAATTTTCTTATTCAGAAATGGGTCAAGTATTGGCCATTCCATATAATCACCCTAATAGCCTAATATTGGCTCATTTAACCTTGACAACAAATATATGTTCATATATGTGTGTGTGTGTGTGTGTGTGTGTGTGTGTGTGTGTGTATTCCCATATTTCACAGATGAAAAGGCTGAAAAACAGGGTAAGGACATTAATGTGCCCAAAGTCACACAGCAAGGAAATAATGGAGCTAGGGTTTGAAGCCCACTCTTGAGTTCAAGGTCAATGCTCTCGACTTAACTACATCTATTGACTCAATGTACTGAATTTGTTGATTGAACTTATTCTCTTTGGTAAATGCCAAACCCTCTTCTTGATTCCTTAGGCCAGGGAGGCAGCTGGGGAGCAGGGAGGGGTGCAGAGTGGCAGGTGGAGATGGGCAGTTGAGGCTGAGGCTTTGTCTGTGGCAGCTTCAGTTCTCCATTATCACCCAACTCTGTCCTAAAGCATTTTATAACTTGAAAATTCAATGAATACAAAATGCTGGTAAACTGCATCCAAAAACCATCGATATCTTTTGCTCACAGCCTTATTTTTCTGGTATGTGCACAAGCGAATTCTTATCTACGTGAAAAAATTCAACACCAGCTCTACATCCTTGATGGACCAGGGTCTGCTGAGTTGAGGCTTGGGAGCAAAAATCCAGAGTTGCCTGGTGAGCTGACCACAATAAAACAAGCCAAAGCAGCTTTTTTCAACATACTCGGGGGCAAGAGCATCTCCATTTTATATGCACTTTTATCATGACAGACACATTTTAATACGAACAGCATCTCTGAGGCATGGGTATTACCCTTTTCTGCTTCTGCTAGAAGGACTCCTAGTGGCCTGGGAGCTTTTGGACAGAATCTCATGCTCTGTGATTCACAAAATGGAAATCTGGCATTATATGCCAGTGACATTCACTTCTATGGCAGCTCAAGCAGCAAAAAGCCATATGCCATACACCTCAGATCCAGCCAAGCCACGCAAATGGAAATGTGAAAGAGAAATAAGGAAATTAGGACCTGAAAAGTTCTTGGGATTGATCGCCTCCAGCACCTAAAACACACAATCACTGTGGCACGAATCAAATCTCCCTACTCTTATGACACTCTTGGAAAATGCAATTTTTTTTCTAATTTAAGAGCACTTTGGGAGGTAAAGGTAAAATATAAAAGACAATTTTTGTGAATGACATGGTGTGCTCACATTTACTATTTAATGTGGCTGCTACACAGGCAGGTGGGTGTGCTCAGGGAGACAGCAGTCACCTAAATGGGTGGACTGCCAGCAAGCACATTTGTTCTCTGCACTGAAGGTCTCTCAGTAGCCATCCTGTGAAAGGATAAACACCATTATTGACATTATCTGCCCCACTGGCCTGGAAAGAAGAATGCTGGAAAACAGACTACTCCCCAAATGGCCAGCATATGTGGGTCAAGACGAAGGGGGAAAAATGAAACAGGGGGATTTCTTTTTTAATGAGGGGATCCAACCACTCTCCTCAGAAAAGAGAAACTCAGTTTATTTTGTGACTGTTCTATGTCTTTGAGGCTTTCATTCACCTTATATAAAGTTATGTAGGTGGAAAGATAATTACTACTGCCATTTTTGTTAAGAAAGGAATGGCAAAATCATTTTGTAATTCCCTCCAAGTACTGACATCTGAAGAAGAGATTCTAACTGAAAGGTCTAGAAGGATTTTTCATTAAGAGCTACTGGCATTTTGGGCAAGAGAATTCTTCATTCTGTAGAACTAGAGAATACCTATGGTCTCCAGGAATTACAAGAATGACCATCCCATATTAAAACAGTATAAATTAATTCAGCTTACTGGCTATGTGGACTGTTTTAAATAATGTGTGAATTACACATTTCTGGCCATTTATTCATTTGATATCCAACCCAAAGTAATTGGGCAGATCCTATTTCAACAACATCTGGAGAATATTAAGAGTTAAAGCTATAGTTCTTTGCTCCCAATGCTATAGTGATTTAATTGAGAAAGACAAGCTTGTAAATGAATGACTACTACAATATGCTAGAAGATATTTTCCAAAAGAAGTTCAGACTTCCATGTCATGGGGGCAAGTGTACAGAATTTCATTCTAAATGAAAAATGGAGATGATAATCATCCAAGGTGGTAACGATGAGGTGGCCATGTGTAAAATCTTAAAACAGAATTTCAGTGAGCAGATGGAGGAAGGAGGGTGAACCCGTATCTGTGATATGAAAGTACTATCGCTTACACAAGGAATTGTGGGCACTTCATAATGTGTAGAGCTTAGAGCAGGCACAGGGTGAAGAAAAGAGGATGAGGCAAGAAAGCTACATTAGGCTAATTAAAGAGAAACCTAAACATCTTGCTAAGGCTGTGAAACTTTATGAGGCAGGCAAGGGACAGGCACAGATGGATTAAAAGCAACAGTGAAATGGTCAGATGTGTGTTGGAGGAGGTTTGGAAATTGGGAAGGTTTCAGAGTTGGGAGATAAGTTACTGCAACAGCTAGTGTCTCAGTCAGTGACTGCTACATGAATGCTGTGTAACAAATAATCCCAACGGCCAACAAGTTCTTCTCACACTCACAGGTCTGTCGGTCAGCTGAGGTGGCAGTTTTGAGTTGTAATTCTGGGGGCTGACTGGGGAAACTCGACTCCATATGCCTCATTCTGAGACCTACACTTAGGGGCAGTGGCCACCCAGGGTACATCCCTCATCTCATGATGAAGGCAGAAGTGCAAGAACCCAAACCAACCACACAAGCAATATTCAGGCCTCTGCTCATTGCACATTTGTGATCATCTGACCAGCCCACGTCAAAAGTTAAAGGGCAGGGGAAACAGGCTTCACTCCCTCAGATTCTGGCAAGGACTCCTGTGGAGCAGTAAGGAACTGCAACCAGCCATTCCACCTACCAGATATGGAGTGAGGAAAGAGGAAGATCTGAGAGAAGGCAATAATGAGAAAGCAGAGGATCTTACGGTGATTATAGTGACTTTGGCTGCTGATTGGTTTCACAAAGAGGAACCAGCCTGTAAACTTCCAAACAGAAACTCACTGGACTACCAGCTCCATGAAGGCAGAACCCACCTGTATTCCCAGTGTCTAGCACCATGCTTTCTGTGTCATGGACACAAAATAATATTTGTTGAAAGAATGGACAGCATTAGAAGTGTAGTTTAAACAGTGACACGATTCACCAAGATATGGAACACTGACGTGGCCGTGCTGTGTGGAGGGTGGTCGTGGGATATTAACACTGAGTACTGTCTCCCTCCCAGGCACTGAGTAGATCCTGAGAATACAGAAAAAAGCCAGGCTCTGCTCTCAATGAGTCAGAGGATTAAACTGCAGTTCATTGTGGTAAGTTCCAGGGTCACGGTATTATTCATAGGGCCAGAGCAAGGGGATCCTTTGAGGGACATCTGAGGACGTTGTTGCCATAAGTGACAATGGCCGGCTTGAGAACTTTCCCAGGGAAGATATAGGGCCTGTGAAGGAATGATATCTGAATTATCCACCTGCCTAAATGACTTCCTCCCACACAGTTTCACTGAGCACCTACTATTGTTTTTCATTTCAACAGAACTGCATGGGAAACACATGGAAACAACAAAAGGAGGGGCAAGAGGAGGAGAGGAGAAGAAACTATAAGTTTGGAATTCTCAACTCTCAAATTCAAGCTTCCCTGTGTCTTTTTCTCTCCATAACAAATTCAGCCTAGCTTTGGTAACATCCTCTTGCCTCCCCATCTTTGCTCCTGCTTTTGACCTCCTTGGCCTAATGGCTCAGCTCTGTGCTAGAGATGGAGAGAGCAACTAGCCTCTGGTGTGGACCGGCAGGTGGGGGTTTTGGCTCCTATCCGGTTAGTCCAGGGGGACTGCTCATGCACAGCTGCCCAGCTATAAAGCACACTTTTGAAAAACCCGCACAGCCACAGAAGGAACTTAGATTACATACACATTTAAGTAACAAAATGTATTTTTAAACTTTTGACCTCCTAGGTCTGGTATTTTTGCAGGCGGTATTTAGAAATTTCACTTGAGATCTTCTCGGTTCTCCCAGCTCTTATATTGGAGTCCTAACAAATGGCTTCTGACACTACACTCTCATTCTGATTCCCCGTCTCGTCTCATCTGGGGCACCCCTCCCCTTTGCCTTCCATCCCTTGCCTCTTCCTACCATCTGGCACCCCGAGCTGGCAATAAAGAGCACCCACATGATAGCCCCTTTACATTCTCCCACCCTCCCTTGGAAACATACCCTTCCTACAGCTCTGTTCTCAACCCCCATAGCACGTCATTTTCTCCGCAATTTCAAGATAAATATTTTCTTTTAAATCAAGGAGGGCTCGTATTTCGCGAGCGATCCCCATCTAATGATGCTCTTCTTAGCAATCCAACTTTGATTCGTATGTGCCCTTTAATTTAAAATGTCTAGATCTCATTATGCCTTACTTAAAACGTAGGCAATTTCCTTTTAATTGGACATAGACTAATAAAATGATTTCTGTGCCATTATGAAATCCCTAACACAATCCACAATGGAATATGGAATTCAGGTCAGAAGCAGCTCACAACTCATGTGGCACCCCAAAGTGTAGTTAACAAAAGGGGAAGAAGTTTCATAAGTCATTGAACAGAGTGAGGCACGGCAGCTAACTTAGAGGCGTCATTATTTCCACGAGCGGGGATGGTCCGCAGCTGGACCAAGGGACTGATGTAGCTTACTGCCGCCCAGCAGAAGAACCTATCGATTCTTTTTGTCTTATAATTGGCAAGTGTCAGCTTAGCACATGTTACACATACAAAGAAAGATACACTGACTCTAGGAAGACTTCGGAAATAAGGATCTTGCATGCGGAGAAACCTCCGAGACGTATATTTCCTATCGTCACGGCTTCTCCGAAATTACTCATCAGACTCAATCACGGTAATTATCCTTTCTAAACACGCTCCAGTTATGGCAAATGTCAAGAAAGCAAAACACGCTAGCAGTGTTTGCAGCCAACTAAACCTAACAGTTAATCTTTAAACAAATTTTAAACAGTTTTACCATTTCTTAGAGAAATTACATAAACAGAGCCAACAAAACCTAAGTCTTTCTGTGTGATTCCGGATACAATCCCTTCATAAAGAGATACAGCTGGGCTATCAAACGCATGACCCAGAGCAGTCCCTGGAAATGGACCACTTTATGATGACCCCTCCCTTACCCTGTTTCTCACGAGTGTCGCACAGATCCTGTGTGGGTGGCACCACGAAGACAGCGTGCTGGGATGTGTGTTCTGCTCTGTGCTAGAGATGGAGAGAGCAACTAGCCTCTGGTGTGGACCAGCAGGTGGGGGTTTTGGCTCCTATCCGGAGTTTAACACTAAATCCACAGGAGAAGCTTGTCTTTTTCTGAAAACATTCACCATCAACATTGCCATGACTGGCCTCATTCCTTTTCAGAGGCATTTAGAAGCCGCAGTTAGAAGCTGGTGTCACTTAGGGTTTGCTCCAGGCTGGACTGAGCTGAGTAGTTTATCTGCCGGACATGGTCCAGGGCTCAGAGCCCACCTAGGGACAGTCATTCCCATCCTACCTCACAGATGAGCAATCCAGGGCTCACAGGGCTGAATTCCTTACACAAGAGGTTTTGCAGCCGAAGTTATGCGGCTCCTGAAGGCCCAGTGTGCTGTGCCTCTGAGATTCCGGTAAGCCCCTCAGTCACAGGGGACATCCCTTGCCAGCAGGAACGCACACAGAGAACTTCCTCCTCATTTAGGGAACTGTCCCTGCTGTAGTCAGTCTCCCTTTGCAGCCAAACCAAAGTTCAATGGGTTTCCACACAGAGGAATGGGAAAATCTCTATTTCTAGGTATTTGCACAAACTATCTTAGAAAATCAAAGCAGCTCAATTATACTACATGACCAAGTGCAAACGACTGTCAATTTAGGTTCTGTCTGTTGACACTAGCACCTTACATTTGTATGGGGCAATTTACAAAGCCAACCTTTAAGGGCCTAATCCTCACAGTGATTTGGGGAAATACCACTGTTACTATTATCATTGTTGTTTTTGTTGTTAGTTTTGCTGCTACCAGTTTACAGGTGAGAGGGGCTCTGGAGGCGGAAGGACATGCCCTAGGACACACCGCTGGTGAGGAGCCCCTGAGCCAGGACTGTCCCCAGACTCTCCTGCTATGCTCAGACTCAGCCTCTTCCTTCTCTCTTCTCCACCTGGCTTTCTCAGTGGGGCAGGGGATTGTGCCCCCAGGGGGAGAAATTTGGTTCTTGGAGGAGCAAAAAAAAAAAAAAAAAAAAAAAAAAAATCTTACTTTCTTAATGTATGAAGCACAGATAAACAGACAATATATAAACAGATAACAATGTATTTGCATAATTAAAATCTCAGGGGGAGGGTGATTAGGGAGGGTGATCTAAAAAAAGATCCTTGGGGGGTTGATAATGCAAAAGAGTCTGGAAAATAACACCTCATGCCACCTGTCTTGGTCAGGCCCATGTTACCTGCAATTAATACACTTCTTTTTTGAAAGTACACCCACTGGGGTCTTTTTAAAAAGATACCTCTTGAAAAAAAAGGTCATAAAGCTGATCTCTTTTTCAGTCTTTCTGCTGTCTCTAGATAGCAAAATTGATATTGATGGGGGCGTCTGGGTGGCTCAGTGGGTTAGGCCTCTGCCTCCGGCTCAGGTCATGATCCCAGGGTCCTGGGATCGAGCCCCACATCTGGCTCTCTGCCTAGCAGAGAGCCTGCTTCCCCCTCTCTCTCTCTGCCTGCTACTCTGCCTACTTGTGATCTCTCTCTCTCTGTTAAATGGATAAATGAAATCTTTAAAAAAAAAATTGATATTGATGAGGACAGTACTAGATAGCACAAATGATATTGATGAGGACGGTATTAGACATTCCTGGATTCCTATCCCAGTGGAAGTGGCTAACTCCATTAAAAAAAGGGTAACAATACCTTGAGCGAACAGCTTAAAAGCACTCATTTAAACACACGTGTGTGCGCGGTGCACACACGAAACCATTTTCTACTATCTAACAGGAAACATCAAAGGGGAAAAAAAATAAATCTATTGGTATAATGCATTTGCTTCTACAGGAAGTGTGATTTCCTTTGTGTCAAACCTTAAAGACCTTTGTGAAACATGAGAAGCTTTTTGAATAAATACTTGTAAACAGCCCAGACAGCTGAAAAATGGATAACCTCCTTGTACGACATCGGGGCCCTTTAAAAGACTTCTCCTCTACTTAAATATTCATGTTTCAATTAAAACATACACCTACTTTATTAGCTACCCCAGGCCCGGTCCAGATCAATACCAGCAGCCCTAGATGGAATTCTAATGAAGATAAACAACACTGAGTCCTCCCCAGCTTCCCCTGGGCACAGATGCACAAAGCCGCCTTTCACAACTTGCTCCAAGATATTTTACAGTCACCTGCCTCATGCAAATGAAGAGATTCATGTTTATTCATGGCGAGAGTTACAGACCACCTTTCATTCCCTAGGCCAGCTCAGCTAACCAGAGAGCGCCTTCTGCACCACTGTGAAGTTGAGCTGGCCTAGGAAGGGGACTCCGGAATATATAATTGCCCCCTGAAAAGCATGCACAGAAAGTCAGTAAGCTGGAAACAGTTCGGGGAGTGAACATATTTCTCTTTCTCATTCATGCAATCACTGCCTTCAAGCTCTCAAACGATCCCTTTTCGATGCCACCCCATAATCCATTAGATGTGACTAGTTAGTGGTTATTTTCCATGGATAATCTTCCAGGGGACTTCCTAGGATGTTTCCTCTGTTCTGCTCTCCAATTCTTCCTAATTGAGATTTTCTCCCACTGACTCAGATGGAGCCCGTAGCTTAGCCAGAGGCAGCTGCGGCTTTGTCTGATGGGCCTGGGTTCTCCCTGCGCACAGGCTCTCCTCTTTTAAGGGGATGGCTTCTCATCTGCAAGCCTGAGATCCTAACCTCTGTCAAGTGTGCTTTGCATATTACGCTGCTGGGTCAAGTTTCAAAATAGTGCTTCTGCTCTAGAGTGACAACATTTTTCAAACCATTAGTTTCTTTCATTTTGGCAATTTGAAAGCATGGCAAAGTTATTTGATCTTGTTTTTAATGGCGATTTTGATCACATCGAAAGTAACACCGATGCCATGAACAAGTATTTTGAAGGTATCTAGACGGTTCAGACATCCCCAGAGAGTCTGTGTGCAGCGAGGTAATAGCTACAGAGCCTTAACTCTCTCCAGCCATTAAGTACCTGAGCTTTTGTGAAACCTGACTTTTAGGCTGCTGCCCATGGCTTGTCACATGGAAAACTAAGGTACCTAATAAAGTTATTTCTTCCCAAATGCATGACGTTTTCCATTGAACCCCAATTTCTGCCAAAGTTAAATAAGTTCATACAGTTCAGAACTCAATCTGTGGTACAAAAGCTGCTTCCCTTTTCTTTCCTTCCTTCCTTCCACACCTCTGTTCCTTTTTTCTTTGTTTTTTAATGTAATGGCCAAAAAAATTTTTTTTCTTTTGAAAAGGGCAACTTACTCATTTTTCATACATAGGATTTATCTTATAATGTACAAAAAGAATACAACTGCATATGACATTTTACTTCCTCAAAGAATTTTTACATTTATTACTTAAATTGAGTATCACTAAATTAAATTTAGTATTACTTAAATTTAGTAGGCAACGGGACACTAGTATCCACTTTTTATTCTTTTAATTAATTTTCAGGCATATAGAGTTCCTGAGTAGCAGAAACAGGGTTAGAACCTGGGCCTTACAAACCAATGGGTGGACTACTTCACCGATGCACACAATTCGTACTAGTTGGTGGTTGGTGTTATGGGTATCAACTGATGCTCTTTCTGTGGATGTGATTCACCCTTAGTGATCCAATCTGCCTTCATGAAAAATCTTCCTGAGAGCTTTGCCCCCACCCCGAGGTAGTAACTGCTATGCTGTGCAAGTGTGCACTGGAATGACAGAGGTTTCCAAAGCCCCCCAGGTGATTCTAAGGTTTGGGCAAGGTTGACAAGGTTGAGAAACACTGTTCCACACAAATATCGATTTTGATGTGTATAGCCTTGCTAGAATTTCTAAAGTGGCACAGTCTGCAACAAAAGCTTTAAGTGAGATTCCCATACCTGAAATACCCAAATCTCTTGTGTCTTCTTTCCTACCCTGCTTAAAAAATGAGGGCTTCAATGAAACGTTTACGGGGCCACTTGTGTGCTGAGGTATCCGGCTGCAGTTTAAGCTCTTCTCTAATGCCCATAAAAATGAATAATGCATGCTCTAAAATATTGGTAATAAAAGGCAAAAACAGAATACAAACTCAATGGCCTGAATCAATGGATTATTCTGCAGAGACTGCTATATTGGGAAACTGGAAAAAAGCATTTTCCAAAGCATAAATATTTTAATCACTCTCTAATTCTACTTCTTTCACATAAATTAAAAAAAAAAAAAATCCCATCTTCTGCTTCCCCAGGCTGGAGGAACCAGAAGGCAGCTGCATCTCCAAACCTTCCCTTCCAGCAGAAGCATTAACTACCAAGCACTAGATATCTACAAACTAGTGCCCCAAGCAAGGGGCGCTGTAGAAGAAATTCCTGCAACTGCTGGAATCTAGTTATTATTTGTAAAATCAGAATTTTGGATTGAGGAATACAGCTTCTCCAGTAATGAACGGAAGAAGGCAGATAGCTAAGCCCCTTCTTAGAGAGCCCGGGCCGTAGGTCGACAAGCAAATCCGCCATCCATGCTACTGTTCAAAGTGGTGACAGTCTGAGACGGTGTCCAAGAAAGTTCAAAAGAAAGTGTGTCTCATGTTGGGCTCTTTTAAGATATTCTGAAATCGAATTTGGACAATCTTCAGAAACAAGAAAAACATTCAATCTAACAATAACACCGAATCCACATTTGTTCCTAAATTCAATAGCTTCTGCTACCAAGTTAATAACAAGAAAAAAAATGAACTAATGAAAATTTCAATTCTTCTTCTCTCCTTTCCAATTTATTATCTGGCAAAGCAGGGCAGTGGCTGATAGACAAGCAGCAGGAAAAAAATCAGGGAGAACTGGCCTAGAGGCCTTCACACAGGGTCCATCTTTTTTCAAAAGCCTGCTAGAGGCAGAACAGGGACATAAAAGAAAAAGGACATAGTTAAATCCGTATTTGAGCAACCACTAGCAGAACTCTGACTGGGATACTGGTCTACCAGCAAATAAGACAACAAAAAGCTCATCTGTCCACATTTCAATACTTTAAATGGATACACACAGATAGACATACAATGCAATACACCTACAAACTCAATATACGTTATGTTAGGTAGAAAAATGCACCCCCCCCCCAGATGTCCACATTCCAATCCCCAGAATCTGTGAATATGTTACACTATATGGCAAAGGGGAATTCAGGTTGCAGACAAAACTGAGGTTCTTAATTGGTTGACCTTAAAATAGGGAAGATTGCCCTGGATTATCCAGGTGGTCCAAGGTAATCGCAGGGTCCAAAAGAGTGAAAGATCCAAGCCAAAGCAGGATCAGAGTGATGAGGTGTGACGTGGGAAGGACAGGACTTGCTGTTGGCTGGTTTTTAAGATAAAAAGGGCCACAAGCCAAGGAATACAGCCTGCTTCTAGGACCCGGAAAGGCAAAGAGATGGCTTCCCCTCTAGAGTGGCAAAAAAGGACCAGAGCTCTGCTAACACGTTGACTTTAACCCATGAATCCCATTTCTGGTTTCTGAGCTCCCGAGCTGTGGGAGAGTACACTTGCACTATTTCAACTACAAAATCTGTAGTAATTTGTGAAAGCAACCCTAGAAAATTAGTATATGCATGATAAAATAGTTTGTAACGGATAGATTTTTCTGTTATAGAAGTAAGGCATGCGTAATTTTAAAAAGAAAAAAGCAAACAAAACAAAAATACCTCATGTAGAAAATTGAAAGCCCTTGTCATTCTCATCCCTAACCCTCTTCTGGTATTCATTCTTGACCAAGGGATATGTGTACATAGGGTGGGACCCTCTGCCTCTCAGGCTTCCAACTGCCTGTTCACAGCCATAATCACCATCACTACATGGCAGCACGTATAGGACACTAGGCTCACTCTATGATTGGTAGGCAATTCACAAAGATGGCACAAGGGCCACAATAAGAAACAATCCCCCAATCCTGGCCCTTAGGTCTTACCAAAGGCAGTTTTTACAGCCACATAAGTTCATTATGAAAAAAGTTTCAGAGCCGCCTGGGTGGCTCAGCAGGTTAAAGCCTCTGCCTTCAGCTCAGGTCATGATCCCAGGGTCCTGGGATCAAGCCCCATGTTGGGATCTCTGCTCAGCAGGGAGCCTGCTTCCTCCTTTCTCTCTCTGCCTGCCTCTCTGCCTACTTCTGATTCTGTCTGTCAAATAAATAAATAAAATCTTAAAAAAAAAAAAAAGAAAGAAAGAAAAAAGTTTCAGAGTGACACTTTGGGGACCTCACCTGGACAAAAGGCTATCATTACCACCGACCCAAAGACCTGGCCGTGATGAACCCACACAGACCCAACAGCCACGCTCACTTCCTCTGGACCAACGGCTCTGGTTCCCTTTGCTAACAATGTATTCTCAGGGCTTCATTAAAAAAACCGTATGTTCTGCCAGATTTAAGCGTCTAAGCGCTAACCCTCTTGAGCCATTCCTCTGCAGGAATTTGGAAATATTTTCCATATACCTTATCTGTGCATAAATCACCAACAATAATATTTGCATTATTACCATTTACAAAAATGCTGATTTCCGTAATTCAGAAGAAGCAGGGTGAATGAAATCCTCTCAGAAAGCAGTCAGATACCTGATGCCACTGCACATGACAGCCAGTGAGGTCCCCTTCTCCTGAAAGAACAGTCCCACACACATAAGAGCTGGGGACTGGATGGCTTTCAGAAACACTGAAATACGTAGATGAAGTGTTAATCTGATCCGGGGCAAAGCGACCTTTGTCATTTCAGAGACTACTTAACTCTCCACTTTTTTTGGCTTGATTGTACAAAGATCTCCCTGCTCCTTTATTCCTCTTTCCCAGGGATGATTTGGGGAAGTCCCTCATAATCAAGTGAAGTAAACTTAGGAGGCTGCAGTGTTACTGGATTTCTTTCCCTCACTTCCCTTCTTCAGTCATGCCTGTTCTTGGGCATAGCTGCTTAGACCCTCGCAGCTTCAGACTCGGCAGATCAGGGCTCTCCACAGAGGGGCGCCACTGGGGCCTGTTTCAATGAACTACATAGATGGTCCAAGGTGACTAAGACAGAATGGGTTTGCTTCACTCCATCATCATGTTGATGGAGATGATCGGGTTAGAACCCAGCTGAGGTTTGGCGAAGAGTAGTATTTCCCTTCCCTCATTTCCTTTCCTTTCAACCAGTATCAGTTCAAGAGGCCATGAATCAGAAATATGGTGGAAAAGAAGGATGGAATGTAAGTTCAGAGGAAAGGTGACAGGGAAGCAAAGACCAATGAGAATATCAAGTGCAGTTGGAATTCTGATGTTCTGTTCACCAGCTGTGAATGCCCCACAGGACGACCATGTGATCTGATCTCTGGACTCTTAGCAACAGGTATGTCCCCAGAAGCAGGTCAGCAGTCATGGGTGACGGAGCCAATCAAACCGAGATCCAGAAACAGTAGCAAAGGAAAGCTACTAAAGACCTCTCCCAATATGCCTGTCCCAACCACCAGTTACTACTGGCCATGGGTTATGGTCAACAAGGCCTTTATCTAAGTATAAAGATTTTGTTTCTCTTGAAAAGTTCACACGATACTTCTGCTTCTACTAAGTTGGCCAACAGTCTTCTCGTCACCCAACATTCACTCACAAAGAGAAGCACAAAATTCATACTTTCACAGAAAACTAAAGAAGACATCCATTCAAAGAATCAAATGATTTCTATAAACCAAAAAAAAAAGAAAGAAAGAAAAAGAAGTGTCATATAAACTTAACTCAACTCCTTGAAAGAGATTTTGCTTTTGAATAAAACCTCTTTTTGACACAGCAAAGGGCAGATTATCTCAACACATCCATAATCTGCAAAGAAACCACATCACCTAGACAGAGCAGACTTCCTGATCTCATTTTTTCTCTAACAGCCGTCCACACAGGTGGAGGGAGAGGCCTTTTCCCCAGTGGATGCTGCCATAACACGGAACCCTGGACTAATGCCGTTAAACAAAAAAAATTAATCTAGACAGTATTTTTTCAAGAAAAGATCTCCACTTGTGGCTCCAGTTTAGTTAGCCAAAAGGGAACAAGGCTGCTCTAGGCTTATCCTTGCAGAGATGAGAGCACCACCAACACACAGCTCATGTCCATACAGGTATGGGAGCTAAAGAACGACGCAGAGGTGGGGCTCCGTTGGGGATGCAGGAAACTGCTGCCTCTGCCTCAGATTCACCTTACCTTGTTGAAGTCTTCAGAAGTTGCCCTCATTTCCTTCCATGTCTTGTTCAGGAGCTGGATACAGATGCAGAAAAACTCCTCGAAGGATCTGTCGTGGGTGAAGAACATTGGGTGGAAATCGTTGCAGGTCTCACTGGCTGGAAGAAAGAGAAGGGAAGTAAGAAAGTTTGCAGAGTGAAATGAGAGTCCACAGCCACATGGAGGGCTCCCAAAGAGAGGATAGGAGGCAGGTTTGGCCAAAGCCACCGTGGACGTAAGACATTTTGAAAAAGCAACCTAAGGACAGTCCCCATGCAACTATGAAGTCCAAGGTCAGACAGTCAGACCTATCCCTGGGCGCATATTTTGCCTGAAGGAGGTTAGCTCCCCACCTACCCCACAACAGGACTCTTACATTTTTTGTTCTCTGGGTCTGTGTCTTTGACCTTATAAAGGACGATTCAAACTGGCCTCTCAGTCACAGTTCCATCACCCTTAATTTCCCCTTTCTCGACAGAATGACTAGCAGAGGATGAGCTTTCCCGAGCACACAATTAATTGCAACTTTGAAAATCACATCCTTGATGATTTCTCCAGGGGGCTCTTTTCCCTCTTATGGCAGTAAGCGGGGGGGACATTTGAGATCATATACCATCTGATGCCATTAACCATTTGTTTTACATTCCCAGACACAGATGGCTGGAGGTCAAAGAAACCCAAATGGCTCTGGAGGTCACACACGGTCCAGTCCTGAACCTAACAATGACAGCAGCCGGACTGCCTTCATGCCTCCCCACGAGGAGCTTCTCGGGGTCAGAGCCAGCGCCCCGAGCTCTATAGCTGTACCTACTTCTCTCCTCCTTCCCAGACCAGGACCCCAGCCACCCTCCTCTTCCCTGATATGGGGGCCGCTTACACTTTCACAGTCCTCGTACCTCCATCTCATAGGCTCTTTACAATGCCTTTCATGGTTCCTTCCTCATGGATAAGGACACTGGAAGGAGCCAGGTTTTGTGATCAACCCCTACCCAAAAGAGTACTCAAATTTTGTTTTGTTTTTAATATAACCTGTTAATGTATAGTGAAAGAATTCCTATTTGAATTGGAATCTCTCTAAAGGACAATTAGTCTTCAAGTTTCCAAAGAGCATAATTTCAAGGCCAGGAGTGGAGGATGGGGCAGGGCTGGAGCAGGGTTTATAGCAAAGACCTTCTGTATGTGCAGAAAGCCCTGTGCCTGCCATGTGGTTGCTTCCACTTGGAAAGAATCTTCTGGTACAGACCCCTGCACGTGAGCCCTAAGCAAACCTAAGGGAACATGCTCTGCTCTGGCTGGGCCGTAAGCTACAATGCACCAGCCTCTTCTATCTTGGTGGATTCCAGACTTCTAGATGGGTAGATACGAAGATACATAAATGCTGTTTTCTTCTAGACGAGGTAAGGACGCAGGCTAGTAGCAACGTGCAGTTACACAGGAAAGGTTTGGTTCTGAGAATAGGAGATTTGGGTTCAATTCCAGCCTGTGACAATCAGCAGCAAGTCCCTTTACATTTCTGAGCCTTCATTTTTTTTTTTTTTAACTAAAAAATGTTAATGACATCTCCTTGTCCATCTCCATAGGTTTTGGAGAGGATCAAATGACATGACTCACAGGAAAGTGCTTTAAAAGGACAGATGTTGTTGGAAACATGAAACAAGGTGATGGTAACGAACGAAGGGTTGGTGTGTCATTTCTAAGAACACAGGCTGTTCTTTGATTCCCCGCCTCCCCCACCCAACCCAGTTCCTAGTCAAGCCCGTTCCCATCTCAGAAATGAGCTGCAAGAACATATGTCACCCCAACCCCCAGCCTGTGTCACTGGCAGAAAAATGGAGACAGTGAAGTTCTGACCTGGGACACAAAGCTATTTAAAGAACTTGGAACGTAAACACAGGCCGATTGTGTGTTTGCTCCCCGGGGCAATGAGCTGTCAGTCTCTCTTTCCTAAGCACTGAAGCCAGTGGAATTTACAAGTCCACGGCAGCGCTCTAAAACACGACTGCCATCCAAGAACTCGTTATTAATCACATTATCACAATATCTTTTGGGGCCCAGTGTGATTATACGTGGACTTTATGATCTAGTTAAAGTTTTTATGGGATTACTGAAGCCGAGATAACCAGACAAAACTGAGACCAACGAGCCCTACTCTTACTTAGGTGAAGAGGGAAGAAACATCATGAATAATAGAGAATAT
Source organism: Meles meles (assembly GCF_922984935.1). NCBI lineage: Eukaryota > Metazoa > Chordata > Mammalia > Carnivora > Mustelidae > Meles > Meles meles. Next base: position 41,618,495 of record NC_060075.1, on the reverse strand, counting down.
TTATTGGGTACCTATCATGTGCCCAGGGGCTCTACTGGTGTTATCCTCACAACAACCGGGGAGGTAGTCGCTATGCTTATCTTCATTTTATATATAAGGAAGGTAAAAGGTGGAGAAATTAAACCTCCCTTCATGAGCTTTCTTTAGCAGGACCCAAATGAGCATTTGAAACCTGCAGTTTAGTTGACCCAGTAGGTTTCCTGCCTTAGTTGATAAGAGCTCAGGACATTTCCTTGTGACTGCTGCTTTGGGAATTACCTTCCCCACCCACTCTCCCAGATTCTCTCGCACTGCTCCCTCCAGAGAAACTGGGATCTTGACCTACTCCTCTACCCCCTCCCGAGGGGCTCACAGCAAGTACACAGCCAGCCCCTGCTGCTGGACAACACACTGTGCGGTGTGACAGTACCAACAGCAGGAACATCACCGCAACCCCCTTGGGTCAGGCACTGGGCTCTAAGTCGTTAGTTGTTAAAGAAGCAAGTGAGGAAGAGTGCGTCTATTTCTTTTCTTTTCTTTTTTTTTAAACAAGAAATAGGAGACGTAGAAATGTTAGGTGACTTCCCAAAGGTCCCAGGTCACAAGGCTTGTAAGTGGTACAGCTGGGATTCCGACTCCCATCATCAAAGCCCGTCACTGTCTGGTTATATTTATTTCCTGATTGTTCCCCAATTAACGCTGCTTCTACTGCACCTCACCCAGCCAACACAAATATGAAAGAGTTGCTTTTACATCCACAGAAGATATTTATGAAGTAAAATCTTACAAGTGGCATGACCTTAACTATTAACACTTAGGGTATATTTAGAATCTAAGATTCCTCTGCTTTCCCCCTACTAGTCCCAGTCCAAGTGGTGTAAGATTCAAATCACCAGGTTACACTCCTCTTACGCACCTTACTTCCCCTTTCCTTGGGTTGGGTCAAGCTGTTTTCCTGACAACGCTCTTGAATACTTAAGACACAGTCTACCTGGTTAAAGTTTCTATTGAACTAACCCTTTCATCTTCTCAAGATATTCTCAGCCTTGGAATACTCCTAGTTTCCCCTAGAGAGTCACTGGGGAAGAGTGACACTTGATGAATTTATTTAAACTTACTTCAAGAAATTAGCGGGTTGGGTTCCATGTTAATAAGCCCCAATTTTGTTCACTGCAATAATGCACCCACCCAAAAAAAAGTACATTTCTCAGTCTCTCTTATAACTAAGAGTGATCATTGTGACCCACCCCGAACCAGTGATAGATACAAGGAGAGTGCTGGGCAGAGTTTCCAGGAAAGACCTTTGAAAGAGGAGAGATACTTGACTGTCTTGTTCCTTTTGCTTCTGCATTCACACCTCAACTTCTTCAAGTTCAGAACACAACTTCATGTCCAGTAATGACTGGAGCTCCTGCAGCCATTCTGTCACCATGAAAGTGAGGGCTGTCCCCTAGATAGAGACTTAGGAGGAGTTCCAGAGGACACTGTGAAATCACCACACCGACCACGAACCGACCTCCTAAGGAATTCTTTGTTTACGATTTAAATCACTGTTTTCAGGTTTTCCATTACTCTTAGACATACAGAATTACTGATATGGAAACTTAAACTCATGAAAGCACACAGACATTAGCAGAAGAGAGCACACGCTCAGGATTATGGGAGGCCATGGAGTAAGCAGGAATGAGGAAGCAGGACTGTATAATAGTTACTAGCATACTACGTAAGCTTAGACAACGAAACTCCCCAAATCTATAAAATATATGAACTTAAAAATTTATAATCATATAAAGATCAGAGCAGAAATCAATGAAATAGAAACCAAAAAAACAATAGAAAAAATCAATGAAACTAGGAGCTGGTTCTTTGAAAGAATCAATAGGATTGATAAACCCCTGGCCAGACTCATCAAAAAGAAAAGAGAAAGGACCCAAATCAATAAAATCATGAATGAAAGAGGAGAGATCACAACTAACACCAAAGAAATACAGACAATTATAAGAACATACTATGAGCAACTCTACGCCAACAAATTGGCCAATCTGGAAGAAATGGATGCATTCCTAGAGACATATAAACTACCACAACTGAACCAGGAAGAAATAGAAAACCTGAACAGGCCCATAACCAGTAAGGAGATTGAAACAGTCATCAAAAACCTCCAAACAAACAAAAGCCCAGGGCCAGACGGCTTCCCAGGGGAATTCTACCAAACATTTAAAGAAGAACTCATTCCTATTCTCCTGAAACTGTTCCAAAAAATAGAAATGGAAGGAAAACTTCCAAACTCATTCTATGAGGCCAGCATCACCTTGATCCCAAAACCAGACAAGGATCCCACCAAAAAAGAGAACTACAGACCAATATCCTTGATGAACACAGACGCAAAAATTCTCGCCAAAATACTAGCCAATAGGATTCAACAGTACATTAAAAGGATTATTCACCACGATCAAGTGGGATTTATTCCAGGGCTGCAGGGTTGGTTCAACATCCGCAAATCAATCAATGTGATAGAACACATTAATAAAAGAAAGAACAAGAACCATATGATACTCTCAATAGATGCTGAAAAAGCATTTGACAAAGTACAGCATCCCTTCCTGATCAAAACTCTTCAAAGTGTAGGGATAGAGGGCACATACCTCAATATTATCAAAGCCATCTATGAAAAACCCACTGCAAATATCATTCTCAATGGAGAAAAACTGAAAGCTTTTCCATTAAGGTCAGGAACACGGCAGGGATGTCCATTATCACCACTGCTATTCAACATAGTATTAGAAGTCCTAGCCTCAGCAATCAGACAACAAAAAGAAATTAAAGGCATCCAAATTGGTAAAGAAGAAGTCAAACTATCACTCTTCGCAGATGATATGATACTATATGTGGAAAACCCAAAAGACTCCACTCCAAAACTGCTAGAACTTGTCCAGGAATTCAGTAAAGTGTCAGGATATAAAATCAATGCACAGAAATCAGTTGCATTTCTGTACACCAACAACAAGACTGAAGAAAGAGAAATTAAGGAGTCAATCCCATTCACAATTGTACCCAAAACTATAAGATACCTAGGAATAAACCTAACCAAAGAGACTAAGAATCTATACACAGAAAATTATAAAGTACTCATGAAAGAAATTGAGGAAGACACAAAAAAATGGAAAAATGTTCCATGCTCCTGGATTGGAAGAATAAATATTGTGAAAATGTCTATGCTACCTAAAGCAATCTACACATTTAATGCAATCCCTATCAAAATACCATCCATTTTTTTCAAAGAAATGGAACAAATAATCCTCAAATTTATATGGAACCAGAAAAGACCTCGAATAGCCAAAGGAATATTGAAGAACAAAGCCAAAGTTGGTGGCATCACAATTCCGGACTTCAAGCTCTATTACAAAGCTGTCATCATCAAGACAGCATGGTACTGGCACAAAAACAGACACATAGACCAGTGGAACAGAATAGAGAGCCCAGAAATCGACCCTCAACTCTATGGTCAACTAATCTTCGACAAAGCAGGAAAGAATGTCCAATGGAAAAAAGACAGCCTCTTCAATAAATGGTGCTGGGAAAATTGGACAGCCACATGCAGAAAAATGAAATTGGACCACTTCCTTACACCACACACGAAAATAGACTCCAAATGGATGAAGGACCTCAATGTGAGAAAGGAATCCATCAAAATCCTTGAGGAGAACGCAGGCAGCAACCTCTTCGACCTCAGCCGCAGCAACATCTTCCTAGGAACAACGGCAAAGGCAAGGGAAGCAAGGGCAAAAATGAACTATTGGGATTTCATCAAGATCAAAAGCTTTTGCACAGCAAAGGAAACAGTTAACAAAACCAAAAGACAGCTGACAGAATGGGAGAAGATATTTGCAAACGACATATCAGATAAAGGGCTAGTATCCAAAATCTATAAGGAACTTAGCAAACTCAACATCCAAAGAACAAACAATCCAATCAAGAAATGGGCAGAGGACATGAACAGACATTTCTGCAAAGAAGACATCCAGATGGCCAACAGACACATGAAAAAGTGCTCCACGTCACTCGGCATCAGGGAAATACAAATCAAAACCACAATGAGATATCACCTCACACCAGTCAGAATGGCTAAAATTAACAAGTCAGGAAATGACAGATGCTGGAGAGGATGTGGAGAAAGGGGAACCCTCCTCCACTGTTGGTGGGAATGCAAGCTGGTCCAACCACTCTGGAAAACAGCATGGAGGTTCCTCAAAATGTTGAAAATAGAACTACCCTATGACCCAGCAATTGCACTACTGGGTATTTACCCTAAAGATACTAACATAGTGATCCGAAGGGGCACGTGTACCCGAATGTTTATAGCAGCAATGTCTACAATAGCCAGACTATGGAAAGAACCTAGATGTCCATCAACAGATGAATGGATCAAGAAGATGTGGTATATATACACAATGGAATACTATGCAGCCATCAAAAGAAATGAAATCTTGCCATTTGCGACGACGTGGATGGAACTAGAGCGTATCATGCTTAGTGAAATAAGTCAATCGGAGAAAGACAACTATCATATGATCTCCCTGATATGAGGACATGGAGAAGCAACATGGGGGGGGAGGGGGATAGGAGAAGAATAAATGAAACAAGATGGGATTGGGAGGGAGACAAACCATAAATGACTCTTAATCTCACAAAACAAACTGGGGGTTGCTGGGGGGAGGTGGGATTGGGAGAGGGGGAGCGGGCTATGGACATTGGGGAGGGGAGGCGAACCATAAGAGACTATGGACTCTGAAAAACAACCTGAGGGTTTTGAAGGGTCAGGGGTGGGAGGTTGGGGGAACAGGTGGTGGGTGATGGGGAGGGCACGTTTTGCATGGAGCACTGGGTGTTGTGCAAAAAGAATGAATACTGTTACGCTGAAAAAATTAATAAAAGGGGGAAAAAAAAAAAAAAAAAAAAAAAAAAAAAAAAAAAAAAAAAAAAAAATTTATAATCATCAAATTAGCTTATGTATATAAAGTATGTGATAAGATACCGAGCACACAGATGGATTTAGTAAACAGTGGCTATTAAATATTATTTTTATCATCATTATCAGTGTACTATGTGGCTTCTTAAAGACTTGAACATTTCTAGGAGATAAGGAAAGGAAGAGGAAAAAATCTGGTGAATGGTCTCTGGGGTCCTATTGATGGGCAGGGGGTAGCATCAGCTAATCGTTCTCATAGATTATGTCAAAATCCTCTGGGGTATTCAGACCCTAAAGCTGAAATTTTGCATGCTGAGTATACATGTACCCATCATCCCTGGCAGATCAACACTGTCTTCAGAGAAAAATAGCACCTGGCTCCTTCCCACTGTGTCACATAATGAAAAGAACATACGTTTCAGAGTCAGGTGAGTTTCGATTCAGGTTCTCACTGGGTCGGGGATGCGAGCATCTCTCTCCCCAGCTTCCTCAGCCATAAGAAGAATGCACTACTAGTTACCTCCTGGGGCTGGAGAGGGCAGAGTGTCTGGCAGATGCTGGGCCTTAGACCCCTTAAATCTAAGTTTCCATCCACTCCTTCAAACCTCCAAATAATATCCAAATCTCACAGGCTCTTTTCAAGCGGTCATGAGAGAAATGCTGCTAATGGTTCATTAAAAAGTAAACAGTGGGACAGCCCCTCGACAGAAGGCCAGACCCCAGAAGTCAGTGTACGAGGGGAGGACACAGTTCCTTCCCCCTTCTGGCGAGGGAGGAAGGGGCAAGCGCTGGAGGCTGGGAGAACGGGAGTCACACAGGAAGGATACAGGAGGAAGTACCCGACTTCCCTTTGCCTTTTGTGTTTTGAAACCAGAGGCCTCAGGGACTGAAGAACAGTGGGACGAGGGCCGTGGCTAACAGCAGGATGGAGTCAGCATCAGGATGCGTGCACGTCTGGAGCGACCCCTGAGACTGACAAGCAGTCCTGTGTTCCTAGTGAGAAGTGGCAGCACTGGGAAATACAGTTTGATTGGAGGTTTCATGAGAATAAAGGTGACCAGAGGAGCTGAGCTATCAGAACAGTACTAGCCAGCAGTTACCAGAAGCTGGATGCTGGCCACTGTTGTAAGAACTTCGCCTGTCCCAACTCTGAATCCTTAGTAATAGCAAAGTTCCTGTTACCATCCGTATTTCACAGAGGAGGACACTGAGAATAGTGAAATTAAGTCACTTGCTGTGACAGGGCATGTAAGCAAACCCAGCATTACCTCACCAGAGACAAGTCTATACCCTCCACATGAAGGGACTTCCATGACATTATCCTCACATTCTTTATTTTTTTTAAAGACTTTATTGATTTATTTGAGAGAGAGTGAGAGAGAGAGCACAAGGCAGGGAGCAGCAGGCAGAAGGAGAGGGAGAAGCAGGCTCTCCGTCCAGCAGGGAGCCTGAAGCAGGGCTTGATCCCAGGACCCCGGGATCATGACTTGAGCCGAAGGCAGACACATCAATGACTGAGCCACCCTGGAGCCCTATCCTAAACTTCTTCAAAAGACTCATCCTTTGCAGTGAGGAATAGGCAAACGTCTCTCAGTTGTAAAATAAATAAGACATGGGGATGCAACGTACAACACAGGGAATAAAGTTAATAATATGTCACAACTTTGTATGGTGACAGATGGTAGCTAGATTTATCATGGTGATCACTTTGTAATGTATATAAATGTTGACTCACTATGTTGTACATCTGAAATTAATACAATATTGTATGTCAACTGCACTTCAGTAAGAATAAATCAAAAACAATTTGTTCCTTGACATGTTACAGGGAAAACAATGAAAAGATTCTGATGTACTTTGGGATTCACGACTCCTTGTTTTAAGGATATTCCAGTATTAGAGGCAAGGAAAAAGCATTAAATACGAATATATTTTTTTCTCTACAATGTTCAGATTGTAGATATTCAAGATTGAGAATTATCAAGCAGAACCCATCCAGACTGTCTGATCTGCTTTCCTCTCTTTGTAGTTAAGAGCCGTGAGGAAGGCAAAACGGATTGCCCAAGGGTTCATGATGGCAGAAAGGAGGTGAAGACACTGGGAGCCAGACGGCTGGGTTCAAATCCTGGTTCTTCCACTACTGCTGAGCCACCTGGGTGAGTCATTTCACCAGTCAATACCTCATTCCTTTCATCTGTAAACTGGGGACAACAAGAGTAGATTCACTGGAAACGGTGACGGTAAGAAGCAAGCCCAATACAGGGGCGAGGCTACAGAATGGTGATGTTTCCCGGGGATCAGGTGGACCCCAGGCCAGTCTATCTCGTCTCAAGAATGAGGTCCTTAATTCAGAGGCTTAAACAAACAAGCAAAAACACAGAGGGTGAGGGCTATTACTGTTTTTTTAAAAATAAAACACTAACGAAAAAGAATGTTGAATTACTAGGCAATGATTTTATAAATGAAATTTACAGAGAGACTTTCAATGGGACAAAAATAGTAAGACTTTTCAAAAACCAAATTGTTTTTAAGCACACTATTTTTAACACAATGAGATTCTACTTTGTAAAACAGATTCAACTTAATGGTGTTTCAAGTCTGGAATACGAAGGTATTTTCAGGGCTGAGGGTAAAATGGGTTCTTATTAATTTGCTGACACTGAATTCATTTATAAATAGGCCAGCTTTGAAAGCAGCTATAATCCATGCACATATGTTAAAAATAAAAATAAGAATGCCATACACTTTTGTCACACTTTGCCTTTCAAAGTAGATTTGTTCCTATTTTCCATCAGATAATGCGAAATGAAGCAGGGATTGTCACTGGAGTCTCAGAGAACAAGGACTACCACGGTATAGCGAGGAAACAATGAAAGAGGAGTACAGAGAATGGGTTTTAGTGCAGCTCATAACCTTCAGAAGGTCATCTCAGCTCCCTGGGATCCAGATTTCTTACCTATAAATGAGACGGGCTGGTAAAGTTCCCGCCAAGTCAAAAATTCTCAGACTACACACACACACACATCCATGCACAACCAGATAATATATTTTCGACTCCCTAATGCCCAACAACAATTCTACAACCTGGAGTTTGCACCTGCAATGAACTTAGAATTATTTCCTTAATTATTATTTCTTTGAATGACAGGATGGCTACACATTTCGTTTAGAGTGTTAAGGCACCAAAATGGCATTTGCTTAACTAAAAGGAATTTAAATAAAAACTTGAAACTACAAAGAAATGGCATTTGCTAGGCTTGGAAAATATTTGATGACTAGTACTTATTCTGTCTTTCATAAGAAAATTGTTAGATAGTTTTATACCCTTTCAACCTATTAATATCACCTAATGCAGACCATTACATAAAAAAATTACCTGACTATAGCAAGAATGACAAGATGACCCAGGCAAATGCACAAAATTTCTGCTATTTTACAGGAATTTTATAAGATATATAGAATTTGTGAGATTCTGGAAAGCTCTGTTCCATGCTATCTATGACCCTTGTCATGTTCGGAGAGACCGTGAACCCATTTGCAGGTGACCGGAGGGACACAGATTTGGGAAGCATTAGGTAAATTCTGATTATTTTTACCAAAAAGAAATAAGCACTGGTTTAAAGGTATTTCTTTTAAAATTATGAGCTGCAGGAAGAAGGGAATAAATCATATACACACAAAAGCATTTAATACATGAAAACTGCCAGAGCGGCTATAAAATCTTACTAGTTATCCCCAGCATGGAAATTCAAATCAGAATTATTTGTGGCTCTAGGGTCAGTCTAGATAATATATTTATGAATTCTCAGATGCAAATGTATACTTATACCTTTCTACCTTTGCATAAAATCTTAACCCCTGTAGCCTTTGAATTTTCTATTTTTAGACCTGATATTCTTTCATGGCTTGGTTTTGGGGGCTTGGTACTGTGTGGGAAGATGCCGAAAGTTCAGAACCTTTTGTAGGTGGGAGAGGTGAAAAGAGGAGAGTGAGGGCAAAGAATTTGAAGTTCCCCAGCCGCTGCCGAGTTTCACCAATAGAAAGGCTACCACCCAGACTATTTCAGGACAGGGGATCAGAGGCTTGAAACCTGCTCAGTTCTTTCCAGCTCCCAAAGCCTGGTTTAACAGAACTCTAGATATTCTTTTCTATCCTCTATCATGCCTAAAAATAGTATGAAATCCACATTGAAAAGACGCACAGTAGCTAATCCAGTGCTTCATTGTTCACCTTCCCTATGGGCCTTTTTTAAGGACATGGAGAGAGGGGGAAAAAAAAATACCAGCTATAGTGTTAGGATTGAAAATCACACTCTAGCACCAAAGGACAGCCAATTCAGCAAGAGGGAGCTGAGGCCTATCCCAGGCAACACAATGTGTGTTAATAAACGAGCAGAATCTCAGGAGCAAGGCTGGCCCAGCTGCAAAACTTGGTCTCACTACTTAATAGCAATGTGACCTTGATCAAATTATACCTCCCCCGGACCCCATTTTCCTCATTAAAAAAAAAAAAAAGACAATGCTTCCTATCTCATCAGATTGCTGTTAGGATTAAAGGTATAGCAATACATGATTCATTTATTAATTGAAATTAAATAAGCACTTAATGAATGCCCGTTGTTACCAGATGTAATAGCAAAATAATTATTCCTGTATGTAGCTAAAATAACAGATTTGAAGAAATTATACTTTCAGATGCAAAGACATTATGAAACTACAGTAATTAAAAACAGTAATTGCTATGACACAGTCATTCTATCCTTGATATTAGTCTACAGATGGAAAAACAGAAAAATGGAATGGAATATAAACCAGATACAGACCTGTAATATACAGTTACTAGGCATATGACAAAGGTTACACTGCAATGGATTTTCAAAACCCTGTGCTGGGCCAACTGTATACGCATCTGGAAAAAATAAATCATGACTCCCTACCTCACACCATCTACATATCAACTCTAAGTGGATTACAGTTCTGAATGTGAGAGGAAAAACAATGAAGCTTCCAGATAATATAGGAGAATATAATCATGATCTTGAGGTGAGCAAAGTTTACTTAAATAAGACCAAAAAAAAAAACAAAACAAAAAAAAAAAACCATTCATGTGAATGAAAAGGTTTGCTTGGATTATATTAAAATCAAGAACTTCTATTTATCAAAAGATATAATAGGATGGCAACCGCAGAGTAGGAGGAAAAGTTGCAACATTAACAGACAAAGAACTATTACCCATCATATATAAATACCCCTTAAAGTCAATTAAGAAAAAGAGAGACAACCCAATAAAAAAAAGGGCAAAATGTATATTATGTACTCCATACAACAGAATATCTAAGTGGCCAATAAGCACATGAAAAAATACTCAGCTTTTTTAGTCACCAAGAAAATGTAAGTCTAAACAATGAGATACTTTCAGAGATACACCAGAATGGCCGCAATGAAAAGATAGAAAATCCTAAGCGTGGATAAAAATGTGGGACAAATGGAATTTGTAACACATTGCTGATGCAAGTGTAAACTGGCTCAACCACTTTGAAAACCATGTTAGTATTTAGTTAGACCACAACAGTCATACTGTGTGACATGGTTATTTTACCCAAACATGTAAACCCTACAGGAATGCATACATATGCACTCCAAAGGAGATGTATTAGAAAGTTCAGAGCAGCACTATTTGTTATAGTTCCAAACTTGAAAAACCAAATGTCCATCTAAGAGTTTAGATAAATTATAGCTTATTCCTATAGCAGCATATTTACTATAAAGAAATTTTTTTTAAAAATATGCTATACAGTAACATGCATGAATTGAAAACATAATGTTGAACAAAAAGAGCCCTAGACAAAAGAGATTGTACTATATGGTCCTATTTATCTAAAGTCCAAAACAGGTGAAATTCATCTATCATAGTGGAAACAGGTTTTCATTCTTCTGAAGATGGGAAAAAAATTATAGGAAGGGTGACCCAGAAGGGTGTCTGATGGCTGTATAATACGCTCTGTCTTGATCTAGATGGAAGGTAACTAAGTGGATAGTTAGGTGGTGGTTGGAAAATTCATTGAGCTTTGTTGCACTTTTAGGATTTGAACACTTGTATGCATTTAAGTTACACTTACATAAAAAGTTAACTTTAAAAAGTGGAATATGAGCTTTCTGGGTGATCAAAAAGGGACAGTAATGTTTTAGAGTAAAACTATAGCAGATGACTTAGATGGGCTTGTCAAAAGTAGTGCTGTTTGCTCTACCCATCACCTCTGGAAACAGGAATTTGGCATTTTACTTAGCCAGGTTGACTAGCTGGGTAAAGAAGCATGTAACCTGTTTAGGCATCTTAGTCCAATTACCTAAGGTAGCAGTTCTAAAATTGGTTAGGTGCACCTCTCCATACCTGGACTGTAGTATAATTTCATCTGTTGGCTGGATAAGTATATGCTTGCATTTTCTTCTGCAAATGAGGATCCTGACCTCACTGAAGAGTATTGCAGATGCTGATGGAAAAGCTTTAATAGATTTGGCTGGTTGTGTCTGAACTCTAAGAAGAGTCACAGCTTTCTTTTAAATGAGTTTCCTTCCTTCCTCCCTCCCTTCTTTCACCCATTCATTCATTCATTCACCTTCCTTCCTTCTTTCCTTCCCTCCTTCCATCCATCCATCCCTCCTTCCATCCATCCATCCATCCATCCATCCATGTGCATGTCCACCTGTCCATCCACCCAGCTAGCAAAGTGTGAAGACAGCACAGCCCTGGAGCCAATCTGTCTAAGCCTGGATCCCAGCTCTGCCACTCATTATCCAAATGACCTGGAGCTCATGAGCAAAGGTAGATGAGTAAAAGACGGGGCTGCAAGAGTAGGTAGGAATCAGATTACCCAACTCTTTGGAGACAAGACTGAAAGTTAAGGCTTTATTCTTCCTACAGTGAGAAGCCATTAAAGCAGTTTAAATAGGAGCATGATAAAACAACACTTTCCCTTCTCCTTTCTTACTCTATTTTTTCTCTTTTTAATGGAATTAACGTTCAGGTAATTTGAAAATTCCTCGTGTTCTGGAATCCATTTACTTGATATTTTAGTACATTAAGGATGAGTGGTAAACCAGATAAAAATGTTAGAGCTAAGTGGCTAGGAGTGTCAATTCTGGTGTAAGGGCTGGGGCTAGAATCCTCCCTCTGCACCTTAACTGTGTATCCCAGTCAAGCTCTTTAATGTCTCAAAGTCCCTTATTATGAGGATAATAACAGTAACTCATAGCTTGTACAACTGAGTGAAGATTGCATCAGGATTCCCATAAAACACTCAGCACAGTGCCTGGCATATAATAAGCACTCAATAAATATTAACCATAAGACCTTGTGCAGAATACAAATACAGTGTATGGTTTTCCCTTCCAAATGTTGAATTGAATACAAGGTTTAGCTTGTGGTGAGATCTTACTTACCTGACGCTCCCTTCATGAAGGTACTCAGTTCCTCTGGAAAGCTATAGAGCAACCATATCATCATCTTGTGAGACATTTAACAAAAAGACAAAATGTGCAGAAATTCTATTAAATTAAGATTTCTGATAAGAGCAAGCTAAGTGGCCCCTGGAATTTTGCTTATAATTATAAAATGGACTTACTGATACGCTCTGCATCTGCGCTTTTCCTTTGTCCCCTGGCTGAAACAACTAAGCCATGCAGGAAAATGGAACTTGGATCCTTGACACCTTATCACCTGATCTGTTGGCAAACTAATGGTTTCTGGATCTACTGACAGGTCTATGAAAGAGCTCTTTCTTGGCCCAAAAAGAAAAAAAAAAAAAAGAGCAGGAAAAAAAAGAAAAGGAGTTCTATGCAAAGGAGTATCAAGTTTGCAGTGTGAGTTAGCAGTGCAAAAAACCAAGGGTGTAGCACATTTACCTTGCTAACTATATTTTACCTACTTTCTGAGGGTGGTGTGGCTGGAGCACTGGGAGGGTACCATGGAAGATCGGGACAGAAGAAAATTCTAGTTGGGTGGTAAATAATCCAAGGCAGGGCAAAGAAGAGCATGGCAAGAAGCAAATTTCTGCATGCCTTTGTTAAAACTTCCTTTATAAGAAAATTATTCTGAGAAGTGGCACATTAAGAGCCTGTCACACAGCAAATTTAGCATGGATATAAATAATTGCCTGTCCACCCATGTGAGATGGGCACTCAAAGGTTATGCTGGGATATAGGCAGACTCAGGAGCAGCTGGGATTTGCCTCATTGAAAACCTAGCAAAACTGTGTATGTCATCACATGACCATGGATTCATTACACCTTGACCTGAGGCTCAGAGTCTTAGCCAGAGCCAGGGAGCTGGCAAAAGGGGCTAAAAATAAGTAATCCTGAATCCAACAGATGCAAAATTAAGGGAAGAGGACATGCCAAGGTTTTTTCATCACATCATTCTATCTTGTCTTGTTGCTCAGTAAATGACTCCCATTAAAATCTCAGTGATTACCTATAGCTATTAGGATAAAATGCAATTGGGTTAGCAAATCATTCAGCACTCCCCAGTCTGACCCTACTCCACTCCTTCTAACTTCTCTCTGACCTCCAGTGGAACCCTAAAATCAACCACAGTTTCCATCTCTTTATCGAATAAACCACCCCAGCTTGTATTTCTACAGGTTAAGCTCTTCGGTTTCCCTCTTCCTGGGGCCACTGAGTTGTCCTCCAAACCCAACTCTTTGCTAAAGGCATTTCACTCAAGACTGGCCCACCCGCCTCTCCCCGTGTGCTTCCTCAGACCTTTAATTTTCTCCTCCACCTGTCTGGATTGCCCCTCCCGCTCATAAGCCTGCAGAACTAGAAGGCTTTTGGAACTTCCCGCTTTCTTTATGCTTCTCACAAGGCCAGCTGCCTGCTAACACATGCCTGCGCATCCTTCCTTGATGACCCTCCTTGGGCCTCCGGGGACATGCTTTTCTTCCCCATGGCCGCCATCATGCCCCACTCCAGGCACTGCTTAAAGAACAAGAGCAGGGATGCCCCCACGTTTGTACAACACACGCCTCAGAACTTCTGCTGTGATAAAGGCACTCAAAAGCCTTCACATGTGCTTCACCCCTGCTTTAAAACAGTCCAACCTGCCTAATGATCCAGTCCTCCTCCTCCTGTCCCCCAGTTTTCTGAACCCCAAGGACAGGTGTTCTCTTAGGAGAATACTGAGGAACATTAGGAAGGAAGTGAATTAATCCCACAAAATGAACAGAAAAAAAAAACAACAACAAATCTGATGATCTTCCTAAAATATAGAGTCATCACCCTCCTCTGGAGATCAACTGCCAACACCCAGGCCCCGGTAGGGGGTTTGCTTCCCCACCCCTCCCCCACCCTCCTTCACCATGCACCCACTCAGAGCCGGAACACCGGGCCCAGTGCTCATCTTGGGCCCTTCTTGGACAGGTCACCAGGAACATATGGCCTTAAGGTTTGCATGACAATGTGAACAATGCATTCACACTGGGTGCTGGAATGAAGGGAGAAAAGGGGGGGTGGTTTAAGGGAAAAATCCACTGACAATCATGCTTTTGCCAGTGTGGGATTTGAGAGGCTGGAGATTTACATCAGTGAACAAAAACAGAGTTCAGTCCCTAATATTTCTGCCTATTATCGTTCCATTCAGTCCTCTTAAACAAGACAGGGGGATAAGAAGCACACCTTTCTCCTGGCCAGGATTATGTGAGCAGGTCTGTGTGGAGGGATGGAGAGGCCCTCAGTATATACCAACAGAACACCAGGCCCCGAGCATATTCTCAAGCATCGCCATAATAATTTAGGGAAAGGTGAAGCTTCACACAGGCGCTTGGCTGAGATATACCAAAAACGAGGAAATTAGAGGATACCGCACTACATATCAAACCAGAAACAGCTGGCTGGAAGACTTGCAGAGGACATAACTGAATAAGAAGATGCAGCCTAGAGAAAGGGTGTGACTTACTGACACGATCCCAACAAGCATGTACCAAGAACTCTTCTAAGCTCCTTACAAGCTTTTTCTGATTTAATCATCAAAACAATTCCAGGAGGCAGGTGCAGCTCTTACCGGCCCCCTGTGCAGATGAAGAAACTGAGGCACAGAGGAGCAGTGCGGCGTGGCTCACAGAGCTAACAGGAGGCAGAGCCAGGGTCTGCAGTGGTTTGGGTCCAAAGTCCTTGTTCTCCTGTTGCTCACTGGGCGGCGATTTCCCTCCACGGATTATCTTCAAAGCAGAAAGCGACTACTTTCTAGAACACCTATTTACTGTGCTTTAACAACAAATTTAATTCCATTCCTCCCTTCTCAGACCCACCATTTTTTTTTTAAGATTTTATTTATTTATTTGACAGACAGGGATCACAAGTAGGCAGAGAAGCAGGCAGAGAGAGAGAGGAAGGGAAGCAGGCTCCCTGCGGAGCAGAGAGCCCGATGTGGGGCTCCATTCCAGGACCCTGAGATCATGACCTGAGCCGAAGGCAGAGGCTTTAACCCACTGAGCAACCCAGGTGCCCTGCAGACCCACCATTTTAATGAGGACTTGGTCCTGCTAATGAAGATAATTTTTGGATATGTGATTCTTAGAATTGGTAAGAGTACTGCTTTTGCCAATTTATCTAAGAAAGATGTGCATTCCCATCGAAACACCACGATTTTAATGCTGGGGGAAAATCAACAACTTGTAGACTCTTAATTTCAGGGACATTTATTTGCTCATTGGCTTAATAGATCCTCATCCTAATAAAGAAGATATAAAATTTATCTCTTTTAATGCAGGCTAATATCCTGAAAGATTAAGAAATCAGACTAGTGAGACCAATCTTTTTCTTCATCAAACAATTATATAGTGCTTAATATATACGAGGCACTGTCGTCAGTGCTTTAAAATTATTAAATGATTTCATTATATGAGAATTAAACATAAGCCCACGTCTGACTTTCATCTGTCACAGGTGAGGAAACCAAGGCACAGAGAGGCTAAGAGATTTGTCCAAGGTCACACAGCTAGAATGTACTTGTAGGAGGCCATCGGCCTGCAGAGACTGTGCTCTGAATCAATATGTGGATAACCAGTGCACTCATTTGTAGGTCTCCTTGCCCCGCTAGCTTTTTTTTTTTTTTTTTAAGATCTTATTTATTTATTTATCAGAGAGAGAGAGAGAGAGAGAGAGGGAACACAAGCAGGCAGAGCGGCAGGCAGAGGCAGAGAGAGAAGCAGGCTCCCCGCCGAGCAAAGAGCCCGATGTGGGTCTCGATCTCAGGACTGGGGATCATGACCTGAGCCAAAGGCAGTGGCTCAACCAACTGAGCCACCCAGGTGTCCCCGGTAGCTTTTTAACTACAGACTTGTACCACTGCTGTACTAACCATTACATAGTTAGGTAAGAATTTGCCCAGAGTTCACATACTGAGACCACTAGGCCCCTCTGACCCTGATCAATCACACACATATCCATGATTACCCCCAGTGTCTGATTTTAGAATCTCTCTCATCAATAAAAAGCCAAATTACAGCACTTCCGCTCAACCAAAAAAATGCCACGCACTCTGATTTCTTTTTCAAAAAAGATTATGTTAGGACCGAATCTTTTTATTTCATGGAAACAGGCTCAAAAACAAACAAACAAAAAAACCAGCTGTCAGGGTTTTGGTGATATCTTGCAACATGAATTTGAGGGAACGTGGCATATATTCCCTAGGATGTGCTCACAGAGCATATCGCCTTGTCTTGAGCATAACATCCTGGAAGTGACTCTGGTTCTATAGTTGGTAAAAATGATTTTCCCTATTAAAAAGCATTAGTAAAATTAGGTTTAAGCTCTTGTTATTGTTTTAATAAGATTATTATTTTTTTCATTCTACACAGCACTGTGGACTAATTAGGATTCCTGTGAATTGAACATTGGTTTCTTATCCCTGGACCATTGGAATGGATGCGTGAATAGATTCTGTCTTAGAAGCATGTGTTTCTGAAGAATTCAGTCTTAAATTGACAGATGAAGATATATTTTAACCCTTCATTAGTTATCTAAATTCTTCTTATACTGAATATCTGCTACTCCCCCTCCCCCACCCAGTCTGGCTGACATATAATGGTAATTAACCCCTGCAGTTTCTCTAATATCCCTGTATTTTGGGGTGGTTGCTCTCCAATTGTAGACTTTGCCTCCAGCTGAATTAGCCTTAAACCAAATTCAGTGAGAGTTCTTTTGGCCTCCAGCTTCTTGGCCATCATCTTTTTCTCTCTTTCTTTCTTTTTAAACCCTCACCAAAAAGAGGTCATTTTAGATAAGGATGTATCTTAATGAAAACCCAAGTGAGGGTAAGACTAAAAATAAGGTGCGTTAGTTTCAGTAGGAAGATTTTGTTGGAAATTCCCAGGCCTTCCTCCTATATGAAATCAAAGTTAATGCTCTCAGACACTCTAATTCTCATTCTTTGTAGACAGTTATTTTTTTGGTCATTCAATTTTGTTCTTGATATTTTTGAAAGAGTTCTTTCCCTCTCCCCTGACAAATGCATTCAGGAACTTCCATTTTATAAAAGTTTCCCAACTTTCTAAAAACAGAGACCATTTCTATTATTACTGTTATTCTCTTACACATACAAGTGACCAGAACATCTCCTATGGTCACTAGAATGTCCCATAAGATACCCAATATGGCACCATGTTTCCTGCTAAGAAAGACATTGTATCTAGCATGCGATATATGCAGGTGGCTTCATGAATGCCTTCAAACTTATCCAACAGCCATTAGGATCTTCAAGGGAAAAACATAACAACCGCCCACTAACACTAGGTAACTGCTCTTCTTCCCAATCCCACTGATCTCCCTCATCTCCTTCACAGACTTGTTCTTGGTTTTCAGGTTTCCTTTCTACCCAAACTTCTGTTCTCATTCTTGTCCTAACAAAACTCATCTAGTCCTGCAAATTCCATGCTCACAGCTACCAAATCTCCACTTCAAGCCCACGTATTTCCCCTGAGCTCCAGACAACCAGATCCTTACTGGACAAGTCCACCTGGCTCTCCCTTGGTCACCTCAAAATCAAAGGGACCCAAATTGAACTCATTATCCAAATTTACTGGGTTTTCCACCTCAGCTACTCATCTACTTGGCTGTCCAGGTCAGCGTTGACTTTCTCTCTCAGTCACCTTCATACCCTAAACATATTTCCTCCTGTCTTGGCTCAAGTGCTTATCTCCCAGATTATCACAGAAGACTTCAAAATGGTCTCCCTCCCTTAAGACGCATCTGTTCTCCTCACTGGCCTGCACATAGAGTTTGTTAAAGTTTAACCACAGCCACAGCAAGACACAGATACGGCAAGGACTAGACTTTAATTTTATTACTGCTTTTTCATAGTGAACATAATTAAGCCATTCTGCTTAAAATACCTCAGATAAAGTCCAAAATCCTTAATAAATGTGGACCATGCCTCACCCTGAAGAAGCCAATTTCAGGGCAAGTTTTTAAAAGTAAAACTTCCAGAATGCATTTACCAGGGGAGAGGGAGAAAAGTACTTAATCATAGTGAGAACAAAATAAAATGACCAAAAGGACAAAATACACCGTCTGCAAGACCTCCAGACGCCAACATATGACTTCCATACCCTTCCTCATCCCACACCCCTGCTCGGTGATAATTCCCACGGGTCTTTAAGATCCAGTGCTGGTGTCAGCACCTTTATGGAATGCTTCCCTTCCTATCTTCTAGAGGCTGACACTTCTAAGCATCTCCCTCTCACTCTCTGCCAGTTTCCCAATTCTGTCTGCTTTTGTGTCTCTCCAGAGGAATTCTAAGATCCTCGGAACTCGGGACCATGCCTCCTTCCCTGTCTTTGAATCCTTAGTACTTAGGTCTTTAAAAAACATTTGGGGAGTGCACGGTTCATTGGGAAGCGGTTCTTTTCTGATGGCCCAAAGTGACTGAAGCCACAACATTCAAAAATCCTTTATCTCCTTACACTGAGGTTTTGCACTGCAACATATTCTTGCCTGTGCCTGCTAACCACCAAACACCCCTCCCCACCGACAAAACAAAACATGACCAGGGGAGAAGGCTCTGCAGAGACCATGCCCACACATTTCAGTGCCTGGGCTAAAATAAGCATGTGAGTGTGTAGGACTCATCATCATGTTGTACCAGGAAGCGCGCCCTCCCATATTTAAAAATATACTTGTTTGGCTTGATTCAGGCTGCTCCTCATTCCAGGCCTGCCTGAGTCACTGGAGAAACATCCTATTAGGGTGCACCCCACTGATTGGCTTCCTTTGTATGTTCGCGACGAGTTAGGAGACATGACTCACAGTTCACTGTTATGACAAAAAGAACGTGCTCTCCCTTCCTTTTCATTACTGACGGTTTGCGGGCTTCATGGGCACCTCTTAGAAACATCTAAGGGAGCCAGGGGCAGCTCGAGAATTGGCATTATTTATTTTTAACAAGCAACTCTGCTTTAAGGGCCTTTCATCAGCAGATAGTCTGCTGGCCCAGCCCGGCTGAGGCTCACACCGTTCCTGGGAGGCCGGTAGCTGGCCAGTCTCGCTCTGCCCTGTCGTCAGTGGGGAGCAGGAGCAGTCTAAGAGGTGAAGGCATTGCCCCAAGTGCTTCTGCAGGGCTGGCTCCTAAAGCCGGTCTCCCAGAGCTGCTGTTGGGCTGGATATTTGCTCTTGGTTAGGTTACTAAGATATATACAAATGCTTGACCAAGGAGAGAGACATCCAGCATCATCCGTGGCCAAGCAGTGAATGTGAAGCAAAGCGAGAGGACAGTCAAATGACTGCCATCTTCTATATCTCATCTAGGGCACTCTGGAGCTGCCAGTGAAAGAAGTTGAAGGTTCCACCATGTTTGTGAACAACAGAGGTTAATTCCTTTTGTTCCATTCCAGGAAATACTTGGAGGGGCTATTTGCTTTGGTGAATCAGGCACGGGTTGTGCACCGAAGGGCAGAAGAGTGAAAGACAGTGAGTTACATACCACAAAGGAAGAACATGCGAAGGGTTATGAGAAATCCAGGGGAAGATGGGTTTATTTTCTTAGAGAAATTGGCATTTGAGTTGGACTTAAGGGTGGGTAGAATCTAATTCATAGTTCTGAATGTGTTTTTCTTTCAGAACAATTTCCCAGTAGGCCTCATTTCAAATTCCGCTTACATTCAGACTCCAAATTCCATAACCAACGTCTCTTGGAAGCCATTTAAATGCATGCATGTAAGTCTGCCTGCAAAGATGCTTCTGTGCACAGTTCTATCAGGTTTATGGTGGCCAATAAATGAAACAGAGCAGAGACTCACTGGGTCCAGATCGCTCTGCTTTCCAGGGGATCCTGGTGCAGTGAATTCTGCTTCTGCTTTAATAGAAAGCGATAAAAATACTACCACCCACTTACCTCGGAGGCACACTGCAAGGATGGATAATGTTCAAAGCACTTAGGATTTTTTAGGAGAAAAGTGCTCTATGAAAACAGAGCTTTGTTATCACGAATGTTGGGTGAAAATGAGCAAAAACAATGTCTAGAACATGTGTTTGGGAGGGGAAAACCAGACACTAGATTATAACTTTTGAGCAAGTTAGCATTCTACAGCTAAGGCCTGAATGCTCGTTTCCGAGGGTCAGGGCATTGTTGTCCGGGGTTGTTGCATGTACAAGGAAATGAGGCAAAGGCAGTGCCTTTGATGCCGATGCCAGGGGTTCCTATCAGAATTCAGAATCTGTACAAGGAACTGTGAAGTCATTTGTCTCACCACCAGGTAGGAATACCTGCATCCAAGATAATCAGCCTCGATCCTCCAAAAGCCAAGAGGACACCCAGGGGACACAGAGAAAAACTTTCAGGGCCCAAGGCAGGAAGGGGTGGGTGATCCCAAACATTCATGGGTGCAAAATAAAGACAACAGAAGATAAAGAAAGGGTGTAAACAGTTAGTGAGTAACTCCCTGAATTACACTGCAGCCTGGTGTAAAAGAAAGCAAGCCGACTGTTCACAGGCTAAAGTAATGGTCCACTCTCCAATACAGAACAGACATATGTTTTCTGGGTGAATTACTTAATTTCTCACAGCCTCACATAGCTGAGAAAATCAAAGGAGAAAATGTATAAAAAGTATCTTCAAAGATGTTCTGGTATCATGCATGGTAATTGAGCTGAGTTCCAGGGAATTATTAAAAATCAGAAGAAAGTCCACAAAGGAGAGCCATGCATTTTGGCTGTGGAGGGCTCTTTTTCTCCCCCTCTTTTTCAAAGCAGATGCAAGAATGGGGCTGGAAGGAAGCTTCTGGAAAGGACCCAGTCACGCAGAAGTGATATAATCAGGGTTTGAACTTCCATAATAGAGAAATATTCAAAACTGATTTTTGACAAATTACATGTGGAAGAGAAGATGAAAGAAACAAAGACCACTTTGTGAGCCAGAGTTTGCACAAATCAGAAGAGAATAAAATGGCTGGTATAAATGGGAAGCTGGGTAGAGGAAGGAGGTGGTCAAATGGGGATGAGTGAGGACTTGGCTGGTGCAAAACACCAACGAGGTCACTACAGAACAAAAGTAAGCTTCCAACAAAACAACAAAACGAGGAGCTGAAAGTTTATTGGTGGAATTTTTTGCATCCACTCGTCATTCTCACAGCAGACAAAATGGCGATTCTCTTCTGTCAAAGCCTGCACATTCCCTTTAATATCTTAACAGAAGAAAATCTGCAATGAAGAGGTTTCTCATGGAAATAGGCCGGACACCAACAGCTCCTCTACATAGGGTGGGAGAGTCACACACGTTTTTCTGTTATTTCCATTAACCTTAAAAGCTTTTGTTTTTACTCTAGGCTGGTATTTATGTTTGCAGTTCCTTCTCCAATTTGGCCAAAAAAACTGATCGGCCATTCTTTCCTTGGGTTCTGGCCAATTCTGTCCACGAACCCCTACAGCCGAGGAGACTGGAATATAATTGAGCTGCTACCTGGGAAGACACAACTGCCTCCCGCCGCAGTGAGGACTCAGCAAGCGGTGCCAGGAATTGGGCCATCAGAAGGCCGGAGGAGCCTGGACACGGGCCTGGAGCCCCTGGCAAAGGAATGTGACAAAGACAAGCAAGGCCAAGTCTGTTCTGGAGAAAATTCAGACAGAGGGAGAAGGAGGGAGGGGAAATGAGCTGAGGCAAATAACAATCCGTGACAGAACCCAAGGAAATCCGTTATTAGCCCGGCTCCCTCATCAACCCTGAACCAAGTTCCAGGAGTCAGAAGTCAAGGTCAGGCTGCTTTCTAAGTGCGTGAACACAGAGGACAATGGGTCCATGCAGGTAACATTTAAAATCTGTATCTATAAATACTTCTCCTCTCTTTCTCTCTCTCTCTCTCACTCTCTCCATCTCTGTTATACTTTGAACTTCTTTCTGAATATCCTTCTTAAAGAACACAGAAACCTTACTAACAAGACAGGTCACTTTCAAAGGATTTTTTTTTATTGTTTTTGCTTCAAGACATTCTCTCATTCTGACTAAATGAATGTTATTAAAACAGTCACACAGATACACTCATCTATGGCTTCAGGATATGGTTAATTGGGCAGCTGACACCCCTAGAAGTATTAAGGTGGAATAAAAGAAATTATGTAGAAATTATGGAAAAGTGAGCCTACTTGAAAGACACTGATGACTCAATCAAGAATATAATAAATGGGGTGTCTGGGGGGCTCAGCCGGTTAAGCATCTGGACTTTGGCTTGGGTCATGACTTAGGGTCCTGGGATGGAGTCCTGCGTTGGGCTCCCTGCTCAGCAGGAAGTCTTCTTGTTCATCTCCCTCTCCCTCTGCCCCTCTCCTTGCTCATGCACACACACACTCTCTCTCTCTCAAATAAATAAAATCTTTTTTTTTTTTGCTTCCAATTTAACAGACATAATGCTTGAGTGGACCCATCTGCTCAGCCCACAATCCACCACACCCCCAAAAGATATATCCCTTAACTGTCCTGCCCCATGCTTTTTAATAAGGGAACCACAGATATCATTTCAATGGAAGCCAAAGAAAACAAGTGTGAGGCTATGAGCTTCTTGGCAACAAGCGCCAGGGATCATCCAGCTTTATACACACACTTGCATTTCCTGTTCCCTCAGTTTTTAACATCGCTCTTGCTTCTAGCATTCTTGTCCTTTCTTCTGCCTCATTGGCTCTAATCTCATAGGATACAGGGTGCACTTAGTCCCAGGTACATCCTGCCCATGGATGCTTTAGTTCTCCGACCTGCCTGTGCAGATTTATGTCCCTAGACTCCACCCAGGTATGCCCTGGTTTCACAGGACAATTTCTCTTATTTTAATAGAATCTTAAACAATGGAAACAATGAATTAAAGTCCATGACAGTGACCCAAAGGATGCTCATAATATTTTGGGATAGACTTTCTGGTCTCTCTTAATTCTTACTATTAAAGTTGTTGCTTTTTCTAAATATTCTAAGCATCACCTACACCTTGAATTCTTAGCAACAGAGACTGGAAAGAAAAGATATGACAAGTTTCTTCCCTGCTTACATCTTTTTGTTCTAATATTACTTTTCCAATCTCAGAAAAACTCTAAGATTTTTTTTTTTCTTCAAAGGGTTAGAAAAAGTTCTGTGTAAGACTTAAGGAAATGAATAACTGCTGCTATAAGTAAATGTGACTTTGTTTGCAAGAACACTCTAATGGGTGCACACAGGCTCACACAACAGGTAGCCCTTTACGTCACATATGTAGCGAAGGGTACATATCATGACATGCCATGGTCTGAGGTAAAATGGTTTTATCTCTCTCTATAAATGAGCAACATAATGATGATTCAAGATAAAATGTAGGCTCCAATCCAGGATAATTAAAAATGCGACAACATGCAATTTTCATTTTACTCAGGAAAAATGTTACATTATAATGTTGTGTAGCAGAACTTCCTGTGGTGATGGAAATCCCTGTGTGTGGTGGGCAGAGCTATTAAGCACTTGGAAGGTAGCTAGTAGGACTGAGGAACTGAATTTTAATTTTATTTTTATTTATTTATTTATTTTAAAGATTTTATTTATTTATTTGAGAGAAAGACAGAGAGTACATGAGCAGGAGGAGGGGCAGAGGAAGATGGAGAGGGAAAAGCTGACTCCCTGCTGAGCAGTGAGTCCAAAATGGGGCTCAATTCCAAAACCCTGAAATCATGACCTGAGCTGAAGTCAGATGCTTAACTGACTGAACCATCTAGGCACCCCAGGAACTGAATTTTTAAATTTTATTTATTTCTGCTTAATTCAAATTTAAATAGCTACACGTGGCTAAGGGCTAACATACTGGGCAGTGCAGTTCCAGAAAGACAGATGTTCAACTTAGACACTTAATATCAGACAAAACGCTCTCGAAGCACAAAGTTAAAACTGAATAGAAATAGTTTAAGATCATTTTACTCATCAGTACTCTCTTTAGCACAGATTAAACTGGTGATTTGTCCAAGAAAAAGTTGCTGAGCTAGTGTACTAAGAGTTCTCACATAGTAGGTCTTCCAGTCCATGACCAAGAGAAGTGAATCCACCTGGAAAGGATTTAGGAGTATCATGCCAATAACATGCACTAACACAGAAATAGCAGAAATGCAAACATGAGAGCTCCTGGCTGCTATTAGAGTATGCCTACAATACCCTAAGAGTGGACAATACTCTAAGAGTGGCAAATGCCTTCTTCTCCCCTGGATAGGACTCCATTCACCCTGGGCCCTGCAACAAGAGAAACCAGTGACATGCTTCAAGTGCATGCCTCTCACGTCATGTTACCCCCAGTGAGTGGATTTCTCTACCAGAGAAGGAGGAATGGGACATTCTACAGCCCACGTCATCAGCCACAATATGCTGGTGTAAGAAATGGTTGTTGTGCATCCCTTACAGGTGTATCATTAAGATTCTATGTAAGTTGGGGAAAGGAAGTTGGGGAGAACAAAGAAAAGTATAGCATAATATAATAGGTAATGTTAACATTCCTTATAGGAAAGGAAATAAAGAGAAACAATACTCAGGTTACATCACTACACCACCTGGGCTGTCCCTATAATACCCTTAAGAAAAAGGAACAATGCAAAGATTGTTACCATTTGTCATCTTATAGCCACAAGCCTGAACATATGAAACCTTATTCATCAGGGCTGAGCTAGAGGCCCCTGAAATACACAAGGTGTATTTCAGATAGGAAGGTCTTTGCCCACCTTGCTGATCTACTGTGGGCTCTTGAGTTATCACTAGAACAGTAGTGATATATATATCTATATATAGATCTATCTATATAGATAGATAAATATAAAATATGTATATAATATATAATATATACATACTGCTCAATTTCTCCCAGAAATTCTCAGCCAGAGTGTGGGAACTGGGAGTAGGCTGGAGGCATTATTTGAAAAGTACTACCAAGGAGACAAAAAGGATGAGTTTTTGTTGTTGTTATTATTATTGTTTTCAAGAAGGATGAGTCTTTGACATAAGTTTAATAGGAACACAGTAAACAAAAATGAAGTCACAGCGCCTGACATACTGGTCAAAGAAAGGGAAGTAAAACTATGAGTATCAAGATCTGCATACTGGAGATCTCGCCCACAAGAACACACCAGTTAATAGGGAGCAGCCGCTCTGCACATACACAGCCTGAACTGAGCCGCTGTCTGTCCAGTTACCCCAAAAGTGGTCTTAGGTGTTCTTCATGTCGTTTGCTATCCTGATGAAATACTTGCAGCTAATTATACTTTTGAAAATAAAGACGTTCATGATTTATGTTTCACAACATAAGTAATTGCTTTCGTGTATTTTCTTTTTTTATTTTTTAAGACTTCATTTATTTGAGAGAGAGAGAGAGAGAGAGAGAACACAAGCAGGGGGAGCACCAGAGGCAAAGGGAGAAGCAGGCTCCCCATGCAGCAAGGAGCCCAATGCAGGACTCGAGCCCAGGACCTGAGCTGAATGTATTTTCTTTTTTTTTTTTTTCCTGAAAAAAAATTTTTTTCTGAATGTGTTTTCAACTGCCGTTTTGCTCAAGAGAGTTACATGTTCACAGGGACTTTTAGTTTCAGTTTTGTTTTGCATTTCACTGTAAAGGCATAGAGTCAGGTCTTTCTGCAAAACCTGGTTTGTTTAAGGCGATATTGTAGTAATTAATCAACATTTCCTTGTTCACCCCATTTCTCCCACTCTGTACTGATTCCTCTCAGTCACAGCCTGATTTCTTTCTTTCCTGAGTTACTCTGCGGGAGGAAAAACTGCTCAAGCCCAGTTGCCACTTTGGTGACATCAGGATTAGATTATGGCTCAATGTCTTTGGGCCCAGTAAGCCCTAATAGAGATGCGGGTTATGTGGGGAGAAGCCGGTGGAAATCTACCCCAAGGGATCACAAGTTCAACTGCATGGTCTGCAACAGCCTTGCTTCATGCTCTTCCCCTGGCGCTCCGTACCCAAGCCATCGCAAGCCTCAAGGGGTTGCATCTCACACATCCCTAACAGTGACATTGGGCCACTGCTCTCCGTCCCTGACATAAGGAAGCCACTGTCACCTCCCCTCCCCTCACCAGCCTCTTAACAAGACTTCATCATGCCACTCCTGCCCACTCCCTGCTGTAATCCATTCTCCACACGGTACCCAAAGATGATGCTTTACAACACATCAGAATGTGTTGTTTCCTGCGTCCAATCACATGCCTATCACACCTAGAATGAAATCTACTTAGCTGTCATTCTACCAAGCCCTAGGAGCTCTGCCTTCTGTCCGCCTCTCCTGCCTCATCCCCGCAGCCCCTCCCTTGCTCCTACATCCAGTCACTCTTGACTTCCTGCCGTCCTAACTCCCACAAATCTCATTTCCAACCGTAAGGCCTTTGTATTGCCTGTTTCCTTGGCCTGGAATGTTCCTTAGCTCTGCATTGGCGGCTTTGCTTGTGACATTCAGGTCTCAGATTAACAGTGGGACCTCTGCACAGTCAGAGCCGGTCACCCCCTCTATCATTATCACCCAGTTCAGTCCATGTGGAGCATTCTGTACAACATGTCACGTTTATTCATTGCCTCTCTTTCCCCACTCGCAGTAAGCCCCACGCAGGCAGGGCCCTTGTCTACGCGGCCTCTCACTGTGTCCACAGTGCTGAGAACAGCGCAGCAGCTAGAAAACACTGTGAATGCATCTGGGGACCTTAAGCAGGCACTAAGGCAGATACCGGAGGTCTGCCTCCCCAGGCAGAGTCTAAACACCTCCCCCCAATACCCTGGTTAACTTGTCTCTTCAAACCACGACTAAAATAGACATACGACCCCGGCAAACCCGAAGCAACAGTCACAGAGGAAGCAGAGACGGGAGACAAACTGATGGATTCCCTGAACGTATTGACATGGCACCACAGCTTTCTTCCCCTGAGTCCTGAATTTATTAAATAATTTATCATTATTACTAAATAATTTACTAAGTAATTTATTATGATTTATTAAAAGCCGCCCAGCAGCTCTACTGATCATGGTTCTCAACCCTGGCTGCACGTGACAATCACCCACTTTAAAAAAATCTTGAGGGGCGCCTGGGTGGCTCAGTGGGTTAAGCCTCTGCCTTCGGCTCAGGTCATGATCTCAGGGTCCTGGGATCGAGCCCCACATCAGGTTCTCTGCTCAGCAGGGAGCCTGCTTCCTCCTCTCTCTCTGCCTGCCTCTCTGCTTACTTGTGATCTCTCTCTGTCAAATAAATAAATAAATAAATCTTTAAAAAAAAAAAAAATCTTGAGGCCACAGAAAACAGACGAGTGGTCTCCAGGACGGGTGAGGTGGGGTGCGAGGCTGGCTGGGAGGTCACCCCAGGGTGCCGGGGGCAGTGAGACAAATCGTCTGCATTTTGACTGTGGCGTTGGCTGTATGACCACTTGTGGGTATCAAAACTCAAGGCACTGTACACACATGAAAAGGGTCGACTCTAAGGTGTGTACCTTATATTTCAATAAACCTAATGAGGGAAGACTGCTGAGGTCGGAGAGTACCCCAGATGATCTAGATGAAACAAGCCGAGCCTGAGCCAGAGCAGGATCTAAAATCTCCCCTGTTATTCGAACACACAGCCGGAAGCCTGACCCGGGTCCAGCCCCCGTGGCCACAGGGCAGTCACACACAGGAGGGTAAGCTGACAGAGAAGGGGCTAGGCCAAAGGCCAGCCGTGCTGTCCCCTCTAGGGAAAGAAGTCAGGTTTCTGGCATAGGAGGCTTGTGAGATACGTGCTTCTGTCACCGAATGACAGTGACGCTCCCCCCGCTGCCCAACAAGAAGCCGGGATAATGAGTAGTCTTTTTTATATGAATCGGACAGAGTCAGGGCCAGGGGGAGAAGCATGCGATGTTGGTTTATAAGGAAAAAATGCTGTAACTTGCTCAGGTTTTTTTTCAAACAAAGAATTACAATAAACAGACGCTTGTTTTTATGTTCTGCGATACAGTAAATAGACTATCTGGGGGCAGATGTGAAAATCCTCAGTAAGGCATGGGTAGGGAAGAGCTCTGTCCCATTGTCCTTACTTCCATCTCCCCTGGATGAGGGTGAGTGTCCTAATTAACAAGGACAGTGATTGTAATGGCCATTCCTCTCTCTCAGGTCACTGGGCAGGGTGGGGGGGATGGAGCAACCCAGGTGATACCACTCCTCTCAGGTAAAATAGTAAGCCCCAATTATTTTTTTAAAGACTTTATTTATTTATTTGAAAGAGAGAGAGAGAATGAGTCGGGGCAGAAGCAGAGGGAGAGGGAGAAGCAGGCTTCCCATTGAGCAGAGAGCCCATGTGGAGCTTGACCCCAGGATCCTGGGATCATGATCTGAACCAAAGGCAGAGACCTAATGACTGAGCCACCCAGATCCCCCATAAGTCCCAACTATTGAGTTTTTTTATTCCTCCCAGCTTTAAAAAGATGATTTATAGTTCATCTACATACTCCACAGAACATTCTAGAAAAGTTCCTGTGACATAAGCAGAGCCTAGATTTAGACATTGAGCTTCACTAAATGCATCCTTGAACACTTAGTACATTCTGACTATCATGATCCTAGGCATCTTTACTTATCATTATGCTGAATTCAAAAGCTGCTAAAATCACTGAAAGAATAACATTTTCCACCACACTAAACGTCTGGGTCTTCTGACAGAGATTTATTCTAGGATCTTAAGTACCCTTCAGCTGTTTATGGGTAGGGGGCTCATTATGAAAGTTCCAAAATACTCTATGGTATGAAAGGGGTTAGTAATGTGTATAAAAAAATAGTAAATAAATGAATTAGAGAATTAGAGAAGTAATCCTAGAGGTGATGTACATGAATGTGGTTGACTCTCTGTCATTTACTGAGGCTGTTTCCAGGCTATTTTTAAATTTCCATGCTAGGTTTTGCCTACGTGTTGCTCAAAGTGGTTACACAGCTGGGCTCTGTAACAGAGGCGAAGGTACTCTCCCTGTATGAGGCTCTAAAGGCTTTACAAGGATGATCAGTACAGACCCAGAGAAAGGGGAGCTAGTTTAACACAGAGACACACACACAGACCCACCACAACCTAGGACGACACTCTGGACTTTCTAGAGTAGAAGTCAATGACTAAACATGAAGTGGTGTCTAGGGTAGGTTCATGGAACAGAAAAAGAACATTAGGTAAAAAACAAGGAAATCTGAAAAGAGTATGAACTTTAGTTGATATCACTATTATTAATGGTAATGAATGTAAGGTACTATGATAAGAACAAAATCTGGGTGCAGGGTATACGGGAACTCTTTATACTATCTTTGCATTTTTCTGTAAATCTAACACTGTACTAAAAAATCACAGTTTGTTTAAAAAATAGTGATACAAGAAGCAAAGATTTTGCATTGTGTACTTACTGTCTCAAACTTAAGACATGTCATTGTTATAAAAAAACTGCTCTATTTTGATAAAATGGTATATATATATTTTTCAAATCACAATAGTTCAAAAGCTTTTTTAAAAAAATGCTTTTTTCCCCATCACTGACTGCTTTTGCTGTAACAATTTCCCTGTCCTTTATTCTCTATTAAATCTTAAAAATGCCACATATTTGAACTTGGTGGTGGGGGAGGAAGAGTTATTTATATATTTATGCATTGCCTCGTTCCACAGAGGAATTAAGAGAAAAGGAAAACAGTTCAATAAAGTCTTGTTTTCCTTAATTCCCAAATAGTCTCAAACTACAAAACAGTCTCTATTTCCATGGTAAAGAGTATACTTTAGGCAACACTTCAGAATTAACAAAGCATTTCCCCATACACTATCTCATATCAGGTAACTACTGTGGTTTAGCATTATTCGTATTTTGGGGCACCTGGGTGGCTCAGTCAGTTAAGCATTGAACTCTTGATTTCAGCTCAGGCCAGGATCTCAGACTCCTGAGATCGAGCCCAGCAATGGGCTCCACAGCTGTGCCAAGTCTGCTTGCCCCTCTCTGTCCCTCTCCTTGTTCTCACACACTCCCTCATTCCCTCCCTCAAATAAACAAATATATAAATAAATAAAATCGTAAAAAGAATTATCCTTATCCTTCTTTTGAGATGAGGCAACAGGCTCTGAGAGGCAAAATAAAACCTTCAAGACATGCAGTCTGTCAGCTTCCTGTTGGCCTCGTGACCTCTCCTCCACCGCGCCCGCCCCGAGGCCCCCTCAGTCAGCCTGGAAGCAGCCTTCTGTGCATAAAGCCCATGGAAACATCTTGCCAGGTTCTAAATCAATCCTCAGTTTATAATCACGGTGTCCACCTTTGCCTACACACCACTTCCCTGGTTCCTGAACATAAATAAATTTCACTGTCGCCGAAGACATATATTTTACCTGTCTCCTTTTTAAATTATAGAGTATGTATGACTGCCCAGCAATTATACACAATTTCAACAGACAAGCTCAAGGTCAGCCTCTGAAAGGGAGAAAACTGGTTTCTACACATACACAGTAACATTTGTTAGAAGTCAGAACCATCTCAGACGATTCATCAAGCCTTTTCTATATCCTTCCTGCAAAGAATCCCAAGACGTTAGCACTAACAAATGTGAGAAGAAAAGAGGCCCGGGCCTCCGGCCAGCCACCTTCTTATTGGAGGATGACAGCACTGCAAGCATCCCACTTGGAGGCGCCCTCCAGGCTTTAGATCAGCTGAGGAAAGAACCCCAGTGTGTCTGCTCTCATTAAAGTGGGAGTTTAGGTTTGATGTTTTGATATTTGATAATCATTGATGAATCAAATGGGAGAATAAGAATGATGAAAACAGGACAAAACAAAAAAATCAAAGCATGAGACAAATCAAAGACTGAGGCAAATGTCTGCGGTTAACCCTAACAGTCTGAAACTCATGGAGAGATCAAGGGGAACACAACAATATGTACCTTGCATGAGATTTTGATAGATTGAGAAGGGAGATCTTTGAGAGATCAAGGGAGCTTCTGGAGCAAAATAACAGCTGATATAAATTCGCTTTCTGATTTTTTTTTTAAAGGGAACCTGGGAACTCTCTAAGCAATTGCAGTACAAAGCACAAAGGGGTTTTCAAGATCCTTTCAGTTTATGGAAGAGATTGGAAAATGCTAGGGACAACTCACTATAGGCTTAGAAAGAAACAGAAATCCTCCTTCTGTGTTTACAAGTCACAGATTCCCATATAAAGAAATTATGGCTTAGGAGCAATCAAACATGACCCTTAAAAAAAAATTGTCTGCACCATTTGTCACCAGCAGTTGACACGGGTGCTTCTTTAACTTGCAGAAGAGAAAAAGAAAGCGTTGAACCATATAAGTGAAAGCCTAGACGGGCAGGGCTGGGGCTGGCTCCCCTTTCTGCTCCCAGCTCTAGCACTTCGTCTGCAAAACATGTTTGTTGAATATAAATGACCTGGCGTTGCATTTTATAGGCCAACAGAATGAAATAGCTTGTTAAATACAGAAATAGCTCATTAATCAGGGTGCCTGCCTGTCACAGAATTTCTTCTCTATACATAGCTGACTTGCTTTGAAACACACAACCCGTGAGAGCAGGCTTATCACCAAAGTGGGTCCAGGTGAAATAATGAACAGGAACACCAGCCTGGACCCAGTTAGGCAGGGTCCATTTTGGTCTATGAGCACTTGAGGGTTACAAAGGTTGCAGAGAACAAAGGGATGCAGCCACCCCAGCATCATTGCACCCTATGGGCTCCATGCATCAGCATTTAAGGATCTTCCTTGAATGTTGATGACTCTACACCACAGCCGCAGACTCAATCCGACTAGGTCACGGGGTCCCTTCTAGTTAAGGGCCATATGCACAGTGCTATGTGCATAACCACACCTGCCACCATAAACACATCTGAATTCTGCCTAACCTACAAATAAATATACCCTGTGCCTGAGTTTGAGGGACTTTCCCAGGTAAAGCACATGAACTTTTTTAAGGCTTGAATTCGAAGTTCCCTGTTTGTCACCAAGAGATCGTTCTGCATTCAGTTGAAGCTATTGGGGTAAGTGTCCCCAGAAAGGAATTCAGATCATAGTATTCTCTTGCCCTATCCTCTTTACTAGGAGAAATGGTGATTTTTTTTTTAAGCCATCTTAAGAGAAACTTGCTTTCTTTGATCAAAATACAAGTCACCATGTTAAATATTTACTATGGCAGTTTATCTGAAAAATCGTTATACGTTATCATAAATCATTGCTTTCCCCTTGTACAACTAAACCTTCACCTCTTGAAATTTATGATAAAGAGTTTTACTGATTAAGGCAAGCAAGGGTTTCTCAACCTCGGTACTACTGACATTTGGGGATACGTAAGTTTTGGTTGAGAGGGGGCTGTCCTGTGCATTGAAAGATTTTTAGCAATTTCTGCTCATGTGATGCCAGCAGTAATCCCTATCAGTTGTGACAACCAAAAATGTTTCTTGACATTACCAAATGTGCCCTGGGGTGCAAAACTAACTCTCCTTGAGAACCACTGATTAAGTCATTAAAATCTAGTGGAAAACCTACTTTATTATGTATTCTATGCTTAGAAAATACAGTTCCTTAAATTATAAATCTTAAATTCCTTAAATTATAATTTCTTTATATTGTTGAAATTGATTTTGATTATTTCATAAGCAAATATATAAAAAGCATTTTTCCTGGGTATTTGCATAATAACTATGACTATTCTGTTATCTGCAATGCTGAAAAAGATTCTAGTCTCTGTGGTATTAAAGAGTAGAAACCTTTGTCTTGGGATCAGCTCCCCATCCTGCTCCAAAGCATAGAAATAAAAGTACTTATATTTGAAAGTTGTTGTGGAAGGACTTAGCCTGAAAACATGTTTTTAAAAAATTCCATGAGATAAGCATTAGAGTGATTCCTACCTAAGTTTTTAAAAACCTTTTCAAGGTGCTTTCCACACATTGTCTCTCCTTGGACTCATGAAGTCACTCTCTTCTGTAAGATTTTTATATACAGAGCTAAGTAGTAACCTATTTGGGTAATTAAAGTTCAGTGGACTCAGAATATCATGCATTCACTGGAAGGGCTTCAGTTACATTTCTTGATTAGGCACTTTTCTTCTTTTCTCCTTCATAGGTGTGAAAATGGATGGAAAGGGTTAGTCTAGTGATGTGATATGGTCAGACAGACCCACTGAAAAAGCACACTCTTGCTTGCTACTCTCTTTTTAGCCCTCTGATTTATTCGTAATCTGGTACAATCTGCAGTTATTTAATTTCTCTTTACTTGTTTTTTTGGTCTTCCCACCAGAATGTCAGCTTTGAAGGCCACCACCTTTTGTCTTGTTCGGGTATAAATACTAAGCACTTACTGTACCACCTCGGACACAGCTGACATTTAATACATGTATATTGAATGGACTGGGGAAATAAATACAGGATCTAAGCTGGGGGACAGGGAGGACTTCCTGCAGCCTGAGTACTGCCAGTATTGCTCTGGGACTCCCAGGGTTCTGTCTCCAGGAATTTCCTGGTTCAGCTTTCCAGCAAGGACTCTCTTCTGGCGGCATAACCTTCCCAGGAAAAGATCATTCTGCTGCAGAAAGGATTCAGCTGGTGGCCCTTTTTTACTACTTAAGATGGGGGCGTGTTCGACACTATTTCTCTTTGTCCAACTCAGCCTTCCCCTTGTAAAGGAAACCAGGCTGGGGGTGGGGGGAGTGGGTATGAGAGTGACGTTAAAGGTACAGACCTGCCCTTCTTTCCTTGAAGAGCTTAAAACTTCCTCTGATTTCTACGTAAGTGAATGAGCTGATTCCGCCTCTAGGTCAGCCCAGGGAGAGGGGCTTATTGATGGAATACAATGAACTCAATTTTCCTTAATCCAGTTTTGGGGAAAGAAATATATCCTAAAATGGGATGGTCAAATTTTCTCTCATGAGGGCTTCTTACAGCTCTAACCTTTCATACTGAAGACCTACTTCTATTTACACTATCAGTGCTACCAAATTCCCCATTCCCAACAATTAGTGCCGCTGAGGACTTTCTCTCAAGTAAGCATCCTGGTAAATGTCTTACATATATTGTCCCAATTATCCTTATGACCACTCCATTAGACATATGGAAACTGAAGGGCAGGGCCTTTCAATAACTGGCCCAGGGCCACTCAACTATGAAATATCAACTTATAGGGATCTGAACCCAAGCTTTGTCCTCAGTGTCCATGCATTGGAGAATAACACTTTTTTACCCCTCACAAAAAATTAACAGCTTTACTGAGATATCATTTCCATATCATAAAAATTCACCCGTTTAAGTGTGAAATTCGATGTTTCTTAGTGTACTTAGAGAGTCATGCAAACATCATCACAATATAATTTTAGAACACTTTCATCACTACCAAATGAAACCCCATACCTGTTAGCAGTTAACTCTGCATTATCCTTTTGTTTTTAAATCTTACTTTTCCACCTCCTATCATTCTGACCCCTGAAAAATCTCTTGTTTTCCTTAAAGAATTTTGAATTTAGAATTACATCAATCAGCCAACTCTCCATGTGTGGCTTTTTTTTCTTTCTTTTTTTTTTCTAAAGATTTTATTTATTTGGCAGAGATCACAAGTAGGCAGAGAGGCAGGCAGAGAGAGAGCGCACAGGGAAGCAGGCTCCCTGCTGAGCAGAGAGCCCAATGCAGGCCTCAATCCCAGGACCCTGGGATCATGACCTGAGCTGAAGGCAGAGGCTTTAACCCACTGAGCCACCCAAGCGCCCCCATGCGTGGCTTTCTATTAGGAGTATGTTTTTTATGGTTTTCTCTAGGACAACTGGATACACCAAGAGCTTAGGTCAGTAGGACCTCTTTGTCACATTCAATCCTAGTATTCAAAGTTGTTGGAGGGGACAGGAGTGGGGGGATGGTGTGGCTGGGTGATGGACATGGGGGAGGGTACGTGTTGTGGTGAGCACTGGTATTATATAAAACTCATGAATCACAGACCTGTACCCCTGAAACAAATAATACATTATATGTTAATTTAAAAAAAATAAATTATACCTTTTCACATTTTAAATCACAAGGAACTCTGAATATTCAAAGTTAAATTTTTAAAAAGTCAATTAAAAAAAAAAAAGGTAGCCACCCTGTGGAGCCTCCTCTCAGAAGAAGATGGATCTGTCACAGATTTCAATGAGTACGAACATGTAAGACCTTCAGCAACAAATGATACTTAGGTGTTCAGCAAGAATAAAAACTTACTTGGTAATTTTCTTTTTTTTAATAGTGCTTAACATAGCCTAGAAAAATGAAGTGGAGAAAAACAAAAACAAAAAAACTCAAGTCATTGTGCCCCTACAAGGACCCAAATGTCTTAGAGCAACTCTATGAGGTAGTTGATATGACCTCCATTTCATAAACACAGAAGCCGGGTTCAGAGGCTGACTAACTTTAAGTGTTTTTAGAAGAGGCTCATCTGTGCTTCGGTGGAAGACAGTCACACATTAGTTGCTGATATTTAGTGTGCTCCAACTGAGGTTAGCTAGGGAGACAATTTAACCATGGAGGACAGCTCAGATGCAGTGCCTAGTTAACTCTAAGGGTTTCAGCCAGGGTGCCCTGTCATAAATGTGGACTTTCCCATAGGAATTCTTTCTTCGACATGTTTAGTTTCCTTCCTCCTCTGGCTATTACATAATGCTTTATTACATAATGCTTTATCAAATATTGTTTTCTTTCAGAGTGGATATTAGTAGCTCCAAAATGTTTGAAACAGTAGCAGAGTTAAAAAAAAAAGGGGGGGGGGTGGAGGAGATGATGAGAAATGGCCTGTCTACTTGGTTTTTATCACATTGAGTATAATATAGGAGAATAAGAGCTTTTCAAATGGACACTGGGACCCCTTAGCTCTGGAGAATATTTTATTCAGAATAAAAAAAACCTTTCAAAGAGAATTATTCAATAAATGGGCTGCCTCTTCAGTGACTCTTCCCAATTTGTATAATTTTTCTAAAACTAATAAATCTGACCTTGAGTTTGACCAGCTGTTAAAAGACTGGTCTAAATTATGAAAGAGTATAGATTCTTTCACTCTCAAAGTTCTTTATATAAAATATTACTTAATCACACAACTTCACCAGATGAATTTGGAGGATTAACGATTTCGTTTGTTTTATTTCCTGAAATCATATTTCTATTTTTCCCCTTAATTTAAAGGGGATTTTTTTTCTTCCTATCAAAATCACATGTATCACGGAAAGCATTTACTAACAGCATAACTGGGTACAGCAATGTTTTATAAATTATAACTAGTGAACTTAGAATGAATTCTTAAGGAATTTTACCACCAAAATTTGGCTATATAATTTATGAACCTTAAGTGGTTTGGCTTCTGAGTTTTTATACAAGTTTATTTTCATTAAGTATAAGAGATTTTCAAGCTTTTTTTTTTCTTTTCCACTAGTAGTTCCTTTTCTTCCTTTTAATTTTAGGTTTCCAAGATTCTCTTGTTTGAGCTCAATCTTATCTCCCTGGGTCCACAGGGAACAACATTCCCATCAATTTCTCTACATCTGGTAAGACTCCACAGAAGGACAGAAGTACCTGTTCCTGTTAGTCCAGCAGTGTCCTTCTCTCTTCTGTGGAACATGACTGTCTGTTCTGTAAAGCCTGAGTTTATCAGATCTCCGCTTCTGTTGTCAAGATGTCCTGTCAATGTGTTTCTTCTAGTTGTCATGTGGTGACCTTTACTAAAAGCTTTTCATTTCCATGCAAAACCATGTTAGTGTAAAGAATTGAACAGCATTTTATATGTATGAGAGAAACCAAATTGTAGGTTAAAAACTTCAATTTTTATATCTAGTTCATCACTGGCCTCATTAAACCCTTAAAAACCTCTTCCTCAGCCAGAAACTATCTTATCTAATATTTGACTTCATGTCTATATCTAAGAATCAATAAATCTATACCATAAGACAAGTTTTCAAGTGATAGGAAATATAATTGCTTAATAGTTCAAGAGAGATCTCTGAATGTCATGCTTGACCTCCTGCAGCTCCCTACCGGAATCTCAAATCTCTTCCATAACTCATCTTTCCTGAGAGGTCAGTGGACTGGGGTCAAAGCAGTCTGGTTGCCAGTCACATTTAAGAAAGGCAGGCAGAATGAAATAAGTCAAGCAGAGAGAGTCAATTATCACATGGTTTCACTTATTTGTGGAGCATAACAAATAACACGGAGGACATGGGGAGATGGAGAGGAGAAGGGAGTTGGGGGAAATTGAAGGGGGAGATGAACCACGTGAGACTATGGACTCTGAAAAATAATCTGAGGGTTTTGAAGGGGAGGAGGGTGGGAATTTGGGTGAGCCTGGTGGGGCGTATCATGGAGGGCACGTATTGCATGGAGCACTGGGTGTGGTGCATAAACAATGAATTCTGGTACACTGAAAAGAAATTTAAAAAATAAAAAATTATTAAAAAAAAAAGAAAGGCAGGCAGAATTATCAAAAATCTTGATGTAAGGATGTAATCTAAAGGGTATAGAGCCATAATATGAAGGCAGATCAACAGAACCTGAATGTGGCAGGGCAGAGATAATGTAACAATGCAAACCTTAGCCTGGGAAGAGGCCCAAAAGTCCCTGCCTACATTCAGCACCAAGGACAGTAACAGCCATGCTGTGGTGCCCCCGCACCCCGTATCAAGATTCCCAAAGGATGGCAATCTAGTCTCCTCCAAAGAGAAAGCTTGGAACCAGTGTGTTGTCTAAGGATTGTTCAACAGATGTCTTGGAGTGGGGTGAGCATCAGGTAGAAACCATACAGTTCTGATTTTCTACCTTTGGGGGTATTTT
Source organism: Meles meles (assembly GCF_922984935.1). Classification (NCBI taxonomy): domain Eukaryota; kingdom Metazoa; phylum Chordata; class Mammalia; order Carnivora; family Mustelidae; genus Meles; species Meles meles. Next base: position 41,580,271 of record NC_060075.1, on the reverse strand, counting down.
TGTTAGACTAGTCTAAGAATTTGCATTTCTAGACATGGAAAAAACCCATTTTTAAAAATTCCTTAACTACAATACTCATGAAAGACTGTCATGTAATTTGGTTGGACCAGGAGCCCCGCTTCACAACTTTGCAGGACACTTTCATGTCTTTAAAACAAACAAAAAACAACTGTTGGCTAGTTTCCCAACACTTCCACACATGCTGGTCCTAGTTTATCCCCTAAACTTGTACGCAGTAAATCAAATACCTTTCCACTTGACAATCTTTTAAATTCTTGAAGAAAGTTAATGCGTCTCTTCTTAGCTTTCTCGACTCAAGGCTAATCATACACCATTTCTTCAATTGTTGCTTAAAGACATCATTACTTACTTCTCTATATATGCTCCTGGCTTGCTAAAAACCTTCTTAAAATATGTGTCCTAGAATGATTCCTAGTATTCCAGACACGGTCTGAGGCAAGTATATTCATCACAAGACTATTAACTCCCTCCTTGGATCTGGGAACTCTATTTCTGTGAGTGCAAGTCTGAGACTGTACTGGTTTTACTTAACAATTTACCATGGGATTAGACTGACAGTGTCAGCAACTAAAATGCTCAGGTCCTTTATCCAGAGTTATTGATCCAAGTCTCCTCAGTTTTAAACTTGTGCAACTGGTTTCTTAAAATTCAAGTGAAGAATTTTATCAAAGTTTGATTAATCTTGATACTTGTCCCAAGTTTTCGGCCCATTAGGACATTTAAAAATCTGTAATTATGAAAAGCTTCTCTTAATGTGGGTATACTAAAAAGCCTGATAAGTATAATTTGCATGCCTTCATTCAGATTATAGATTCAAATCCTTAAAAAGATAGAGCCAAGGACAGATACATGTTCCCTCCAAGAAAATGATTCTAAGAAATTCTTAAAACATGGTCTCATGCTAGAAACTAGATACACTATATTTACAGCATTTCTAATTTATCATGATAACATTTATGACAGAAAGGAAAGTGACTTTTGATAGAAATTAAATCTAGGGAACCCAGAATGTCTATAAGTATCTGGGACTTTCTCTTATAAAAACCAAACACTAGTCCTTTCAATAATCTATTGAAAAATTTTATCAGTGATTATAGTTCTCAGAATCTACTTCCAAAGACTATGAAAATGGTACCATTCAGCCTCAGTCCCTCAGCATATACTGATTACCTGCCTGCCACAAAGATGCACAGGAATTGGCCTCTATTTTCAAATATCTGGGAAGAAGGTGGAATTGGTTATGGGCACAAAATCGCACTGTTAGGAGAACAGTGATATGTACTATAATACAGTAATATATAAAGTTACAAGGGCCACTTTTACATTGGGGTTAGTTATAATAGGCAAAATGTATTAATATTTTATTAGATACTTTAAGGAAATCTTAAGAGATACTGTGAAAAGAATTATGATTTTAGCATTCTGCATAATCTGAATTCAAATTAAATTTAAGAATGTCTGTTTACTCAGATTATGTTTAATATGTCTGGGGGATTTGTATAACCTCTATTACATAATATCTCACAGAATGAAAAGATTTCAAGATTCACAATCATTTTACCCAAGCCCTTGCAAATAGTATGCATGCCTATAGTAATCCAGAGGAAGGCACCACTATGGAGCAATCTCCAGTTTCTGGCACCTCTCCCATCTTCACTGAAAACCTGTTAAAAAAATTTCAATTTCCATTGCCTGTAAATGTGAAACAGACAAGCTTCTTTGGTTCAAACATCTTTCCAACTATTCATGCACATATTAGCATATGTATTGCATTTCTTGTCCTAGCAATAATGCTACTGCTTACAAACAATAGAGCTGAGCATATTCCATCACCCAGGAAACAGATTTCTAAGAAGCTTATCATTTAGCTTCCCAACGATACCATGTCTCCCTGTCAGCCATGTCAAAATGCAGTTGCAACTCATCCCTCAACATAAATGCTGAACATCAAAATGAATATGAGAAAATGGCTTCTGTGTCCAGTGGACAAATACACAGAGATGATAATAAGAAACAAAGAGCTGGGGTGTCTAGGGAAAAAAAAAACTTGTTCAAACTAGAAGCAACAGAGTATACTGCAAAGAACACAGGCTTTAAAGATTTCAGTGAACTCCATCTCTACAGCTTCGTAGATACAGGAATTTGGGCAAAAGGGGTTCCCTCTCTGAACCTCAATTTCTTCAACTTTTCACAACTGTTACTATAGCAGGAGCCAAAGACTCCTGGACCCATTATAACAGAGATTTCAGAATTTCAGGTTATGCGTTTAAGCCTAGAATCAAGCTGTCTAGATACCTAACCTCCCCCTACAGACTCACTGACCAGACACTCTCCCAAGAACCACAAAAGCATGGTCACTAACTATCCATTTGCAGGACCTTCCCCAACCAGCTTCTGTGTCATGTTCAGCTGGGTGTTAACTGCAGCCCTCCAGCAGATGGAATCTCCCATTGGTTCTGTCTCCTCAGATTCTGAGTGTGAGAAGCTGTCTGGGAAATGCACCTGCTCACCACATCTGTGTGAAGTCTTACAAGTCATGGGTCCTGCTGTGCCCACAACTGCACTACTGTATATGGTTGAACAGTGCCCAGTTCTAGGGGACACCATAATCACCAGAAGCTATGTGAGGGGTGCAACTACAGATGGGCAATACCCAACCACACATAGTGGGGGGGTCACAGAAGAGGGGGCCCTGGATTTTCATGTTTCATTCCATGTAATCCATTAAGACTTAGCATTCACCTAAATTAGGAACCAACTAATTATGAAGTATTTAGTCAACATTGGTGTTTTGAAAGGAACGAGGGACATGTAAAACCACAATCCTGCCCCAAAAGAATTTATGATTTACAATCATCTTGCCTCCCTCAATAATATTTCAGGAAGTATTCTAATTTCAGTAAAATTTGTGTAGTTCTTTCATCTTGGAGGAAAGGTGATTTATAAACACAAACTATTTTTATTGACTAAAGCTGGTTTTTTATGAGGTCAGTGTACCCAAGAGGAAAGACATGCAGAGATTAAAAAGCGACAAGAGTTGCAGTTTCTTCTAAGTGACTTTCTTGACAAAAGCACCAGATGGGGCCTGCTTTACATGCATCCATTCATGAGATAACTAATTCTGAGAGGGCTGCACCTTCAGAACTCCTACTGTGACTACCATGATCAGACCAACCACAGCTCCTATGAAAAAGTTTAAACCCAACCATAGTCCAATGGATGGTGTGTCAATGCCTGATAGAAAATAAAACAGGATACCTCTATCATGAGTTGGGTCTATTTAATCTGGCAATGTTTAAATATGAGAGGGATGACATGGAAAATGAGAGAAATATGCCCTTGCCTCTGGTTCTTTCTAAACAAGTAGGTACAATTACACAGCTTGCTTAGGTTGTAACGCATCAAAGGTGGGCCCCCACTGGACATGTAGAGGAAAGGTATTCTAGAACTAGCAGACGGAATTGTTTACCATCAAAGCAGCCTCTTTTGACTTGGTGTGGGTGTGTATGTGGTGGTGGGAAGGTAGGAAAAGAAATGCAATGGTATACTCAAGACCACGATGATGGAACCCAATACGAATGGCGAAGGCTTAGAGCCAGAGTCCTGACTTTCACTTGTTGCCCGGACCCTCTTAGCTGGTCTTGTGCTGGTCCATGGACCTGTGAACAGGTTCTCTCATCAGTAAACCTGTGAACAGGTTCTCTCATCAGTAAACCTGTGAACAGGTTCTCTCGTCAGTAAAATGGAGATTAAGGTAGTACTCGTTCCATAGGACAGCTAAGTATTAAATGAGACAATAGGCTTAAAAATTCTTAGCAAATGGTGAGTGCTGTGAATTGTGTAAGTCTGATGATTCACAGACCTGTACCCCTGAAACAAATAATACATTGTATATTAATTTAAAAAATTCTTAGCAAAATAACATATGGTAAGTACTCAAAAATATTAGTTATCACAGGGTCGCCTGGGTGGCTCAGTCGGTTGAGCATCCCACTCTTGGTTTCGGCTCAGGTCATGATCTCAGGGTTGTGGGAAAGAGACCCACGTCATGCTCCATGCTCAGTGTGAAATCTTCTGGAGATTTTCTTCCCTGCCTTTCCCTCTGTTCCTCCTCCTGCTTGTGTGCTCTCTCTCTCTCTCAAATAAATAAATAAATCTTTTTAAAAAAAATTACTGTCAAAAAATGTTACAGAGAAGAAAATAAGTATGGTGATTAATAAATAATTGTTAATTGGACTGAGGCAAACATATAACAAAACAGACATCAATTATGATTATTTTGAGGGAAATTTTATTACTAATGGCAGTTTTTACATTATTTTACTCCTTTTATGCATTTTTTAGTGGGCTTTGCATCCTGGCTCTGATTTAAGGTGAAACATCAATGATATCCTAGGGCAGATTTGTCATGCTTTGAAAAAAAAAATTAAATTTCAACAATCATTTGTACAAATGCCTAAATTTATAAGATTAAAGAAAATAAAGGGTTAGAGACTGACTCTTAGTGACTTCTACCAGGCTTGCTCTTCGTACAAAAGATGTCCTGCCATCTGTTACTCCAGACAGAAAATGGCAAAGCCATTTGGAAATAGAAGTCAAGTTCTCCAAACGCCATGAGGCTCTCATGAAACTGTCTGTAAGAGAGATTCTTTCGTGATGTTTATTTCTTACAAAGCCTTCATCATTCTTTCAGGTGTCTTCTAAATACAGAGGCTCCCCCAACTCAGTAACAACCCCTCAGCCAAGAATATTTAGAGCATTATCAGAAGAGGAGAAGCGATCTAGGCTTCGGATGTACCTGAGTACATGTGTGTACCCACATACATGCACATGTGTGTCTGTAAGAAAGAACACATCTCTTCATATTTCTGAGCTTCATCTAAAGAGTTGAGTTTGGTGGATAATGGGAATTGCCAATCTGCTAGGTAATGATCTTTATGTTGGGCCTTTAACAACTTTTTTTTTTGAAGATTTTATGTATGTATTTGACAGAGCGAGAGAGGCCAAGCAGGGGGAACTATAGAAGGAGACGGAGAAGCAGACTCCCCACCGAGCCAGGAGCCTGATGCGGGGCTCTATCTTAGGACCCTGGGATCACGACCTGAGGAGAAGGCAGATGCTTAACCATCTGAGCCACCCAGGCGGCTCTATTTTGGGCCTTTTCAGAGTAGCAAACTTTTCTTGTAAATTTGGGAACTGGCATAATGTTATTAACTTCTCATTGTGTCAAGTAAAACCACTTAAAAAGTCCTCTACTGTTACTACCAACATTTAATAGAGAGCAAGTCATTTTTAACTGTAAAGAAGTTGTCAGGGCAGAAATACATAAAAAGATGAGTCTTTCGGTGCTCTAAGACAGATGGCAACTTCATAGGAACACACACACACTTGCATGCACAAACACACATTATATGTCAGATTATACATCACTGGCTGTTGAACAGGGAAAATTCTGTCCACGGTCCTCAATCCAGAGTTCTTTGGGCTCCTTTATGCTAAGATCCTACTTGCTCTCACTTTCTTTGATTCTGTGGAGTGGTTTCATACAAATTTAAATTCTCCGGGATATATCACTCAAGTCAAAGGAACAGAGTTGTAAAAAAAAAATTTTTTTAAATCTGCCACCCTTGTGGGAGAGACTTAGCTGGTTCATCACATTTTCATTGTAGGTTTTAAAATTCACTTTAAAAACCTGAAAGGTGAGGAGCCATGTAGCAGTTGCTCTCTCTTGCCTTCCAGGTCACTCCTCCACTGCCCCTGCCCTCGCCTGCCACACTGGGGAGAGTGCGCAGGCCATTAGGTACTGGGAAAGAAAGTGAGGAAGAGGAATTCTGCTCAACTTCCGTCAGACTAACCAGAGGAGGTGATGGGAAATGATTCTGTGTTGCCATAGGTGTCAACAGACAACTCCCGCAGGTTCAGCAAAGTCTGAACACCTCTCATGGGGGCGTGCTGTGACCTCTCTTTCAGAGAATCTCAGTACAAGGACCCCTAGGGTGGCTCCTCAGAACGAGGACAGACTCTAGGTATTGAGTAGAGTATAAAGATTCTTCCAGAAAACCAAGAGGCCCTAGATTCCACCTGGGCAGTATCCCCTTCCAAGAATACTTCATGGCAGGATTCCTCAAAGACAGTGAACTATTTGGAAAGTCTAGAGCTGGTGGTCTACCCAAGAAGGATTTCTGGAACCTATGGTAGGATCCTTCCTTTCTGGGGGCCTATGAGGCGGAGCCAATGCCCTTCAAGGGTCGTACTGCTACCCATGAGGCATCCTGTTGGCTTGAGATTTCCCACCAGGGCCACCTGAGGCACCTGAGGTCTCCCTGTGGTGAGAGCCTCAGATGAGGGCTGGATGCTAGAATCTTTTCCAATGTCTAGAAAACCACCTTGAGACAGCTCCCTTACCTTCACTCCTCTGTGTCCACATTGATGAAGTCTCTTAATGAACCCAAGGGGGCTCATTCTGATTTGCCCAGGACAATTAGCGCATGAGTTAGGGGACTTTTACATACAGAGGCTCTGTAAATCAGGGAGTCCAATGGGCCACAATCCTTTACAGCACCTGTCACGAGTGTCAGGGTAAAATGATTTCAAGGCAGGAATGCAAGCCTAGGGCCAGTGTATAAAGCTCTTTGCATTTGGAACACCATAAAAACTGGGTAACTTATCCTTGTTGAAAACTAACAGCATGTTTGTCAAAACTTTTAGTACATAGTAGTAGAGAATGTTCTATAGCCTATTAATTAGCTGTTCTATTTTCTTCTTTCATTCCATGGCAGAGGCGATTTCTGTGTTTCCCTGCTTTTTAGTGTTGCCATCAATTGTATCTCACAAAGCTACAAAATGATTCACTATTATGTTAATCATTAGGAATTATTTCTAACTGGCAAGGAGATTAAACCTTTAACACCCACATAAGGAAATGTGGCTTTGAAGTCTTGTGAGGGAGGCTCTAGATAGCACAGCTTAATACTGGCCAGCATTCTCCCCCACCCCCCTTATTATCCTTCTCCTCTCTCAAATTTTCCCACATGAGACCTCATGGCACCAGAGCAATAATGATAACAATGCCCTTCATTTTCTCATTAGTTCCCAATGGCTCCAAATTACCAATTTGAGCTGGAAATGGAAAAAAAAAAAAAAAGCAAACTGATGATGAATTTAGGACTTGCTCAAGGGCAGGTGTAGACTTGCACCTCACTGCCTGTTGGCATTTTAGTTTGGGCAATAATCACTTTTACAGGTTTCTGTGATACCATCACCGGAAGAGTAAGGAAATAAGAAAAGACAAACACAAGAAAAAACACATACTGAGCCCCATTATGGATTCGGCCCTCTGGTAGGGGCTCATTTTTGTGATCTCCTTCGGGCTTCGCAACAAGTCCTGTGAGTTACAACCATTTCCCACACTGGGAAAGGCCAGGGCAGCTGGGCCTGTGTTGGTATTTGCCCAAGGTCCCAGAATCAGCAAGAGGTGAAGGGGGACATTCAACCATCTACCCCAAACTCTGGTGCTAAAAAAGCAACAGAAATACCCCCTAACGAGGCAGAACTCCTTTCTCTGTAGCTGGTTAGAAACAGGTCTACAAAATTCTAGAACAACTGACCAAAATATGATAACTTCGGTTAACAATTCTTTTGAGTTTAACTGCCTACAGAATATGAGATTGTTAGCTTTGTTTTATTTACAGTGAAACTACACTGCGTAAATAATGTGTCCAAAATTGGGGGTTAAAGACACAAGTCACCTGATTCCAGCCCAATTTGGTCATGGGCTGGGGACAAGGGAAGCACTGAAGAGGAGTTGCAGAGAATTCAGACACAGAAGAGTTTTGATCTCAGAGACTCCTCGTGCAAAAATTCAGATTTGCAAGGATATCTCTGGTCCATAAGGGGTTTTAGGTTTTGATCTTCGAAATGTGTTCACTCTTTGCGTTTTGTTTTTGGAAGGTGAATATCTGCCATAATATCGGGTTTCTTTTAGGATAAAATGTTTCACCTTCAGTTTTCTCAAACAGAAGAGAGAACTCCAAGAACCAGAAATAGAATAATGGGGGTGGGAGGTCATTGTGCATGGAAACCAAGTAGGATTGGGAGTTCTAGGAATAAGGGATTAGAAAGAAACAGACTTGGGCGTTTGGGTGGCCCAGCTGGTTGAGCATCCAACTCTTGGTTTTAGCTCAGGTCATGATCTCTGGGTCCTAGGACTGAGTCCCGAGCTGGGCTCAACACGGAGTCAGCTTGTCCCTCTCCTCCCACTCTGCCCCTTTCTCTGCGAGTTCTCCATCTCTCTCTAAAATAAATAAATAAAATATTCTTTTCAAAAGGAACACACTTAAATGGTGATAAAGGCCAGTTGGTCTGCTACTTACAGTTTACGACAGGAGATATTTACAGAAAGGTAACCACTCTTTTTGAAGCACTAGATACAGACAAAATTCACTAATCTCCTTTATGGAAAGTGGCATGTTCTTGAGAGTAACCTTATTTCTTTCCTACTACAACAATTCTAACAAATGGTAGAAGAGATGGCTGGGGCTGCCCAGAACTCAGCCCCACGATGACAGCACTTATTGGCCCAACTTTCTTCCTCCTGCTATTCCCCTTCTCTCCTTTCCTCCCTGTGTTCATCCCTGCCTCCTTCCTCCCATTCCTTTCTTCCATTATGCTCTCTTTTCTGCATATACAGAACGGGCACCAAGTTAGTCACGTGGAGAACAGAGCGTTAAGTCAGACAGTCGTCCTCAAGGAGGGCACATGCAAGCAGTCAATAGATGAATGAAGTCATTTAGCAGTGGGGCAACTGGAGAAGGCTGCATTGTCTCTTGCATTTTACTCTGAGCATGTATAAGAAAGAAAGAAAAAGAAAGTACATTAGAGTAAGTACAATGAAAGGCATAAATACTCACAAGACTTTCTCTGTGACTCAAATATTTAAGATTAATTACCAACCTTAAAAGTTTCCACAGTCTAATGTATTTCAGTCAGGATTTTATGCTTTTAATCTATAATATTCTGCGACTCATATCACCCCAAGTGTTAGATTCATCATCTAACAAAAGGAAAAATCACACTGAAAGATAACCCATGACTCCAGACGGAAATAAACCCTAGCCAGGTTATATGTCTCATTCTATGGTAAGTGTTCAGCATTCATCCGGCAGCGTCCTGGTTGACACAGCACATCCTGTAATTACCCCTAAAGGCCATTTGATTTGATAATATATTCACCACCATGTATCATTTACATAATGTTTTACAATTATCCATTAATATGCAAATGTTAGGCTAAAGATTATGTGGCCTAGAAATGCAATGCAAGTCCTTCTCCACAATCACACTTGATGTGCTTATAGATATCTAACCCAAAAGGCCTTTCAATTTTAGCGAAGAAATGACACATGGCGGTCAAGATGAAATGTGAATGAACACAACTTACCATAGTACACAAAGCCGCGTTAAGTTCAATAAGCAATTACTCAGTTTGGGCACTAGGCTGGGCACCCGGGGTATGAGAATGAACCATATTTTTCTCTCTCTGTCTGCAAGAGTCTCCATGATGTTAGAATGCCTGTTAGAACTAGCACAAACTCAAGGTGGGAAATTAAAGCGTAGGCACATACCACGAAAACCACTGGCCAGATGACTATCAGGACACACTGGTCAGCTAAACTAGCTGTGAAATTAACTCCTCCTTCTCCCTTCCTCAACAGTAATCTGTCTAAACAGGTAAAGGAAATCCAAGTGGGCCAGGGAAGAGGTACGTATGCTCCCACAGCACCACTGTTGATGTGTTAAGTGTACTAAAGGAAGGAAATTCAGTTACTTGTTCCCATAGCAACTGCAGCTCGCCTCCTGGACCTAGCAAATTAAGTTATGAAAATTAAGCCACACTTGGAGCACAAGGAAATGCTGTCCCTAAGCAAGGAAATCACAGGTAGGTCAAAGTTTGCATTAACAAAGAAGCACTCTCTCCTCGAGGTGAGGTCCAGGGCAAATAACCCTCACATTAGTAACTCACTGCAGGAAGAGAACTGTTCCCTTCCACTGGTACCACCTGGTACCACAGGTGATGGGGCAGTGCGTGTGAGCCCAGGAATTCCAGAAGGATCGAAGAGAATAAACACAGGCACCTTTGCCCTACACACCAAGGCACATGATGTGACTTTATTGTATCCAGCCAATAATAAAAGGAGACATAATAAGCACATTATAATTTACTATTACTTAAGAATGCCAATTCTCTTTAGGTTTCAATGAAAGCTCAAATAAGGAAATGAAACTCGTATGAAAGTGAAGGTTTCAAGTCTTATGTGATTGTCAATCCAACTGATGTTGTTCACACTTGTACACAAACTAATTGTATCCCTCTCTGATAAACACAACAAATTATTATCGCCAACTGACCCTTAAAACTATCAACCGATATCAGCAATATCTAAAGGTCATTCATTAAAAGATATTAAATGACATGTTATTTAATAATAAATATTCTAGAATCAGGGTCATGGTCTTTCTTGGCATCACCACTTCTGCCTTCATCCTGGACTACTTTTAAGTCCACACATAGGGCCCTTGGCCTCATCTTCAGTGACCCTCACTCCCATTCCACATTGGCGATCCCTTCCACAATCACACCTGAACTGAGAATATTAAGGAAGCCTCCCTTCTTACTTCCCTAACTTCTTACTTCCCTAACTAACTTACTTCCCTAAATTACTTCCCTAACTATAACTAACCGCTATAGTTCTTCAACTTCATCAAAGCGTCAAGTCCACCACCCCCCTCCCATCTCCACATTCTCGTTCTGCCATGCAGAGTCCATGGTGCATTACTACAACTGTGGTCTATCTTCCCAAGTCCCTCAACTCCTTGGTCCTTCCAATATTCTATCTCATCATCATCCTAACTATGGAAGAGCCCTATAGGCCACCTTCTCTGTGCCTACCCAGAACAGCTGAAGTGACTGAAGGTATATGATCCCAATGGACAGCCCCCCTCCATAGCTAGCCTTCTGCGGTCAGCCTGCTCGCCCAAGGGCTACATCATTTTACACATTTTCTACTTTCCTTAAATGTCTCTGGTTAGCTCCCCTCACTCTGAAGGGACGTGGATGTCACTGCATTCTTCAGAGAGAAAACAAAAGCCAAGAACTTGTGTCAACTTCCTGCTACAGAATCTACACATTCTCTGGGACGGACTCTCGAGTACAGAGGCCACGTACGATGGCTGCAGTGTCAGACCACTGGGTTCGAATCCTGGCTCCTTGATATAACCACTGATAGGCTTGGCAAACTACTCTACCTCTCTGGGCCTCAGAGGCCTGATCTGTGAAAACTGTGCCTCAGTGTGTGGCCACTACAGGAAATAATCCAGACAAAGCTCATGGCGAAGTGCTTGGCTCACAAGAGGCAGTCAGAAATGGTAGCTTTGATAATTACCGCTGTTTTTGTAAGTCATGGTTCTCTCTTCTCTCATCCTCTTTTCTTGGCATCCCATTAAAATAGAGGTCATGTCCTCCCTGCTTTTAAAAGGCAATTTCTCCATAGTTAGTTGGACTCCATTTGCTTTTCCATCCTCAGAGACCAGGCCCCATCAGCACCTCCAATCTCTCCTCCTCTAGCAGATCCTATCTGTCTATACTTAGGTATGCCCAGGAGCATGCTGGTCAATGTGTAACCACTAGCTCCTGGTGTTCGGGGGGTGAGGGGGTGCTTATTTGCCTTTGCCACTTCCTGTGATGTGCATACCTCCACCATGCCCAATTTTAAACCACCAACTGTTTAACAACTGGTCACCAAGCTTGCTGAAAATTTAATAATTTGCCCTAGCACATCACAGAAGTATGCCATAATTTCTCTCATCTTTAAACAAACAAAAAAACCCAAAGAGCATCACAAACAAAACCAAAACAGAACAACCTCCCCGGATTCACTCCCCACCCAACCTGCTCCTCCTGGCTGGCTAGGCACCTGGAAGGAGCTGTTTCCCTCAGGGCTTCTCCACATCCAAATCTCTCCTCCACTCCGCGCACACCCCACTCTGCCTTCCATCTCCGTTCCTCTGTGGAAACTGCTCTGGCGAAGACCTCCCACGTCCCCCAGACACATTTTAGTCCTCTTCTGACCTAATTCTTAGCAGCCTCTCTGGTGCCTCTGTGTCTTCTGCTTGTACCCTTCCCCCTCCAACCTCTCCTTCACAGGGTCCTCCTCTTCCTCTATGAGGCTCCTTGGTGAAGGTTTTCCATGGTGCTCCATCCTGGTCTCCTGCTCGTCTCACTCGAAGTTCTCTTAAGACAATCTCAACCAAAGCTGTGACTTTTACACCAACTCACATGGCAATGACTCACAATTTATTATCTCTATCTCAGGTTTTTCTTCTGTGTTCTCTCATCTGATCATGTACCTATTTTGACAGTGAAAACACAATAATCCTAGAAGACAGGAGGAACAAATCAAGAATAAGAATGCTGCCTGCCTCCACCGGGATTCAGGCTAGATGGGAAGAAGGGACAGTCAATCTTGCAAGTCACTGAAGGAAGAGCAAGAGCCAAGCCTGTAGGGTACTGAGCTTTGCAGTTACCACTGGGTATGGCATATCCATTAAGACAAACCTTTATGCCTGGGTGTGGAGCTCAGCTCCTTTAAAACTATGCAACAATTTGAGGTAATGGCAAGAACTAGACAATATGAAATCTTCCTTGGTACAAAGTGACTCTCCAGGAACAAATGCAGGTCCCCTGGCTGCAGACACCAGCTTGTCCCTTGGTATCCAGCCCCCAGGTCTTCTGGCGTGATTCTCTGAAAAGGCATGTGGCTGCAGGTCAGTGGGCCACCGTGCCTCAAAGAGCTACTGATGCTGAGAAAACTGGACTCCAGGACTCATAACAATTTTAGGGGAGAATACAATTAATTTTAAAAATAAAGACACTGGAGGACAACATATTTGTGACTTGCTATTTGGAAACCCACTTGCATTACCCGGTTAGTAAAAACTAGTCAGTGGCAATACCCTGTAAGATTTTCAATTGACTGAACAGAGAAGCCAATAAAGAGGACTTGGGAATAAATTCTTTATCTGAGCAATCTTAGGGGTAAAAACAATTTTGCACACATATTTATGAGGCCAACCTTGCCAGAATTTAATGAGGACCCCATAAAAATGGGGATCCATGTATCCTATGGAAACTCATCCATTCATTTTTAGATAATGGTCTTAAATTTATGGATGTCACCAATTACTGAGGGGCAGCAGGCAGCCCACACACTGATCTGCAGATATGATGCTTCAGAAGTAAACGTTTTGATCAAATGGTGCTAAGGTGCCCCATCAGTTGAAAAAAATATATGAATAATCAACATAAGAAAGATCACCCAGCCCACACATATGTGCTAAACATTGTAACAACTTTGAGAAAGTCTGTCAGATGCTGGGATACAGTAATGAACAAAATTTCTAAACACACCCACTAAAGGGGCACTTGGGTGGCTCAGTCAGTTAAACGTCTGACTTCAGCTCAGGTCCTGAGATCTCAGGGTCCTGGGATCTAACCCCACATCAGGCTCTGCACTCAGCAGGGAGTATGCTTATCCCTCTTTTTCTCCCTCTGTCCCTGCCCCCATTCATGCTCTCTCTCTCTCTCTTTCAATAAATAAAATATTTTTTAAAAATTAAAACACACGCACTGAAGACTAGCAGAAATGCAAAGTATATTAGCAATGGCTATTGGAGTGATATTTCCTATTTCATTTCTAATTTTTATTAAATTTTCTAATTTTTCTTTTATTTATAGAAGCCTGTTTCACCACCAGAAAAGAAAGTTCTGTTTAAGAAAAAAATGTCAAAAAGCACATAATTTCATAGTGATCCAAAGGGGTACATGCACCCCAATGTTTATAGCAGCAATGTCCATAATGGCCAAACTATGGAAAGAGCCTAGATGTCCATCAACAGATGAATGGATAAAGAAGATGTGAGATACACACACACACACACACACACACACACACACACACACACGCACACACACACTGGAATACTATGCAGCCATCAAAAAAATTGAAATCTTGCCATTTACAATGATGTGGATGGAACTAGAGGGCATTATGCCAAGCGAAATAAGCCAATCAGAGAAAGACAATTATCATATGATCTCACTGATTTGAGGAATTTGAGGAACAAGACAGAGAACCATAGGGGAAGGAGGGAAAAATGAAACAAGACAAAACCAGAGAGAGAGACAAACCATAATCTCAGGAAACAAACTGAGGGTTGCAGGAGGGGAGAGGGGTGAGAGGGAAGGGGTGGCTGGGTGATGGACACTGGGGAGGGTATGTGCTATGGTAAGCACTATGGATTGTGTAAGACTGGTAAATCACAGACCTGCACCCCTGAAACAAACAATACATTATGTATTAATTTAAAAAGGAGATAATCTCAGAAACGGCTTTAGATTGCTAAAATATTAAAATAGCTATACTTCTAGGTTCTCTCTATTAACCTATGAATCAGAAAATTAACCAACCAGAAATAGAAACTGCAAGTCTAGACCATCTTGAAAACTCACATAAAATTTAAAAAGAAGGCAGAATTTTCTTCTGTTGCTTACAGTGTGAAGGTTAAAAAGTTTCCTGGAAATGAAGGTTACATGGCTGATAGATGTGTTCTGGTAGACTCTCCCTGTACTGGATTCCTTCACAAATCTCCAAAGGATGAGTTTGAAATATGGACTCTAGGCAGCTTACTCTCACTCATAAATAAAATAGTTCAACCTCTGCCTGATGTCATGAGACAACCAAATTCAGTATTATGGATGCACCCAACACATTTGCATATTCGAAACAAAATATTAAGAGAAGAGACCAAGAGGTAATCCCAGGCCATGGATGGCATCGGAACCCACTACCGTACCAAAGAGGAGCTGAATGTGGGTCAGCCATTCCTCTCTGACACATAAGAATGTTCACATGCCTCATCCCCTTCTCCACATGCGCCCTAGAGTAAAGCCGTGGAGACACAAGATGGGCCGTGTAGTTACGTAATTCCCAGCCACTGAGGTGAAACTCTATCCCATTCCCTCTCAAGCGTATAAAAGCTTGCTTTATCCCTACCTTGCAAGTCTGTTCCTAAGGCTGATCTATTAAAAAGAAAAAAAATGTCTCTAGATCCAAACCACTGGAATAGAAAGTTAAACCTCAATCAGACTGATAAGGAAAAACCAAATTCCATTCCATCACTTCCCAGCCCCTTCACCTAAAAGATAGGACAAAAATCCAGAACCAGTGTTAGTTAACTAAGAGCAGAAAGGTCTGGGAGCTGCAGGCATGAAATGAAGAAATTCCCTAGAAAAGAAATGCTCACATTGTGCCTTGGTGGCCTGAAGTAATGTGAACTACTGATAGGTACTAACATTTCTAATGTTTCACTTCTCATAATGTTTCCCAAATTTATTTCATAACAAGCATTTTTAGGTCACTCTTGGAAATTATCTCAAATGGAACCCATTCCAATTTTATACCAAGAGTTAATGAGAAAATGGGTCTCAGACTTTGTTATCAAGTTTGCTAGAGTGTTGCTACTCATTCTGTTAAAAATTATGAATTGAAAGAATTTTGGAGTCTAATTATGGGTTTTATTCTATTTTGCTCCATTTTTACCAGCATTAAGTTGAAAATTTCTTATGTGAAGTTAGTCCGATTTCACCCTTTTTAACTTCCAGAACATGAGTTAATTTGCGTGCTCACTCTGCATATTTATATCTAAATCCGAGATTTGCTTGGAAATGTGAATTTTATCAGTTGTCAGAGGCAACTCAACATGGGCTGGTGCGATGGGGAAAAAAATCAAATTACATTCACACGAAACTTAAGCTGGCTCCCATCTGGCTAAACTTTAAGCTTAAAATAAATGCAATTTTCTTTTCTTCACCTCATCGGATTAGACACGGAAGATATTCCACCAGGGGGTGAGAAGATCGCAATCGGAGGAGGTAAAAGAGAGGAAAAGTGCAACTGCATCTTTTTCTACCCTACCTTCGTGGCACTGTCTGGCGGTAGAAGGGGCCATGCCGCTGAAGTCACTCGTTCTTCAGTGCTTCCAGAGCCTTCCATATCTTGTGGGAGTGTGATAAACAGGCTTAAAGAGGATGTGGTAGGCTGAGAAAAACTGTTTAAAGATGCAATCTTCTTTTATTCTTTTTTTTTCTTTTTCATTTGTAGAGGGCTGAGACCTAGCAAAGGACCTATTTACCATCACCTTGGTTATTTCACTGAAAACCACACCCCTTGGTAACTTCTACAGACATCTGTGAACTTTGTGGGCCCGTGTGCAGGTGTGCGCATGTGTGTCTGATATTTAGAACCTGTGTTTATCAAATCTGGATCCTGTCAGTCGGGTACAGTGATTAGCAAATGAGGTGGGTTTACCCTTCATTTGTCACCTATGACCCCTTGTTTTCCTGAGCAAGTCTTTCTTCTTTGGCCATGACTGACTTCCAGTTAAAGAGGATGTGGTGAATTTCAGAACGGTTTTGCTTTGCTGTCAGGGAGGGGTTCTGGCCCATCCTATGGAATTACCATACCTGATTAAGCCAGTATGGTAATCCTGTGGAAAGGAAAATACGCCATCTATTTTCTCTACTGTGATAGTCCTTTCTGTATGATTCACAAGGGGGTGGAGGGACACTTTCATCAAGGAATAGTAGTGTAAGTCTAAGAAATGAATACATAAGCTTACTGGAGGTTAATGTCAGTCACGTTAGATTTAACTTCACTACTTCCTCCCCCACGATTCTCTAGTAGCTGAGAACTACTGATCAAAGACTAAGCAAATTGTCAAGAGGAAAGTTTTTGGGGAAATGGAAATAGTCTATATCCTGATCGTGGTGGTGGTTACATGACTATGTTTCTCAAAACTAAAGAACTATACTCCTAAAGAGAGTGAACTTTACTGTGTAATTCTTTCTCAATAAAACTGACTCAAATAAAGAAGGGAAAAAGCAAAACAAAATAAAGCTTACCTGGTTCACAAAGCTTAAAACACACCTCATATTCCTCAACTCACTCCCAAATCTAGGAAAAATGTCTCCCTCAAAAGCTGACCTCACGCTCTCAGGAAGAAACTAGCAAGGGATTTCACAGTTGCATGTAAGGTTTCTGAGTGGGACTGTTGTTCAGCAACAGAAATCAGGTCTGGATGTTTTGATTCCACTCCCTTAGACAGATTTCTA
Organism: Meles meles; assembly: GCF_922984935.1. Taxonomy (NCBI): domain Eukaryota; kingdom Metazoa; phylum Chordata; class Mammalia; order Carnivora; family Mustelidae; genus Meles; species Meles meles. The sequence goes on along the minus strand of NC_060075.1, from coordinate 41,563,023 downwards.
GAGATAGCCCCTTGATAGTGCACTTTTAGTTCATTACTCCACTCCCCCAAATTTAATTAGGCTCCCTAAGTTAAACAAATCTATCAAGTAAAGAGCGTAATTAAGTTTGGTATCATCTTCCTTTACTTGGCATAACTTTAAAAAAAAGAAAAAAAACCTATCCTACCATATCTTCTCTATGAACATTAGCCAAAAAGATCATCTCCTGGGTCCTTCAATTTCTCCAACAGATTAAATAAACGAAATTCCCTATAGATAAACCTAATTCTATCTGCACTCACATTTCAGGAATTATCTTAGATCAGATATTGTTCTAGAATATTATCTAGACATTAAAAATAATGAGTTCTATAATATTACACACATACACACACACACACACACACACACACACACTGGTACATGCAACTGAAAAGCACTAGGAGAGCCCATCAAATCAAAGTCACCGCCAAAAGCAAGGACAAAAAGAAACAAGTTGAAGATGGAGAGCGGTATTCTCTTTATTTTAAATATCCTACCTAAAATACATTACACTAATATGTGCGACTCTTTTAATAAATATTAAATAAAGAAGAATCTAAAACCTTAAAAAAAATCAAATACTACCCCCAACTACCCCATAGATTTTTGGATACTCAATAAAGAGAAGAGTGCCCCCCGCAAAGTGATGAAATGCCTAGAAAGGGGGCTTTTCTAAAAGGGTCCCCTCTGAATAGGGATTGGCTGCTCACAACTTGGTCTGTTACTACTGCGGAATGCAAGTCAATGTATAGCTCCTCTATTTTAATATTTTTAAAACAGCCTGAATTAGCTAAGTAAAATCGTGACCCTATACATTTTCCAGATGAGAATCACCCAGCGTCATTATCTCAAGGAATATGACCAGCTCCAGTATCAAAAACACGTGCCACCTGATGGTGTTTTCATTTTTCCTATTTATCCACATAAGACAATTGTGATTCTCATAGAATTAGAAGAGAACCACTCATTCTGATACACTAAATATAAACAGCCAGTGGATACATCAAAAACGGTTTAACATTTCTCATAAAACAGCCATGAATAAGGCAACATTTTGAGATCACAGGTTAACGATTTCTTGGATTTATGGTTCTTTTTATGATAGTACTTAGTGTGGTAAATAGGTACTCGCTCCCATTCTGTTGATGGGACACACACACTGAGATGACCTTTTCAGAGAAGAGTCTAGCAAAAGGTACCCAGAACTTAAGGGTGGACTTGAGCGATTTAACTTCTAAAAATTTATTCTAAGTAAAAGATTAAAGATGAATGCAATGTTTATCTACAAAGATAATTTATATTTGTTTATAATAGTAAAAATTGGGAAAAACTCCCAACATATAAAAATAAACATTTATTCCAAAAATGATAATATATAACACAATGGAATGATATCGGGTCAACAATGAGTATGTTATTGAGGGATATATAAAGGTATAGAAGGATGTTATAGATATGATCATTGTGAGTGAAGAGGAAAACAGGATTCTGAACTATAGAGGCAGCATGATCTCACATTTTTTCAATATACATGTATATGCAACATACATATAATACAGATGATGTGAGGGTACAAATACAGACACAGCAGAGGGTGGAAGGAAACATACCACTGTGCCTACAGCTGTCACTTCAGGGTGCAGAACAGTGAGGGGCTTTAGTTTTCTTCCTGAAACATCTTTCCCATTTTGTAAAATTTCAACAATGGGTGTGCACTGTTTCTTAAAAAGATTATTTTTAATGTATTCATTTTATAATCTTAAATATATATATATACACATATATGTGATATCAGGCTGGTTTCATGTGATTTTTTTTTTTTTTTTTGGTAGAGAAATGGTAGAAAAAAGTCAAGGGCAATTATCGTGTGATCATTTTTTTAAAATTTTTTAAAAGATTTTACTTATTTATTTTTTGATAGAGACAGAGATCACAAGTAGGCAGAGAGGCAGGCAGAGAGAGAAGGAAGCAGGCTCCCTGCTGAGCAGAGAGCACGATGCGGGGCTCGATCCCAGGACCCTGGGACCATGACCTGAGCCGAAGGCAGAGGCTTTAACCCACTGAGCCACCCAGGCACCCCTGATCATTTATTTTTAAAAAAAATTAAAATACTGGCCCTCTCTGAAAGTTATAAATTTCAAAATAAAATATACGCTATAAAATATCACTTGTCTAAACAACAATAGAAATCAAAGGATTACCACAGAGAAAATAGCCTTATTAGCCTTTATTTTGTTTCTAGAATATAATTTAATGAGGAGCATAAAGATAATGCCACAGCTGACTTTTAGATTTTCTTCAACAGATCAGTAAAGTCTCAGTGCCTGGGACAAGATGTGGGACCCACAGACGCTCAGTGGATGTTCATCTTAATAATTCTGAGAGTTGGGGTCTCCGCAGGGAGAAAGGATGAAGACAAGAATCACGTCTTCTTTGTTGTCACATTTGAGTACTGTTCTTAGAATACAGTAGGTGATCAAAAGAAGCATAGTGAATTCAAATGAGTAGAGAAGGTCCCCAAAGGTTTTGGGGCCCTAAGCTGGGCCACAGAAGCTGGGTGGACATTAGACCACAAGCAGCTGCAGGAAAAAGTGCCAAGGATCCGAGGCACAGTGGAGGAGGGCTGACTGATTTAGGGAGCTGCAAATGGGTTCTATCCCAACAGAATGCAAGCTGGTTGAGGGAGCTGGTTTAGGGGTATGAGGTCAGAAGAGCAGACAGAGGCCAGATTTTTTTTTTTTTTGGAGAGGGATCACAAGTAGTCAGAGAGGCAGGCAGAGTGGGGCAGGGAGGGGGGGGAGCAGGCTCCCTGCTGAGCAGAGAGCCCTATGCGGGGCTCTATATCAGGACCCTGGGATCATGACCTGAGCCCAAGACAGAGGCTTTAACCCACTGAGCCACCCAGGCACCCCCAGAGGCCAGATTTTTTAAAGGCCCCAAGCAATAGCAGGTTTTCCACAGTCCTGGGTTTGCACAGGAGAGAATGACCATTCCGTTTTCTTGTTAGTCAGGACCTGGAAATTGCCTTCTCACGCCCCACTTATTCTCATTCACGTTCCCTCAACTGTGAGTGAAGGGGGCCCAGGAGGAATGAAGGGCGTTTATCACTGAACAAGACATTGCTGCTTGGGTTTCAGATTCAGGCTTTTATATAAATGGTGGCTGATGGCTTTCCATTTGGAATTATTTGAAACAGAATATCCCCCTTCCGACACAACACTAGAAAAACACCGAAATAAATCAGCAGCACCAAAGGTGTTTTAAGGCACCAGTCATTTTTGGCACAAAGGACTGACACTGTCCTTTCATTTAAAGATGTGTCTTGTGGCTCCCCCTTATGCATACGTAGGAAATGTCAGCATACACGATTCTCATTTTCTAATCTATAAAGAAGTTCTTCTCAGAGGAACAAGCCTGAGAATTCAGGGATATCACTAAGAGCCAGAAGGAGTACCAAGAGAAAAGATGTAAGCAGGAACCATGCAGGAGATGTCTACGGATGATAATTACCCTCACTTGGATCACGATGTGGCAGGCAACTCATCCCTTAAGATAAACTCTGACAGCAGAACATGTTTGAGTCAAAAAATGTGTGATGCAGACATTAATGCAAAAACAGAGAATGCTGTATTGAGTAAGGACTTTCACAGTGAATTGACTTATGACAGGGCAGGGGATAGGCGCTTTTACATTTTCTCAGCTGTGACCTACAGCACAAGACCCGTCTTGTGCCGCACCCCAGTATGCAAGCAGAAGAATGTAAAACTGATCTAATGAAACACTTATCTTTGCTACTTGTGAAGCACTCTAAAAATTATTTTATTCCATTTTTTAAAACACTATTCAAAATTCACTAAAGAGATTTCATTACCCCTGATGAGTCACTATTTGCAATTACTTCAAGAGAGTAATCCATTTGCCTGCCTCCTTCCAGATATATATTTTCTTCTTATTTCTTGAGATAAAATACCTACAACCACATCTCATGAACTATTCGACGTTAGAAATCAAATGACTCAAGGTCATGACTCACAAGGAATATTCAAAAACAATACAAATTATATGATTGTCTTAAGCATAAAGGCAGCCAACCACATGGCACAGGAACTGGTACAGTAAGGGAAAAAGAAAGAGAAAAAGGACCTAGGTTCTCTTCGTACCCTCTACCAGCCACAATGACCAACGGTCTAAGAGAGAAGCAAAATGGGTCAACAGCCAGGGAATTAGATATACTTTGGTTTTGTCTAGTTTTTCCTTGTCTTATTTTTGTTTTCTCATCATTTGTTTTCTAAAAATCCACCAAAATAGTTCAGTAAGTGTCAAGGGCTGTGACTCTGATTTTTCCTCAAGGCCAAGAGCAGCAAAGAAACGTGGGCCCCACGGTCATACAAAGAGAACAAAGAGCTTAATCCTGCTGGTGACAACCTAGGAACCAGAGGACTCACCTGCTGGCTTCTGACCTCCATCTGACTGACGCCACCATCAAACAGACAGCCTCCAGAGAGGAGAGGGCAAATCCTGGTGGGCCAGATTCCCAGTGCCACCTCCACCAGGATGATGGTGACAGACAGTACCTGCTGAGCTCTTCCTGTGTGTTGGACGCTGAGGCTATGACCCATCCCACTGCTGGCTGTCATCCCACATGACTTGGCTGGTCCTGACTGAGAGGTTTTATTGACTACTAACTATCCAAATTATAACCCCAGAGACAATCGGTTCAATGTTATAACAAAACTGTCTGGTGTCCAGTTCAATAATGGCACCATTGGCTGCCACCCATGCAACCGCTTGAAGCTTCTTATCCGTGCTGATTGAAGGACAGCCTCACACAAGAATCTGGAGGGAACTGACACTAATTATGAAGCAGATGGAGCTGGAGGGAGAAAAATGTGCAAAGACAGACAAGTGATTTCCATGTAGTGTGAGATGTGCCCCGATGGGGAAAGTTCAGGGTTCAAGTGCAGCCCTGTGGAAGGGTGCTGTCAGGGAGGGGGAGCTGAAGAGTGAGTCTGAGGTGGGAGCACAAATGAATGGAGGGTGGGTGTTCTAGGGTGGGGAGCCAGTGTGTGTAAAGGTCCAGAGTGAAGAGGAAGCACATCATGGTGCGATTTCTGGAGCATGGGGGTGGTGAAAAGAAGTTTAGACTTTGAGAGAAAACAGGAGCCCACAAGAGCCATCTCATTTTAATAAATAAGAGTAAACAGACCTGATTTGTGTCTTAGATAAAGCCCCGGCTGCAAGAAGGAGCAGGGATGGATGAGAGGGGCAGGTGAGGAGGCAGGACCGCGGTGGTCGGAATTGGGTAATGGAGGAGACAGGTATCTTCAGCGGTCAAAAGGTACAGACTTTCTGGGGATGTAGGGCTCAGCACAGTGACTACAGTCAACCATATTGTATTGCATATTTGAAAGGAGCTAAGAGAATAGATCATGAAAGCTCTCACCACAACACACAAACTTGGAACTTTGTGAAGTGCTGGACGCTGACTCAACTTAATTCTGGTGATCATATCACAACAGGGACATACATCAGCTTCCCTTCCTGAATCATCACATTTGCACGGCTAAGACCAATATGAGGTAAGATGTCAATTACATCTCAATTACAAAAAAAGAAAAGCAAAGAAAAACCTCCAGGCACTGACTGGACAGGACTTGGGTTCCTGACTGGCTGTGGATGTGAGGCTGTGAGTGAGGATGACATCAGTTCCAGGGCAAACAATTAGGTAAATGGTGACACCAGGGATCAGGAGTAGCAGCAAGTTGAGGGAAGCGAGTTAGGTTTTAGTTTTTCCTTACAGCAGGACCCAGGCCTTCCCTTACAGCCCCCTGCTAGAGAGGAAGTAGGATGGGATATGAGGGAAAAGAGGAAAACACCTCCTCCCTTTGTAGGGGGAAAAAAAAAACCTAAAGAAATCTACAAGGGACCATGAGCATTTATAAATGTATTCTGATTTTTTTTCTTTTTGGTCCTAAGTAACATCTGTTCATCATTAGGAATATTAAAAGCACAGAGAAGCATTATCAGGGCTGACCTATGTATCGGGCTGGGCAGGCGCAGCTCTGAGGGCGTGTGATACTTCGGAAGTCCATGTAATGTTTCCAGCTTACTCGCTTTTAATATCAGAAGAGAAGCATAAATAGGATAATAATGAATAGTCAATAATGAATCCAGCCTGGATGAAATTCATCTTTATAATAATGAAGTCGAAACTATAAGTTTTAATACAGTTTTAAAGAGGAAGGGGTCCATGAAGGTAAAAGTACCCAGATTTCGTGAAAGTCATAATGAGGCTGCATATAAATAAATACTGATTGCATCTAACGCTATAAATCTCTGTCGTGTCTGTGTCTATTAGGTCTGTGTTGACCTGCCTGATGGTCTCCCTATACACCATCACCCCAAATCTCACCATCTCGGGTTTCTTCCTCCACCCCCCAGTTTTTCAGTAGTTCAAAAAGCTGTGTTAAACCTTGTCCTGAAATCCACGGCCTGCTCAGTGGATACAGATGCCTCAGTCTTTCTAGGGGTAAACTGTAAAGGAATAAAAAGCCCTAAAATTTCAGACCACTTGACATGAAACTTGAACTTCCAAGAATTAACGCTGAGGAAACAATCGGATGGAATTACAAAGATGTTCATCACAGAGCTAGTTCCGCTAAAAATGGAAACATCCCTGAATATCCTGTAATAAGAGTCTGGTCAAAATCATTATGGTTGATCCACACAATGAAATATTAAAGAGGCATTAAATAATGATGTAATATATATTTATTGCTATAGGAAGACAGTCATAATATATTAAATGGAAAGAATAGAACATTTAAAATAACATAATTTAATCTCATTTTTATGGGGGGAAAAACACCAACTTATCTTGGTGGTAGGAGAATGGGACGATTTATTAGTTTTCCTTCTCCATATTTAAAACTATTCCAAGAATGCACATATATTACATTGGATTACAAAAACATGAAAGGCATGTACTCTTTGATTCAGGATCCATTGGCAGGCATTTCATTAAGGAAGTTATTTGAAGATTCGAACAAAGACATAGCCATAGAGATAGAGGTCTCCTTCATCATCACTTTTCCCCTCTCTACTGAATCATTCCTGTGAGTACATAATAAACAAGCTATAACTTCTACCATCATTAAAAAAAAAAAAAACTCACTTGACTGTAACTTCCCCTCCAGCTTCCACCTGATTTTTCTACTCTGCTCTAAAGCAAAACCCCTTTCAACAATGGTCTATACCCCTCACATGATGAGGGGAAGGACCGGTTTGTTTCTCACTTCAAATCTGTTGTCTGGAAACATACTCTTGAAAAATACAATAAAACTTAATACTAGAATAATGTTCATGCTAGAATGCCATGGCCGTGTCAAATAGCTAGAAAGATTTTTGAGGGCTGACTCTGCGTCCCCTCCCTCGCAGCCCGTCTCACGCCATGCTGAGTGTCATTCCTCTGTGTTCACCATCCTAATTCCTGTATCTTCACTTGCTGTCAACCTGTCTAGTCAGGATCTCTCCCCACCACCCCCACTGAAACTGCTCTTGCTCAGGTCACCCCTGCCCTCCACTGATGGTTGCTAAAATCACTGATCAATTCTCAAATCCTCATGTACTTCCACGGTCTGCAGCAATTCCTACAGGGAATCTCTCCTTGACCTGTACTTGAACTTTCTCCTGATTTGCTTCTTACATCCCTACAATTCCTCTCTCAGTTCCTCCTCTTCTCTCCAACAAGCAACTTTTGGGGGATTTCATGGCTGAACCCTGGAGCCTCTTGGAGGCTGTCATCCAATCTCAGCTATAAACACTGTCTCCATGCTGATGATGCCCAAAGTTAAATCTCTGGCTCAGAATCATCCCCGGAACTCTAGACATATACATATCCAACTACAAAATCAACATCTCCACTCCATGTCTAAAAGGCATCTTGAAATTAACATAACCCAAACAAAACTGCTGGTCTCTTATGTTCTCCATCCATCTCAGTGACAAGTCCATGCTTCCGGCTGCCCATCCTCAATGCTTCTTTTTATTTCCCATCCAAATTCAATCTGTCAAGGAAATCCTTTTGGTTCTACCTTTAAAATATATCTGGTCTCACTGACATGAGGAATTTGAGACAAAAGACAGAAGATCACAGGGGAAGGGAGGGAAAAATGAAACAAGATGAAACCAGAAAGGGAGACAAACCATAAGAGACTCTTAATCTCAGGAAACAAACTGAAGGTTGCTAGAGTGGAGGGGGTTGGGAGGGATGGGGTGGCTGGGTGATGGACATTGGGGAGGTATGTGCTATGGTGAGTGCTGTGAATTGTGTAAGACTGATGATTCACAGACCTGTACCCCTGAAACAGGTAACACATTATGTTAATTTTAAAAAATAAATAAATAATTAAAAATAAATAAATAAAATATACCTGGAATCCAACTGCTTTTCAGTATCTCTACTGCTGACACCCTGGTTCCTATCACTGTCACCTCTCGACTTGCATACTGTCACGGAGCGTACCATATTCCAATGTCCACAGATCACCCAAACAATTCTTTAAAATGGTAAGTTATATAATGTCACAGGTATGCTCAAACCATCATGTGGCTTTTCTTTTCACAAAGAGTAAAAGCTAAATTTGTTACAGTGGCAGAATGTCTCCACTCCACAAGCCCACTTTATCTCCTGCTACTCCCCACCTACTTCTCTCTGCTCCTGCTCCTGTCACTGGCCTCCTAGCTCTTCACTCCCAGGGCTGGACACTCCTGCCTCAGGGCCCTTTATACTGCTATACTTTATATATATATAAAGTATATATATACACTTTAAAAGTATATCTTTTATATCTATATATAGATATATAGATATAGATATATACACATACACTTTATACTTTGGGGAAAACTCTCGTCCCAATACTATCTCGGTTCCTATATTTGTGATAAACACAGTCTTTTCAGGGAGACAATGCCGTGCATCTTCTTGTTCTGACTTTTCTGCATTGCACTTTTCACCATGCGGCATACTTCTTTCTTTATTGTCTGTTTTTTCTCCACGTGAAATAAATATATGCAGCCTAAGGAAAGAGAAGGCATTCTGTTTTATTTCACTGCTATGGCTCAAGTACTAAGGGGTTAACTAGGCGCATTAACTAGGCGCATTTACTGGGCAAATGTTCATCCAGGTGCTCTTTGTAAAAACACAAATTCGTAAACAATGTAACTATCTGTTGATGAAAGACCCATACTTTCATAAGATGGGGTACTATTTATATCTGTATCCACAATATGGCAATACGCATATAAAATGAAACACTATTAAACTATCGAAAGTTTGAATAAACTGCAAATTAGTAAATTTACTAGAAAGAAAGAGGTAACACATTTAATGCATTAAGTGAAAAGAATCAGGTGACAAAGGGCCAAGGATGGTATTATCTCATTTTTAGAATAAAATGGAACAGGAAAAATTGTTACAGTATATGCATTAAGGTAAACTCCTAACCCAAAGCAGAAATGCGTTAACTGATCAGAACAGTCAACCCATGAGGCTTTAAATGTGAGGTTTTCCTCTGATAACATTAACGACACAGAGAAGAAGCAGGATTAGTTCTGACTTGGACAGGCAGAGATGGGACATAAAGTGTGTGCTCTTTGGTCGGCTTCGTCTGGGCTCTGGTACAAAGCAATTCCCCAAACTATTACTTAGCCAATAAAAGCCAAAGAAACCATTAGAGCTGTGTTTCTCAGGATGCGAATAGGTATGACTTGCAGAAATGTTAAACAGCCTTTGGATTTAGGCTTGTTTCTTCTTCCAAGTTTCAGGATTATTTAAACTCTCCTGTTTCCAAGTAAAAATGGGAGAGGCAGCTGCTTCAGCCAACAGCCGCGCCACACGATGGAGAGGCAAGAGCCACCAAACCCAGCGGAGAGAATCAAGGTGGGAAACGACAGTGTGAAATCAGCTAGGCGGGGAAAATAAAGCCAAAGGAATGTTTTTTTTGCCATTTCCTTGATCTGTTCTGGCAAAATTAAGGTCTAATTCTTCTCAAAGAACTCTTTGCTGGCAATAAAGTTGATATTTCAAAGGAGGAAAAAATTCAGAGTGGGAAAAGCACATTAGACTAAATTCTACGCTCAGAAGGTGAGAGCAGTCATCTCTGTATGGCAGAAAACAAGTTCTCTTGGTCCATGCTGCCAGGTTGTCTCATCACCAGGAACCCGGCCTAACAAGGTCTTTGGGCATTTCTTTCACGCTCTGGCACAGAATCCAATTCCAACCTAGGTTATACACATCACTCAAGAACTGAGGATGGCCAAGTTTTAGTCAACTTATTTAGTGGTTAGAGTCCCTATACTGGGTACATAAGAAGGACTTAACACAGCAGCATTGGAGCTGGTGGCTACCTGGGCAGTAATGGTTTTATACCAGAGGAGACTAAGGGACAACACAGGAGACTAGGCTGATCTACAGCTGGTCCGAATGAAGCCGGATCTACAACCTGTGACCTCTAATGCCCGATCTAGTGCTTTCAGCACCCATTAAGATAGCCATTTAACCATGATCCACATTACCATGAAGAAAGTTCAACAGAGATTCCCAAATGTAGGAGAGAAGAGCCAGCTGCCTAGGAATGAACTGGCCAGTTTATTAAGTGTACTGATTTCTGGGTTCCACGGCAGGAATTTCTATTTCCCAGAAGCTCCCCCAAGCAAATCTGATGCACAGCCACATTCAGAAAACACCAGCCCAGGTTATACAAGATAGATGAGCAAAGAATCAAGCAGATATCTATTTAAAAAAAAAAAATGCAAGTCATTCTCCTGATTCTATGAAAAAACAAACAAACAAAAAAAAAACCACACACAAAAAACCCGCAACATGAAATATGCAATTATAAGGCTCAAAATAACTTCTTTAGGAAAAAAAAAAATGATTCACACTTCTAAAGATGCTCAGGCCACAGCTGCAATCTGTTCTTGTGGCCAAACCCTTGGAGAGCCAAATTAAGGGAAGCCACGTTGGGCTCGATTGCTGGGATCCAAAGATATGTCCTGCTCCTCAGAGGCAGGGGGATGACCACCCTCCTGGGCAGCACACAGGCAGCTGGGGCCGACCTAAAAGAGGTGACAGCTGCCTTTCGAGCCCGCGGCAGCCAGCCTGGGAAACCCGGCTCCCTTCAGGTCCGAGCTGCGGTGCGCCCCTGCTTGGGCAGGAGGCGTCCCTGGAGGAGCAGTTCTCTGGCTCCTTTGCACTCACACTCTGGACTGGTTAAAGTCTGCCCCATCTCCCAGATCCAGGGGGTGGGTAAGAGACAAGAAGCAAGCCGAGAGCTGTCTGGAATACAATAAATTAGGAAGTCACACAGCTGTGTGTTCTGAAACACAAGATTGAAAATAGATCATTTTTTCCTCTTTGGGGAACATACTGTAGTGTTGATATTTTCTGATTCAAATTTGGACTCAGTAGGCCTTCTCACTAAATTATCCTGAGGAGGAAGAGAAGGGGTAGGACTGAGGAGGCACCCTTTTGTAGAACTCATTCTCACTTTATTAAGGGAAAAAATGCTGCTTGAGAGGTTTTGAGGTAACACAGAAAGTTCATAAAAAATTTAGTGTCATCTGAAAAATATTTTTGGAACCGACCCTTAAGCAAATATAAAGCTACTGTATTCATGCAATAAATACTTATTAAGTGCACACTGTACGTAAGGCACTGGGCTACAGGTTAGGATGAAGATGAATTCCCTCTCAGTCTCCTGCTCAAGGAGCTTACAGTCTGTGAGGAAGACTAGACATTTTAAAAAATGAAAGCAATGGTTTACAGCGTTTCGCAAGAGTGCAGAGTAAAGAGCACAAGCAAATCCCACAACAGCTAACTATATCTAACTGCCTGTGTGACCTTGGTCTGTTTAACCTCTCTGAAGGCCCCAGGCCCCTTGTCTGTAAATGGAGATGCTGAAAGAGTTAAGAGAGTATTGCCTCAGAGAATCGCCTGCCGTGTAGAAAGCATTTAATAACTGACAATGTTCATTGTCATTTTAAAAAATAAATTTTTGGGGAGCGGGCTATGGACATTGGGGAGGGGAGGCGAACCATAAGAGACTATGGACTCTGAAAAACAACCTGAGGGTTTTGAAGGGTCAGGGGTGGGAGGTTGGGGGAACAGGTGGTGGGTAATGGGGAGGGCACGTTTTGCATGGAGCAATGGGTGTTGTGCAAAAAGAATGAATACTGTTACGCTGAAAAAATAAATAAAATGGAAAAAAAAATAAAATAAATTTTTTTCTGCTTATCTTTAAATCAGCAAGTGTTTTGGTTGTAGTTTTTTTTTTTTTTTTATGAGAGAGTGCATGCCCAGGAGTGGGGGAGGGGCAGAAGGAGAGGGAGAGAGAGAATCTCAAGCAGGCTCCAGGCTCAGTGCCAATGGCAAGGCTTGATCTCACCATCCTGAGAGCATGACCTGAGCTGAAATCAAGAGTCGGATGCTTAACCGGCTGAGCGACCCAGGTGCCCCATAAATCAGCAAGTGGTGTCTGATTGAAATTAAAGTGCTCAGGGCCAGGAGACGCCGCTAGCATCTACCACCTAATCTACTCCAACCACCAGGAAAATCTCTCCATCCAAAGGCCCGGGGTGAAGGATGAAAGGCTGTACATGGCATCCTAGAGTGTTCTATCCTCCTTGCTCTCCCAACCACTGGGGACTTCCCTAGGGGCAGGGGTTGGGGGGGGGTACATCTGTGGGAAGTAAGTTAAAGACCAAAGCTGCAAACATGTTTCCGGGTTTTGTGCTTGTTAGTGTTTTTGTTTTACTCATGTAAGTTTTGATTTTCAAAACCTAACAGGATGCATTTTACCACTATTTCAGTGCAGTCCGGCATCCAGACTGTGGTCCTTTTCATTCCTCTCTCTCCGTGGTCTACTTTACTTTACCCTCAATTTTTTTTTAATATTTTATTTGACAGAGAGAAGTCACAGCTAGGCAGAGAGAGAGGAGGAAGCAGGCTCCCCGCAGAGCAGAGAGCCCGACGTGGGGCTCAATCCCAGGACCCTGGGATCATGACCTGAGCCAAAGGCAGAGGCTTTAACCCACTGAGCCACCCAGGCGCCCCTTTACCCTCGATTTGAATCTTTCGGCATTCCACTACTACTTTCTAATTTAATGCTCCCTTTCCAAATTAATGTTCTACCACTACAGCATCCTAGGACCTTGAAGCTCATGGTGTGGCACATCACAATGCTACAATAAATGCTGGGGAGGCTGAGTAAAGTACCACTTTGGAAAAAGAGGCTCTGGGTCCAAACTCAGGGTTCAGAACTAGGGAAAGATGGTTTTACATTTTACACTTTTTGGAGTGAGACTACTCACTTAAATACTAGAATGATGTAGCAGACGAGAAGTGAAAGTACCATTCATGCAAATGGCCTCTTTCATCTACTGGGATCCTGTTCATTTTATGTCTTTTTTTATAACGTTTTAACTTCTTTAAGAAGCTGAATGTCCTGAAATCCATAGTTCCTCATGCGTATAACCATGGATTTTAGGTCAGCCACACCCACAATGCTATAGAAGAACAGAAGGCAAGGTGGGCACAAATTTCACCAGCACAAACCCCCCGACCTGCGCGGGGTGCTGTCAGGTGGCAGCAAGCCCCTCTCAGACTTCCGGTGGTGAGTATTCTAAGCCAGGTTCCCAGCACTGCTCCGTGATGGTGCCTCACCTTGTAGCACCCGAAACCTTCCGCCCCACAGCTCTCTTGGGAAGCCTCTTGCTAGGCAGGGCTCTCAGCACCTTTTCCTCCAACAGATCACAGGCCAGAGCTGGATCCAATTTAAAATCATTTTATTTCCTTATTTTTCTTCAGATGATACCTAATTTTTTCCTGTCATAAAAAGTTTTCATATTTCCATAATACATGGGAATGTGCATCTGTGTGTGCATGGGTGTGTCTGGGTGTAGAAAGAGAGAATGATAAAGCAAATACGGAAAATATTAACACGATAGGTAAACCTGGGTGAAAGGTACATATGAATGTGTGCTTTGGACTTTCTTGCAAAAAAATGTTTTTAAAAAAGGGAATATATTCTTAGGTCCATTCACTTTTCACTGTTCTCCTTACCAGTCCTTCCTTACCAACTGCCCCTCCTTATTCTTCCAAATGAACCCCACAATCACTCTGTGGAGTTTCCATCCCAGTTTCTGTTGGTAGTTTGGGATGATACATGGGCCAGCGTACTGATTTGGAGAACTCACATCTTTATTCCAACATTAATGTTTTCCTTCCAGGAATACAACATTCACTCTTTATTTAAAACTTGTGTATCTTCATGAAGCCTTGCAGATTTCTTCACATCGAAATCTGAGATGTTTTCCATTAGGATTCATCAGAAGCTGTACATTTGTCTGGACACTAAAAAGAATCTCTTCTTCCATTTTATAATTAACTAAATACTGCTGACAAGCAGAATGGCTAACAATTTTCTGTTACCCACTATGTAGCTACTCTTCTGAACTATATGAATTCTAACAGCTTTTCTTTCGTTCCTTCAGGAATTTCTAGAGAGATAGTTTTATTGTCTATAATCTAAAATATTTTGTTTCTATCAGTGAACTATACCTCTATTTGTCTGTCTCTTCCAGATCAAGGAGAAATAATATTAGTGAATATTAGCATTCGACAGTATCAGACTTTTAGTTCCAGGATTTAATGGGAAAACTGTTTTGCTATCACTGTTTTAAATATAGTATTGGCAGATTTACAGAAGCTTTAAAAAAATAATGTTAAGAACATGTCTATTCCATCATCGTTAACAAATATTAAGTGCTATCAAATACTATTTTAGCCTTAACCGAAACTAGCATTTGGATTTACACGTCGAGCTTCCTCATGTGAGATGTGCGCTCATCTGTTTTCCATTACTGAGCCCTTCTTGCTTCCCTGGGACAAAATCTTTGAGCCAAATTCAAGCCTACCACTAGTAACTATGAAGGCCTTTAAAACATGCACTTTGGGGGCACCTGGGTGGCTCAGAGGGTTAAAGCCTCTGCCTTCGGCTTAGGTCATGATCCCAGGGTCCTGGGATTGAGCTCAGCATCCAGCTCTCTGCTCAGCAGGGAATCTGCTCCCCCACCCCTGCATGCCTTTCTGCCTACTTGTGATCCCTGTCTGTCAAATCAATCAATCAATAAAATGCACTTTGCATTTTAGTTATAATTTTTATTTGCCTTTGTTTTTACCACTTATTTGTTTTAAAATTATCTCTATACTTTACAATAAACCACCTCAACTTCTAGGGAAATGGGACCAGGAATTAAAGAAAAAAAAAGTATTCTACAACAGGAGGAAGTATAATAAAAGAGGCAGAGATAAAGTGCTACAGGAATTCCGAGAAGGATGTCCTCCTCAGCAGGAATGCAAAGGAGGAATCAGAATGGTCATGTGATGTTTGAGATGAACCTGGTAGAAAAGTATTTCTACACGGTGGGAGGGACGACAAGTGGGCATCTGTGTTTTTTCAACAGGTCTGTGTCTGTCTCTTCATGAGGTTCGGCAAACCTATCAGGCTCACCTCTCAATCTACAACATCAGAGACAAGCTCATCTGTCAATCTGGAACCTCAAAGACAAAAGAAATGGATGCTGGTTGCTCCCAGCTACATGTCTTCTCAGAAACGAGGTAACAAGGAGCAGGTGCTAAAAACTGCCTGTGATAAATATGAATTATTTTCATCCACTTGTAATGGAGATATGCTTGAGATTCTTTTAAACGGCTAAGTTTAATTTCTCTCAGCAATCACTTCCTATGGTGATAAGGATTACCTCGTGATTTTGGAAGGATCGACAAGTACTATCTTCTGAAACACCAGCAATCACCACAGAACTTCAAATTCTTAAGTCACGGAGCTGACTTTGCTACAGGAATAGATGCATCTCGGGGTCTCTAAATCTGTGCGAATTTTGGTTGTTATCTCCTTCACCAATTGGGCATTTTACAGTTAACAAAACACTTTCACCTATATTTCTTCATCTAACTCTGAGATGAGAATGATCATGATGGTGGTGGTGGTGATGGGGAGGATGATGATGATAGCCCCAGGTTACCAATGGAAGACTAAGGAGCAAGATGGTGAACCGTCTTGACAAAAGCCCTTACTTGTATCAGCTGTGCCAATTACCAAGTGCTTCTGATTCTGAATGCAAGAACCATACATTAGGTCCTCCTGCCTTGTGATACTATTACAAATCCTGATAACAGTTCTATAATTATCATAAACACTACACTCAGTGGACTTTTATACTCTCTTCTTTGACATTTTTCATTTGGGGCCAAAGTGGATACAACTTTCTCAATATAGGCTCAGACCACAAACGTTTTTAAAATTAATTAATTAATAAATAAATAATTAATTTTGTGTGTGTTTTTTTAAAGATTTTATTTATTTATTTGACAGAGAGAGATCACAAGTAGGCAGAGAGGCAAGCAGAGAGAGTGAGAGGGAAGCAGGCTCCCTGCCGAGCAGAGAGCCTGACGCGGGACTCGATCCCAGGACCCTGAGATCATGACCCGAGCCGAAGGTAGTGGCCTAAACCACTGAGCCACCCAGGTAAACTTAAAGGTGAAGTATAATATGAAAACAGACATCAAAAACGAAGATTCAAGACTGAGACGAGATCTGGCAGGCTTCAACTTTCCATGGAGCATGGGTATAAGTTGTTATTAAAGAGGGGGTGGGGAGGGCCCTAAAGAGGCTTAATTGTTCAATCTACTTTTCTTGAGTTTTCTGTAACCAGAATGTTCTAAGAGTGAAAGTGATGGATGGTACTTCTCCAAGTACGAAAACACCAATGTCCCAGAGTTAAGTGTCTATTCTAATTGCTACTCTACTCCAAAGAGTTCTTTCAGATTGCTCATCTGTGTTATTTTTACTTGCTAAAACAGAGGTGTCTGGGTGATGAATTATACAAGGTGCTTCACTCAGCACCACTGGTGTGTTGTAATAAATATCGCCACTGAAAGACCAAGTAAGGAAATGCTGAGTATTTTCATAGCGTGTGATGTAGATTTTATTCTTGTTTTTTCAAAACAAGGAAGTAGCTCAAGTTTTAATCTAATTATATATGGTCAAATAGGTGAAGATGGCAAAGTTGTTTCAGGGAAATATGAAAACTTTAATCACAAATGTATGTCCATTCTGCCCTTCAAAATACCCTTGAGAATAACCCACATACAAAAGCATAATTGAGGAAGTGAAAAACAGACATCGGCTAAAAGGGAAGTAAGGTAGTGGAGCCCTAGCATCTTAGTGATGAGAAATGAAATACATTATAATCAAAACTCAATTACCATTTTTCTGCAACCTCTGATATTGCTACATTTAAAAAAAAAATACTAATGCAGTCCCCAATTCCCAGTAAAGGCAAATGACAGAGGGCTGTAATCGGACTTCAATTTGCTATAGTTTTCTGCTGCAGTAGGGAAACGCAGAAGAAATTTTCCAAGTAGAGGGAAAGAATTAAGGGCTGCAAGTAGCTATTTTCCCCATCTGAATAGTACCTCAATTTTCTTTAGCTACCTATCATCTTGTGGTTGTATACTCAAGGAAGGCTGGTTCAGGACACCTGGGTGGCTCAGTTGGTGAAGGCTCTGCTTTCAGCTCAGGTCATGATCTTGGGGTCCCAGGTTGGAGCCCTGCATTGGGCTCCCTTCTCAGGGGAAGTCTGCTTCTCCCTCTCACTCTGCTCCTCCCCCTGCTCATGTTCTCTCGCTTGCTTGCTCTCTCTAATAAACAAATAATGTCAAAAAAAAAATGGAATTTGATTCCATGCCCAGTCTAAGGAATAGCTAATGTTGGTCTTATTTCCCTTACCAAAGACTCAGTTAGGCATAGGCACAAGCCATGGTGTTTGCCAATGAGACATTAGAGAAAGTTTGCTGAAGGACTTTTGGAAACACTTCTAGACATCTAAAAGAGACTTACTAGAATATACAGCTTCTTGCTCCTCTGGACCATGTGATGATGGCCGCCATATTGCTATCTGCCTGAGGACAAATTTTGTACATCGAGGATAGCAGAACCAAAAGGTAGAAAGAACTTGGGTCCTTGATGATATTCCTGAACAGTTAAATTAATCAACTCTAGGACTTACTCAACTCTGCAGTTATGATATTCAATAAAGCTTCTTCCTACATAGGCCATTTTGAGTTGGGATTTCTATTACTTGCAGCTGAAAGCTTCCTAACTGCTATCCTGGCTGGGTTGGGGCTAGCATGAGGTCAGCTTGTCCCTGGTCCTGGCCCCATACATTATTATACTCACAAGTTCTTGTCATAACCAGAAGACATAATCTAATTCTAGAATTTTATGCCCAGGACTAGGGCATTTCTTATTAAAATCCGCCTACTGATTCCCATTGCTTATAAAGTCCGAACTCCTCCGCGTGGCAAATCTTTATGATTTAACTCTTGCTTTTTCTGTCAGCATCTTTTCCATTTGTTTGCTCCCTTGAGCCATCTGCTTTAGCCACATGGAACCAGAATTCTCTGAACCTACAAGTCTTTTCATTTAGACCTCACTGCCTGGAATTTTTAACAGCGGCTGCCCACCATACACATATCTGTGCTTACATGGTTATTCTTTCCATCTCTTGAGTATCTCCTTTTCTGTGTCACACCTCCCAAGACTCCTTTCTTTAGTCCGTCCAGCTTCCCATGAGCAGAAAGAACCAACCACTGCCTTCTAGTGACGCTAATGTAACTTAAACATAATGTTCCAAATGACAATGCATTTTCTCATTATTTATGTGAAGGACTCTCCTGTCAGCATGTAGGCTGCTTGAGGACAGAGTGTGTGTTCTAAGTCCACATCACCAGAGATTAGATCCTGACTCATAGAGAACAGCCCTGTAGATACTGAATGAATGGGAGACAAAAAGAATACCCTAGCTCCACTTGATATTGGAAGATAACTGCCTAAGGGGCTACACAACCAAAAGATAAGTAATTAACCTATTATGTCAGAAAAAAAGTTTTCCTTTTATCCTTCAACAACTTATTATGGATTTAGGGACAGGGCTGTAATAACACAAATAATAGTCACCACTTTTTAGCCCTAGTTAAGAGCCAGGGATCGGCCTAAGGACTTCACACTATAGGGAGTATCTTTGCATTTGTCTGTGACACGCCTCCCTTCTTCTGCCACTGCACCACGTCCCACCTCCCGACACCCTGACCCACCACACACACCCCCCAATACACCTCTTCTTCTGAAGTCTTGCTCTTCACTCCTCTTCAATTCTGTTCTTCTAACTGGGGTTTCCAATTGCACTACCCACGCCACGGGGATCTGTGACCACACCCAGGTCCCTAAGGATTCTTCTCTGTGATCTTTAAAATTGGAACTGAGGGAAAACAAGCGCCTTGCTCTCAAAAGTGCCTTATGGACAAAGCAGGTTACAAGGAATAATTCTAGTCAGAATGGAAAGAGTGAAGAGACGAGTGTCATTGCTCCAGATCCTGGTTGCAGCTGTTACTTAAGTCAGAACGTTCTCCTGCCATCACTTAAGCTGCAGTCCACTTGTGGAAAGCAAAATGCTATCTTGCAAAGAAACCATCTATCCTGCAACAGAAGCAGTGCCCATTATCTCACTGAATCCTCCCGACAACTATGTGCAGCAGGGATTATCTTTACTTTAGAGATAAGGAACCAGAAGCTCAGAACAGACCGGAAACATGCCCAAGGCATCCAATTAGGTAGTTGGTCTGTGATTCAAAGATGGGTCATTCCGGTGCCAACATGCAACCACCCCCCTTTTCTGCTTCTTTCTACACTATTCTTTGGGCTTCCTGAACACTGATTCGAGCTCAGTGACCCCCAGACAACATCCCGTAAGTGTAAGTCTTCTCTTCATTAATAAACATAGATGTTATTTATCTTGATTAACTCCCAGGGGTGTAACAGGTCTCAATTAAATAACCTTGATAAAGCGCTCTAAGCATATAAATTATCTGATGCTGTTTTTTATGCCACACTATGAAACATTCGCCTCTTGCAGCAGTGTTAATAATTGGGAAGCAGAAATTGAGTTCTTTTAAAGAAGTAGTCTTAAAAACACGGTGCATAAATATTTGGTATCACTAATTTAATTGAATGTTAATATGCTTGCTTTGGACACCAAAAGATAACCGGTATTTCAGAAGTAGGTTTCCTCAAAAGACTTTAAGTTAAAGCAAAAGACAAAGCATTTGTAGAAAATTGAATCTTTCTACTTTTGCATATGTCCTTTTCCCAGTTAGAGTTTTCATTGGTATTTCTTTGATCTCCACACTTGCTTATAGATCTAGCACAACCGTGATCTCAGGGGTCAATTATTGACACAAATCTGAGAAGAACCATGAACTTAGAAGCAGAAAAACAGACACAGTTAAACCAAAGGAAGATGGATTTGTATGTGAAACCAATTTTCCTCAGAAGAAAAACAGATACTTCCCTCAACATCAGGGTGCACTCAGATTTGTTTTCCATATTAGTAACTTATTTAATATGGCAGTGGGCAAAAGGCAATCCATTAAAAAGCAATTTTCCTCTTACCACAGGGTGTTTTATTATTCAATGCCTAGCACTCAATCAGAATGTAGCAATCCTTTAATATTTTATGAGCAGAGAAGAACTCATTTGGGCATGTAGACTCTAGAAACTTGGAGTCCTCTGCAATCCTTGCAAAATGTCCAGAATGACCTTTGCAGTGCAAGCAATAGGCCAACCTGAAAACTCAAACTATCAAAACACTGGAAAAATTATGCCTTAGCATAGATAATGGGCATTTAAAATAAATATGCAATCACTTATAACTAATAGTAGAAGATATTAGTCCCAAATCATTCTTACACTTTCTCAAGTGCAAGCTTTTTGGGGACAGGGACCATATCTCATTGACCTTTGTATCTGCCATGCCCATCATAATCTCTGGCACACTGTAAGTAATCAATAGATTTTTACTAAACAGATAAATACATACAACTGTCATCTTGGACAAAGGGAACTTGCCATGAGTATGTCAGGCCCTAGGTGACCAAGGCCAACCTTACTGCAGAGATGGGCCTGACCAGGTACTAAATGATCTGTAACAGAAGGCTGGAACCTTCTCTGCAGCAGGTGAGATATGGAATAATATACAGTGCAAGCACAGCATATGGAGAACCCCAAAGTATTCCCACTCTTCACCTCAGCCCCTAGGAATGAGGTTCTGTCCTGTTCTCGGTTTCATACCAGGTTCTCAACAGTCTGGAAGGGTTGCTCTGTACCTGCCAGGGTTCAGTCAGTCCCTATTCTGCACCCACCCCTGCTCCTGCAAAGCACAGAGCTGCCATTCACCTGAGCAGCACTGTCTGCTCAGACACCTGTCACCAGAGTCCCCCCATACCCCTGCCCACCAAATAGGGTCCCCTGACATGGATGAGAGTCTGAATCAGATCCACATTTGTCCTGCCCACACACAGCCTAGATCTTGGCCCTCTTTTCTGAGTTAGTCTCCCTAGGCTGAATATCATCTGTTCCCTGGGTCCTAACCTGTGACCAAGCCTAAATGAACACAGGTCCTCAAATCATCACCCCCAATACTACCAATCTACCGCTAGGGGAAATGTGGAGGTGTAGGGGCACAGCGAATTCTGTGAGTACATTACCCAAGGACACGAAGGTCCTACATGGCGGAGACAGAACCCAGCTGCCCTTTAGTCCCAGCATCCTCCCTCGGCTCCTCCATCTCGTTCTGTGTTAACCTGTAGCATGCTAGATACATGTTGGCTGGGCAAAGGAAAAGAGCAGAGGCTGGGTATAGTGGCGAAGCAGGAAAGAATCCACCTCCTGCTGCCATCACGATGAGAACTGAGAGCCCAAAGCAGGCCACAGGGAAGGGGGCAACATGGGGCAAAAAACAAAACAAAACAAAACAAAAACCCACAAAGACATGACAAGCCCCAGCCAGGTAGAGCATGACCGCTGTCCAGCTTCTGAAAACCTTAGATGCTCTTATAACGCTTCTCAGCAAGTAACTTCCTATAGCTCCCCCCATAAAATCAACCCAAACACCAAACGGTTCCAGTAATCAGACTGAGGAATTCGGTAGGATCTGCCTGATTCAGGACTTTAATCCTTCAACCGAATAAACAGTAAGCTCGGCGGCAGGCATAAATCTCGACAAGTTAGTCTGATGGAGAGCAGGAGGGGAGCGGGGTCAAGGATCCAGCTAAACGGAGACGTTAATCTCAGTGATCCCTGAACCAGAGCGGACTGACACAGACCTCTCTCCGATCAGGTTGCTACTCTTTCCATGCCAAGATGTCCTAATCTCGGCTCCCAAGGAATGAACTTCCGTGGCAGTTCCATGCTGGCTTATCTTCTTTTCCCCATCCACCCACCCTGGAGGAGGATAACAGTTGGCAGAGCTTGGACAAACAGACTCAAATTCTTAGCATTTCCTTACTGTGTTCTCCATTTCCTTGTTTACCTGAGCAGCACCTGGAGTCAGTTCTTACGATGTAGGTGAAGCATGACCCCCTTTCCAATAATCATCGGATTCCTTTCCGTTCATCATTTCAGACCATTATTTTAAGCTCTCGAGCAGGTAACTGAATATCTATGCTTTCACCACATTACCATACACCCAATATCTCTCTGCTATAAACAGTCTTTCTCTGGCGCCCAAGTGATTAAGCCTACAAGGGAAGATGTATACATGCGTCAGCTCTGGAGATGTTGGAGGGGAGGGAATGAGGCAATTCCCTCATTGGGGCTGACAACGACTGCAGGCCAGGTTAAATCCGATGCATCCTAATAGGTTCAACCCAAATTATACCAATGAACAAAAGGCTGGAATATCATTATGCCCTCTTTTTTCTGGGGGTCCCCTCCTAAATGTTGTAATGAAAGTAAGAAACAGAGCAATAAGCTTATCTCTGACCACATTTGTCATGATCAGCTACCCATTTTCTTCTGTAATTCCTTCTTGCTTAGGGAAAGCGTTCTATACAAGTGAGATCCTGGGAGCAAGAGGATCTTATTAAGGTATTCAATTTCTCTTTATAGAGAAAAATGGTTTCAAAAGAACGAAAAGAAAATGATCGACTGATAGGTTAAAAAACTGGAATTTTTAAAAAGCAGCCATAGATCTCTTTCCTTAACAGATTACTAAGCACAGGGCTGTTTTAACATATTCTCATGTCTATAATATTGGAAATTTAGTCATATTACCTGCCAATTTCCCCATTCTTGTAGATTTTAAGGACATTTATTCCCAGAACAGATATGCAGAAATACACACATGGAAACCTGAGCCAAAGAATGCTGGGTCCACAGGGATGCCCAGGCATAGTTCGCCAGCCCCTCGGGAATTCTTTGTGTAGGTCCAGGCGCAGCCCTGGAAGTGGGGTGCCTGCCAAGCATCAGACCCATGCTGGAACCAGGTGTTACTTACGCAGCTCGCCCACTTTCAGGATCTCGCACAGCATCTTGGTCAGCTCTATACTACTGCGGCCAAACGGACACTCATGCTTGTCTTCCCGGCTACTGTTTTCAAGCACGATCTGCAAGAGGAAATGGAATGAACAGGTCGGAAAGGGAAATCAGTTTGTGGAACATGTCAAAAATGTTGGCTCCATGGTAACAGAGAAAAGGAGCCACTTCAGATTACCAGACTAAGGCTTGGGGCCAAAACAAAATTGTACTCCACTCATATTCTCAGTATACAGCGCCTACAACTCTCATGTTTTCCAAATCTCCTAAAACTTTCCACCCTCTGAGAGGATATTTTGCTCGTTGGTTTACACTTACACAGAAGTGCCTATGGATGGAGAGTTTTTCAAAACAGGACAATAAAGACCATTTACTGAAGTGGGAAGTCTGCTCTCTTTCCCCCAGTCACAACTTCCCTTTCCTGGGGGGTAGCAGCACTTCTGTGCCCTCAACTCCCACATTTTTTGTCACGTGTCTCCCACAGAGTTTCTATGTTCTTACAAGATCTCACCCCTGGCATTAGTTTGAAACTTTTGTTTGTCTGAAAAAGAGAGAGAAAGAGAAAGACAGAACGAGTGAGTGGGGGTATGAGGGGCAGAGGGAAGAAGGATCTTAAGCAGGCTCCACGCCCCGCTCAGAGCCGAACTCAGGGCTCACTATCACCACCCCGAGATCATGATCTGAGCCAAAATCAAGAGTTGGACACTTAAGTGACTGAGCCACCCAGGGGCCCCAACGCCTCATGTTAACTAACTGGAGCATGCCTAAGGGACATGTGACACAAAGAGAACCAATCAGAATTCCTCCCTGAGACTTATCCTACAAAAAGGGAAAATAAAATGGCCCAACTGTGTTGACAGTACCCAAGAGGTATGAGTGTAGGAGATATCTGAATGCGAGCTTGCAATAAAATCAAAACAAACAAAAAAATTTAAAGAAAATCAAGCCCACATGCAAAGGAAAGCAGAGAGGAGAGGCAGCAGGAGCCCTGGCAGCATTTGAGTGGCTGGTCCCACTTGTTCCTGAGCAAAGCTCCTTCCCTGTCCTTAGAGCTTATTTACTCAACCCTTCCTCCAAAAACTGTTTGGTTGGTCCAGTAACTTCTCCTCTACCCTTAAGATAGTTTAAGATTTTCCCACCACAATTAAGGGAGTCATTGTACACATGGTTTAAACAAAAGTAAAACAATAAAACTCTGTTTTAAAGACACTGAACTTCAAAATCAGATGGCGACAAAAGGAAAAACCAGTTTCCACTGAGGAAGACAGATGAAACCATAGATAATTACAGTTTATCAAAAGTCCTATGAAAAAGAAATTTAACTCTTTGAGGTGCTAAACGGCAAGGGGGAAGGCCTGGGGAGGAGAGTTTTGATACCCAAGTGACTGCTGGAAATCGGGGATGCAAAAGAGAGTGCCATGTCAAGGTCCAGGAGGAAGAAGGTTCCAGGTGTAGGAATCAAGGACGGTGCCCCTGAGCTGAGTAGGACGTGTGAGGGACAGGCCAGCACACTGCCCAGTCTATAATGCAAAGGAGCCTGGGGTGGTGCAGGACAGCACTTGGGGTTCCAAGAGCCTGAAGGGGAGAGCAGTGGTGAGCCAGAGCCCCTGCCCCAGGACTGTGTGGGTTATCAATCTAAGACCTTGAGACACTAACCATGAGGTTTAGGCATGCAGGTGACACGAGTGACACAGCCTGATTTGTTTTGAAAAGATCTATGAGTACAGAGAGCAGAGAGCAGGGAGGAAGAAAGAAAGGAGAGCCCGGGCAGCATCCCTGGCAAAGATGAGGGCGGCTCAGAGTGGGCCTGCCTGGGGCACCTAGTGTGTGGTCACAGAAAGATAAGACATAGAGGCAGACAACGAATGATGAGGACAAGGAGGGGAAGGCTTTTAGAAAAGTGAGAGAAAAGAAATACTTGGAAGGAGAGAAGAAAAGGGGGAAGAAGGAAAACTACACGAAAGTGCCATCTTACTGATATGGACAGGGTTCCCAACAGCATGGTGGTGTGAGGTAGCTGAATGTCATCTGCATTGTTTAAAACCAAAGGAGGAGGATTCTAACAAAAATGTGCTCCAACCATTTTCCGCACAAACAGCATAATGCACTCACAGTACCCCAGGAACACATCAACTGTTTGGGGCTATTTCTGCCAGCACTGCGTTAACACCGAGGCACAATCACAACATAGTTTGCTCATTCAATCTCCTCTTCCACTTCCGCCATGAGCAGTTTTCACAGCCGTCCCCGTTACCACTTTACCCCCGCCCAATCATGGTCCAAGAAGTTGATGAACCATCCCGTTTTGTAAGACTTTTTAACCCTGTGGAACATATGCTCACAAAAATAATTATGTCTTGAATATCATCAGGAACACAACCTTATTGTCCTTGGGATTTACGGTAAGAAAATTCTTCCTTGTGGTCTTTTTACGGAACATGTGTTATGAGTGGATTGTTTTTTCTCTGAGAAAGCTGAATGTAAACTCCAACTAAATCCCTTCTCCAGCCGAGCAAAGAAGGACCAGTGCTAGAGGCTTTGAAAGGCTTGTTTCCTCTTCACTGTCTCTTCTGGGCAAGCTGCCTGAGCACGAAGACTCATGAGGTTGAGCCTGAATCATCCTTTCCCTTCTAGGGGATTTCTTCCTAGTTCTAACCAGGAATTCCAGTTCAGGAAAGCAGGAGGGGAGAACAACTCCATTTCCATCAATCAGGGAATCTTTCTCTTTTAAAAACGTTGTATCTGGAACATCTACCCATATATCAAGGTGCAAATCCAAATCTCCTGATGGCGGGGGAATGAATGGAAACAACGGAGCAAGAAGAAGACTGAACATAAAGAGAAGACAGAAGACAGGTAGCTTTCAGCCTGCTCCCAGCTTCCACTGAGGACATTCCCCTGCATTTCACATTAACATTCTATTAACATTTCATGAGCACATCAATATTTAATGAGGATGTGATCTGCATACACCGTAGATAGAATTACTGCAGCCAATAAACATTCCGGAAACATTTCCAAGGCACTGTTTATTAGCAGGCACTAAATTAAGGAGTAATTTAAGTAATCAATATGTAAATCAGCTCTGAGAAGCCCTTCTCTTTACTCTTTAACGTATCATCCATCTTACCATATTTACCCTCCTAAAGAAAAACAAACCCTCTTTCTTGAGCGGTGTCTTTAAACAAGGCGGACACAAGTCTTTAAAGTTACCTGTGTGGATTTTAAGGTCTACATTCCTGCAAAAAAGACTATGATTATGACCCTTACTAATAAGGTATTACTAGAGTGAGAGAGAATTCTTAAACGAGATGGTAGCTTTTTTGCTTTAAAATTAACACGCTGATCTATCTATAGTCAATTTCAACATTCTGGTATTAACCATGTTCACGGGCGGCATTTTGAAAAGTTCCATGTGAAAATATCAAGGCATATTTTCCCATCTTCATTTTTTCCTCACTCTTTAGTTTTAAGAGCAAATATACTTGAACAGAAACCACTGATGGATGAAGCACAAAAACCTGCTATTATCACTCATCTTAGAATACGGCATACCCCAGAAGAAATTGTAACCGGCTACATGTCTTATGAAATAAAACACTGGATACTAGTGCCATATTAAGTACAAAATGTGTTTTAAATACTTTCTGGTTTGCAGGGTGTATTTATATAACTTCTATCAACTGATCCCCAACAAAGTCCAAATGACTGATAAGTCAGGCATTACTATTATTCTCTTTAAAATGTGGGCACAAGAGGAAAAGTAGACTTACCTGTATCATACATAGACCTAGCCTAGGTCAGTCATGGAATTTCGTTGTTATGTCTTCAATTTCCAAATCTCTTCCTGTGAAGATGCCCTTCCCGTACCATATTGTCATAAAATTCAATGGATTTCATGACTAAAGAAGCTAAGGAACTTTGATCAATTTCTTCTATCTCACTGAAGTGGGTCTATAAATCCCAGCTCCTCCTAGGCAAAAGTACAAGGTTCTCTCTTATCTCTTTCATCCCGTGAAGATCAGTAACAATTGCTCAAGGTGAGTGACCCAATGCGGCATGGAGTAGCCCACAGGGTGTCCCTCCCTAAATTCTGAGTACCCCTCTGAGTCCTCTGCATTTCTTTTTCTCCACTGGTTCAGATGACAAACCTATCTGGCTCGGATGTTGACGGGCTAACTACAAGGCCAGCTACACGCTGGCACTCAACCCTTCTCTGATTCCTGGGGCCACCCTCGGCCTCAGCCTCAGCATCACATGGCTGACTTCTTCAGCTGCTTGTCCCCGACACGTGTCCCTCCGCATTCTGTTGAGCTCTCTTCCAGGGCGAGCCCAATGCAATCTGTCTTCCCCACGCCCAACCCTGGGCTGAGAGCCTCGAGAGCCTCTTCCACTGCCTCTCACCCAGGAAGCCTTGCTTCACATGCTGCTTTGACTCTCAGAGTCAGATCAAGACTACAGGTCTCCTCACAGGCCACTGCAGACAGTGTGTGAACTTCTCCTGTGTTCTCTCCAAAGAGAAGGAACTGTCCGTCTTGCTCCACTTCTGAGCATAGCTCAGCATAGCTGCTAGGAGAAGCATCAAACTGGGAGCGCCTGGGCAAAACTAGGTTCACGTGCACAAAGCACCGCAGAAGTTTCAGAGAGCTCACTTCCTAGGGCCGTGGTGCAAATTCTATCAGAAAAAAAAAAAAAAAAGGCAAAGCACCTAAACCAGACTTGACCTACTTGGAGTTTATGATCTCTTCACTGCCCTCCCTCTTCCTATTCCTGTGTGACCCCATGGCCAACATCCACACAAGGCTTTCACCAGCAACTAAACCCAAATCATGACTGCAGTGACACTGGCCCTCTGGGGACCATTGGTAAGTAAGCCAGAGGCTCTCACGTTGTTTCAGCAGGAGAACCACATAAAGAAAGAAGTGTTCTTACTTGCCTATACCAAAACTGCAGATAGGAAACCCCTGTGATCGTGTTCAAGTGGGAGTCTTCCCGGGAATACACATTGGTCCAAGTGCAGGAATGAGCAAGGAGCCTGAAAACCAGTCACGGTCCGCCAATGTGAGCAACAAGTCCCAATATAAAACCATTACGGCCACCACAGGACACTTGTCCTCAGAGTCCTGTCAACCTCACAGGTCTATTAAAACCCGTTTCCTGACCCACCAGAGGAAACGCCAATCTTCTCCTATAGTAAACCAACCAACCAACCAAACAAACAAACAAACAAAACCTTCCATGAGGTTCCCTCTGCAACACAGAAATAACTTGTGTTAGTACCAGGATCCCAAACACCCCCAAAAGGAAGTGTTAGCCCTTCGATCACATCGCCAAGACCAAGACCTCTCCTGAGGTCAGAGTGTAAGCCTAGCTTGGGGTCCTCTCCCAGCAACTTGGGGGCCATGAGGGAACACTTCTCCTCTGTTCCCCCTTGGTGCTGATGGTGATTGGTCCCAGAAAGCCAGGGAGAAGCACTAGAAAGTACACTGAGTGGCCTCAAGGGACTTGTGCAAGAGCTTAATTGTGATCATGAATTTTGAGCAAGTCCATAAAATCAAACAAACACGCCAAAGCCTAATAAGATGATTTCAAATGGGCAGAGAACAAGGAACATTACAACCCTAGGAACTATGCCCAGCAGGAAAACGAACCAGAGCAATCAGAATCCCGGCTGCTCAGCCACCTGATCCACCGCCACCATTCTACAGCTAAGGGAAGCGAGGCCCCAGAGTGAGGGAACCTAAAGGAGACAGCTTTAAAGGTGCAGAC
Source organism: Meles meles (assembly GCF_922984935.1). Lineage (NCBI taxonomy): Eukaryota > Metazoa > Chordata > Mammalia > Carnivora > Mustelidae > Meles > Meles meles. The sequence goes on along the minus strand of NC_060075.1, from coordinate 41,533,717 downwards.
GAGAGGGCAGAGAAACACAAACAGCAGCTGACATTCACCAAGAGCACTGACTTCCCAGGCCTCGTTCCAAGCACTTTCACGGATTGTCTCATTTAAGGGACATGTCCTACTGCATGACAGAAATACTGTACCATCCCACTTGACAGATGGACAAGCTGAGGCAAATTTGACCAAGGTCACACAGCATGGAAAGAAACCCCACAGAGGAACTTCGGTGACCTGACACGAGAGCACGCAGTCCTGCTTACCAATTCCCATGGCGACACACTCTACCTGTTCCTACTGAGAAGGGGGATGGTGAAATAGTAGCAAAGTTTTGATCAGGGGAGTCCTCACCATGGTAACAGAGGCACAGACAGCACTTCTCCAGACAGAAATGATTTTCCTGGATCACCTTCTAACAGAGGTAGTGACTTGATGTATATTCCTTAACCTTTATCTCAGTTTTCTCCTATAAAATGGGGACAGGAACACCTAGCCACGAGGGGTGTACAGATGAATGAAAACAGAGTGAAGGTAAAGACCTCTCAGTGCCTGAGACTTCTACAGTGATGGAGATGATCGATCCCCTATTGCTGTAAATAATTACATGAGCTTGTGCCAGGGTATTATTCTTTGCTTTACTGAAACATTCTTATAATTCTAGGGCAAAGCTGTTGAAGAAAAAAAACACAACAGAAAACAAAACAAAACTATTACAGAGATTGTTAATCTTGCTTTTTGGCAAAAGGAGTCCAGTGGAATTAATATTATTTCTGACTTAGATGCATTTCCTAAGGTTCTTTCAGCCTCTCTTTGGAACAGTGGTTCTCAAACTTGAGTAGGCACCTGAATCTCGGGAAGGCTTGCCAAACACAGGCCAGGGGGCTGCTCCCTCGGAGCTGGATTCGGCAGGTCTGAGGTGGAACTGAACAAAATATGCAGGCAAGTATACCAAACCATAGATTCCTCTGAAACACTGGAGGGACTGAGGGAAGGTGTGTTACAAAGCATTACAAAGAACATTTCTAAAATTATTTTTAGCAGCATACTCTTAAAAAAAGAAAAGGCCTCCATCTACGCATCTTCCAATTCCACATATAGAAGTTGGGGAAAGAAGAAATAACTCTGATAATAAAGCAATCCATGGTATGTCCAGGGTTGAAGGGCAGGCCTCAAGGCTGTTGGACAAGGCCAATGACACCAAGCAGCTGCAGTGGAATGACTGAGTCAAGAGTGCGACTAGGATACAGAACCCCAGGGAAGAATGTGCAAAAACTTCAAGAGCTCTTGCCAAGGGCAAAAGAACAATGCATCCCAGGAAAAGGAGAAAAAGAATGTATAAGAGGTCAGATTAGCGAAGAGAACAAAGTAGAAAGCACACACCGGGAACCGAGATAAATAACAATCTGGACAAATGAGAAGAATGGTATAAAACCCAGCTAATGAGGTGAAATCCTTCCAGAATAAAATTAGGCAATTGCACATACAGAGGCATAATAAAAGCCATAAATATAAAATGGCAAGGAATTGACTGGGTAATGGTGTAGTAATTAAAGCCTGGAGGTTCATAATAGATCTCAAATTGAACATTAATCAACCAAAAAGAAGCGCTGCCTGCACTTTGATAAAGTGAAACCGACCCAGGACGTGTGAGACACACCAAGCACTCAGAGCCACGCTTGGCCAGGGGAGTCCTCCCGCCGAGTATAGAGCTGGGCGGCACCAGGAGGGAAAGAGTCAGCAAGAGCAGGGATGACATAAGTTTATGCCCGCATAGGGACCCCGGCGTCACTGAAGGAAGCCAAGACATCAGCTCTGCGGACTCTTCCAAAGGCCAGCAGATTGCCGGAACAATGCCCCTGAAGGTGCCTGCATCACAGAAACCGAGCTGGAAGACCTCCTCTCAGGCCAGGACACATGATCCTGGGCCAGGGATGGCGCATGCGTGGCAGGCACCTGCAGGCATCGCTGCTTGATTGCAGAGGGAACATCTTGCTTATTGAAAGCAGTGGTTCTCTAACTTGAGCTTATGCTAGAATCATCTGGAAGCTTATTAAAACCATAGATTGCTGGGCCCCAGCCCCAGAGTTATGATTCAGTTTTTCTGGGGTAGATCCAAGAATGTGCATTTCTAACAAGTTCCCAGATACCATGGATGCTGTTAGTCAGGGACTACAATTTACAAACTACTGATTTAAAGTTATGTCACGTCTATGTTCTCATTTTCCATCAACAGCAAACCTCCTGTTTTTAAAGACGTGAAAAGCAAGAAGAGTAGGTAAAGGAGAAATAAATCTGATTGTTCTGATTTTTTTTTTCTGTGACAAATGAAAAATGTCATTAATGAGTTAAAATCCATACAGGATGCAGATTGGTTGTTGCCTGGGGCTGGTGAGGGTCGGGGGAGAAATGGGGAGTGATTGCCTAATGGATACGGGGTTTCCTTTTGGGATGATGCTGATTAATGTCTCACAACCACACAGAGGTAGTGTTTGCACACAACATGCAAAAGTACTAAACGTCCCTGAATAATTCACTTTGAATGGTTTATTTGGTGTGACGTGAATATCACCTCAATTGAATAAAGAGTGAATACAGATGGACTGAGGATCAAGAACAAACTCTCAACTGTCTAACTCACTGGGGGTCCCCACAAGCCATCAAGCAGGAACACTTGCTCCAGATGGGGAAATCATGCCTTGGAGCTTAAGTCACGTGTCTGCTGTCTAACAACCACACGTGATGCGCCGGCATCCTGAGTCTACAGGCAAGACTCACAGCTTCTACGCTGAGGTTTGAACTGCTTCTTGGGTAGCACCAGTGGCTTCTATTTCCAAGCTGGGGCTTAGGACTGACCAGACAGAGGCATCAGAGGTTCAGGAGTGGCCTAGAGTAACAGTCCTGTAGGGCACCCAAGTACGGCCAGCCACATGGGGCCCATGAGGGGAGAAAAGTATAAAGTCCTGATGAAGCCCTCAGTATCCACCGATGGGGAACAAGCAGCTCCCTGCACACTGCTTACCTTCAAATCACATACACTTCCGGGCATTTATGTGTGAAAACTCACACTTATTTTGTAGACATGCACTGCTCAGGTCTGCTCAAACTTCAAAGTACTGCTTGGATCGCCTGAAGATCTTGTTAAAATACAGATTCTGATTCAACAGACTGAGGTCAGCCTGAGATCCTGCATTTCTAACCAGCTCCCAAGGGATGCTGATGCTGCAGGACCAAGAGCCACATTTTGAAAAGCAAGGCACTAGACTTCCCAAATCTGGCATATGAATTCTAGTCCCCACTGTTTGTTTGTTTTTTTTTAAGATTTTATTTATTTGACAGAGAGAAATCACAAGTAGACAGAGAGGCAGGCAGAGAGAGAGAGAGAGGGAAGCAGGCTCCCTGCTGAGCAGAGAGCCCGATGCGGGGCTCGATCCCAGGACCCTGAGATCATGACCTGAGCCAAAGGCAGCGGCTTAACCCACTGAGCCATCCAGGCGCCCCCCCACTGTTTGTTTGATTCATTTATTTATGCATTCACTCATTCATTCATCCAACCATTATTTCTTCTTTTTTCAACAAGTGTATCTTCAAGTATTCATTATTGCTAAGGAACTTGCTAGCTGCTAAAAATACACCTATGAACAATATAACATTTTTCAGGGCTCATAATCTATTTGGGAGGCATAAGGGGATGGGATTTGGAGGGTGGACAGGCTTTCATTTGCTATGTTCCTCTAGCATCTACTTCTAGATTGTCTGCATTTTTTACAAGGAAGTATTACTTTCTGGGATAAAGTTGCACACGGCACACGATGGGCAAGCACAGTGAACTTCACAGAGAGGGTGAGCCTTGGAGGGGAAGAAACGGGATTCCAGTCTCTCTCCTGAGGCATCTTTTTAAGATTCCAGACCAGAGGTGAACTATGGAATGTAATAAAGATTAATTGCAACTGGGAACTGGATGCTGAGCAAAGGCAGAGGAGCCCCTCTGCATGTTGGGCAGTATTAGCAATAAATCACAAGATCACGGGGCAGAATTTTGACTCACTCAACATTACATTACTGAATACAAATGCCTTCCATCTCCTTCAATGGCATGCGAAGACACTGAGACGCTGGCATTGTCTGACAGTTGCTGCTGGATGAAAAATTAGGCTTGACATTTCTCAAGCCTGATTTCTTACTGAGAAATTGTCACTACTGCCTTAACAGTTATTGCAGTCTTAAAGCGAAGTTACGCTCCACATGCATTGTCTGAAACATATTTGGACATAACCCGCTTTACTAAACAAACACATTCCAGGAGAGCTAGTGATAAAACGAATCCCTGCAAGTCAGATCACACCTCATTTTCTCACTTAGCTCACAGATTTATAAATTCACTCTGGTTGGGAGACTGGACTTGAGGGGATGGAAAGGCAAGGAGAACTATTTATGTCCTATCACCTTCTTCTGGACAATAATTAATCGGCCTTTTCTGCTTGAAAATGTGGATTTTCCGAGGACACACATACTAAATTAGCTACAATGGGAAAATTATTTTTCGAAACCCAATTCCGGAATTAGGCCATCTGTTGTTTTACTTGAATTCATAAGAAAAGGAAACCTTTCTTCTATTAAATCTAGCTTTTTAAATGGAATTCATCTCGTTCCAGCTCATTCTATATAAGCATCTCAAATCTTGGCTACTTCTGTGAAAGGAGAGATCTCTTCTGCGGGGAGGCCCTCCTACAGGAGTGGGTCCCAGTGTGGTTTCCTTCTATGCAGACTGCTTTCCCTGATATCTCTCCACCGCAACCCCCCCGCTTTTCCCTCCAGCATTTGTCTAAATTTCCCTTCTCCTTCGGACTCAACTCAATGTCACTTTCTTCATAAAACCTTATATAACTCCTTCCTCTAAAACCCCACAGTCCTTTATCTTTCTCTTTCTTACAGCAGTTCTCACTTTCTGCCCCAAACTGTGGCAAGTATATGTGTCTTCTTTTCCCTAGTGTGTAGAACCACATCTCAATCACCTGTCAAGCCCTCAGGGTATAGCAAAGTCAAACATAAGCTAGGACTTACTAAGGAGACAGTTATTACGCAAGTCAATGGACACCACAGGATACAACTCTGGCCTCTAACTGGGCTGTCAGTACTCACCACGGATCCAGTGGACATCTCTGTCCTTTATGGCAAGGATTAATTTGCCTGGTTTTAACAGGAGAATTTCCCCAATTTTTTTTTCCCGTACATCCTCATATATCTTCACAGAGTTACAATCACCTTGTTAGCCCTGCCATCCATACTCCCCATTCTATTTCCCTGTGGACTTTATCAGCAGCAATGATTTCTGTGATGCTCCCAGCAACCTCCAACTTCACCCTTTCCTTCCTCGTGGGGGGTGGCCAGGATCCAGAAGCTTCTCCACAGCTGGAGCACAGGAATCCAAACTGTAGAGGAAAACTCCTCTTGAAATGGAGTCTTCTGCAAGTGCCCAGAGCGCCCCAGGGAGACTTGTCCTCCAAAAAGGACAACTCAGATGCAAATTCTCACCGGGCCAAAGCCCACACTTCAAAGGCCTGCTTAGGGAAACTACACTCACCTTCTTTGTGCATTGTGAAAACAAACATTTACAGAGCTGTTGGAATGTGTGAAAAATGTCCTTAGTTGTGTTTATGGAAAACACTTGGCAAGTATTTGCTATAAATGCTTCCTGTAAATACTGTGAGTGAGAACCAGCAGGAAAAAATGTATTATGAGATGACAGGGAGCCAGCTTCCATCTCAAAAGAAGTCTCTTTGCACGGGTGTGCTGGCTCAGCTCCTTATCCTCCGGTTACAAGGGAATCCTGCATGGGTGTTTGGGACAGAAGAGGGACACCTGCAAAGGGAGCTTCAGGGCTGGCATCCCACACTGAAGTATGGAAAGAGAAACCCACTCATGTTTCCTAGGTGATAATGCCCCCCGGTAGGCCTTCCTTTTTTGCACATTCTGGGAACCAGTTTTGATTCCAAGTCCCCTGTTCCACCTGGAAACAGGCCCTCAGTGTGAGCCCCATTTTCCTTGCCTGATGACTGGCCTCTCCATTAATTCTATGTGTTCAGGTAGAACATGAGAAATGGAAAACAAGACATTCAAAGGTATTCCTTTATAGCAAGATTAATGAGATTTCTCCTAATTACTTTATAATTGACATAAATCTCAGAAGATATGGAGAGGGAAAGAGAGTAATGCAAGCCAAAATGATGCTTGAGGTTTTCCCAGGAAGCAACCTTGACCAGCCCCATAGTGCCTTCTGGAATGAACCAGGCCTATCTTATGCCACATGACGCATACCCTGGCCACAACAGAGAGGCTGGCTATACTTGTGCCCAAGCAGCCAACATGATAAAGAGTATAAGTGTTTAAATATCAGAGAGATCAGTTATCACAGTTGTTATATCTAAAAAAGACTTTACTTTTTCCTATTTTCTTAAAAAAAAAAAAAAGACGCAAATCTTAATGCACATTATGACAGCCAAAGAAAAGAGTCATGGCGGCTTTGCATTTGCATGGTGCCAAGCTCTGTCCCCCCTCACTCACATTCCAGTGTCCAAACCCTTCCCTTTACCCCAAAGTGCTCTCCTCTGCACATTACCCAAGCCTAATGATTAACATCCTTGTGGAACATTATTTTTTATGTTTATTTACAAAATTATTTCCTTTAAATACATTTCTAGAAATGGAAGTGTTCCATCAAAAGATCTCAGTATTTTTGCCACTTAAAATATATCAACAAATCATCATCCAAGAAGCTTGGGTCATTTCACACTCCATTTAAATGGGACAGAGTTCCCTTAAAATCATTTCATCACCCAAATCTGCAACTGACCACACCAAATGCTGATGAGAATGTGGAGAAACAGGAACTCTCATTCTTTGCTGATAGGAATGCAAAAATGGTATGGTCACTTTGGAAGACTCTTGGGTGGTTGCTTACAAAACTAACATACTCTTATCATACTAATCCAGTGATAGCACTTCTTAGTATTTACCCGAAGGAGTGGATAACTTATGTGGAAACATCAAGCTGCACATAGATGTTTAATGCAGCTTTATTCATAACTGCCAAAACTTGGAAGCAAATGAGATGTCTTTCAGTAGGTAAATAGATAAATAAACTTGTACAATTCAGATGGCGGAATATTATTTGGCACTAAAAAGAAATGAGCTATTTAGCTATGAAAGGACATGGAAGAAACTTAAATACATATCACTAAGTGAAAGAAACCCAATCTGAAAAGGCTGCATTCCATATAATTCCAATCACATGACCCTCTAGAAAAGAAAAACTTTGATGACAGTAAAAAATACCTTAGGCATGGTGATGAGGGATGAATAGGCAGAGCACAGGGAATTTTCAGGGCAGTGAAAATACTCTATAAAATACCGTAATGATAGACACAGGTCACTATACATTTGCCCACACCCACAGAATGTGCCACGCTGAGAGTGAACTGTAATGTAACCTATGGACTTTGAGTGATTACGATGGGTCAATGCAGGTTCACTGATTTGTAACAAATGCCCCACCCTATGGGTGATGCTTATTGTGAAGAGGTCATGCATGTGGAGCGGGAGGAATGTCAAGAGTGCCCCTCATTCAACTCCATCACTTATTGGCAATGGGAACTGGACATGCCATCCACCCACTGAAAGGATCAGGACACTGAGGTTACCCCACTAGTTCCATATAGTTCATGATATTGTGAGAAAAGCAAATGGGATAATGGATGTAAAAGGGAAAGCCCTGGAGGGACTGAACTCCAGCTAACCAGCAACTGTTTCACTTTAAAAAATTACAAAAAAATGGGGCCACCTGCGTGGCTTAGTTGGTTAAGCGTGTGCCTTTGGCTCAAGTCATAATCCCAGGGTCCCGGGATCAAGTCCTACGTCAGGTTCTCTGCTCAGCAGGGAGCCTGCTTCTCCCTCTCCCTCTCCCTCTGTGCTTGCTCTCTCTCTCTTTCTTTCAAATAAATAAATAAAATCTTTAAAAAACTTAATTAAAAATGTATAAGCCATAAACCATTGGTAGGTTGAAATTAGCCACAGTGAGAGTATTTATAACACAGAAATTGACAAATCAGTTCAGTTTTGGTTTTTTTTTTTGAAAACTTATTTACTAGCACATCACTGAATAAAATGTGAAGTACTAAAACGTTATCCCCAGAATGGTCTGGTCCAAATTCCAAGTCTGCATTTTACTACTTATAACAATGAACAAGTTACTTAACAGCTCTGAGCCTTAGTCTCTTCATCTGCAAAATGGGACAACAGCAGTGTCTAACCTTTAGAGTCCTAAGAAGTCAATGAGATAATATATGTAAAATATTTGTAGAAGCCCCTGGTAGACAGTCATTACTCAATACATTTTACCTTTTATTTGTTCCTACCATATACAGAATAGAGCCCCCAAGCACCAGGCTATCAGCAGAATTGACCCCACTGCCAAAATAATTAACTAAACTTTGATCTTCTTAGTCATGTTCTCATACAGAACTCAAGTCTACTCATGCAGCATACACATATTCTCATGGCTTTTATAACCAACACTTTACATAAGGCTCAATGACATGTAGCTCATCAGTCCTAAGAACCTATGGCCATTTAGATAATCCCACAGGCTCACTGAAAGGCAGATTTCTTCCAAATCTGTTTTCACTTTTGATCTTCTGATACATATCACTATGACCATGAAGGACTTCAGAGGGGAAAAGAGGGAAATAACACTGGCCAGGGATTCAATATATAAAGTCTTTAATTATTCATTTAACAAATAATTTAAATGGTCCAGTGCTAGGGAATGAGGACAAAGGACAAAAATGATAATGATCAAACAATAAAACATATGATGATATAATTCCAAATTGAGTAAGTGCTATACAGGAAATAGCAAGGAAACATAATAATAAAAAAAAAAAAAAAGGAGGCTTAAGGATGAAGTCTTAAAGAATGAAAGCCCAGTTAAAGGGTAGGGCTAGAGAAAAGAGGGGCTGAGTCAGTAGGAACAACAAGTGCAAATGTCCTGTGGTACAGGAGCATCACCATTCAAAAACTGAAAAGTCAGCCAAGCTAGCCTCCTTGATCTTGGTAATTGTGACTGTATAAGTAGGTATGAATGACATACACTGGGGTCTTGGATTAAGGACACTTACACAGAGTAAAATTTAATAAACCAGCCAGTGAGAAGTTAGTTGCCAGGGTTGTTATATATGTTACTAATAGTGTTTTAATTGCTTTATAAAGTGCAAGAAAAATATTGTCTATTATTCATGATTTTTTACTTAATCTTGGAATGTTGGGTTTTACCAATGCAGAGAAAAAGTTGATAAAATTAAGGTCAATGTAAAAATAAAATTACCTGACATGTCAAACACTCCTGGGTCTACCAGGTGTATTGCACAGTTCCTAAGGAAAAAAGTTATTTTTATCATATACAATGGGACATTTGGGAACATCACCACCTAAATTTTATTACACTAATACAAAATGCCTTCTGATTTAGTAGGCAGGTTGCTAATACTAGCTGGACTCTGTTCACATGAATATAACTTAAAAACAAAAGTCAGCAGTGACTCATCCAAGTATAAGCATCAGCATATCTGGGCCAAGGCCATTTTGGGGCATACTGGTAGAGCTGCTAATTTGGTTTCCATTCCAGGATGGACAAAGGACAAAGTCTATAGCCAGGAAGGCTATAGCATGTTCCAGATGCGAGCCTATTTCCATGGCTTCCTACCTTGGAGTGTCTGGCAATCTCAGCCAGAAGGCAAAACACCAGAGCACAAATGATTTAGGCACTCATTTAACAGATATGTGCTAAGGGCCTTCTGTATGCCTACTGCTGTTCTAGACACTGGGGAATAGCAGAGGCACAACACACAGTGTCTGCCCTCATGGAGTTTATATATCAGCAGAGATAAACAGGGAATAATACAAAAATAAATTTGGAGTATAATAAGCAAGTATTACATTTGGAGGAGAACAAAGGGGGGGGCGGAGATAGGGAGCAAAAGGACGAAATCACTACTTAATATCTGGTGGTGAAGAAAGGGCACTCTGAGCCTAAAGTAAATGAGGGAAGAAGTGACAGGACTAACTGGGGAGCAGGTTCTCAGGAGAGAAAACACCAAGTACAATGCCTAGATGCTGGCGTAGAACTTGGATATTCAAAGTCAGCAGGATGCTGTGGAATGAACTGTGTCCTCCCCAGAATTCATTTGTTGAGGGTCTAAACCTTAGCATCTTAGAACGTGACTGTACTGGGTGATAAAAGACTTTAGAGGCAACTAAGTTAAAATGAGGTCCTTAGGGAGGGGCTCTAATTCAATACAACTAGTGTCCTTGTAAGAGAAGCAGAGACATGAGGGATGGAAGGACATAGCAGGGTGGCCACGTGAAGACACAGCCTGGAGGAAGGTGTCTGCAAGCTGAGAGAGGCCAAAAAGAGAAATCAACCCTGATCTCACACTTCCAGCCTCCAGAACTCTGGGAAATAAATTTCTATTGTTTAAGCCCGTCTGTCTGTGGTATTTTGCTATGGCAGTTCTAGGAGACTAATACAAAGGAGGTGCCTGTGGCTAGAATGAGCAAGTAACAGATGCACATAAAGATAGAGAGGCAGATTATCATGGAGACTTAGGGGTCATGGCAGTGACTCTGGATTTTATACAGAGTGAGATGGGAGCCACTGGAGGATTTTGAGCAGAGAAGTGACAAGATGTGAAAAAAGTTTAGAAAGATAGAAAGATTGCTTATGTTTCCTAATATTCTGACTACTGTGTTGAGAACAGACAAGAGGAACAAGGGTGGGAGCAGGAAGAACCAATTAAGAGACTACCACAATCTTACAAGAGAAATATTTAATGAATTACTTTATTTTTTAAAAAGATTTATTTATTTGAGAGACAGAAAGAGAGAGAGAGCACGTGCATGGAGTGGGGAGAAGAGAGAGAGAGAGAGGCAGAAAAGCAGACTCCCCGTTGAGCATGGAGCCCAACATGGGGCTCAATCTCACCATCCTAAGATCACAACCTAAGCTGAAACTAAGAATCAGATGCTTAACCGGTTAAGCAACCCACATGACCCAATGGATTAGATTATTATAAGGATAGCAGAGGTGGGAAAAGAGGTGGGATTGTATGTATATTTTGTAGACAAAATCAAAAGCATTTGTTGATAGAAGTTAATGGCAACTGAGTCTTAATGAAATGAAGAGTAATTCTCTAAGCCAGGGATTTTAGAGTCCCTGGAAGGGTCTATTGTGGCAACCTATACTCAGTGCCATAAAACTTTTAAACATTAATGTTCTAAGTTGATTTAGCCAAGTTTAACCCCCAAAGAAAGTAGATCTTAGGATATTTGTAGTAAAAGAATGACTGCGTACAGGAATTTCCAGCAATGGAACAACATTGCCAGCTATTTTTCAATTCAAATGTTTTGTTTTGTTTTTTTCCTACTAAAAAAACTGAAGGGATTTCTGGTTCCCTGTCTGATACGTAAAAAGCTTGGAAGTTATCACTCCCACACTCACAACAAGAAAAAGTGAACAAACTGAAAATCAACACCTCTTCTTAGTTCCGTCAGAAAACTGAGGCCACTGGGCAAACTGTCACCCTCAAAACTGGAAAAACAGACAAATACGGAGGATTGCAACGACTGGGAGCAGAAGTCAACGCTGGAGCCTGCTGAGAACGCGCAAAAGGTAACTGACATTGCTAGAGACAGGATGTGCCTTAAGGGCGAAAATCTCCTGAGGGTCCAGCCTTATGAGAGTCTTGCACACTTTCATGAGTTATACCTCTAGGAGCACTGCCATGTTCTCAAGATGAAGTTCAGAGAAAAATCCTCTCTTACTTCAATCAGGGGGAGGGTGTAAGTAATCATTTTGGACTAAGCCCAGAGCATTCCATTCTCTTTATCAGTGGCCTCCACTCAAGTGAAACTATTTTACCAGAGCCTAAACTACCTAGATGTCACTAGAACCTAACCAACATGGTTACAGCCATGTTTAGCCTTCTTGTCTCATCTGAAAGAGGAGAAGGGAACTGAGAAGGACTTGTGAAGACCACAGCACAAGGGCACAGACTCATTGAAAAGACAAAGAGATCTAATCACAAGACTATAGGACACTCTCCTTCTCCTTACACTTTACCATCACATCAACAGGGCTCCTCTATAATAACAGGAAATCACAGGTAAAAAAAACTACAAGCCTCAGACCCTATTTTTTTTTAAAGATTTTATTTATTCATTTGACAGAGAGAGAGAGATCACAAGTAGGCAGAGAGGCAGGCAGAGAGAGAGAGGTGGAAGCAGGCTCCCTGCTGAGCAGAGAGCCCGATGCGGGGCTCGATCCCATGACCCTGGGATCATGACCTGAGCCGAATGCAGAGGCCTTAACCCACTGAGCCACCCAGGTGCCCCCCCACCCTATTTTTGAAGGAGTCTCTAGGGAAACACACAGACAACAGGAGAAAGAAAAACAAGCATACCAGCCTCTAACACCACAAATTTCAGCCTCTGATACCACAGCTACAACAAACCCTGAATTCAGGATGATTCCTACCTAGATAAACATAAAATCTCACACTAAAGGCTTATTTACCTCGGTTCATGTTATTGAATACACTATGTCCAGCTGTCAACAAAAAAATTACAAGAAATGCTAAAAGGCAAAAACACACTCTGAAGAAACAAAGAAAACATTTGAGTCAGAATCAGATATGGTGGAGATTTGGGGCTTCTCAGATCAGGAATTAAAAATAACCATGATTAATATGCTAATGGCTCTAACAGAAAAAGTAGACAACAGGCAAGAACAGATGGGCAAGGTAAGCAGAGATATGGAAACACTGAGAAATAATCAAAAGAAAATGCTAGAAATGAAAAACGCTGTAAAAGAAATAAAGAATGTCTTTGTTGGGCTCATTATTATACTGGTCAGGGATGAGGAAAGAATCAGTGAGTTAAACATAAGACAATACAAACTCCCAAGCTGGAAAGAAAAAGGAATTTTGTATCCCAAACCCATTCCGGCTATATTCTTCTACATCAATCTCTTCATCTCTCATTTGGACCACTGCAATGACTTGTTTCTAGTTACAGATACCACCAATTCATTCTCCACACTATTGGTTTGATCTTTCTTAAAGGCAAATCAGACCACATCACTCTCTAGCTCAAAATTCCTGCCATTGCCATTGTCTATAGCAGTTTTAGAAGTACACCTTGTATCTAAAGGAAATACTCACATAGAAGGGCAATATGTAAAGTATATAAATGCAGAAAGCTCTATTTAGCGTTTATTGCTCTATTCTGCATTTACAAATGCAGAAATGCTCTATTTAGCAAAGCATGCAACATCTTTCACAATCTGTCTTCTGCCTACCTCTTCAGCAAAAACTCTTAATCAGCATGGTTCAGTGGCTTTAAAACAACAACAAAAAAAGAATTGAAAAAATATAACAGAATATCCAAGAATTGTGAACAATTACAGAAGTTGTAACACACATGTGATGAGATCCAAGAAGGAGAAGAAGCAGAGAAAGTAACAGAAGAAATATTTGATGTAAACATGGCTAAAGGTTCTACAAGATTACTAAAGACACCAAAGCACAGATCCAGGAAACTCAGAGAACAACAAGCAGTATAGATACCAAAAAATCCACACCTAGGCATATTATATGCAAACTGCAGGAAATCAAAGACAAAGAAAACCTTGAAAGAAACAAGAGGTACAGAGAAAACACCTTACCAAAAGAGGAACAAGGATAAGAATTAGATCAGACTTTTCTTCATAAGTCATACGAATAGGAAGAGAATGAGTGAAATATTTAAAAATTTTGAATGAAAAAAAAAGCATAGAATTCTGGGTCCAAAAAAATTTTCCTTGAAAGATAAAAGAGAAATAAAGACTTTGTCAGACAAACAAAAACACAGAGATCTTGTCACCAATAGACCTGTCTTACAAGAAATATTAAAAGAAAATTTTCAGAGAGAAAGAAAATGATATAGGTCAGAAACGTGGATCTTCAAATGGAAAGAAAGGGTATTAGAGAAGAAATAAAGGAAGGCAAAAAGATTCTTAAATTTTTAATTGATCTAACAGATAACAGTTTGTTCAAAATAATAATACCAATAATGTATTGAGTGATTATTCTCTCTAGATAATTGAGTTGAATAAAGGGAATGAGGGAGGAATTGGGAATAATCTCCTATAAAGCTTGTGCACTACCTGTGAAGTGGTATAACATTATTTTGAGGTGAACTTAGATTAGTTGTAAATGTATATTGCAAACTCTAGGGCAGCAACTAAAAATTGTTAATAGAAGTATGAATGCTATACCAAGGAAAGAGAGAAATGGAATCAGAAAATGCTCAATTAAAACCAGACAGGGTAGAAATAAGAGTGAAAAACAAAAGAAAAGAAATACATATACACAAAGAAAAAGGACAACAAATAGATAACAGAAACAAATATGGTAGATATTGATCCAATTATGTCAACAATTGCTTTAAATGTGAATGGCCTAAATATATCAATTAAAAAATAGAGACTGTAAGAAAATCAAGGCCCAATTACATACTGTCCACAGAAAATCCACTCTACATATAAAGATACACAGATTATAAAAGTAGATGGAGATGGAGAGAAATATATCTTGGGGTAGAGGCCACTTTTAGGCAATAAGCTTGAGCAATGGAAACCTGGGTAAGGTAAAAGGTCCCAGAGCAACCACCAAGCTGAATACAAAAAGACAGTGCAAACAGACTTATTAAGTGATCCTCCTCAAAATAGTCACAATTCCTAACTGCCAACTAAAACCAGGCACAGTTCCTAAGATTACCAAAAAAGGGAAAATTTCATACTTTTCCTGTATCTCCTCACTCTGCCCTTTAACTGTGGTCCCTCACCACTGCCTTGTCACAGACAATTTTTCCTTTGCTGTCCTGCCTGCTGCTCCTTTGTGGTATGTTCAAAAAACTCTGTTGTTCTGCCTTGGGTGAATTCTTTCACCAACTAACCTGCTTGCCCCCACCCAGCTGGGACACCCCCAATCTGGTGACCACCATCTGATTAGAGCACCCCCCACTTCATAACATGAATCAAAACAAAATGACTAGCTATATTAATTTCAGACTTTCTGAGCAAATTTCAGAGCAAGGAAAATTGTCAGGGAGAAAAGAGACACATTAAATAATGACAAAGAGTTCAATTGTTCAAGAGGACAATAATTTTTAAATACATGCACCTAACCATGGAACACTGAATTATGGTGGGCAAAAACTGATAAAAATGTGAGGAAATAGAGGCAAATCTGCTTTATGCTTAGAGACTTGAATATCTATATTTTGGTAATTTATAGATCCAGCAGGCAGATAATCATTAAGTACAAGTTGAAATGAACAGTACCCTGAATCAACTCGATCTAATTGATGTACATAGGATATATCATCCAACAACAGTCAAATACACGTTCTTTTTAGACGCACATGGAACAGTTACAAGATAAACCATATTCCAGGCTATAAGACATATCTTAACAGAAAAAACAGAAATCACAGACAGTATGCTCTTGGGCAATGGAATTAAACTAGAAATCATTACCCCAAAGGTAGTTGGGAAATCCCAAAATATTTGGAGTTTGAACACATCTAAATAACACAAGCCTTAAAGAAAAAGCCTAAATATTTTTTGAAAATATTTTGAACTAAATGAAAATTAAAAAAGAGTTTTTAGAAATGTGTGGGACACAGCAAAGGCAATGTTTACAGGGAAAATTACAGCATTTGATGCATATATTATAAAAGAAGAAAGATGTAAAATCCATAATCTAAGCTTCCACTTTAGGAAACCAGAAAAGAACAAATTAAATCTGCAGTAAGACAGTAGTAATAAGAACAAGTGCCGAAATCAATGTAACAGAAAACTGAAAATCCAACACAAAAAAATCAATGAAGCCAAAAGATCAATTAAATAATAAGATCAATTAAAGTGATAAAGATCAATTAAAATGATAAAATTCTGGGGCGCCTGGGTGGCTCAGTGGGTTGAGCCTTTGCCTTCAGCTCAGGTCATGATCCCAGGGTCCTGGGATCGAGCTCCATTTCCGGCTCTCTGCTCAGCAGGGAGCCTGCTTCTCCCTCTCTATCTGCCTGCCTCTCTGCCTACTTCTGCCTACTTGGGATTTCTCTGTCAAATAAATTTTTAAAAAATCTTTAAAAAAGTGATAAAATTCTAGCAAGGCTAACCAGAAAAAATGGGAGAAGATAAATTACCAACATTGAAAAGGAAAGAGGAGCCATCACTACAGACCCAATGATAATAAAATGTAATAAGGTAATATTATAACAACTCTATGCGCACAAATCTGATAACTTAGATGAAGAAGCCTAATTCCTCAAAATACAGGAGATATAGATCATCTGGATAGGCCTATATCAATTAAAGGTATTGAATCAATAACTAGTAACCATTTAAAATGGAAAGCACCAAGCATTGGTGAATTCTACCAAACATTTAAAGAAGAAATGATGTCAATTCTGTACAATCTGTTCCAAAAAACAGAGGCAGAGGAACACTTCCTAATTTGTTCTATGAGGTCAACATTACTCTAAGCCAAAATCAAAGACATTACAAGAAAGGAAAACTACACACAAACAGCTCTCATGAACACAGATGCAAAATGCTCAACAAAATATTATCAAATCGAACCCAAGAATTACATACTATAATCAAATGGGATTTATTTCAGATATGCAGGGCTGGTTCAACATTCAAAAATCAATTAGTATAATTCATCAGAGTAAAGGAAGAAAAATCGTACAATAATATTAATGCACATAGAAAAAGCATTTAACAAAATCCAATGTCCGGTCATGATAAAAACTCTCAGCAAATTAGGAATAGATGGTGTTATGGGCTCAATTGTGCTAATGAATTGGGCTAAATTCATTGACTGAAGTCCTAATTCCTAGTGCCTCAGAATGTGACTTTATTTGGAGACAGGTTAATTATAGAGGTAATTAAGTCAAAATGAGGTCATTACAGTAGGTCCTATCCAATATGACTTGTGTCCTTCTACAGGACACAGACACAGACAGAAAGAAGACCACAGGAGAACACAGGGAGAAGACAAACATCTACAAACCAAAGAGAGAGAGATCTTGGAAGAAATCAGTCCTGCTGACACCTTGATATCAGACTTATGGCCTCCAGAAATGTGAAGGGATATAT
Source organism: Meles meles (assembly GCF_922984935.1). Classification (NCBI taxonomy): domain Eukaryota; kingdom Metazoa; phylum Chordata; class Mammalia; order Carnivora; family Mustelidae; genus Meles; species Meles meles. Next base: position 41,516,475 of record NC_060075.1, on the reverse strand, counting down.
TTCTGTTGTTTGAGCCACCCAGCCCATTTTCCTTTGTTACAGCAGTCCTAGCAAAATAATACTGATAGGGAACTTCATGAATTTAATAAAAACATCTATAAAACAATCTACAGGTAACTAACATCATACTTAATGCTGGGAAACTTAAGTCTTTCCCCCTAAGATCAGGATCAAGGCAAGATGTTCCTTCTTACCACTCCTCAATATGTTACTGAAAGTCCTAGGTAATGCAATAAGATAAAGGCTTGAAAAGTATACAGACTGGAAAGGAAGAAATAAAACTGTACAGAGATGACATGATTATCTATCCAGAAAATTCCAAAGACTCAACAAATAACTCCTAGGAGTAATGAGCAATATAGCAAGGTTGCAGGATATTGGCTTAAGTGTACACGACTCATGCAAGGGGTTCATGATAGGGAAAACTGCGTGTGGCAGCATGGCAGGGGGATGTATGGGAACCCTCCATATCTTTGCTCAATCTTTCTGTATACTTAAAACTTCTCTAAAAAATAAAGTCTATTATTTAAAAATAACTGGAAAGCCAATGAGGCCTATAACACCTTCCAACTCTAGGCACACAAAAGAGAGAGGATTCCCAGAAAACTTTCCTCCTTAAAAAACATGCAGAAGCGATCTGCAGCTCCTGGAACTTCCGCACTGTGATGTGGTACAGCAATGAGAGCAAAAAGGGAAGAGACAACAGCAAATCTCTAGCATGGCAGCTACTGAGCTCTGCCCCATGAAGGTAGAAAATGTATAATCAAAGAAGAGGATCAAATTATTGATCAATGCAGCAGAAAGGAGGCAGCTGATCACAGAGCAAGTATTCAATAAATATTTATTTGTTCAGCATAGTGAGATATTAAAATGGACAATGTGGACTGAGAGAGGCCCAGTTTGGAGAAAGAATGGGAAGGTATTACAGAGTCTAAGAACCTCAGGACAGTGACTATCAGTTCAGGGCTTCACCGGTCCTCTAAGGAGAGCATCTGTAGTTTCTACCCTTATAATTCACACGGGCTTAAATTTACAGTGTATCCACTACACAGAGTTCATTATGTAGCTTGGTTTTATGTAGCTTCATTTTTTTCTCAAGCAATCCATCCTTGTGTTTTAAAGTCCTACTGCATTTTCAAATAAACAAACAAACAATAAACAAAACCCTTCAAATATATGAGCCAGCAATTGCACTACTGGATATTTACCCGAAAGATACAGATGTAGTAAAAAGAAGGGCCACATGTACTCCAATGTTCATAGCAACAATGGCCACAATAGCTAAACTATGGAAAGAGCTGAGATGTCCTTCAACAGAAGAATGAATAAAGAAGATGTGGTCCATATATAGAATGGAATATTACTCAGTCATCAGAAAGGATGAATACACAACTTTTGCATCAACATGGATGGGACTGGAGGAGATTATGCAGAGTGAAATAAGTCAAGCAGAGAAAGTCAATTATCATATGGTTTCACTTACTTGTGGAACATAAGGAATAACATGGAGGACATTAGGAGAAGGAAAGGAAAAGTGAAGGGGAGGAAATCAGAAGGGGAGGTGAACCATGAGAAACTGTGGACTCTGAGAAATAAACTGAGCATTTTAGAGGAGGGGGGTTTGGGGGATAGGTGAGTCTCATGATGGGTATTAAGGAGAGCATAGATGGCATGGAGCACTGGGTACTATATGTAAACAATGAATCTTGGAACACTGTATCAAAAACTAATGATGTACTGTATGGTGACTAACATAACACAATGGAAAAAAATATTATGAACCTAATACCCAGCCTGGGCTGGTAGCAAAGGAGAAGGAAACAGGTAGTTATCATGCTTTAGTCCTGCTTCAGATTCCAGAAACTAAATCAAGTACCAAAAGAACTCAGGTGGTGTGAACACAGAGCGTGTACACTGTTATGTCCAGCAGGTCATGTATGTAGAACTTGCTTGCCTTTGCTCAGATAATGGGTCTTCAAAGACAAAAGCAAGCCCATATTGAAGAATGATCTCATCCCAAGGCCTGAAGCATCCCATTCAAATCACTGACTTTGGAAGTCAGAAATTATGCCTTCCAGTGCAATTAGTAAATCTAATCACATATATTCACACTCTCAGGGGGCCCTGACTGGCAGTAACAGCTTGGTTATTCACAATCAATGAAATTAATGCCGCTATTTTTGTAACATGAAAAAGCTACATAAAAACAAGCCTCTGGGCTGTGGACCTTGGTCAAAGAAAGAATAAAAATAAAAGCAAAGAACAAAGAATGTAAATGAATTAATAGAAAAAGAGTCATTTTAAAGGCTATGCCTTGGGGTCCTTGTTATTCCAAATTGATTCTGTGCTCCAGATCACCTAGAAGGAAAACGTCATTCAAATAAAAAAGGTTCCTTTACACGAAACTGTGTGTTTAACTGGCAACATATAATTTCATTTAAAAAAAAAATTAAGAGCTATTGCCGCTAAAGCCATTTCAGGGACAAGGGGAGGGGAGGATCTGTCAGCACTGTGAGAACAAAAAATGATGTGCCACCAAGCTTTATTCCAATCATTTGCTTCATAGTTAAGTTTAATTACACATTACACACTGTCCTGTAATTATGCCGCTTGGGAAACTGCCAATTTCCCCCTCGAAATGTTAAAAGTTCCTTAATTTATTTTAAAGACTCAGCACTGCCTCCATCAGCACCCTGCCTTAGTGCATGTAGGATCCTTCGTTCCTGCTTCCTTGAAATGCCAGCTAGTGGGCAGCAAGGGACCCACTGCATGGTCTGACATAGAGTGTGGAAGGCTGACCATGCTTGGAACCCTAAGAACACCGGTCCAGTGTACTTATAATAAGATCTGATGACATTTCTTCCTTAAAGTTTACAACCAGAGAATTTGAGAAGCATGCCTATTCCTTTTACCTACCCTCAGGAGGCTGAAATTTAGATGCTTTATTCTTAGTGAGAGAGAGATGAGGCATTAGTCAAGCACAACTTTATGGACTAGGAAAGGGAAAAGGCAAAGAAAATGGATTGAGGGCGCCTGGGTGGCTCAGTGGTTTAAGCCGCTGCCTTCGGCTCAGGTCATGATCTCAGGGTCCTGGGATCGAGTCCCACATCGGGCTCTCTGCTCGGCAGGGAGCCTGCTTCCCTCTCACTCTCTCTGCCTGCCTCTCTGCCTACTTATATCTCTCTCTGTCAAATAAATAAATAAAATCTTTTAAAAAAAAAAAAAAGAAAATGGATTGAGCACCTACTGCCTGCTGATAATGTATCCAGAACTTTACAAAGGTCGCTGCAGACCACTGGCATCAGTGATTGCTAACTCAAGTCCCTCAGATACAAGGCAGATAACAAGAATGCATGAAGCAGCCAGACAGACTATAATAGAGAGTTCTGGGGCTCATGGTAATTTGAAGAGGGAATGCATCCCCTGCCTACAGGCAATTCAAATTCTCTTGCCTTTAAAAATACTAAACAAACCCAACCACGGACTCATTTGAACTGCAGCTGCGACAACCCCACCCCCACCCCCGTCCCATATGAATTTACAAACCCCTAAAAGCCACTGGAAGCAGAATACTTGGCTTTAAATTCAGCTCTGGCACTTCCTCAGCTGTGTGACCCTGGGCAAGCCACCTAACGTCTCAGTTTCCTCATCTGTAAAATAGAAATAACAACACTGCTGATGTCATAGGGGTGTTGTGAAAGATTAATGTATGTGCTTAGCATAGTGGTTATCTCATGGCAAGCTCTGTGTTTGCTATGACAAGTATGTTTATGCCCTCGGACACAGGAGAGAGAAATCAAAAAGAGTTTCCCCAAAACAGCTTTGAACTTGAGGCAGGCCTCAACAAACAGAGATCTGTGTACCTGAAGAAGAGGGTACAAGGGTCATCTTCTCTTCCCATCTCTGGGAGCACTGCATGGAAGATCACAAATAATGTGTGTTAAGCAGTCAAAACGAGCCAAAGGCTTAAAACATGGTAGCTTTTCTCATCCTAGGTCATCTCAGAGCATTTTCTTTTCGGTGCTGCCTCCAGACCTAGGCCTCCACATCTCGGTGGTGAGTTAGGTTCTAAGCCAGTATTTCTCCCAACTATTTTTTAGAAGTATTGTTTACTATGTATGTATCATGAGAAGGAAGAATCCACTTAAAGTTCTGAAATAGTGTAAACACACTTTAAATTTTTCATCTGTTGAAAAAAAAGTGAAATGGATAAAAATAGTGGAAGAAGCTTGAGAAAACAATTCTTAGGGACAAATATCCATCTTTTCCCGTAATCGAATTTACTTCATGTATTATAAATATTTCTGCTCTGATTTGGTATAACATTTGAAACATACATGTGCCCTGGCTCACAGCTGCATGAAACCATTATAATTCATCTTATTTTTAAAGGGATTTCTATTTTTCCCCACTTGGGAAATCCATTATCGTCTAGAATCATCACCCAGGGTGCAAAAATATTCCAATTAGATGAAATGTTCATCATAAATTAGGAGGCAAAAATTGTAGGCTGCATGAAAAACAAGTAGTTTCCAGTGTTTACTCTTAATTTTACTAGAAACCTCAAGATTTCAGAAATCCTGTATAAGCTGCATAACAGCTTCATTAAGAAAACATTTTATTTATGATAAATATTACACCAAAGAAAACATACAAAAGGGGTCAGGTTTATTCTAGTCCCCATTGACCTAACACCAGAATATTTCTCTAACAAGTAGTGCCATTCCTTAAAATTAAGTCACTGGTTAAGAAAGCGAGTCCTACGTAATTCGACAGAGTTAAACAGTATGGTAATTTATAAAATGGTGAAACATTTACCTGCTCAATATATTGTGGGAAACGGCAAAGAACTATCGAGTAAAGGTTCTGTGACTTGGTAGATTTGCCCAGGATAGGTCACATCTAAAAATCCAGAAGGAAACGAAAAACCCCAAAGTGGAGAAAAACAAAACAACAAGCAAGCAAGCAAGCAAGCAAACAAACAAACAAAACCACGAGAAAACAAGCTCTACTCTCTTCTTTTGCCTGCTGTTCTAATTTCTGCTATTTACCAACTAGACCCCGCTCTTCTTGTTGACCACCATACCCACTGTGCGTGGCACCAGCCTGGCAGATGCGAGGTGTTTGATAATATTTCCTGAATGAGTCAGTGAATGAATAAACGTGCATGTTAAAGGAATTTCCTTTCCTTTAGTTAGATGCTTTCCGCATCTAAGAAGATGGGCTGTTTTCCTTTTCTGTGTGAATTTTTTTTTCCACAGAAAAAGATGTAAGCAATAACAGAAATATCTCATTTGCATGCACTTGGCTTTTACTGTTGCACATTTAAATAGCTTATCTGACGTCTTTAGGACCTGGGATTAATGCACAGCACGCTTCTGTCTGGCTGCAATGCCAAGGGGGAGACAGATGACTGACAATAGGTTCTGAAGCTCCCCTCATCTTCCAAATGTCACTTCTCATGTCACTAGTCTGAAACTTACAACCACATCGGAAATCTGGAAAGCTCTGCAATGATACCTTTGCCAGGCTCATTTATTCCTTTAAATAACATCATTTGAGTCTCAGGCACATATCCGGTAATATGGTAACGTAGAGGAAAAAGGCAGCCTAGGTTTTCAGAGGATTTACAATTTAACAAAGACAATGAGACACAGTTTACAAAGTCTGTCGTTCAATGGAAAGAGAAGGGACCATCTCTCTTACTTTTAGGAATGACTTCCTGATTATGCTAGATTTAGGAAGACGTAAGTAAATACCAACACTTCCTTGATGGCATCATCAACTCTCCGTGTCTTCTAATCATGTGTCTTGGACTCCGTCCTCTTTCCCTCCATTTCAAGAACAGCACTATTATGTTCATCACACTCCAAGCCCAGAGCCAGGAAGCTGGAGACTGACTGGAAGGAGGCTGAGATTGGAAGGCCAAAGACCTAAGTTCAGGTTCTGCTTGTCTACTGGCTATTTGACCTAATGGAACTCTCCACACCCCTCTAGATCCCAGTTACTGAGTCTACAAAATGGTGATGACAGTGCTTCTCTCAAGGATTTTCTTCAAGTCTGAGCTAACTTATGCAACATGTCTCATATGCTACCCAAACCCCTCTAGGTACACATTTTCTCGGATCAAACATGGGATGACAAATGGGACCATAAAGACTGAACTGCATCCTGAAACCACTCTTTCTTTTAGTTGGAGCATGTCTTAAGTATTTTTTATGATCTTACTTCTTCCTCAGACCTGGCTACCGTGCATTTTGGAGACCAGAGATTTCCACGTTATTACTTCCTGCTTTGTGGCTCAATCTTGACTCCCACAACAGCCAGCATGACTCTTGAACCAAATGTAAAACCAAGTCATTTCGGGTTTTTCAGCAGCTCCCAATGAATAATTAAATACAACAAGAATACACGTTATTAGTCCAAAGGTTTTATTTCCAGTGGAGTCGCTAATCTTCTTTTTTCCAACGTATTAAAGAACTGCCACTCCAGGGAGGGAAAAAGAGCAAAACAAAAAAAGCAAACAAAAACAAAACATGTAACACACTCAGTTCTGTACCATTATCCTGCCTGTGAAATAATGACAGCAGGCTCAAGGGAACGAGCCAAGTGCCACCCTCCACCTCTCACAGAGAGCGCTTTGGTGGGGAGAGCTGGGGAGTGAAGCATTTCCAGAAAAAATGAAACCAATTATGCCCAGAGTAAATAAGACCCAGAAGTCTGAAATCATGCTATGCCTCCAGATTTTACTCCAGGCATAGTGGGATGCTCAGATTTGCAATTCTTCCTCGTGTTCTGGGCCTGTCCATGTGTAGGGAAATTCAATTACATCCAGTGCTTTCATTACTACCCAGTTACAGAGTACATTTAAATAACACATAAGAAAAGTTAATAACTGCTGGTTATTAACTCATGTTGCAAAAAATATATACCTTTATGTAGTTGTTAAAAGGAAAAATGATAGGAATTAATCCTTGGCAAGAGGCCATTTAGATAAAAACTAAAGAAAGTCTCTAATCAATTAACAAGAAATTATTAAAATCTACGATATACCAGGTACCACAAGAGGGAGGCTTATGGGCCAGGGGTAGTTCCCAAAGGGTTCTGAACTCTGTTTAGAAAGATCATTCTAGAAGCTGGCATGGAAGGTGAGTATGAAGATACAAGACTTCAGCAGGGAGCCAGTAAGACAAAACGGCAATAATCTACTTGAACAGATTAAAGGTAATGATCAAGGTTAAGGACATGTCATTAATGACATGACCATCCTTGTATTCACTCAAGCCAGTCATCTCTCTCTTCCTCAGAGAGAGCCCAGTTTATTTCAGTTCCAAGATAATTCATTCAAACTGCTTCTCCCCAGTGCCCTAAACACTACCTTAGTTCCATTTCTCCTTAAGTTCCCCAATTTTTATTTTTGTCTCATCTTGATTTTTTCACATTTGTTTTCTGGCAGGAAAATGATTTTTCTAAAATTAACTCCCATCATCTTTACTTAAAACACTTCCAAAATTCTTCAATGCCTTGAGGTTAAAGTCCAAACAGCTTCACAGGGCCGCTAGGGTCCCTAATGAACCAGCCCATATCTGCCTCAAGCCAAGATCATATTCAGCACTCCCCCGTTTTAGCCACACTATACTATTTTTGGTTCCCTAAAAAAGGCACACACCTTTATACACTTGTTTGCATGTCTCCCTCCACCTGGATTACTCTCCCACGTCCCCTTCCCTTCACTTGATTATCTAGCAATATCCAGTAGATCTTAGTGTAGATGCCACTTCCTCCAGGAAATTTTCCAGACCTGATTCCCACATATGTGTTGGTGACTCTCCCTTGTGTCCCCAGTATCCTCCCTGCGCCACCACCACCCGATCAAAATACATTCCAAGTGGCTTGGAAAGTGCCTGGTATTTATCTCTTCACCCCTCTTTTCCATCTCTAGACAGTAAACTCCTCAAGGACAGGACTCACGAGTGACTTGATTCTTGGGGAATCGCCATCACCTAGCTCCCTGCTGGGCATCTGATAGTGACTCAGAAAACACGTGCAGCCTGAGGCACTGAGAAGAGACAAGGTCTACAGTGGAGTTCTTGGGATGGCAGAGCGAGAGAAAGCCTCCAGGGAGACTAAGAGAAATGGACAAAAAGAGAACCACGACAGGACTGGCTTCAGGCAAAACAAAACAAAACAAACTGGTCAATGGCAAACAGTGTTCAGTGTCAGAGGAAAGGCAGATGAGACAAACGTGGGGGGGGGGGAGTGGGGGCGGGGTGCTGTTCTCCATTTGGCGGGAGAACAGCTCCTGGAAAGTGATGAGTGGAAGCCTTGGTATGCGGTTATTGAAAAGTGAGTGGCAGATTAATGAACATAGGGCAAGAAGACAATTCGGAAAAGTACAAATACACGGTGTTTGAAGGAAGAGGATAGCTGGAGGGGGGTGTCGGGGCAAAGAGGAAATATCTGTGTGTGCTTGTGTGCAGGTGTGTATGTGTGTGTTACAATTCCTTTTAAAGATCTCAACTACTGTGACTGGCAAAGTGGCGGGTGAGACCATATTCAGGTACAGAATAAGCGTTTATTGAATGAAAGATCTAAGTAACAAATGAATAACTGCATTCAGGCAGGAAATTTATCTGGTAAAAACAAAGCAAATTTCATCAATATAAAGTTATTCTAAAAAGGAACCCAACTTTACGTTTCAGAAGAGACCACTCAGCTCATAGTTCAAAATTTAATTAGCTGTCTGAGATGACGGTTTCCACCGTCTGTACCGTTTCACTATTACTGGGATAACTGTTTCCAGAGTCATCTCAAAACTTCCTTGCAGAAGGCCTCAGACTTTGTATGTGGTCCTCTAACCCCAACTGTTCATGTAAATAGCTTTGGCTTTCCATCCAGGAGTTAATGTCCCAAAGTCAGATGGGACACAGAATACATCAGGACACTGACACTTTTGAGAAAATAACAGACATTTCAGTTATAGATGCAGAGATATAGATAGGATCACATATAGATACTATCTAATCAGCAAAGAAAAGGGCATGTGAAAAAAATAATAAAAAAGAAAAGGGCAGGTGGACAAAAAGGGCCACATTTTTCTTTACAAATAGTTTTTTTTTAAGATTTTATTTGTTTATTTATTTCTCAGAGAGAGAGAGAGAGCACAAGCAGGCAGAGTCAGAGAGAGAAGCAGGCTCCCCACTGAACAAGGAGCCCGATGCGGGACTCGATCCCAGGACCCTGGGATCATGACCTGAGCGGAAGGCAGCAGCTTAATCGACTGAGCCACCCAGGCGTCCCTACAAGTAGTTTTTTTTTCAAGTTTCTATCAGATGTCAAGCTCTTTCAGGTGGCCATGTATTTACTTATGACAGTTTAGAGAATGCATTGAGGAAAATGGGTTCCAAATGTTAAATTACTTTTCATGAGACATATGCTTCTTATACAATTAACAATATATTCAGCATCAATAAGCTCTAATTTTGGAAACCTTCATCCACAAACATTAATCAGTTAGTGCTAAATTCAATTTCTATTTGGCTTCTTCTTTTCACACTCAACCCTCCAAGGCTATATATGATAAGGTATCTCAACAATATTAATTTACTTACTGTGAGAGCAGATTATATTCCTAGAAAAAAAATCTGTGCAATAAATATACATGCATATAAGCCAAATTAAACTTTCATGAAAAAATAATTTTCTTATGAAAGACTGCATTTCTGACCAAGCACCTGATCTTCTACTGTCCGCAGGAATGCACAAAATCCTTTACATAATCAAATTACAAATAATATTTCAGTATAAATCAAAGCTTGTCATACTGCATATATAGAAAAACACATGAAGTTAAAATATAGTGCCTACAGGGAACTGAGAAATCTGGCATGACTTTTTTCAAGGGGGCCACTGCTGGGTAGAACAATCTTTCATGTGTAGAGTGTCCCATAATTCTAGGCTTTGGCTGTCAGTACCCCACTGGCATGGTGACAACAAAACCTACCCACACATTATCCAAATGCCTCCTAGGGAAGTACTGCTTCCTTTTTTGGAGAAGAAACTTTAGCCTAGACAAAAGGAATTGCTCACATTTACATCACTAGACCATGATGGTGCCCGGTCTTGAACCCTGGTCTCCAGAAAGCCAGTGCAGCCAAGGGGATCTAACAGAGAATATCAGTGTAATAGACTCATCTTCTAGTCTGAGCCTTACTCTTGCTGCATTAGGCAATTCATTCATCAAGTATTCTCTAAGCTGAGGGCTAGTCATCACTTCAACCACTCACAATTCCCTTGTCCATTTATTCATACCCTCCTCCATCTCAATCTTGGATGATATACCTCAACCCTACTGAATACGGGCCCCTCTCCTTGAAGACAAGGTAGGAGTCAGCACAAATCCAGGGCCTCCAGTGGAGCAGCCCTATGTCACCATCCCTAGGCTCCTGGAGTTCACACTTGGTCCTTTCCACACCTGTCTTGCCCACTCAACAGGGGGCGTCTTCCTTCTGGTTTCCTTCTGCCCCACCCACAAAGGAGTCTGTCTCTCTCCATCGTGGGAGTTTCACTACTTCGCTACAAATTATGAGAAAGGCATTTCTCTTTCCTCCCCATCTCTCCCATTCTTCTCTTTCTTTGTGTTTATCTTATCACATCTCTGGCATTGGACTGAACAGCAGGAGAACCAGAGAGAACCCTCGGTCTCTTTTCCACCAAGTGGAATAAGCCTCAGGGGTCTCCACTAATGCTGGGATTGTGCAGGTTTGGGGTGGATAGTTCATCCTCCTTCCTTGCTACTTAAGTCTGAGAGTTTTTGTCATAATCCATTATTCAACTATAGATAAGACATTTTCTGGTATCTGTTGTGTTTTTTTAATATCATCACATGAGAAAATTTAAGTCAAAAATCTTGATTTCAAGTGTCCCTCTTGATTTAATTTTGACATTTATTTTACAGAATGGGGAAAGTCACAACTCTGGAGCCACTCATCTCAGAGTAATCCCTCCATATCTGTAAGTTAGAAATTCAAATTCAATAGGAAACCTACACCAGCTTCGAGACACTTCATGCTTACCCGGATGTAGGCATCCTGGTGGTGCTTGGCGAAGTAGAGCATGTTGTCCAGGGCTAACATCCCAGGAGGCGTCTGGGTGAAGTCCATGGCGGGATTGACATGATTCTGTGACGAAAACAAAATGTTTGATCAGGTTAATTCTCTTTCCAGCTCCAAATAATCAAGGAGCATGATTTTCTCTCTCCATGTGAACCTTCTGGGGTGCTGGTGGGGGCTTCTTTCTATAGGTGCAGATTTCCAATCTGGGGTTAGGAAACTCAACTGAAGAGTGAAATATAGGATTATTCCTAGACATAGGGCCCTGTGGGGAAAAGAAAAAAGATGTAAAAACTGCCCTTCAGGGAGCTGTGTGGTTAGTGGAACCAACAGCACTCGGGGCGGAAGATCTGGGATGAGGCCACATCTCTGGCATTCATCCTTCTGCACTTTAACTTCCTCATCCTCATGAGTCAGGGATAAGGACGGCCAGACCCGCCCATGGACTTCATGACCTATCCAGGCTTACACCATCTGCCGACCTCCGAGGACAGACACTTGATACAATTCAGGAGTGTACACGGTCCTGACATCAGCCTACTGCCAGGCAGTGTTCTGGCTTTGGGGTCACTACACACAGGGCTGAGAGCCACAGAGACAAAATAATAGCTACAAACAAGCCCAGCAAATTCTCCATATTCAAGATCATTCATTAAAACCACAAGATGGCTGCTCAGAGCTGCGAACCGCTCTCCACCATTAATCATTAAAAATGATCACCAAGGGGCACCTGGGTGGCTCAGTGGGTTAAGCCTCTGCCTTCGGCTCAGGTCATGATCTCAGGTCCTAGGATCGAGCCCTGCATCGGGCTCTCTGCTCAACAGGGAGCCTGCTTCCTCCTCTCTCTCTGCTTGCCTCTCTGCCTACTTGTGATCTCTCTGTCAAATAAATAAATAAAATCTTTAAAAAAAAAAAAAAGATCACCAAGATCTGTCCCGAAAATTCAAATCTAAATGGTAAATGATTTAAGTCTTTTTTTTTTTTTTTGCTGAAAAAGAAACGTTAAAGAGATAATAAAGAAAACTGCTTTTGCCTCATAGCCCAGGTGATTTGTATGCAGCTACATTATTTTTGTTTTGTTCCTGAATATGTCTTAATAAAAACGCTGAATCTCTGATTTACCAGGGAAATTTGGGTTCACTGCGATTTTTTCTAATTCAAGTACAGGGAGGCCTTCTTGTTCACTTGTTCAAGGTTCAAACAACTGACACTTTTCTACATTATTGAAGCATACTTAAACTGTCTTTTCCATTCTGCTTTGAAAAAGAAATTATGAGATAATAAAGGACATCTACAATTATACGACTACTGGCCCATTTCAGTTTCAAGAGCTTCTCTGTCCATATCTCTGTATCAAGTTGGGTCAGTGCAGTGACTTCAATATTTTATTTTAGCATTTTATTCTGATTAATTTAAGATGTTGGAAAGATTTGGGGCACCTGGGTGGCTCAGTCAGTTAAGTGTCTGCCTTTGGCTCCAGTCATGACCCTGGGGTCCTGGGATCAGGCCCTATATCGGGCTCCCTGCTCTGCAGGGGAGCCTGCTGCTCCCTCTGCCTGCTGCTCCCCCTGCTTGTGCTCTCTCTTTCTCTCTCAAATAAATAAATAAGATCTTTAAAAAAAAGATGTTGGAAAGATCTTTTTCCTAACCCAAGTTAGGATAAGAAAGGTATATCTCTTAAATCGAATTATAACAAAAATGAAAATCACTGGGCAGATCAAATGTAGTGGGGTTCAGCCTTCATCTGATACTCACTGGAGTAAGAGGGTCAGGCTTGAATTCAAGAACAAGGGGATCAAAAGGCTGGAAATAAATGACCAGAGATTCTGTCTAAAAAGTTAACTTGTAAAGAAAGGTTTCAGGACAGCTTTCGCTCTTTAGAAGAGAAGAGTGGAATTCCTCCATTATACCTAAGTTGATTCTTTTGTCTTTGATATGCTAGATTTTAACATTTTAAAGTCACATTTTACAAGTTGGTATTTGCTAAGTACTTCCTGAGGGCCGGCACACGCCGCTGCTTTACACGCATTCTCTAATAATAACGAGGCGCTGGACATTATTGCTATTGTCCCCGGTTTTATGGATGGGAAACTGCCACTAGGATGAGACAAGAAGCTCGCCCGGGGCCTCCCAGCGTGGATTTGGCAGAGCAGGCAATGGCTTGTTTGGACAATATGTCTCAGCATGCTTTTGTTCCTACATTGTTCCCTACCCCCGGCTTATAAGTCGAATGCATTTATTTTGGTACTGCTAGTGCGCAGACTTCACATAGCCTGAGAAAAGTGTATTTGAGAAAAATCCAGGCTAATCAATATTAGCTGCTACGAACACAGCCCAGCCAACAATGGAGAGTGTGCCAGATGTAAGCGAGAAAAACATGACATTTACTTCAGACCTATTTCTAGCATTGGCCTGAGTCCATTCCCAAAATAGACACACCAAAAGGAAATCAAATGACAAAAAATTAGTTCCTCCGAATCCAGTTCGAATAACCCCGCAGAGTTCTGTCAGGGAAGCTGACCAGGCAGCAGGTCCCCACAGCTCAAGAGTCATCTGTCTTGTGCCCACTGGGCTCCCAGGATCCACGCGGAGCCTCCTATCAGACATCCCCCTCCTTGGGCACACATGGAGGGTATCATATAGGGTCTTGCTGCTCTCAGGAGGTCTCACGGTTAAGAAATCACGTGATTTATTTTCAGGATTCTTTTAAAGAGACCGACAGCTCTTTGGCAAATAGTCCTGATACAGTAAGTCCTGCTCCTCGTCAGGCATTTTATAAAGTGCCTTGCATAAGCCAACGCTTAATTCTCATAAAACTCCCACTACGTAGGAGTTATCATCTTGCTCCAAAAGACAAGGAACCGGGCTGGGTAGCTGGGGAGCTTGCCTAAAGTTGCAGAGTCCAGGATGAGGCAGAGCCCGAATCTGAACTCAGAGCTCGGGCTTTTAACCAGGACTTTAGTGCTGAGTCATTGGTCTCCTGGACACTGCTGGGAATTTCCCAAAGATGACCAAGGCAGGCCCTCATCAGCTGTGGTTCTGCTCAACCAACGTCATCTGCTCTGGCAACATGGGTCTGCAATCCATCCCTTTTAATAAAAGCTGTAATTTCTCCATCTCCCAGACATAACAGACCCAAGGCGCTCTCGTGTTCAATAAACCATGCCCTATTGTCTCCAACAAGCAGGCTCTTACTGAACAGAAGCCAATTAGAAAATTGTCTTTGATTTCCTATGACTTGTCTTAAATTATAAAGCATCACTGCATTTTAGATGAAAAAAAATTATTTTGTATTTGTGGGGGAACTATGCACAGTCTCCCTCTTCCTCTCTTTTAACTTCAGGTTTCATTTTCCCAGTCTGGCTCTCCTTGAAATGCTTGTTCCCTCTTTCTGTTTTGATTTTAATAGTCAGTGAAATGATTTTACAACCGCAGATTTTGATAATGAAAAAAAAAAGTATACAAATTACATGCCGAAACATTTGAAAGCTTTCTATGCTGTGACAAAAATACTCTGAGAATCCAGCAAGGCCAACAGCTTCCCTACTCCTTATTTATGAGATGCTCTGGATACAGATTTATTTTCTTTTCTTGTTCCATGTGATTTTTTTCCACCTGTCTTGAAATGGAAGCTGCAAGAGCTTTGATGAATAGCTTGAAATTTTCCCTTGTTTTACTGCAAAGCCTGTGTACCCCTGCACATCCTTCTGAGATGCCATTGGTTAGTGCCCATAGAAGCGCCACTCCGTGAATCACATCAGACAGCTCTGGGCCCCCAGAGAAGGGGATAGAGTCTGCCTCCCTTTCCAAAGCACCGGGCTTTATCACTTTGGGAAAAATGGTACCAAGCCATTGAAGAATGTACAGTTTATTTTATAGTGAACATTTGGGGGGGGGGGTGTTTGGGTATACAGTTCCCAGAGATCTGCTTCTCTTCTGTTGCCCACATGCTAGCTTTTTAGCTGAGTTACTTCAATCACACATCCAAGGAAAGATTCAAGGCCCGAGACGGAGAAGCTTACAACCTGTTCGAGGCCATACACCAAGGCCACTGGTCAGCTGGGATGGCCTTCAGATATTAGCTAGGCTGGCAGCCTTACTTTATAGATGAGAAAACAGTACACCGGTAGAGAGCAATGATGCTCGAACTGGAGCAGCCATTTAAATCTCCCAGAGCGCTTGTTAAAACACCATGTCCTGGTCTCACCCCATAGTCTCTGATTCAGAAGGGTTGTAATGGCTCTGAGACTCTGAATCTCCAACTAATTCCCAAGTGATGTGGATGCTGCTGGATGGGGACCATCCTTGGAGCCCCACTGGTGGCTGAAAGGCTCATTTCAAATAACACAAGCAATAGCAGAATTAAGATCTAGAATCCAGACCCACTGCTTCCTCAAATCCCATGCCGCTTCTGCTAAAGCACACTGTGAATCCACTGGTTCCAACACACAAATGCATTTTAAATATATTCACTGTTTGTCTGCTTTGGGCTTTGGGCTTCTCATTGAGAAAACAGACTCCTTGATACAGAAAAAAAAAAAGTAATTTTAATTTAGAACCCTCTCACTTCTTCTATTGCTCAAATTTCCGACGAAAATAAGATGTATTAGTACCTCTACTACACTCCTCAGGGAAGGTAGGAAACTGTCATCAGTCAATATTTTCTACTCCTGAATGCTTCCTGGTTAGGAAAGCAGGGCCAGCACTAGCCTGAATGATTTTTAAATGATCTGTGTTTTTCAATTACCAATGCCATGCTAGTCCTTCATTAGTGTGGTTAATAAAGAGATGATTACAATAATGCTTGCCAGATGGCATATTGTGGGGAAAGCCTTTGAGAATTTAGGAGTTAATATTTGTGCTATACGAGTGTCTACATTTGCTGCACAAATATAGCATTAAAAGCAACCTTTAAAACAAATCACAATGAGTGAATATTCAGTCCACGGAAAGCCCTCTCAAGATATTTCATGAGGCTGGTAGTTTAAGGTCAGGTTCTCCAAGGGGAGGCAGTGTTCCGTTGGTACAGTAGACCACTTGGGAGCTCTGTCATACTACATATACCTCCCACTCCTCACCTCCCACCCAGGAGAAAGGACTACGTGGGCATTTCAACAGGCTCCTTTGAGGTGCAGTTATCAACCTTGGATGTACCTGAAAATCCCCTGGGGAGCTTTGAAAAAATCCTGAAGTCCAGGCTGTACCCCAAATATGTTCAATGAGAAACTGTGGGTAGGAAGCAAGCAACTGGACTTTTAAAGCTCCCCAGATGATCCGATGTCTAGCCACAGTTGAGAACATGTTCCTAAATCAGTGGGTCTCGAATCTCGAGAGCGAACAGAATCTCCTAGGGGCTCTGTTCCAACAGATCATTGCCCCTTCCCCACTCTGGTTCGGATTCAGTAGATCTGGAGGCCTGAGAATGTGCATTCATACAAATTCCCAGGTGCTGCTGAAGGTTGCTGGGCCATACTTTGAGAACCACTGCTCTAATGCACAGTAATCCAATGTGAGAGTGTGTTAGGGACTTACATCACCAGCCAAGGGAGTTGGAACCTTGATTCCCTGTACAAGGGTTTGGTTATGCAGTAACTCTTAATTAAAATGCCTGCTCTATTGGATATCCATCAACAGATGAATGGATAAAGAAGATTAGGTGTACACACACAATGGAATATTACTCAGCCATCCAAGAAATGAAATCTTATCACATGCAACGATGTGGATGGAACTAGAAGATACTACGTTAAGTGAAGTAAGTCAGTCAGAGAAAGACAATTATCATAGGATTTCACTCGTATGCAGAATTTAAGAAACAAAACAGAGGATCATAGGGGAAGGGAGGAAAAAATAAAACAAGATGAAATCGGAAAGGGAGACAAACCATTAGAAACTCTTAACTATAGGAAACAAACTGAGGGTTGCTGGAGGAAGGGGGTAATTGGGTGACCGGCATTAAGGAAAGCATCTGATGTTATGAGCACTGGGTATTATACACAAATGCTGAATCACTGAGCTCTATCTCTGAAACTAATAATACACCAAAAATTAATTACCTGAATTTAAATAAAATAAAATAAAATAAAATAAAATAAAAAAGAACTGTTTGAATTAGGCTCAGATTTCCACAGGGTCTAGGTTAGGACTTGAAATGAAAAAGAAAAGAATTGTGTCAAAAAGAAATGTCAAAATCTCATGCAGCTGATGTTTAACTAAATACGTACAAAACATAAAACCACGGTGATAATCATCTGTTACTCAAGAAGAAAGAAAGAAAGCAGCAGCAGCAGCAGCCTGCTCTAGGTGGGCTATGCAGCCTCAGCACTCTGTCACTGGCTACTTTGCACATTTATATAAGGAGGCTCTCGATAGCATTCGACTTTGTGATCCCCAACACAGACCAACGTTCCAAAGAGTCCCAGAAGCAGCTTCCAGAAATCTTTGGATTCTGGCCCTGATCTCTCTCCATTAAATTCAATAAAAATCAACAGTTTGGATGAATCCAGAGAAGGCACCCTATCAAATCTTCCCTACAAATGGGCAAGATGGCGAATATGCTGAGAAGCAGGAAAAAAAAAAGTCTGTGACCAGCTGGGACTGGTCCTGGTGGGCATCATGCCAGGCACTCCAAATGTGGGATTTCATTTAATCTTCCTGACTACCCAGCGAAGCGAGTGCTATGAATGAGATCAATGTTATTCATCTCTTCCTACAGACGAGGGTCGGAACCCCTCACTCATGCACGATCATGGCTAGTAAGTGGCAGAGTCACCACTTCCATTCTAGAGCTCTTTTTTTTCCTACTTAGGTTCAAAAGGTCTTTGGAGAATAGGAAGATGGGCCCCATTAGCAAGAAGTTTAATCAGAAAAATGTAAAGTCCTGTAAAAATTTTTTTAAAAATTCAGGCACACGTCTAGAGAATGAGGGAAATCTGGCTTATGAATAATTCATCAGAGCCCAGCTCCTCATCATTAAAATTTGATTCTTTTAGGTAAAAACACAAAAGATCTGCATGAAAGAAACACCCAGTAAGATGCTAATGGTAAAAGACAGTAGATTCTCAACCACCTCGGTTGCCCACCGTAGCTCCCTTTCAGGGACACCTGCTCTCTTCCTTGCCTGGCCTCTCTAATAAATTTGCTGGTCTTTGTCATTCTCTTCCCCCAACTGCTGCCTCCTGCCCTTCAACCTGGCTGCCTCCCCTGGTTTGGCAAGTCCACACTCATCATTTGGATAACGCCTCTGGCTTAACTGAGCTCTACGACCATCTGCAACCACCTACTGGCACTGAAGGGACCCCCACCCTGGAACTGTTTCGAAACCCAGGACAATTCCAGACCATGGACAGTATCAAGAACTAGGAGTCGGAGTTGAGAGCAAGTCCAAGAAGAATCCTGTTCACGTGGCAGTCAGAAGCCTCTGACATGCTGGGTTTCATTAAGAGGAGCACAGCAAGAAGAACAAAGGAGGTTCCACTGACTGGTCCCAAGTCAGGCCCCATCTGGACACAGTGCACAGTTCCAGCACGCACGGCGAGCCAGCTCCTGACACACAGGAAATCATGCACACAAAGGTGGCCAGAAAGAGGCATAAATGTCTGAACAGAAGGCGTAACGGAAAAGTTGGGGGGAGGGAAAAAACTAATTTGGTTATTTGGCCCAGGGAGAAAAGAAAGGGTTGTGTGGTTTGGTTTTGGAGCTGGGATGGGCGTTGTGTGTTGAACTACTCCTACTGTCTTGAGGCATCTGAAGGATGAATATTATTCTGTGCAGCTAAAAGAAAATAGGATTAGCTGAGAAGTTCCTGTCCTTAGTAATCCTGAGACGGGGGCGGGCGCCTAGGTGGCTTAGTCAGTTAGCATTTGCCTTGGGCTCTGGTCCTGGGATAGAACCCCACATTGCCTCAGGCTCCCTGCTCAGCAGGAAGTCTGGGGAGTCTGTTTCTCCCTCTCCCTCTGCAGCTCCCCACCCCCACCAGCTCGTGCTCACCTGCTCTCTCTCTCAAGTAAATAAATAAAATCTTAAAAAAAGGGGGGAAAAAAAAGAAAGAAAAAAGGACTGAGACAAGGATTGGCTATGCAGTAGGACCATGGAAATAATGAAAGGGCAGAGGATTGGAGCCATGACCTCTCCATGCCTCACAGCCCCTGGTTCATTCTTTTTTTTTTTTTTTTTAAAGATTTTATTTATTTATTTGACAGATAGAGATCACAAGTAGAGAGGCAGGCAGAGAGAGAGAGAGGAGGAAGCAGTCTCCCCGCCAAGGAGCCCGATGCAGGGCTCGATCCCGGACCCTGGGATCATGACCTGAGCGAAAGGCAGAGGCTTTAACCCACTGAGCCACCCAGGCGCCCCTACCCCTGGTTCATTCTTCCTCTCATCAAATAAGGTTGGCTCTCTACTCCTGCACAAGGCACATGGGGCCTGACATAATCAGTTTCACCAGGATGAATTTAACACAAAACGGTATTTGAATTACTATATCATACACCTGAAACTAATATAACACTGTATGTTCACTATACTAGAATTTAAAAAATAAATAATTTTAAGAGGCATTTTTAAAGGAATAAATAAATAAATAGTAATGGCTTTCAAAAAACTTCAGTCTCAAGAGTTATCGGAAGTCTTCACAATAATGCTTTGAAACACACATTACACGAACACACACACACACGCACACACACATTCATAAATAACTCCATGTGCGCACACAGTGGACAATCACATCAAAAATTCTGGATTTAAGGCAAATTTCCTTAGTTAAAAAATAACGTCCTTTTTAAAAATTACTCTTAAGAGGTCCAAAAAGGGCATGCAATTGCCATGTACACAATTCAGAAAAATCTGGGTTTCTTCTCACTTCATTAACCTGAGCAGGCAGAGTTGAGCCTTCCTGAATAAAAGGATAAACGTTGAGTAGTTTATTTGGAATGTTGATTCAACAGTCAACACAAAGAATTACCATAAAAACTCAATTAAAAAAAATGCCTTGAGAATAAATTTCCTTTAAAATGAAGCTGGTTATGGTTTAAAAAATAAAAGCCTCCATGAATAATGAAATAATGCTGTCAAGGTTTATAAAGATATCTGCAATTTTTCTATGGCGCTGAGCACACACGGGATTCTGCACAATCCAAGCACCACGGCTCGTGCTTGTGACTCGCCGCTGGTTCTTCCCACCTTGTTCAGGAGCCACTTATCTCCCCTCCCGTTACTTGGAACAGGACATGAACTAGCCGCAGCCATGCACGGCAGGTATCTCCGTCTCTCTTCATCACCCATGCCCAGCAAGAGCACAGGGTGAAGGTTGGCCAAAGGACATACAGCACGGGCCCCCTTGGCTCCAGAGCACGCCTAGCTCATGGGTCAGGAGGCCCAGACCTCAGACTCAGCACAGCTCTGCAAGTTCCTTTGGAAGGGAGCGCTTTGCCATGATGAATCCAAGAGCTGAAGAAGCTGCAGCTGCTACAGACAGATTCCCAGGAGGTCAAAGGGAGGCAGGGGCCCCTGTGTGGCCACCCTAGCCTCCTCCCGACCTGGTGCTGCATGGCCCTACGGCAGAGATGGGAACGGTGGGAACGGCACGGATGGTGGGAGCCAGCACAGCCCGCACTTAAAGGGTGCCGAGGGCTATTCTGAGCCTCAGGTTCCCACAGCCCAGAGGCCAGACTGAGTCCACCACTTACTTTCACACAGTTGTGTGTTGAAAGGAAAGTTTTTTTTTTTTAATCAAAAGAGGAATAATAATCTGTGACATGTGAAAATTACATGAAATTCACACTTCAATGCATAAAGCAAGCTTTATTGGAACACAGCCATGCTCATTTATTTACACATTTTGTGGCTGCTTCGGCATATGGTCTGCAAAGCCTGAAATATTTACTACCTGGCCCTTTGCAAAAAGAGCTTTGCCTTCCCCGATTCTATGCATTCTGTCCTCATGGTGACGCTTTGAGTTAAAAAAAAAAAAATCAGTCCCTCCTTCATATAAGTTAAAAAGCTCAACTAATGAATAAATGCTAATATTTTGTTCCCTGGACAACACCATAACCCCTTTGTAAATGCTCATAAATATTGTGATTATTTTAAAGATTCCCAAGGACAAATTCTGTTATGTTGAACAGAATGTTTTCAGGAGCTTTAGCTCCCGACTCCATGCCCCACCCTAGCGACTTTGGGCCCCTTCTCCCTTCCCTACTAAAGACAAACCTTGTGGAAGGCATTTAATACATTCGGGTGTAGAAGCCTGCTTGTAGTTTGGTATGTTAGGAACCTGCACTGTGGCTGGTAAGTGTTCTCCTTCCTTCCTTCAATGCAGCTCTTGTAAATGGCAAAGTCTGGCTTTTAAACTTGGAGACCATGAAAAATAAATAAATAAATAAAATGATAAAACAATTAATTAATTTGGAGACTATGGTCTCTTCTCCCCAACAGAGTAAACAGAATTGTTATATCTCTTTTAAAGATGATGAAACAGAAGTATAGTGAGCGTAAGTATCTTGCCATGTTCATACAAACATTTTGCTGGGATTTGAACCCAATAGTCCTGATCTCATGTTCTTAAGCAGTATTCTAAAAAGAGAAATGGGTAACCCACAATGGGGGAAAAAAAAAATCATCTGATAGAATATTACACAGCCTTTAAAAATCATGTTCATAGAGTACTTAGGTACCATAAGTGAAAAACACAGGAATTTAAAATGTATGTTATAGTCTGTGTAGAATTTCTATAGTAGCATGTGTTCCTTGGCAATGTGTATTTTATCTAAAGTATGCTATATATTTTTATCGCATATAGTATATATGTGTTAGCAATATCAAGATACAGACAGCATGTAAATGCTTTTAAAAACTGGAAAGAAATCTACCCAAGTATTAATAGCAATTATTTATAGCGGTGGGAAGGTGGGAGACTTTTTTTTTAACTGTCCACATATCTTTCTAATTTTCTCTAAAGAAAATGCATTGATTTTTACTTATATTTGATTAGAGGTGTGCCCATTGTTCTCTAGCAAAAGAAAACAGAAGTCATTTTGCAGAAGAACATGAGAAACAGTTTGAATTCTTATCCAGGACGCTGTTCTGAACACTTTGCTGAAGCCTTCCCTCTAAGTAGGAATCCCGCTATGCCAGAGGGACACATGGGCAGAAAGGCTCATCTCCACCTGCCCAGGTGAGTCCTGTGTAGGCAGGTGTGTGGCTGGATCCTACAGACAGCATTTCAGACACTGTGGGATGGGAAGGGTTTCATTCAGATGGAAGAAGCCCAGAACAGGTCCTTTCTGATCCAAATTCTCAGGCCCTAGGGCAAACTCAGGTCATGAGGCCTCATGAACTTGGGCCATTTCAGGGTGTTCGATCTGCCTGGCAGACCAGGGTACAGTCCTTTGGGCTTAAAGGGACCCCCCCCACACACACTCCACTCCTTTATTCTAACCTTTTAAACCAGTACCTCTTAGAGCCTGACAGTTCGCACCACACCTCACAGTCTGTGGGGGGACAACTGGGCAATCCTGGGCCAGTGTCAGGTGATGGCTTGTAAATGGTGTCAGTTGGACAACTATATAATCTTTTTTTTAAAAGATTTTATTTATTTATTTGACAGATCACAAGTAGGCAGAGAGGCAGGCGGTGGGGGGGCAGGAAGGAGACTCCCCGCTGAGCAGAGAGCCTGATGCGGGGCTCGATCCCAGGACCCTGGGATCATGACCTGAGCTGAAGGCAGAGGCTTTAACCCACTGAGCCACCCAGGCGCCCCCAAATATATGATCTTGATGGGACCTATCACCAGCTCGAAAGTTCTCTGTACTGTAAATGCTCAGGGTTTCCCAAACCTATTGTGTTGAACCACTGAAACAGCTGACACCCAACCATTTATGACCTACAAAAATGGAATTTCACATGGTTCAACCTAAGAACAATTGAGCTTAAATAGATGTACTCACCCCCCAGTGATGTTGAAAGTTATTGAAAGGAGATGCTTTCTAGAGAATAAATTGGAAGCAACTCCAAAGGGAATGAGCTAGAGCTGAGGATAAAAAGACCAGGGGATGTGTCACAGATCTGGTTTGAAAATCAGTACTGAAATTACTTTTTTAAATAAACTTTCAAAAGTACATCTTGTGACACACGGCCCTCTGCGATGAAATCAGCCAGTACCAAGGAGAAATCAGCTTCCCTCCTGGGTGCCACTCATCACAGCCAGTAGAACTGTGGGCAATCCTTTGGTTTGGTTTCACCCATATAAATCTGCCCATCTGGAGACAGAGTGACCGTGACTCTCTCATTCCTGAGAATGAGAATCTGAAAAATCAGAATTTGAGACCACTACCAACCAGAGAGGCAATAAACTCTGAAAGAGGATGAGAACTATTGGAAATGTTAGGTAAATAGCATGTGAATACCAAGTTGCCCCTAACCTTAGCAAACAGATTAGATGGAATTAAAAACTACTATGTTGGAAAAAAAAAAAAAAACCCTCTTGTTTGTCCTTGTCCTTGTGAACCTCCTGTGCGCTAGGAACCTTGGCCAGAAGCCCCCCTCCACACACACATGGGAGGTTCTAAAAGGTTCTCAGAGGGTTGAGGGCAAGAGAAACTGGAAAGGACTCCTGAAAGTCTAACTTATTTTTTGGTAGTTATTTTATAAACATTGACCTCCCATAATAACTGGGTGCTTTGGTAATTATGCTGCCCAGAGAAATAAGTTTAAAAACATATGTACAGCTTTAAACTGATCATGTTATCACAAAATGTATTTGTGAAGAAAATTTTACTTGAAATGTCCACAACCAGTTTCTTGAAGTACAAAAAAATACACAGGGAAACAACAACATCTGTACCATGACAGAACCAAGGAGAGGGGACAGACCGGGAACAGGGCTGGATGTCAAATGAACCTGTGATGTCTGGTTTTCTTACTAGACCCCTTTCCAAAATAAAGATGCTTGAAGAAAATAGAACCAAAGGTTAGTCGCTGTTAAATCTGTGTGCGTTTGTACACGAATGCCTTTCAGATTGTTATTTTTCTCTAATGAAAATATTCCATAATTAAAATTTAAATGCAGAAAGTCTACATTTTATTAATCTTATTTGACCTCAGCAAACTAAAGTAGGTTAATAACTTCAGGACTTTGCCCCTTAAATATTATAGAATAATACGACGTAAGATCAAAAGTAGTTATTGCCAGAAATGCAAATGGGTATTTCCTCTGCTACTACTTTCATACTGATTATGCTATCTTTCTCCTCGGCTGTAGGCTGACATGTAAAGGACAGAAATATATTTTCAACAACAAAGGAGGAAGGAAAATATTAAAGACGACCCTCAGAGATCAGGTTTCATATTACCTTTTCGTGAAATTCAGTAGTCTCCTCTGTTTCTCTTAGATAAGGAATATTAATAAGAACATTTCAATCCTCCACAAATGAACCTTTCTTGAACAGACTCAGTGTGTATAGGGGCAGTTTCTGTAAAACCATTCTGAACGTATTCCTATAAAATCCTCTCTTGGCTCCAAAAGAGCATGATTTCCTCTCCTATTTCCCATTTTCTAGTCAAGGATCATTTTCTTTTTCCTTCAGCACCCTGACGTGAAGGAGTTGTGCCGACTTCTCACGTGTCGAACAACACACAGAGGGGGCAAGCTGGGTCTGCCCATTCACAAAGTGCTCG
Organism: Meles meles; assembly: GCF_922984935.1. Lineage (NCBI taxonomy): Eukaryota > Metazoa > Chordata > Mammalia > Carnivora > Mustelidae > Meles > Meles meles. Next base: position 41,491,687 of record NC_060075.1, on the reverse strand, counting down.
TTTTTCATCTGGAAAGCTCACAGAGGTAGTACACCACCCTCAGCAGCCTTCTGTGTATGGGGTGGGAAGGGGAAAAAAAATCAAGGAAGAGCTCAAAGGAAGTACAGATGTCCCTGGCCCCAAAAGATCCCAGAAAAGCCCACCCCAGGAGTCCGGTGCTGGGAAAAAGACTACTTGGGTCTTGTGCCCACCCTACTCATGGGGCCTATAAATGGCCTCTGAATGCTCCACCTCACCTGGCTCCTCACATGTGGGAAAGACTCTAGTCCTTCAAGCCTGACAGGACTTCATCAGGAAAGATCCTGACTAACCAACCGCACAGGGCAAGACAAGCCCATGCCAGGGGCAGCAAGGCATGGGGATAAGCAGCCCAGGCTTGGAGAGTTAACCCCGGTTCCCATGCAATCTTCCATGTTAGCTGGTGTTCTTAAAAAAAAAAGGTCACCTTCCTAAAATCCACTTCTTCACCCATGACTGTATAGGTATCGCCTCTCTCATTGGCCTGCTGAGAAGCTCCAATGACATAACATATAGAAAGCACCTTGAACAGAGCAGAGCCTAGCAGCAAGTAAGCCCTGTCTGAGGGGTTCTGTCAGAGCTCTAAGTTAAGAAATCCTAGTCTGTATTCTAGGCCTGGTTGCCCTCAGGACATCAACTGACCTTGAGTTTTAGGCTTCAGCCATCGCTGATGTGAAGTCTGGCTCCCTCCCTGGTCACATGGTTCTGATTCCCTGGGCTCCTCTCAGCCCACACTTACTCGTGGATCTCCCCAGCACCGTGCTCACGAGGCCTCCTTCCCGACGCTGCAGAACCGTCTCCCCACCCCAGGATCGGACATCAACTAACTAAAGAATAAACAGTCCCCCAGGGATCCTGGAGGATATTCGACCTTCTCTGTCTTCCTGCATTCAAGCACGGAAATGTTCAGTCTCCCACTGGATGGTGACTTGTTCTATTTATAACGACTTCTGGCAAGGAATATTCAATAGCTTTTCTCATTTTTCACTCATTTGTACGTTCAGCAACATTTTACCTGACTTCCAGGTGCTAAGTTACATAAGGTAATGCAGCATTGTACTTGGGGTTTGCTGCCACTTCCAAACGGCTTGGGGCTACCAAATAAGGGATCCATGCACTGCTACAAGACATAGGAATTTTCTCTTCACTGATTTGTGCGTGTTTCACTGATCGACATTCACTGTGAAGGCTGCTGCTAAGGCATTCTGGAAAGCCCTGAAGTAGTCAAATAAATAGATATCCGGTTAAACATGATGTCATCACCCGCACCGTCCCCATACAGGGAACATCTGCTAATGGATAAGGAGGCAGACAGAGGAAAGGGAGAGAGGGTGAAAAATGGGACTGATGGAGGAAGGAGAGAGATAATCAAAGAATAATTGTGGGGGGAGCATCTGAACTAAGTGAATTTAACGTCTGATACTCCCTGAAGGACAAGGGTGTTAACTCCAGGGAAACTACACGCATGGATGAAAGTCTAGAAAGGCCCCTCCAAGCGGCGCCTGGGTGGCTCAGAGGGCTAAAGCTTCTGCCTTCAGCTCAGGTCATGATCCCAGGGTCCTGGGATCGAGCCCGCGTCGGGTTCTCTGCTCAGTGGGGAGCCTGCTTCCCCCTCTCTCTGTCCCTGCCTGCCTCTCTGCCTACTTGTGATCTCTGTCTGTCAAATAAACAAAATCTTAAAAAAAAAAAAAAAATAGAAAGCCCCCTCCTGGTGCTAAAGGAGTGAACACCAGCATCTGTCTCTGTGGACACCCTTGGACCCCAAGACTCCTCTCCTAGAAAAGCGCTCACGATTCTCTCTACAATTCCGGCCCTGGCTAGAATCCCACAATTCCTTACACAAGCCCAGTTCCAGCACCCGAAACTTTTTCATCCACACAAATGGAATCATTTTACTCACATCGTGAGAAACTCACGTCGGAACCACCAGATGAAGGCTAACTCATGCACAGCCTCGACAACCTACTTTTGTACCTGGTGAACATGCATCACCATGCTCTCGGGTTCCTGTGGCCCACTCATGGAGCACACTTGTCCATCTACAAATACACATCACGGTCACCGGCAATACCTCTGTTTCACCTGCGAGATTTAAACTTGACAAAGTAAAATTTTCAGAAAATTAAAAAGAGGACTCATAAAGATAGACTAACCAGGTGTCAAGATTTCCTCTGCTCAATAATAATTTCAGAAAATTAAAAAGAGGACTCATAAAGATAGACTAACCAGGTGTCAAGATTTCCTCTGCTCAATAATGAAAGCGGTAGGATGGTAAAGCTGGTTCAAAGAGCGTTGAGGGGGAAGGTTTGCAGGAAACTACAAAACTGTGCTACAGAGCAATTCAGCATTTGGGGTAAGCTTTCCTATTGGACAGTTCTACCAGCTAAACGCCTACACATCAGTGTAGCACAGCCCGGTGTCTGGGCTCTAACCATGTAAATAACAAGTCAAATATAAGGATGTTCGCCTAGAAGATTAAGTAGTCCTGAGCCGGGCCTATGATTATTATTACTATTTTGACTGCTCCAATATCACATTGAAAGGTTATGCTGTTCTACATTTTTGTCTAATTGCCAAGTTTTGAATAACTTTTCTCAGTAGTCTATACACTGTAACACTACACATTTCAAAGAAAGGAAAAAACAGCTATGACTTGCAATGAGCTGGATTGTAAACAGAGATTTTTGTTGTTGTTCCCTTTTTAATTGAAAGATCATCCTTAAATCTGACTTACGGGTTTGTAGATTTTTTAACCTACCACTTAAATATTTACACTTTTTCAAAATACCTGCCTCACCTCAGGTATTTTGAAAACAGACCGTGTCATCATTATTGTGAGCATACTAAGGAAGGGCAGGTTCACACTTTAGAATCTAAGTTATTTCAAAATCTTGAAGCTTAGCGCTTATGACTTGGGATTTTCCTTTATAAGCACTGTGAAAGTCCACAAGTTAGAGATACTTTTCATGTGATAGATTAATTCTCTTTTTAACTAATAGAGTTAAAATTAATATTACCATCTTCCATTAATTCTAAGATGCACTTTTTTTTTTCATATGGTAACAGTTCTAAATTTGGGTAGAATTTCACCATTAATGGCATCTTTGAATTGCTCTCGAGCAGACCTCAGTCACTAAGGAATTTTCTTTGCATGGGCATGGGTGAATACTAAAAACACCAGCATCACCAGAGCACAATTGGTCTCTGGTTCTGGAATACACCTTGAGACAAAGCTAGAATGGTCTTTAACCCCAAGCACCAAATGGCTGTGGGGAGTCCAGGAAGCTGGGGCGAACCAGGCCTCCTTCAATACATTTCCAGCCCAGTGAACATCAGAAGTGTGTTAACTCTGTCAAATTGCAGAAGGAAGGTGTCCTAAGAGCTCAGCATCAATAGCTTTTAATTCTTTTTTCAGATTCTTCTTAAACTGAATCACCTGGGTATCATTTAGTCTGGTAGGGCTCTTTCAATAAATAGAGTATTTTCTAAAATTCTAAAATAATGGAAATATTGAGTAACAGCTACTTAGGTCTTTTTTTTTTTAAGTTGTCCATAAAATGTGTGTCTACTAACCAATGGCATCTTGGACAGTGAAATACAAGCACAAAAATGTAGCTAGAACAGCAAGAAGATTTACCTATGAGATTTCTAGGTGACCTTATGTGAGTAGTTAAATATGGTCCATTAGTTTATTACCAGTACCAGGTAATAAACTACATTACAAACTCTCTCCAACTACACTGAAATTGATGGGAACCCATAAAGCACATCTAGCATAAAGAGCTACTTATACCCCATTAGGTCCTAGACACAACTGTCGCCAAACCAAAGACTAAAACATCCACAAAGAAAGTTGCCTCTGGAGAAGGGAAAAGGGAGGATGAAGGAAAGAGATGGAAGGAACGGTTTTTACCATTTTTTTTTACCTTCTGTAACTTTTTAATGTTGTACTACTGTCTATTCAATACATACGTAAAGTTAGAAAAGATTTTCTTAAAATAAAAACTTGTCATTTAGAAGAGCATATTTTCCCCACTTAGAACATACAGATTGTGCACGATGAGAGAAGCGGGAGTTAACAGAGCCTCCGATGACCATCTTGTAAGAAAATTCTCAAAGATGGAACGGAGTCTCTAGGACTCAGAGTGAGTACAATATCTAGAGGAAAAGAAAAAGCAATTCCATATGGAGAGTTTTAATTTTAGATGGCTTCTCTTGTCAGCTTCATTTCTATTTCTCCTCTCCTTTGAAATTCTGCGAAGGGTAGAAGGTGGAGAGAAAATTGTCTGTGCTTTCATTATTAAAAAAAAAAAAAGACGTCATTTCATACTGAAATCCTCTTCTGAGCCACTCAGGATATTTCCGAAAAGAAATTTACTCTCAATATCTAGGAAATGTTTTCTTAGTATTTCTTTTTACATAAGAAAGGCTTCATGAACCATTTCAATGCATGGCTCATTTTGTTTCCTCCCCACACCCCTATCCAAAATACCACATAGAAACCAGCCTATCATTCCCCCTATCCTTTCAGAGACTTATCAGCTAAGCTAAGAAAAGGTAAGATTTGGTGTGACATTTATGTAAATGGAGGAGCTAGTCTGCTATCAGGAGGTACTAACAGCCTTGACTGGGATTTTAGAGTCTACAGCAGCCAAAAAAAAACTCATCTCAGATGGAGGGCACATCACCAACAACACCAGAAATAGAATTCAAGTCAACTACTCAATTACCATCAGATCAGTGCCTGTACATGCTATGCCAAGAAAGAAAAAGGACATCTTAGGTACAATGCTGGAGCTAAATAAATAGGTTCTCTGTATGCATTTAGGTACCACATGCTTGATATAGCAGACAGAGGTTTTCACTGACTGTCTTCATTGCGCCCAAATTTCCCACAACTGGCAGAGGGCCCTTACTCATCTCCACAAGCTCCCAGCAGATTGGATTCTCCACCGCACAGCAAGAACACAGATCCTGCAACAATGAGAAAACTGAGCAAAACAGATCCACAACAGCCTTCTGTCATAGTAAACAACTTGCACAAGACTTGATTTTCATTCCAAGGAAATGTGAGATAGCATTTCCTGTATCTTAACTTCATCTCCTTAATAAAATGTCTCAAAGGAGTACATCATCTGCGACCATTCAGAATTTAAGGCAAAATCCTTTAACTGTAGAGATACACTTTTTGAAGTTCCATCTAGTGACTACAGTAATATCCCCCTATTCTCAGACCTGGCAGATACAGGTGCATGGGACAGTATCCCTTTCCTTCCCGTGCCCTACCTGTGGACCCCCTGTCACCATCTGTGGGTCCACGGAAAGAGATCACTAAGGGATTACAGGCCAATTCATGACAGTTCTCTTTGATGGAAGGAAGCAATGGAATGGAATACTGAAAAAATTGCCTTTAGAATTCATTTCAAAGTAAACAGCAGTATTATTTACAATAGCCAAGATACAGAAGCAGCCTATCAACAGAGGAAAGATTAAAAAACTTGTGACGTATATATTATTATATAATATACATATATTACACTCACACATGCAGGAATATTACTCAGTCATAAAAAAGAATGAGAGCTTGTCATTTGCATCAGTATGGCTGGACCTAGAGGGTACTACACTAAGTGAATTAAGTCAGACTTAGAAAGACAAATGCCCTATGATTTCACTCCTATGTAGAATCTAAAAAAACAAAACAAAGGAGCAAACAAAACAAAACAGAAACAGACCCATAGATACAGAAACAAAACACTGGTTACCAGAGTAGGGAGCGGTCAGGCAACATAAGTAAACAGGATTAAGAAGTACAAACTTCCAGTTACAAAATAAAGATGTCATTGGGATATAAGGTAGCGCACAGGGAATACAGTCAGTAATACTGTCACAACTTGATAGGGCGACAGATGGTAAGTAGACTTATTGTTGGGGATCCTTTTGCAATGTACAGAAATATCAGATCACTGTGATGGACACCTGGAATGAATAGGATACTGCAGGTCAATTACACTTAAATAAAAATTTCCAGAAGTAACCAGTGAAGCTAAATTGTAAAAGCTCGAATACTTCCCCTCCCGTGCTGCTGTTTCTGAGTGGATGACTGAATGAATGAATGCGCAGGGAGTGCAGGACAGCCCCGGTCACCTATCCTCTCCCATCAGCACTTCGTCTCCCTCCCTGCAGTGCCATCTTTCTACAGGTAGGCACGAAGCATGAACCCAAGGTCAATGTCTTCTTTTATGCCAGTTTGTTAAACTCAGAATGTATTTACAGAACAGATGTGTTTCCCTTTTAAAGTTCCCCTCTTTCTCCTTTGGGCTCCTCTCAGGACCACCAGCCCAAACCCCAGTGTGCAGTCCAGATGGCACCTGCTCTGTTGGCCTTCATGAGGCTGGACAAAGATAAACCACAATCATGGCGCCTCCCTCAGATTCCGGGAATTCCTCTGATTACTAATTGACCACTTGGCCATATGTGCCCAACTTCTTTTTTTTTTTAATATTTTATTTATTTATTTGACAGAGAGAGATCACAAGTAGATAGAGAGGCAGGCAGAGAGAGAGAGAGGGAAGCTGCCTGCTGAGCAGAGAGCCCGATGCGGGACTCGATCCCAGGACCCGGAGATCATGACCTGAGCCGAAGGCAGTGGCTTAACCCACTGAGCCACCCAGGTGCCCCTGTGCCCAACTTCTGATGAAACTTAAGTCAACTGGCTTGGGTTCTGAATAATATCTTAGTTATTGCTGGAAGACTATTTACACATTTAGCCTGAATATGTCTGAACTACCTTGCCAAATTCCTCAATTAGTAAATGAAACCATGATTGGCATGGGCGTGTGCGTGTGTGTGTGTCTGTGTATGAGAGAGAGAGACTCTTCTGCCCTATACCCTTCCCATTCTATCTCAATCTGTTTTATGCATCTCAAGTAAATGAACTATCCAATGATACAACAGATATGATGATAAAAATATCTGACGATAATTATCTGATTAATAACCCCCCACTTCTTTTCTTCTATGAATATGTCTGGCAGTCAGCTCATTTTCTGTTAATCAATATACAACACAACAGCCATGAAAAGGACTGAATTCACTGCAACACTCATCAAGGGAGGCCAACCCACCTTACTACATGAATCTCTGTTCAAGGTGTCCAAGATTAGGGAAAATCTATTTAAGAGTCTAGTTTAATCATCAAAATTTCACCCCCCACAAGCTTTGGCTGGAAAACAAATTAAAATGTCTTCTGATTATTTCCAAACAGCCAACACAGATGCTGTGCCTAAAGAGAAAAGGGTCAGTTTATCCCTGGGCTTCTGGACACGACAGCCTGCAACTTCAGAGCTCATCAGCCATTTGCGCTGAGCAGCTGTCTGGGGATGCATGTCAGAGCTCTCATCACCCAGCACCAGGCAATTCAGTTTAAATGTCACTCCTGGCTCGACATCCAGGCCTACCCCATGTCCATGGCGTCCCGTGGGTAAGACAGACTCCAGGCACCAGTACATGACATTATTCACTGAACTGCACTCACTTTATGATCTGTGGCTGGCCCACTGTTAATTACGTGGCAAGGAGAGGTCACAATCAGGCTGAAATGGAATCCAGCTGTCCCACAACCTAATCAAGTCCACCTGAGACACTGAGCCATCACTCTTAAATCACCCCTACAAGCCCCAGCTCCTGCAGCCTCCCTTTATCAATAAGCCACAAATGCAGTCCCTGAATCCTGCAATTTTTCACTATGAAACGACACTCCCTTAGCACACTCAAAAGTTAAAGCCTATTTTCCCAAAGGAACAAGAAAGGAATTAAGAATGGCAGAAACCAATAAAGAAAGGAGTTCTAAAGATGAAACAGCAGGGCAGGGAGGGTGCAGAAGTTAAGAGGGTTGGAAAGGGGGAAAAAAATGGAAAGAGGGGAGAAAACCCAGCATTTGAAACATCAAAAAAGAAACAAAGAGGGAGAAAAATAAGAAGGACAGAGAGGAAAGTAAAACAGAAATAAAGGTCAAGTAGGTATTGAGAATGGACATATTAATAAAATGGTTATCACTTCCAAATGCTGAGTATGGCCTTCAGAGGAACCTGTCATTTATGATCATCATCTCACCCAATACAAATTAGTGACTGCCTACAGCTCTCTAAATTTGTTCAGCAAAGGGGCACCTGGGCAGCTCAGTCATTTGAGCATTTGACTTGATTTTGGCTCAGGTCATGATCTCAGCATCGTGAGATCGAGCCCCTTGTGGGGCTCCTCTCTCAGTGGGAAGTCTGCTTGAGATTCCCTCTCTCCCTCCCTCTCCCTCTGCCTCTCCCCTTGCTTGCTCTCTCTCTCTTTGAAATAAATAAATTTTTAAAAAATTTTTCTCCAGCAGATCTTCAGAGTGCCTGATTGGAATGGGATAACATGGTCACCTGCCACATCACCAGGACACACAATAAGTCCTTCCCTTAGGATGAGTGAAATTGAAAGGATGTTGAGACAGAGGACCCCACCCTGAAGGGGTATCCAGGAGCACCTTCAAACACATCTCTTCCTACAGGGATGCTCTGCGTTCCCTCTCCTCCACGCCCAACTCAAAACCCTACAAAGGACTTTAGGATTTGCCTCTATTCTCCATGCAGAAGAATGTGGCTACATTTAACTGCAAGCCAGACGGTAATTCTGGAAAATGATTTGCCACAGCAGATTGAGATTTGGGCAAGACATAAAAGAAAACTTTCAAATGATATTTTGAATGATATACAGGAGACCAAAGCAGGTTTTTAAAATAGTTTTTGACTATTGTTAAGACTATATCGTTTTAGTCACCAGGAATAATTTCAGTATACATTACAGTGGTCTAGACAAAGGAGTTTCAGAATGGCCTCTCACAAGCCAATGATTTGACAAGCTCCCCAAGACTCAGTGGCTGCTTTGCTTTCACTATTTCACTCAAAGATATCTTTCAGAATCCCAACGACAGTATCACAGGAGAAGGCTGCTTCCAAAATAGTTTTCCTTAACATCACTTCCTCCCAAGACATTGACAAAGTGCCTTCTGATAAATGACATTGTGCTAAAAACAAACACAAGCAAAAAGCAGCATTGACAGAGCCTAAGAGCCACGAAAATCTTCAAGCACTTTGGTTAGTGACCAGCACAGTGAAGTAATTCGAAAGCAAACGCTTTGAGAACAAAGATACACAACAGAATACTATTCATAAATAGAAAAACACTGCAACGTTCATGTCCGGCAACTGAGAATATCTAAATACATGGCAACGTATCAACTCAATGAAATAAACAGTCATTAGGATGATGGAGAGACAAGAATATGAAAAAACCTTTATGATATAATGCTTCAAGTAAAATATAAAAAATCTGTGCTTTGGGGCTACAATGAAGTTAGCATTTACATGTGGATCAAAAACTAGGGGGGGCGCCTGGGTGGCTCAGTGGGTTAAAGCCTCTGCCTTTCGCTCAGGTCATGATCCCAGGGTCTGGGATCGAGCCCCGCATCGGGCTCTCTGCCTGGCAGGGAGCCTGCTTCCTCCTCTCTCTCTCTGCCTGCCTCTCTCCCTACTTGTGATCTCTATCTGTCAAATAAATAAATAAAATCTTAAAAAAAAAAAAACTAGGAAGAGGCAGGGGTGCCTGGGTGGCTCAGTGGTTAAAGCCTCTACCTTCCGCACAGGTCATGATCTCAGGGTCCTGGGATGGAGTCGGGTCCTGGGATCGAGCCCCGCATCAGGCTCTCTGCTCAGCAGGGAGCCCGCTTCCCCACCTCCTCTCTGCCTGCCTCTGTCTGCTTGTGATCCTTGTTTGTCAAATAAATAAAATCTTAAAAAAAAAAAAAACTAGAAAGAGGCAGAGAACAGAAATAACCAGTCCATTGCAATGAGCACACAGAACTTACTCTTCTTGTGTGTGTGTGTGTGTGTGTGTGTGTGTGTGTGTGTGTGTGTGTGTGTGTTTTATTACTGTTGGGCTAGTGTTCATGCAATAAACAAAAACTGAAAGGAAAATTTAGGGAGGAAAGAGACAAAAACAGTCACAGCTATTAGAAAAATATACAATCTACGTCACACAATACTGTCATTGACCCACGTGGAGTACACAACTTAATGAGAAAGTTAGGAGAAAGTTAGGAAATGGCACAGCCATTAAAATGATAAGGAAGGGCACCTGGGTGGCTCAGTGGGTGAAAGCCTCTGCCTTCGGCTCAGGTCATGATCTCAGGGTCCTGGGATGGAGCCCAGCATTGGGCTCTCTGCTCAGCAGGAAGCCTGCTTCCCCCCCCCCATCCCCCGGCTTCTCTCTGCCTGCCTCTCTGGCTACTTGTGATTTCTGTCTGCCAAATAAATAAATAAAATCTTTTTTTTTTTTAAATGATAAGGAAGAAGTACAGACGTACATTCCAGTGGGGAAAGACAGCCACTCGTGCAAACAGACACCGCATGTTAAAAACTAGACAGAACATGGAAGGAAGAGTTCTCAGTGGAACTGAAATTAAGAGCTTCAAAGAATTTTGAAAGATCCCCTTTCCAATCAGAAACTTCAATAATCAGTCTTCTAAACACGGCATGTTCTAGTGGGACACAGCAGGCTGCAGGAGATCTGAGATGTTCTTACCTCTGCCCGGTCAGAAAACCTGAACATATGTGACTTATGAAAGCTCACGGATCTCAGCTCCATGGTGATGGCCGCCAAACACATTCACGCATCACACGAGAAATATTAGCAAATATATGCATCGTCTGTGACAGAAAGTGCAGCGATGTGGCTTGGAAATAGTGCTTGTTTCCAGAGTTCCCAAACTTCAGAGCTAATTAAATTTCTTTTCTTTTCTTTTTTTTTTTTTTGTTTCCCAATTGGAAACACAGGTAATTAGTGATAGTCAAGCTTCTCCATACTAATTCAGAATGTGTTCTGGGAGCCATAGTTAGAATTAAATCTTAGGAAGTAAACAAGGACGGCCTTCCTTCTGAAGATTAACTTCATTTTTAAAAAGTATCTATTTGTTTCCTTTTGTTATGTGTATCTTATTTCTGTCACTCTATGTTCCAGAGGACATCACGATAAAAGATTTTTAACGTGTACCACTAACTGGAGCTTGAGAGTGACAAATTTCACTTCACGGCGGTCATGCGTTGACAACGTTTGCAGAGCGAGGCCCTTTCTCACTCAGACTTCCTGCTTAATATTCACTATAAACTAGGACCCAGAAAGTTCATGAGTGAAGGGACATGAGATAAAGCCACATATATGTGATTTTTTTATATTTGAAGGGGAGGTTTATATTAGGATTCAAATCACCTTTCTGAAAAAAGAAACAAACAAACAAACAAAAAAAAACGCAGATTCTTCCAACCAAATAAACACCCTCTATCAAAGTCCGAGTCTAAGTCTGGCCTCTCCGGGGCATTCGGAGCTGCGCTGCCCACTCATTGCATCGCTCCTATCCCTCCTGCATGACTTATTCCCATGTATGAATTCCAGTTCACTAAAAATCACCTTTAAAAAAATCTCAAGATCTGGTATGTTTTGTCCACGACTCAACATAAACACGTCACAAGGCCGTATATCCATGCTTTTCAGGTGGAGTTGAAAGGTTGAAAGTATTTGAGAAAAAGGGAGAGACGCTGATGTGATTTTCTTTCTTGGAGATTGCCCATGTGATACAGGAAACATAAAGGGCTCTAGGGATTTTGCATGAACAACCCAGTAACTGATCCACAATATTCCATTTTTTAAAAATAATTTTGGTACCATAAGGAGATATTTGATACTGCAAAACAGAGGAAGAGAATAAGAACATTTCAAAGGCCGACAAAGATAACATGCACATCCCACATGATGTGAGGAGAATGGCACTTCACCTCTGTCGTATTCTTTCCAGAAAGCTGTAAGCCCAAGCTAATCATCAAAAATGAGAAAAATCTCAAACTCAAATCGAGAAAAAATTCTACAAAATATCTGACTAGATCTTGGGAAAAAGTGTCAAGGCCATTATAAACAAGGAAGTTTATTATATATGTAAACTGGGAAGCTACCATAGGATGAGGAGACCAGAAGACATAACATCTAAATGTATCGTGGGATCCTGGGAAAGAAAAAGGACATTGGTGGGAAAACTGGTGAAATCCTAATAAACTCTGTAGTTCAGTTAATATCTAATATACCAACATTGATTTTTAGTTTTGATATGTATGTTATGATTATATAAAACATTAATGTTGGGGGAAGTTCTGTGAAGGGTTAAGTAACTCCCTATACTAGAGTTGCCAGAGTTCTGCTCATCTAAAATTATTTTATTTTATTTTTTTTAAAGATTTTATTCATTTATTTGACAGATAGAGATCACAAGTAGGGAGAGAGGCAGGCAGAGAGAGACAGAGGAGGAAGCAGGCTCCCTGCCAAGCAGAGAGCCCGATGCGGGGCTTGATCCCAGGACCCTGGGATCATGACCTGAGCGAAAGGCAGAGGCTTTAACCCACTGAGCCACCCAGGTGCCCCTAAAATTATTTTAAAAGTAAAAGCTTAAAAGCTAAAGGCAACAATATGGAAATTTTCCTCTGTGGCAACAGAACAGGGGAATTTTGTCCATATAACTTGGAAATAATCCAAATTTATTTTTTTAAAGATTCATTTATTTGTCAGAAAGAGAGAGCAAGCACAAGCCGAGGGTGGGGGCCCAGAGGGAGAAGCAGGTTCCTCGCTGAGCAGAGAGCCCAACGCAGGACTCGATCCCAGGACCCCAGGATCATGACCTGAGCCCAAGGCAGACATTTAACTGACTGAGCCACCCAGGTGCCCCCAAAATAATCTAAATTTAATCTGCATTAGTTTTTTTCATTTCCACCTTTAAAACAAAAGCCAACATCCTTTCGAGAAAAGCCGAGTTATCAAATACATCAGGATAAGAAAAGAAAAAGTTTTGGGAGAGGTTGGATAAAAGGCAGAGAAAAGAACAAAAAGTAGAATCACTTCCTGGGTCTGCTTCTAATAGTAGTTGTACAAACAATAATAGTCATAAGAAATTAGCCATGTATCAAAATCGACATGGCTGATTTGCTTCTTATTCCTGGGCTAGCACCATGTTTTTGCCACGCAGAGGGAAATCATACTGCCAGGGAAATGAACTGCTCCATCCTCCCCAGACAGGGGTGCAGGAACCCAACAGGCAGCCTCAAGTATTCTTCGCCATGCCCTGGAAGACTGACTTAATTATCTTAACAATTTACATTGCAAATTGTCATTTTCTCATTCAACATCTGACAAGTGAATGAACATCCAGTAAACTCCATTTGGCTCCGTGATATCAAAGAACAATGATTTTAACACAGAGGGCTCACAACGTGATTCTCAGTCACTGCCTTCCAGTCTTGAAGCCATAAACCTCCAGCTTAATGACTTCAGAATCCACATGGCAACAGATTTCCAGGGGTCCCAGGGAAGGTAAATCTAATTCTAACACCGCAGCCCACAGGGTTAGGGCATCTTCACCATGGAAGGCTACAAAAAATGCCAACTAAACACAACAACAGGTTTTTTGAAAGAGTCATATGATAAATGATGTTCATAAGTCTAGCATTTGGAAGTCAGACCTCATTTTTCCATAGGGGATGGTACAAAATATATTAAGAACTTGAATCTAATCACAAAAAGTATTAGCCAAATTCAAATTGAAAGACAATATACAAAATGACTGGCCAGTACTCTTCAAAAAATATCAAGGTCAAGGAACAGAAAGAAAAGCAGAATTGCTCCAGATTAAAGGAGCGTAAAGAGGACAGCAACTAAATGCTGTTTATGACCATGAGTTGGGTCTGGATCAGAAAAAAATGAAGGTATGAAAGCTATTCGATGAAATTCAAGTATTAACCATTGTTAAATCTTCAGATTTTAGTAATTGTATTATGTACCCTTATTAGTATGCAAACATACATACCAAAGTATTTAGTGAGAAAGAAATGTCTCCAACATGCTCTCAGATGGCTCAAGGGGGAAAATGTACATATATATAAGTTTTGTGTGTGTGTGTATCTACACACACATATACACAAACATATAATACAGGTGTGTATCCTGTATTTAATAGAGATACATATCATTCCTATAATACATATATTTTATATACATAGATAAGTACACTGTAAATGTATGTGTGTGCATCTAGAGAGAATAAGAAAGAGAGAATAAGACTGCATAGCAATGAGAAAATGTGGGAAAAGGTAAACATTATCACTGAATCTGGTTGAAGGTTATGCAGCAGTTCCTTGTACCATTCTTATAACTTTTTCCTAAATTCAGAATTCTATCAAAATAAAGGGTTAAAAACTGAATGATTTTTTGCAACCAAATAGAAGGGCCGACTGTCCATTGTATAATGTACTAAATGATTTACGTATTTTAAGGTGCTTAGTTTTGTTACATGAAGTTCACCTCAATAAAAATAAAAATAATAATGAGAGTCCCAGGAGAGACCCCAGGATCCATAATTCAGGTGCCCAAGTTGCTCAAATTCAATGTGGAAACAAGTAGCAGACCTCAACTGTTAGCGGGCACACTGTAAACACGCCCAGTGTCCACAGAAAGCCCACCTCAAACAGGGGCCAATTCCTTGCCTTAAGCACTCCATCTCAGAGCCTAGTCTTAGCTAGGCTGAGCTGCTGAGAAAAGGATACCCACCGCCCACCCTGGCCGGGACTATTCCATAAGGTGGCACCTGGCAGGTCATTCTTATTTCACTCTCTGGCTTAAATAATTTGACATTACCCAAGATCACTTGATTTTATACTCCCAGATTTTATTACCTTTGAATCTCCCTGCCTCAGCCAGAGCTTCTGACAGAAACACAAACGTATTTACAGAAAGAAGAGGCCAATTTCTATGAAATTGAACTGGGAGGTATATATAAAGACCGTTATACACAGAGCGTAATACCATGTTTGCTTAAAAACAAACAAACAAACAACAACAACAAAAACTCCCCTTTGAATGAAGGAGAACAGGAATGTATTACAGCCCTCCCTGTCCCACAGCTAACAAGTGGCTACAATGGGGTTTGAACGCGGGTTGGCTGGCTCTAAAATCAGCACTTTGGACAGTGCGCTTTGCTGGAAGTGCTAGGTACAGTGTCTTCCAACGCTGCTGTGTTTCCTTAGGAAAATAAGGTTTAACTGGTGGTTGAGACATACATCGACCACAGCAGCTGTAAAGAGAACAGGTACTCTCCTTAGAGGAAAGAACCCTACATACACAGAACACATCCATTCTTAAAAAGTACAAAATACTTGCTTGTGTGTGCTAACATACAAGGAGTATTTCCTCCTTTCTTCAAACAACAACAACAAAACATTGAAAACTAGCTTGCATTCACTCTGTCTAACTAAGGTTGGGTGGTCAGGTTGGAGAATAAGAGGTGGAGAGCTACCGGGTTTGGGGTGAGCCTGATGACAGTACTGCCCTGTCTCCTACATGCCCAGTAAATAGGAAACTATGTGAGGATGCTGCCCCCTGCTGGCAGCATGAGGAGAGCAGCCTAAAACAAAGACCAGGGTTTCCCACCCTTTCCCCTGTTTTGTAACATTGGCCACGCACCTTAACACCTATGTGTTTCCCACACTGGCAAATACCATGAGCAGATTCATGAGAACCATATGGAGCTTTTCACGTCCACTCTCATGTGTCCCTGAGAGTGAATTAGAGAAGCCGCATAACAGCTCTCAAACTGGAAGGAGGGGTAAGTAAGTATGAGATCCATCGCGTACTTTCACAGCAGGAAAAGGTTAAAAACTATGACACAGGAAACTAAATCAACCACTCTTGCTTACAACTATTTTCTCATCCACATTTCTGAGTTCTCTTAACCTTTCATTTCAGAGACATACCACATGGTGTTTAGTCCCAAACACCGAAGGCTTGGGTCTGAGTCAGAATTGTCCCGGAAGCCTAGGGTCACTTCTTACTGTCTAGGAGACTCTGGGCAGGTTATTTCAGATAGAAAATAAGGGACCAGGGGTGCCTGGGTGGCTCAGTGGATTAAGCCGCTGCCTTCGGCTCAGGTCATGATCTCAGGGTCCTGGGATCGAGCCCCGCATCGGGCTCTCTGCTCCGCGGGGAGCCTGCTTCCTCCTCTCTCTCTCCCTGCCTCTCTGCCTACTTGTGATCTCTCTCTCTGTCAAATAAATAAATAAAAATCTTCATAAAAAAAAAAAAAGAAAGAAAATAAGGGGCCAAACCATCTACTTCACCAGGTCGTTGTGAAGATTGAACAAAGAAAGTGTGTCAAACACCAGGAGAGGATCTGGCATGAGATAACAGGTAACAAATTTTTAGTCCCTCCCCCTCCCCGCCCCCTCGCCTAGGGCTGGTGATTCACAAAGAGAGCTCAAACATCTGCTACTCTCTCTCTTCCTTCAAAGTCCTACAAAAGATGTCAAAAAGGGCCAACACACAGAAGCTAGATGCAAAATGTGATGACCAAGACGCATGTGGTAAAGGCAATTAGTGTGCAGACTCGCTTTTATGGGACCACCTTAATGGGGAATATTTTAGAACTGGACCCCGTAAAAGCTGCCCAGGAGGACTGATGAGGGAACTGAAGCTGCCAACACCATGGAAGATAATATGAGTGGAGGAGGGACGGGTCCATTTCCAGTGATTGACACCTTCTTTTTCACCGTACAAGAATAAAACCTGATTATAAAGAAAAATGGCACACGTTCTGCCATTGCACTCTGTAAATATTTTCTCAGGAACCAATGTTATTTCTTGTAAATTACCCAAAGCATTTGCAATAAAGATATGACAGTTACGAGAAAAAGGCAGCGGGGTAACAATAGTAGCTGAGTGACCCAAAAGCTTTGTTCATTCATTCAGTACCCACGCATTCAACTCCTGTTAGAGAAAAAGATAAGAAAGTCCTGGAAGCTGACCTCCTATTATTCAGGGCCCATCCAAGAAGAGAGATGAACTAGGAGAGGAGCTGGAATTTGCTCTCTGAAAAGCGGCAGAGGTGGGCACACCGTAGAGGGGTCAAAGACTATGCCAGTTCCCCCCAATCCTCAGTTTCCTCACTGTCCTACTTACACTCCAAAATATTTTTATTTCCTCAAGGCAAACTCTTTAAAAAAGGAAGAGATGGCTAGAAATGCCCTATCTCAAACAATGAAACCCTGGGAAGAAACAGGTATATATCTTTGGGATGATTTCTTTTATGACACCAAACACACTCCCAATAAAAGAAAAAACAGACATCATTAAAATTAAAAACCTAAATGCTTCAAAAGACTCAATCCAGAAAGTGAAAAGCCATTTCACAGAAAGGGAGAAAAAATGTGTAAGTCAGTCATATCCGTGATAAGGGACTTAATCCAGGATACATACAGGACAAAAAGAGAAACAACCCAACTAAAACTTGGCCAAGGTTACAAATATTTCTCCAACGAAGATATACAAATGACCAATAAGCCAGGATGATACTCGGTATCATTACCCACCAAGGAAATGCAAATCAAAACCATAAGGCCCACTTCAAACCCACTCAAATGACTATCTATCAGAAAGACAAATGTGGAAAAATTAGAAACCTCAGAGTTTGGGTGAGAATAAAATTTAATGTGAACATTGAAAAAGCTTGACATTTTCTCAGTGTTTAACGTGGAGTTACCACGTGATCCAATAATTCCACTCCTAGGTATATAGCCAAGAGAAATTAAAACACGTCCACACGAAGACTTTATACAAACGTTCATACTCAGCATCATTCCTAATAACCAAAAGCAGGAAGGCACTGAAATGCTCATCAACTGACACATAATAAATTAAATGTGATTGGGGTGCCTAGATGGCGCCGTGGGTTGGGCATCTGACTCTTGGTTTTGGCTCAGGTCGTGATCTCAGGGTCGAGAGATCCAGCCCCACGTCGGGTTCTGCACTCGGCGTGTCATCTGCTTGAGATTCTCTCTCCCTCTGACCCTCCTGTGCATGCTCTATCTCTCTCAAATAAATAAATAAATCTTTGAAAATGCTTAATTCATTAAATGTGGTATTTTATATATGTGCTGGGCAGTTTTCTCACTTTCATGGTTCCTAGTACCTGTGACAAGAGCTCTATTCACGACGTTTTTAAAAATAAAGCCATCAGGGGCACCTGGATGGCTCAGTGGGTTAAGCCGCTGCCTTCGGCTCAGGTCATGATCTCAGGGTCCTGGGATCGAGTCCCGCATCGGGCTCTCTGCTCAGCGCGGAGCCTGCTTCCCTCTCTCTCTCTGCCTGCTTCTCTGTCTACTTGTGATCTCTCTCTGTCAAATAACTAAATAAAAAAAAAATTTAAAAAAAAAATAAATAAATAAATAAAAAATAAAGCCATTCCAATGGCAATTGTTGCTATCATTTGCACAATGCTTCAGAAATTACAAACCACACGTACGTACACTGTTGCCCCTGATGTGTAACACCTTTGTTAAGGGGGGGAGGGGCATGTAAAATCATCACCACTTTGCATGGTAAAAATAAAGACACCAATCATTCCGCAAGAGATACCAGTCACTTACCCCCAAAAAAGACAATTACCTGAACTGCAAACCTTTGAGAAAAATGAGTCTACCTAACACCTGCTGTAGCTCAAGAAAGGCAGTCAGGGCTCATGAGACCTGAGGACAGAGATAATGAACATTCAGACCTTAGGGACCTGAAGCTCAGAGGCCATGAGGAGAGCAGCCGCTCTCCTGGAGGTACAAGGGTGTGTGATTTTGGTCATTCCAAGAACTGATCTTCATTACCTTAATGGAATCTGATCCCTATTAGCCTAAGGAAGGAACTCCCGAAGGAATGAAAAGACACTTTTCCAGGGGAAAATTCTTAATAAATTACTACTGAAACTTGAAAAAGAAAATAAATGGCGGTAGACTTTGGTGAAATAAAGCCAAGTACATCTTCATCCTGGGATTTGATCATTGATAAAGCATATGGAAGTCACCACCACCATACTGGGTAAAATAAGTATGTGATGTCACCTTACTCACTCTACATTTTTATCTAAAAGAAAACCTGTTATCAGTTGGATTGTATGGATAACCTGGAATATAAGATCCATAGGAAAGCTGGAGGGATTTATGTCACTAGACAGCCTTGGAATCTGAATCTTTCTACAGCCATATCCAATCATCAGATATCTAGACATTTACTTTATTGTTCTGTCCTTCACCTACAAAAAAAATATTTTATCAGAAACTTTACCAGCAAAGGAAAGAGCACAAAGATCAATAGGCTAATATTTATAAACTACAATCCAGGTGATTAAGAAATCTCCAAATGCATAAAATAAACCTTATGCTAAGGACAGACTATTGATCATAAAAAAGTTACTTTACTCCAAGGTGACCCCTTTCATTTGTTCTGTAGGCAGCATGTTGATTAGTCTCAGGTAGATATTAAGAGTGAGCAATAATTATCATTTAAGAACCACACAACTAATGTGGGGAGCAGAAGTCTCAATATGCTTTCTATAGGAATTATTTTTATTTTCAACATTTTGTACCTGAGATAGGAAAGGAAGAAAATCTCTCATAACACTCTGCCAGATAAAGCTAAGAAGATAGTAAAATGGCATAATAAACACTCCCCTTCCAGCATTTCACTAGATACCTTATAAATAAAACCCATTTTGAAGATTTAAAAAACAACCTCTATGATCACAACTTTATAAAAGCATATTTATCTATATAAGTATAGAAAAATATTATCTGGAAAGATACCAAAATTGTAACAATATTTATATATGAAGGAATACAGCTGATTTTTATTTTTTATTTATTTTTTAAAAGATTTTATTTATTTACTTGACAGAAAGAGATCACAAGTAGGCAGAGAGGCAGGCAGAGAGATGCGGGACTCGATCCCAGGACCTTGAGATCATGACCTGAGCCGAAGGCAGCGGCTTAACCCACTGAGCCACCCAGGCGCCCCTACAGCTGATTTTTAGCTAAATCATTTTGGTTGTCTATATTTCTGATTCTCTGCAACAGCCTTGTCCTGCTTTTAGAATTAGGTTAGTTAAAAAAAAAAATTCAAATAAATTCATAGAAATTATACGAATAAAATCTGCTTCATGGAAAGCAGGAAGAAGAATTTTAAAACAGGAAATACAAATACACAAAGTTATAAATGAAGGTTTCAAAAAGGTCCTTACATTTTGGCCCAAAAGTCTAATAACCCCTCTTAGGGAAATAATTCTAAATGTGGACCAATAGTGATACACGGTACATTTACTGAATCAATATTTTTAATATATTTTTTAAAATCCTTAATTATACAGGAGAAGGCCGAAATAAATTCAGGTTCAGTTATGTAATGAAATGGTATTCAGCCACTGCACACGATTTCCATCAAGGATTACTGATGACATATGGAAGTGAAAGGAAATTGAACACCGTTTCTTCTCAACTGTGTCAGGAGCAGAGTTCACAGAATTAGCAGGGTTTAGAAGGAGCAGGGTTTGCCTGTGGAGGCTGGGAATACAGGTGATTTCTCGCAGTCTCCTGTGTGTTTTCTTGGCTTCTTTGCCTCTGCTCTCTTCAGGTTTCCATAATAGGCCCAACACCAGATGGAGCAACAAACGGAAATCTTGTTAAAAAGTGGAAAGAGAGGGTGCCTGGTGGCTCAGTGAGTTAAAGCCTCTGCCTTCGGCTGGTCTCTCGGGCTCTCTACTCAGTGGGGAGCCTGCTTCCCCTTCTCTCTCTGCCTGCTTCTCTGTCTACTTGTGATCTGTCTGTCAAATAAATAAATAAAATCTTTAAAAAAAAAAAAAAAAGGTGGAAAGAGAACGTTCCTAAGGTGGAAGGACCGAAAGCAGAACCAAACATTGCAGATGCGTGTTCAGATCTGGAAAGGGAAATTTAGGGAGAGATTTAAAGAATTCACCCTGATAAGTGTTATTCTGTGGTTTATTACACATTTACACTACCATGTCAATGCTGCCAAGGACTTTGTGAGCACTTCTGACCACCTTCCCCTTAGTTTCTGGATGAGGAAGGCGAAGAAGGCAAGTGAGAACTATGGCCCCAGGAGGCCAAGCGCAGGCGAAGCCCCTGAACCAGACTGGGGTTTACAAGGCAAGACCCAGAAAGATGGTGCTTATCAACCAAGGCCCTTGGCTGCTCCTGCTTGGCCAGGCTGGTATTTTCACCGCAATCTCTTTCTGATATGTAAAATGGGTGAAAACAAAAGACTGTTAGATAAGCAGTAGTGGAGGGCAAAGGGGACAGAGCCATCAACCACCCAGCATAGGGACAAGCTCTGCAAGGCTCAGGGACATCAGGGAATGAAGCAGGGCCACACAGGCCATTATTCAGGGGGACTCCCTAGGGGACTGAGAGCTTAAATGTGCAACACTCTTCGGTAACCAACAGCCTTACTCAATTTATTCATGCCCAGCCCTAAAAATAGGGTAGTACTATATATACAGTGTTGCATCACCAGGAAACACTAAAATAGGGCTATGCAAATGGTCTTTTATAGGAAGAGTATTAATTATGTTTCCTAACTCTTACAAATAAATTGGAGAGTTCGGGCTACCTGATTTTCTCTGGGCATTACTTTGGCTCCTGCTGGTGGACGGATACACAGAGGAACATGTGTGCATACACTTAATGCATGTGCATCCAGGTAAGTCTGGTACGATGTGCTGCTCAGAAGAACCTGCCTTGGGTACTCAATGCAGTTCTAGTCCAAAACACCCATGAGAAGGCCTAGAGCGTCCTCACGGGCACACAGAGCGAGAAGACGAAGAGGATATGCACAAAAGGCCGTCTGTATACTTCCGAAGGGAAACCCTCCGCTCTCACCCACCAACCCCTAATTTAAAAATTATCCAGTTTCACCCAAACACCACAGCACACACTCTTTCATGGCCTGTCGTCAAAGGAGCACTTTCTTCACATTTGTCAGCCTCTCCCTGCTTGTCACCCGTGCTCCGCCTCCTCTGTCACAGAGCAGTCGCAGTCACGCTGGTCCCTCTGTTCTTCCTCCAATGCCTGCATGCCTAGCACTGCTTGCCCTTTAACCCTAACCCCAATGTCCCCTACGTAGAAGGTCATGGATTCCTCAAATTCTGCTTATTCCTTTTTGGACTTTCAAGGGCACCTTCTACTCTGTACTTTTCCCATGTAATACATCAACTTCCACCTGGTATCTCTCTCTCTCTCTCTCTCTCTCTCACACACACACACACACACATATGCATCTCCCTTCTTGAATGACAGAATCGCTCACTGATTGACTCATTCATTCATTGAACACACACTTGCCGTATGCCTACCTGATGATCTAATCTTAGGGATTGGGCTGGGTATAAGGGATGCCATGGTGAGCCAGACAGGAATGGGTTTATCCCTCCAGGGGGACATCAGACAGGTAAACAGGTGACAACAATGGGAGTAGTAGATGCTGAAACGGGAGAAGGTCCTGGACCTCCCGTCCGACTCACATTTTCTAGTCTAAGAATGTAATACATCCCATCGGAATCATACATGGACTGAAGACTGGAGAGGAGAGAAGGAGAAGAGAGTTCAAGCAGTGGGACTACCGTGCATGGAGAGGTCCAGAGGGACGGAGAATTCACTAAGGACTAAGTTCCGTGAGGTTGGGCTTCTGACTGGTTCACCTTTGTGTACCAGTCAGAGGTGTATTGGCACGGTCCCTTAAATATAATAAATGCTCGTAAATATTGGTTGCATAAAAAAATGAGCCAATTCCTGAGTTCCTTTTTACTCTATATGCCCTATTCCATTGCCTGGCCCATTACTATCAAGGAGCTCTACAGGTGCCCCACAGGGTGCCATCTTTCAGTGACCCACTCTGACTAGTCCACTGATATCCAGGGCCATGCCTCTTCCCTTGCCTTGGAGAGCTAGTGTGGGTGCTTAGCCAAGCCCAGCCAGCTGGAGCCTGGGCTCCCTTCAATGCACAGAAACTGCAGAGCTTTGCAGTGCTTTCCCCAAGTAGGGGAGGAACGTGCTTCCTAATGGCAGCTTTCCCATCTGCAAGCGCTGGCGTGGCTCTTCCCCTAATAGACTGGGTCCCAAGTATGCTATTTGTGGTGGATCCTGCCCCCAGAACAAGAGCTAAACTGCAGGGATCTCCCTCTTCCTGTTCTCCACTCTCCAGCCTGTCCTTTTTGTCCCACTGCTCACGAGTGACAAGGAATGGCTGCAGCATGGGAGAGCCCTTCCAGGGAGCCAAGAACGAACGTCTAGGATATCTCAAAGAGTCATAGAAAGGGCTGGACAGTCAAGAGAAGCAAAATCACAATTGCTACTATCAGGTTCCGTGAGCAACAGGAGGCAGAGAATTCAAGCCAATTTCTGGATTTCCATAAAGTTAGGTAAATGAGCAATCAGGACGTTGGTCATCAAAGCACTTGTGTCCCATCATTACTCTGTCTTAGTTTGGATCAAGGTGAACATCAGTGCGGGGAAGAGAAAGCATCTCTGAGCAGAAGAGGCTCTAAATCTGGAGGAAGAAAGGGAAGGACAAAGAAAACCCGGAAGCAAAACTGATGAAATTTAAATGACTGAAGAAACACCGAGCAAGCAGGCAGCCATGAAACAAAGAGGGGATGGAAACAAGGCGTCTCTGTTTAACCTGAACTGAATCCAGAGAGTGAGACCTTTCATCTGGCATTTTCCTTTCTCCTTAAATAGAGAGACAGCACAACCTAGAGGCTGAGGAGGAGACTGGCCTCAGTCAAGCCTGGACACCCACCACTGCCAACGCTCTCTGGCCCTGAGTGTTCCAAGCAACTCTGTTTTCAAGAAGCAAGCCCAGCTCTACTTCCTACCTGCGGACAAGGACGTGGACTTGCTCTTGCTGGGTTTGATTTCAGAACCAGCAAAGTCAATGGTCTGTACGCATTCCCTTAAAGAGAAGCAAGCAGAGGGACGCGGGGCTGGGGGGCGGGGGGCCTCCGTCAGTTAAGCATCTGCCTTCAGCCCACGTCATGACCCCAGGGTCCTAAGATCAAGCCCCATGGTGGGGCTCCCGGCTCAGGGAGAAGGAGGAAGAAGAAACTCTGCTTCTCCCTCTCCCTCTGCTGCTGTCCTCACTGGTGCTCGCTCTCTCACTCCGTCTCCCACTCGCTCTCAAATAAATAAAAATCTTTTTAAAAAGAGAGAGAAGCAAGCAGCCAGTTGGTGTGCAGTCTTCATTCATGGTGATGTTCTGAGAATGAAAGGATCACAGTGAGACAAGTATTTGGTGGGTTTCTCGGCCCTGGGAGGACGGGACAGGAGTAGAGAAAGTCTCAGCTTTGTACACCCACTCAGCACTCCCAGAGGCCAGAGAGAGAGCCGTGCGGACATACGCCACAGTTGCCCATTTTGCCGCTTGCTTGCACTGCAGCCTGTTCCTTTAGCTAAACAATGTAAGGAGTCACAGTAAGTTTGCAAGTTTCCTTTTCCTGCCAAAACAATGGAGTCCCCTTGGGGCACCTGGGTGGCTCAGTGGGTTAAACCTCTGCCTTCGGCTCGGGTCATGATCCCAGGGTCCTGGGATCGAGCCCCACATCGGGCTCTCTGCTCCTCGGGGAGCCTGCTTCCTCCTCTCTCTCTGCCTGCCTCTCTGCCTAGTTGTAATTTCTCTCTGTCAAATAAATAAAATATTTAAAAAAAATGCAGTCCCCTTGGCAGGTTTTTAACCTCCCAGAGCTAAAAAGCCTCCTTT
Source organism: Meles meles (assembly GCF_922984935.1). Lineage (NCBI taxonomy): Eukaryota > Metazoa > Chordata > Mammalia > Carnivora > Mustelidae > Meles > Meles meles. Next base: position 41,466,955 of record NC_060075.1, on the reverse strand, counting down.
TCTTCGTTTCCAAAATAGGAAAATGAGTCGCTATGCCCTGTGCCTTGCAGAGATGCAATGAAATAGTACATGGAGCCATCTGACCCATGTCCCAGGACATGCCCCAAAATGCTGCTGCCGGTGGGGAGTGGGTGGCTGCCGTGGCTGTTCTGTTACTGATGGAAAACCAGTGGAAACCCCATGGACCACCTAAAAACCATATATTCTCAGCAGGCTGATCAGTTTGGTAAACATTTAAAGAGGAGGAGCAAGAATGACAAGAAAGCCAGAAGTCCATAAACTCCTGTCACCCTTTTAGCTATGTGACCTCCAGAGCCACTTGAGGAGTGTGAGTCATTTCTCGCTGGAGAGTCTGGATTCTGCAGGAGTCCACCAGAGAACTCCTTCTGCCCCCCTTCTCTCTCCTTCAGAATGAACAAGTACAGGAAGCATGCCAAGATGCCTGCACCAGGACAATTTTTATATAAGCACATTATTCTCAAATTGGTTCTTGTCCCTTCCCATTGGAAAGGTTTTGACAGCCTTCCTACACATACAAAATGCCATCCCCAGAATTAGAATCCCACGCCACGAAGCCAGTTCCTAGTGTATAAATTACTTCCTCCCAGACATGAAACAGGTCTGGATGGTGTGCTCACACCTCCTCTCCCAAGGTCACATCACACTGAATTCAGAGCCATGAGACACATGGACAATTGGTGACCATTTGGGGAAATAAGGAAAAGAAAAAAATAAAGTTTCCAGGAAAAGAAAAAATAAAAACAGAAGGCACCCTAACGCCATGGGGAGCTGTTCCATGGCTGTCAAAGCAAGGTCAACAGCAAGCAGGCAACTGTACCAGGGGTCTCTGGGCTGACTACCTCTTCATCCTCTTGCCTGCACCCCAGAAGAGCCAGGACTGTTCTCAAGGGTGCTCTGAGAGGATCCCACCAGGGCCAAAACCACCAAGTCAGGCAATGACAGCAAAGCATCAGGGGAAGAAGTGCTGAATGTTTGCAACAACCCATCCCAGATGCCAGAACCCAGTAACCGCTCATTTTATTCTAGACTCTGATCTAACACTTTGGTTCTAGAACTGTCCAGCCTAAGCTCAAGGCACTCAAAATGTTTCTCCGGGATGGAGTCAGCCAATTGAACTGTGCTTTCTGTTCTGAACAACAATTTTTTTTTAATATTTATGTTGTGGTTCTGAGCTCTCCTTGCCTTTGAAAATTCTCCCAGAAGCAGACTACTGTGACAGACTGGATCCATGAGGACATACTTGGCCATGGATCTGTGTGCTAGCTCCTGAGTAGCCAAAAGGCAGAAGAAAAAGAACGGCCTCTTCATTAAAGAGGCTCTTCAAAGGGTATAAAACTCCTGCCTCTTAGGAAAATCTTCTAGAATTCATGGCCTTTGGGACATGTCACTCCTTAGGATTAGCTCCACTCTTGAAGCGACATATTTCTACTCTCTGACCCAGCCAGTTATGGTCAAATGGAGAATTGCCCCAGTCATCCAAGAGCAGAAATGCAGACCCTGGACTCATGACAGCCATCAGATCAAAATGGTGATATCAACAATCAGAATTTATTCACATTTTCTCGGGGCCAGGCAGGTTGCTAAGAACTCAACAACTATTAACTCATTAATCTCCCTAGCAAGCCTAGGTAGGAACCATTACTCTGCCCATCTTACTAATGAAGATATGAGGTAGAGAAAATCAGATCAATTGTCCAAGATCAGACAGCTGATGAGGAATGGAACTGGGCTGCAAAAACAGGTAGCCTGGCCCAGAGGCGGGGCTCACAACTGCTTTGCTACATAGTTTCAAATAAGTGATTTTTTTATAGGGCACTAAGCTTGCATCTCCCACATATCATCCTCCCACTAGGTGGTGCCCTTTGGCTCCAAAGTTCCCTATAAAGAAAGGTGATCAAATAGGTGTGTACAATACTCTAGGAAGTTAACGCTAACACTGTTCAGTAAGTTGCCTCCTTCTGCCACAGTCATGTGTCAAAGAGGACAAAGTTCTTGCAAGTTTTAAGCTAAAAGTGGAAGGCGAAAGATTTTGGCTGGAGCAGGGTTCTTCAGAACCTTTTGAAAATTACCCCACTAGGGATGCGTAGGTGGCTCAGTCAGTTAAGCTCTGACTCTTGATTTCATCTCAGGTCATGATCTCAGGGTGGTGAGATGGAGCCCCACACTGGGCTATGCTCCAGGCATGGAGCCTGCTTAAGATTCTCTCTCCAGGCACCTGGGTTGCTCAGTTGGTTAAGCAACTGCCTTGGACTCAGGTCATGATCCTGGAGTCCTAGGATCAAGTCCCACATCGGGCCCCCTGCTCAGTGGGGAGTCGGCTTCTCCCTTCTGCCCATCGCCCTCTCATGCTCTCTCTCTCAAATAAATCAAATCTTTAAAATCTTTAAAAAAGATTAAAAAAAAACAAAAAACAAAAAAACCAACTCTCTCTCCCTCTCCTTCTGCCCCTCGCCTCCCTGTGTCTCTCTCTCTAAAAATAAAGTACGATAAAATAACCCCACCAAATACTACACCTTCTCCAGCACATCTGAATTGCTCCTTATAAAGTTGCTCCTTCCTTCAGCCTGGATGGCAGCTAATACACATCCCTTTGTTAGGAGCGCCCCCTAGTGACAGAAAACAGATTGCGCTCCAACAGGAGATCTAAGTGGACCCCTTGAGTACAATGGGTGCTGAACAGGAAAGGAGCTGGGAAAAGAGGGAGCAGGGGAAACCCATCTCCTCACTCCGTTTTCAGTAATCATCCCTATAAAATTTTTCTTAGAGTTAAAATAAGTTACAGTAAGAAATACAAGAGAAGATGAAGCTCAAAAATTGTCTTGACAAAGAACCATACTTCATTTTCTTTTAAAATATTTCCTTTAAAAATATCAAAACCTATCACGAGTACAATTATTCATGTATCCCTTGTCAGGGAGTAAGAATGGATGTGCTTTTCACCACCTGCAAGGGGTACCCACAACAGGTAAGGCAAATGTTGGATGTCTGGGGGATGATTCCGAGATGGGATTATATCCCTAGCTCCACTGCCCCTGAGCTCCCACCCCTGCTCGGGTGGGGACGAGGGCAAGAGCATGGCACAGATGTAAATCACTGACCTGATGGAAATGGGAGGGACAACACATGCCCTCTGGCAAGAGAAGGGCAGAGGAAAAAAGGGGGTCCCCCTCCACCTCCCACTGTGCAAGCTCACACCTGGGCTGCCATTGGAAGTCACCCTGAGCCAGTTTTCACTGTCCTTCCCCAAGGAAGCCAGAGAGCAAAGCAAGATCAGGGAAGAAAATAATCCAAGTATTCTGCATGGGACTTCTTGTCTTCTCTCTCGAGCACTAGGAAGCGCGATGAGGTTAACCCGAGAGAGAGGTGGCCCCATGACGCTGTACCAATCTGAAGAGCCCACCTTGCAGGAGCTCTGTCCAAGTGATCTGCTCTGCTGGGGTCCCTGATGGGAAATACAAACCAGTACCTGATCTTCCAGGCCTCTGCCAGAGAGAACTTTCCAGAGCTAACTTTTCCTCTTCTACACAGTGACAACAAATCTGTGGTCTTTGCACTTAAAGCCAAAGGTGAAGACAGCATGTGCCATGCATGCTCTGTAGCATTTAATCAAAAACATCCATCAAAGACATGGCAGAGCCCACCCTCACCGTGTAAGGAGAGGACACTGGTGATCTTCTCTTCACCTGTAAGGAAGGAGTCCCTTGAAAGACATGACTCCTGCTTGCCCGTCCAGGAAGTGAGCAGCAACACAAGTGCCTGCAAATTTTTGCCTGAACTACTGGGAGCCTCAGAGAATGCCCTCAGTTGGCTGGTTCCTTTCCGAATCCCTCTTGCTGTTTGTTGGTGTGAGGAAGGCAAATGCAGAGATAAAAGCAAAAAATGGTCCATGAGGCTCCACAAGGCTCACGTACTTTCTGTCATCAAGTCAGAAGTCTCAATGACATCTCCCCTCATCTCGCTAGCTAGTGTGCTCTTTCTCGCTCTCAAATGAATAAATGTTTAAAAAGGAAAGAAAAGGAAAAAAAGGGGGAAGGGAAGGGAAAGGAAAGGGAAGGAAAGGAAAAGAAAGGAAAGGAAAGGAAAGGAAAAAGAAATCATCTCAGACTTCCCCAGACAACTTTGTACCCCACCCCAGCAATGCTGGTTTACTGCAACTCCACTGACCACTCCTACCCCCTCCATATTAATGCAACAAACATTTTAATTATGTGTATTTTTAACTCAGAATACATTACTATTGTTTCTACAGTCAATATCCATTTAGCTTTTCCACTTCCAGTGCATTCTTTCCTGCATGTCTGTGTCAAGACAGAAGATAATACTAGATGTACAGACTACTGTACCTCATATAAAAGACCTCATGACAGCATAAGGAAAAAGAACTGAGAATGAAAGTCAGATATAAAAAAAACCCAAACAAACAAGAAAGCCAGATATATAGGTGCTTGGTAAAAGCTCACCTGCCACAAACAACAGACAAATCCCCATTAATACGGAGGCCAGCTGTGCATCTTAGAGTATTCTTAGCCCCTGAAAGGCCCCCATGAAGGCTAGTGACCCCCACCCGACCCTGAGGAGATCCTAAGTCCCCTGTATTGGTCCTACAGCTTCTGCTCTGCAGGCCCATAAGCAGAGCTGCGATGTCACTGGGTGTCCCGGTGGCTGTCTGTCCAAGTTTGGGGCGGGGGAAGGTGCGTGGTTCTGGTTAGGAGTCAACGGCTGTCTTTTAGCGCCATCTGGTGGCTGATTCTGCTCCAGCTTCCAGTTACTAAACTGGACTCCCCCAGCTCTTTACACCCTGATGGAGCAAGAGTTGAAATGATTAGGACTGGGGCTTTGTGGAATTTCAGGTGGGGACAGGGGGTGTGTGATCAGAATGGACCAGGTTGCAGTGTCTGTGAGCAGCCCATGGAAGACCAGGCTCCAAGGAACAGGCACACACAGTATCTGCCTGTGATTTCACCACCATGCGTGGGTCTCAGTCACCGGCAATGCCTCACCAACAGCCCCCAGGGGTCTCTCGGGTGGAAGGGACTGTCTAGGGCTTGACAGACTGTCAAGGATTGGCCAGTGCTTCCCAGGAGAGCACCCCAGCCCACACAGGGACCTCCTGAATTCTGTGTGACTGCAACTTGGAGAATTTCAATAAACAACGGTTTTTTAAAAAAAATTTGTTGTGCTTTTGCTTTTTTGAACTATCGTTCATGGGTCACATATTTATTTGAAAGCAAAGTGCTTGGTTAGGAATACTATCCTAATTATTAAATCACTCACATGGGAAAATGTGCCTAACTTTACAAAAAACTGCTTTATCTTGTGGTTCCCAGAGGTGGTTTGTTGCCAAGAGGGGGAGGTTTGAGGAGCTTCACAAAATCACGTAAGTGGCCAAATTCACTTTCTACAGTTCCCACTCATGTACTCTGGATTCTTACTAACACCATCCTTGGACCCCAAGGGATTGAAGCACATTCTCAAAAACAAAACTTTATGAGAAAGTCCTGTCAGGAATGATGCAGAAACACAAGCCAAGCCCACTGGAGGCAGGGCCTCCTCTATGATGGATACAATGAATGTGGACTGAAAATTCCCCTGATCTCAAGGGCATGGCATTTTCTGGGCACCAGCAATTTCGAGGCAGCTTCTGACTTCAAACAAATGAATGAAATCTCAGTAGGTTGTCCTGCTCCCCTGTGACTGTCCTGAGCAGTGTGCCAAGGGACACTTTTTTTTTTTGCACATTTTTTTAAATTACGTTTATTTAGCGTATGTACACATAAAAGAGAAATCGCCCTCTGATCCCACCCAGCAGAAAACATGCAAAAACCCCAACTATACATGGAGGGAAGGGGCCCTAGCCCCAAGTTAGTGGTTGGGATGGTGCAATCCTGGGAGTCCCACGCCCTAGTCAGGAGAGGGCTGGGCCGAGGGGGCGCACAGCCTCCCCATCGCCAGGCCTAAAACAAGCGCGCGCCGTAGCCGAAGGTCTGTTTGATGCCCTCGAAGTAGTACCACTGCCAGCCCTGCCGCGTCCTCTCCTCCTCGGGGACCGGCATGCCTCTGCCTTCCATGCACAGCTCAGTCTCTCCGCTCTTGTCCAGGAAGGCCAAGGTGATGGTGGCAAAGTGCCCTTCTGGCCAAGATTTAAACCTCCAATTCATCACAATCAGTTTCTCAGGGACCAGATCAGTGAACTCCCCCAGCGACGCTGCCATCTACCAGGTGAAACTTCCCACCTTTGTCTGCTTCCAACATTGCGGGAGCATGGGTAAAGGCCTGAACGAGCTCTTGGGTGGTAAAGACTCTATAGAGCTCCTCTGGTGAGGTCAGGAAGGTGCCCTATTAGGCCTCCCATGCTGTCAGCTCATCAACAGTGGGATTTCTCTTCCCCACTTAGCACGTACAGGCCACGGGGCTAGGAGGAAATGAGCCTAGGACCACCTGGGATTCTCCTCTCCAGGGCCCACCCCTGACTGAGGGCTCCCCAAGCCCTCAAAGTCCAGTCCATTCTGCTTCTCTTCCCCCCGCCCCCCTCCCCAGCTATGTTCTATGAAGTCACTGCAAATCCCAAGATAACGAATACCAAGCCACTACTTCTGAGGGGAAGTAAGAGCCAGATGACTTCCTGCTTCTGGTGTCAAGACTTTGTCAATCAGTCAGTACATAACCTTGCTTTATGCACTTTTAAAAGACAACTTACTTAATATACATTGTTGGTTCATTAACATGGAACTCACAGCAACGACACTGTAATGCACGCCTGACCTGAGTTTACCTAACCCGCATTTCCCCCATAAGGCGCATTTCAGCTCCGTGCACTTACGAACGTCAAGCAGCACTTCAGAAATGTGCTTGGGGACCCCTTTAAACAGCAACGCCTCCAACACACAGATTTTAAAAATCAAGGCCCTGGCTTGACTATGAAGAGGACTCCCATTTAGCGGAGGAGGGCTGGACCAAGAAGGCGGGCATCCCCCTTGTTCGGACCTCACGTGGGCGAATGATGATGAAAGCACCGGGAGTACTGCTTTGGGGATTACAAATAAATCTTAGCGGATAGCTGAATTTGCAAACGCGGACTCCATTAACCGTGAGGGCTGAGGATTGACTGAGTATTTCAGTCAATGAGGATTGACTGAGTATTTCAGTCAATCCCCTTTGAATTGAAAATTCTCTATCATCTTCCTCACTTGTGAAAGCCAACTCGACTTCTCTCCCCGTAAACCCGAATGTCCACCGGTGACACGTTTGCTGTGTCCCAAGCACATGGTTCTTTCACCAGTAACTCGTATTTTCAGCCACACATTTTCTCACTACCCTCCTGGCACGATGTACAACTCTCGCACCCCCCCATCACTGCCTGTCACAGGGTCATGGGACACCATGTGATGCTACAATCTCAGTATCAATAGTAAGTATAACATCGGCATAAATGCATCTAATCCCCAGTCCGCTTGCTCTCTGCCAGGCACTCTGCTGTAGGATTTACAAGTATCTACTAATTTAATTCACAGAGCAAATTCACCAACAGAGACAATGCTTAGATCCCCAGATTAAAGATAAGGAAACCAAGACAGGAAAATGTCAAATAATCTGCCCAGGCCACTGAGCGTGTGAGTGGGAGAGTCAGCAGTCAACTGTGGGCAGCCCGCGTTCAGAGCCCAAGCGTCGTCCCCAGGTCACGCTCACAGTTACGGCTGAATTCTAGCAGCGTTTAGACCAGGAGGCTTCCTCCTGTGATAGGGATGGGGATGGAGATGGAGGAAGACATGAGTAAACATGCATCTCACTTCATTCCCTGCCATCTGTATTTGAGAAAAAATATATTAAAATGACACCAAGCACTGCATATGCAATTACGTATAATTATACTTCTGTAAAGAAGCATAATTCTCTTCTATCATCTGGGAAAGTAGAAAATCCTCTGAAAATTTTAACATGAATCTGTATTAGTCATTTTTTTTTAATTTTTGGTATTCTCTGATCCTCTGATCCCTTGGGTCCTTGCTAAGATTGGAGGAACTGCCCTTCCCAGGGTTAGCTAATTCCTAGCCATAGGAAGCATGCATTTCATGTGCAGACTCTCCAATCCAGATCCCAAGCCCCAACATCTCCTTTATTAGGGTTTTGCACTTTGGCCCATTGTCCCCCTGCCCTCATCACCACAAGATAGACAGCTAGGGGCAGCCCCTATGCTCCAAAGTCCAATGAGATTATTCAAACTGACCAATCTTAAACCTGCCTACCTTATCTTGCCTTGCTTTTTTCATGGAAACCACAACAGAGGCTCTAGTCCACGTTTCCCCCTCACTCCCTCTGTCTCTTGACGCCCCTCAGTGCTTGTCCCTGTGCCCCATGTGGTGCAGCACGCTCCCTCTCTTGAGAACTGTGAGTAAATACATTACGTCTTCTCCAGGTGTGGCCTTCCTATAAGAAAACACAATCAAACCTACACTTGAAAAGAGAATCTTAATTCTGAAGTCATCTTTTTCTCATGACCTTTTTTCACTTTCACATTGTAGTAACTTTCCTCTTTTAAGACAATCCGAAAATGTTAAGGGAAATATTTATCAAAACTTCTCATATTAGAACATATTATACTGTTCAGAAACAGTTTATTTTAAAAAATGAGTTTATTGGGGTACCTGGGTGTCTCGGTGGGTTAAGTGTCCAACTCTTGATCTCAGCTCAGGTCTCGAGCTCAGGGTCATGAGTTCAAGCCCTGCATTGGGCTCCACGCCCAGTGTGGAGCCTACTAAATTCATCTAAAATGAGTTTGTCTGGGGCCCAATCAAGCTAAAGGAATGGGAAAGAAAAGGCATTTAGGAAAAAAACAAGAACAACAGCCTTGTCCAACTTCAACATCTGCCTTGGTTCAAGGGCAATCACAAAAATGAACTACAAATATGTCCTTTGTAATGACTGTCCAACAGACCGAACGGAGGTAAAATTCACAAATAGAGAAGCTACTAATCTGACATCAAGACAAACTCTGAAGGATCTCTGGCCAGGAATGCAAGTCTTCAGAGTATGAAAACCATTTTGCACAGTTCTTGGTTATTATAATCCGCAAGGTACAGTTTGTATTCAGGCATTTCCCCGGTTTTCAAAATAAAATCATTCTAAATAAGGGAATCTGCCTTCCATCACCTTGAGAACTACCTGCGTCCTCACCCTCTTATTTCTAATAAGAACAGCATCATCCCAGATAACCAGGACCCCTCCTCCCGCCTGGGCACCTGCAAGTCCCTTCTGCAACTAGAGAATCATTAACTGAGAGATCTTAGAAGATTAAGCAGCTTTGTTTTAGAAGCAGGTGCTTTTCTGTATTATGACAAACCGTAATACACCATTTAACCGCTTTAAATTGAGATTTCAGAATTATTTCATCAGAAGAATCTGCTCTGTCAGGAGGCTGTGCTGGGAAGGAGTGTAAGGCCATCTGCCTTCTCAAAGGTGCTGTGCTTAATTATCCTTTAACAACTGCCCTGCTTGCCTTGTTGGAGCAACTGCCCCTTCTCCTTTGGAAAACTGAAAAGGTTGCCTGTGATTTCCATGATATGTTTTCTGCAAAAAGCAAAGAAGGGAAGCACTATCAGATGATCTTTGATGACATTCCAACGACCCTGAAATACACAAACAGCTGCACAACTGAGGAGCCTGCTGCCCAAACAGGTTCAACAACTGGCCGGATGGTCCAACGGCTGGTAACCAGGAAAGACAGAATTAAAATCTAGGCCTACTCGACTCCAAAAACCTGTCATTTAACATCTCTTGGGCACTGCCTACTTGGAAGACGGGAAATGAGAAAGAACAATCTTCGTCTTATGAATTGAATTTCTTTTCAACGAGATCCAAAAGATTATCCAAACCTCAATTGCTCCTAAAGGAGGCAACAGGAAGGAGTTCATTAAGGGAATAGGCAAGATTATTCCTCTTTCAGAAGCACAAAGAGAATTCTGCATCTGGGCAGCTTACAACATCTAGAGATTTTACGGCCCACTTCCAGCATTTTTGCACGATGGCCTCTAGGTGGCGTAACGAGCACGTGATTCCATTCGCCAAGGCTTGTCTGTTCCGGCTGACTGGGCATTCAAAACTGAGTATCTCTGCTCCTCAAGGCTGTTGGAAATTTTCCACCATTAGAAATCATTACTAACTAGTCTTTCCAATTTCTCAACTCTTCTGATGCAAGCTCGTGGCTTGGAAGAAATTTTAGGGGAAGGACTAAAACAGAAAACTAAAAAAAAGAACCATGGAAAAATAAAGGAAACCAATGCTCTCTTTTTGGTTATTCTAGGTTCCAGGTCTTTGCTTTTGCTAAAATGACTTTTCAAGTCCTTTGAAAGGAGGCCACATAAGAACAAAAGCCTTAAAACCACATCAAATTAGCTTTCAGTTAAAAAATACATTGTTCCCAAACTACTTGAAGCAGAACGCTCAGCGGACACTGAAAACTAAGACGGAGATACACTCTATTAGTCAGCTGTGGAAGGAATGAACACCACGTTAACACAGACGGAGCTACCCTGAGAAAAGTCACTCCGACTTTGGCCCATGAGATATTCTGATGACTTCACCTAAAACATGAAAATAAAAAGGGCGACGTTTCATACCTCCCACCCCCATTACATATACCATTCCTAGAGATCGGGAATAATCCCAGGAACCTGTAAGAATCCGAATCCCAGCAGGTGTTCTTCCCCCAATGTCCCCTCTCCCCTCCATCCTTCAGGCACACAGCCAGAAGGAGACATGACACTGTGCATTTGGGGATCCAATCGTCCCCAACTAGGACGTGGGGCAAAGAGACACAGTGAGTCCTGGGGGCACTCTGGATCAAGAACCAGATTTCTGTGTTTTCTACACAGTTCAAATGCACTGGAAATCCAGGTGGTAGCGGAGGAAGACAAGGAAATGGGAGTAACTCGAGCATAGCCTACACCCAGGCTCTCCACTGGGACAGGGTATCAGAATCAATCAGGCGCATTTTGAAATACACATGACTTGATCTCTTCCCAGGTCATTTTGATATGACTGGACGGCAAGAGAGATTGGGTGATTTTGCAAAGCTTCCCACGTGATTTGTACAGGCCTTATTCAAGACACAAAAGTAAAACCTGGAAAAAAACTGGGTGGGGAGGTAGGATGTGAGCCGCATGCACACTCCTCAGCTATATCCCCGATAAACGGGCTCTGCTAACACACAGGTGGGTAACCACAGAGCTGGGGACCACCGGTTAGCCTTGACCACCAATACACGTCAAGTACAAGGAGCTCTCACCTGGCCCCGTGACCATGACACTTTGTGCTGAAATTTTTCAAAAAATAGATTCTACTAAAAAATGTAAATGGAATGTCAAAATATGAGATATGATGATATAAGAATGATATCACAGTACCTCTATAAAGTAAGTTGCAAAGCAGAATACATTTGACAAGTATTCTTATTAGAAAAGATATATTAAGACTATCACCATGAAAACAATAAATAATCAGATTTTTTTTAACTTTAGGAAACATTGGATAGATTAAAAAATATAGCCACTCTGATCCACTGGGTTAAAGTGGAAATGACTCAGTATGGAAAACAAGTTGGTAAATATCAACCACCTTAAAAATAAATGCCACAAATTTAATGATAATAATAGCATGATCATGGATACACATAAATACTGGGCGGCAAAGATGTCAATTTCAGACTTATGGTAACTTCCAGACACTGAATTACTCAGGAAGAGGGTTTGGTTACATACACTGTAGTCCAATCACAAAATGAAAAACTTCTCAGTAATGGGAAACAATACATGTTAATATGGAAACATTTCCAAAGACGATCCCCATGAAAGACAGGGCTTCCCAAATAATATACAAAGCATGATACGGATATATATAAAGATTAATATATGTGTGTGTGTGTGTGTGTGTGTGTGTGTGTGTGTGTGTGTACTAAAGAAGAGTGCATTTGCAATGACAAAGTAATGCCTAATGATTTCTAATCACTGAAGCCAAAATCTCATTTCTGGCCACTTAAGATGCCAGCCAAAATGGAAACCTAATTTTACACCCTTAGATGTTGACATTCATTAGCTCAAAGTCACGGGAGAAATGTCACGGTGATAAAGGCCGGAACGGAACCCAAGTAGAAACAGAACAACAGATTATGTTCAGGACAAGCAGTGTTCTGATTTGCAAACTGGAAAAAAGGAAATCGAGGAGCTGTCCTACTAAGGTCCGTAACAAGACAAAACTTTCAGGAAAGGACAAATTGCATAAATCTCATCGTGACTACGTTTCAGGAGACCCTCAATTTGATTTTGATAGGAAATCCATGTATGTCAGTGATCCAAACACTAACCCCATAACAACATCTATCCCGCAGTTGCCATCGCCCATGTACTTCGAATAGAACCTGAAGCATCTTGTGATGCGGAGTTAATGAAATCTACATGCATTCCGGGCTCACTACACTTAATCAGAACTGAATAAACAAACTCCGTATTAGTCACACTTAGGCAAGCTATCCCGCTGCACTGCAGCCAGAAGAGATTTTCACGGGATCCTGTTGAAACCAGCTAAACATCTGGAAAATGTGGAAACTATTCCGCGAGGCGCTCGAGGACCACACGCTCGGAGGAGAAATGGGTTTCTGCGACTGAGGTCAGACCCCTGATGCTGGAAGGACAGCGCTTACTGGCGATAGCTTACTTACAATGAAGCCAAGTTTTTTATAATCCCGGGTGTACATGGACTTGCGTTTCTCCATGCTGCCGCTGCTGTTATTAGGTTCAGACTCTGCATCAAAAGCGATTCTTCGAAGTTCAAATATGATGTCCCTCTGAGCCTGAGGGCATTCGGGAGAAAAAAGAGAGGAGGGAAGAGCTGCTTTCATTGTGTGACATTACAGGTACTCCCTCTTTCCCCAGGATCTAAACGAATCACTGCTTTCAGGCTGAAGAAAAACAGATGAAAGACAACGGATGTCCCAACATAGGGCTCCACATCATTCCCCTGCCACTCTCCCTGCTGGTCAGCCCTGGCTTCATCCCACGATTATCCTCATGGCCAAGTCGTTTGGAATACTTCGGTCAATTACCTAGATGTTCGAAATGACATCCCAAATTGGATGGAAGTCTTGGTTCTGGAGATTTCCACACTGGCCGAGCCAAAGTGAGAGGCACGTGCAGGTTTACAAACAGCGTTCAAGTGACAAGAGATCTCTACCACCACTAAGAAGTGACTACATGGAAACAAACCCTTAAAAAATGGCTGCAACGGTAATTATTTGGTCACATCTATTTTACCACAATAAGAAAAAATATATATATGTATATATGTTTTCAATAAATAGAAGGAAGCTTTTCCAAATGGGGAGGGCCGTTCCACATTAAGATGCAAGGCCTTCCATCACTAGAAGTGGTAAGCTGACAGTCTCCTCTCTCTGGGATGATTACACTTGGCCTTGCCAAAAGTCCGGGGCACGTTGGACAGCCTCTCCAAGCCTCTCCATCATTCTTAATCGCGTGGCCTCGTGCCATGGACGAAGGGCTGCGGCAGTTACACACTCCCCATGTGGGGCTCACATCTGCGATAGATCAGGCCCTCACGTGCCAGTAATGAGTGTTTTCCTTTCCAAAGCTGCAGCACTGCTTAAGTTGAAAATGGGTTATGGCAGGGCCCCCAGCTGTTTCCTCTCAGTCTGTCCTCACACAGTAAAGTTCCCCCAAAGCCTTTTGGATGGAGGCATAACCTTTCACACACAACCACCAGAGGCCTACAGAGAATTAAAACAAATAGCCAACTGACACAAATGCAAGCCCAGAAATCAGGTGTAACCTAGGAACTGCCCGCCTCCCCCCAACTTCTCGGCACTGAGCACTGGAGAATGGAAACTAATTCCTCAAGCTGTATCAGGATCACACAGGGCAACCAAATGGCCCAAGTTGTCTGGGAACTTGACTCCAAAGCCATTACCATTACAGGTATGGGGACTAAGGGCCAAGATTCATGGCCATGTGACATTAGGCTTTCTTAACCAACAAAGGAAAAACATGCATGTATTTGATGTAAAATGAAATAATCCCATCTGCTTTGTTCTCTGAGTCCAAGTTCACCTAAATTTTAAATACATCCACCCCCACCAAGTTCTGGGGTGTGTCCGTTAAGGGTCTGACTTCAGCTCAGGTCATGATCTCAGGATCCAGGAATCGGGCTTTGAATGAAGCTCCCTAATCAGTGGAGAGTCTGCGTCTCCCTCTGCCCCTTCCCCTGTTCGTGTGCTCTCTTTCTCAAATAAACTTTTTTTTAAATCTTAAAAAAAAAAATATATATATATACATACACACACACACACACACACACACACACACACACACACACACACATATGTATGTATATGTATTCTCCCGAGTTTTAAGATGACAATAAAACAACATCATCATCTACAAATTCCTGGTTTGGTAGTAGTCCAATAAAAGATCTTTAATAACCACTTTCTCTCCCATATGTGCTTTTGCTGCTGTCTCGTTGGCACTCACCTGGTCCTGGGGGTCCATCTTGGTCATCATCCTGTCTTCCAGAAGGTTAAACGTAAGCACCTGAAGCACGTACAGCTGGTGTGCCATTTCGTTGTTGATGGCTCTCTGAGCTCGGATGACATGCTGGGGAGATGGTTCAGAAATAATGGTTTTGTTTTTTTTTTTTTTAAGGAAGAAAAAGCCAGCAACAATTAACCCCTGTCATTATGCCAAGAAGAACCCCAGAAGTCTTCACTTGGAGGCCCGGGAAATATAGGTCTGTGGGACCACCCTTCAGAAGAAAGGTGAGGATGTGGGTGATTTTAGAGCTTTTCTTTACATTCCAGGGCCCAATAAAGTTCCTGATGGTTAGGCCAGAATCCAGGTAAAGACCAGCTCTCTGCAACAGGGAGCAGAAGAAAGGCACTGGAAATGCACGGGTGACTGCAGCTCTACAAACCGAAAACGTGTGCCTGACATGAGAGCATCCTGAAGAGAGCTGTGGATTTCTACAACAGAAACCCTCCTTGCACGCAGCAGAGGAACAAATTATGCATACGTGTTGTAAGCAATTTTGCCATCCTCTTACCCTACAACTGTCTCCAACAGGTGATCCAGCTTCTAGGTGGAGAAATGTTTTAGAAGCAACACAAAAGAAAGCAAAGTATGAATCAGGCCTGCAGTTCATTCGCCGTGGCAACTATCCAGAGAACACCACCACCACAGGCAATGAGCTAATTCATGTGCAGAACTTTGCTCTCCTGCTAACAATTAAATGAAAAACAAAATGACCCTTCCCCTCAGAAACAGAACCAAAATGGAACAAATGGAAAAGAAATGGCAGGAGACTAGACATGGGGGCAATTGCCCCCACCGGAGTGGGGTCAGAAAGGAGATTGAACACCTCTAGCAGAGACCAAGGTTGTGCCTTAAAAACGCCAAAGGACGGGATCAATATGATAGTTTGAATGTGCTACACCCAACCATGTCCTGCCATTTGAAAGAATTTTCTTGAGATGTCCCAAAGCCAGCATGTACTTGGACTCCACACCCTGGCTGCGAATACCATGTCAAAAGAGCCAGTTAAAGAAGAATGGGGCGGAGGGGCACCTGGGTGGCTCAGTGGGTTAAAGCCTCTGCCTTCGGCTCAGGTCATGATCCCACAGTCCTGGGATAGAGCCCCGTATCAGGCTCTCTGCTTAGCAAGGAGCCTACTTCCCTTCCTCTCTCTCTGCCTGCCTCTCTGTCTACTTGTGATCTCTGTCTGACAGATAAATAAATAAATAAACCTTTTAAAAAAAAAAAAAGAGGAGGAGGAGGGGTAGGGAGAAGAATGAGAAATGGAAAAAAGTCACTGAACCAAGGTAACGGGGCTGATGGGGGTGGGAAGCTCAGCAGTGAAATGGGGAGTGGCATGAAACACCATATCCTCCCAATTTCAGAACAGAATGTCAATTCAGAGTATATGTTTCATATCCGAGGTGTATAGGCCATCTATTTTATTAGCAACTCAAAGGTATCTTCACTCCAAGTTTCTGCCTGAGAATAGCCCCCTGGAACTTCCAGCCATCAAAGTCTCACAGTAGAAATCCCATAGAAGCCAACTGATCTTCCAGGCACGGGGGCTATAGCCATTCTATCCGGCCCATCGCCCGGCATTCCAACTCTGACTGCCACACCCAGGTAAGAACAGCAGGCTGGACCTTAATGTAACATCTCTCACCCTACGTCTCCCCACCCTCCTCCTGTCCCACAGATACCTTCACTGTACCACACTCTAACATTACGCTTTCTGCTCGCACTAAGAACCACGGTAAAGATTAACCGTGTTATGAATCCTTCTGCAACTTCTACCAAACCATTCTTGGACCAAGAATCTATCCGAATGCTCTACCAACACCCACTTCATAGCCCAGGTCCAGGGGGAGAAGTATGTCATCCCCGAAGAACCGGGGTACCTCTTTTATCAAGCAACGAAAATTACACTCATATGTTTCTTTTTATCCTTGTCAGCCAGGAAGTTCAAAATCAAACTCGATGACAAATTGTAGTCATTGCTATGGGCTTTGGATTCTAGAATATTTATTATGTTTGCCCTTATAAGGTTTTAAGTTTTCAACAGCCTCACTGTATTGGAGTGTGTGTGTGTGTGTGTGTGTGTGTGCCCGCGCGCACGCTTGTGTGTGTGATTGTAAGCTAGTGGAACTCCTCTTTGAAATCACAGAAACAGAAATTGCCTCTTTGGTAAGCTGGGAATCAATCACATGTGCTTCCTTCAGTCTTTGGTTAAAGTCAAATAGCGGGTAAGGCCTCAGGAAATCACGCCATTTGATTTATTTCTAAACATTCACCGCATAAAATGCTGGACTTCTTTTCCACTGACATTTCAGGTCACTTGCACATTGCAGTTAACCAGTGGATTCCACGTATGTCTTTTCTGTCTGTCTCATGCAAAGGGGCCCAGGGAAGTGATGGTCAGAGTTTCAGAGCCTCTGTCAGAGTCTGACAGGCCTCCAGTTAGCTTCCTCATTAAAAGCGGTGTAAGCTCACACCAGTGGATTTTTTTAAAGTCATAGAGCCCCTGATTTCCTAAATGCAAAGCCAAGGTGATGGTGAGGGGGGCTGGGTGGCTTAGTCCGTTAAGCATCTGCCTTCGGCTCAGGTCATGACCCCAGGGTCCTGGGACTGAGTCCCACATCCAGCTCCCTGCTCAGCAGGGAATCTGCTTCTCCCCTGCCTGTGCTCTCTCTCTCTTCTTCATGTTCTCTCTCTCAAATAAATAAATAAATAAATAAAATATTTTAAAAATTAAAAAAAAAATAAAGTGACAGTGAGTGTATAAACCTGGCCCACTGGGAGAGATTTCTACTCCTTCCTGCCAGAACGTCTTCCCAGGGCCGTTCCGGACACCCCTCCTTCCAATCCTATGAGACCGTTCCTGTGGGAAAGCCTCGTTCATCCCAATTCCAAAAGCACACTTCTTCCTCCTTGCTAGTTACTATTGCTCGTCACAGAAGCAAGTCACAGAACAAACCACAAACTGAAGCCGCAAGGGGAGATAAATGAATGCCCCGAGCCATTCCTGCCCAACAAGGTGGTCACCCCGCACGGGTACTCACTGTTAAAATGATGGAACGCAGCTGCTTCTGAGCCAAAATATTCGCCATCTCCTGTTGATGAAAAACACACCCACACAAAACCTTAGGTTAGAAAAACACATTTCCACATGGCCTCAAATGACTTTCTCCTGAGGGTGCTACCTAACTGGATATCAGCAGTATTTCTTTCGGAAGAACAGACTCCAGCAGGCAGAAGTATTCAAATTGCTCTTTGAATATTCTGCTTAGACAACAGAGCTTTGTCCAAAAGCAAAGGAAGGAAATCTGGTACCCGCAAACTTCTCGTTTTTTTAGGAATTTCCTCCTTCCAGAAAAAAGTGAGCGTTGAATAAAAAGCAAATACTCTGGATAAAGGCAGTGGTTCTCCATTCAAAAGGCTCATCAGCTTTTCTTAGACTATAAGAAGACTTAGACTTAGACTGTGCAGAGAGGTTTACTAGGAAATGTGCCTGCACCCCAGTGTTGGAGCACCATCACTGTAAGTCTCCAAGTCTTCCAAGAGCCACATCATCTTAATTTGTGCAAAACCAAAGAATGAGTGGTACATACCCCAGGGTTTGAGAATAGTCTATACAAGTCAACTGTGGGGTGCTTTAGGAAGGGACAAATATGGAAGGAGGGACTCCAAGAGTCCACACTCCACATTGCTAGGACTCATTTCTGTAAGTTGTATTTGGGGCTTTGGCCTGCCTAGCACAGAGCGTTTGCAGGTGACTTTAGTAAAAGAAATGATTCACAGATACTCTTTCTATATATCGAGCCATAGATATGAAGCTGAAATTATAAAGTTGGGTACAGCCTTGGTGCAAACATTGTAAGCTAGTGGAAAAAATACTGCTCATATTCAGGAAGGCACTTGAGTGTTCTTTTGGCGGGGAGGGGCTCTTCCTGAGTAGAGAAGAAACTAGGCTACGATTCGAAACCACAACCATGAATTCAATCATGGCGAAAATAAACTCGCAGGAAGCAAGGAGAGCCCAGACACGCGGGCGGGAAGTGCGAGGGGGGACACGCAGGCAGGTCGGGGCGGGAGCAGAAGGTGGGGACTTACAGTCAGAGGACAATCAAGGATGTCAACACTGCTCTCTACACCAACCTAAGGGTGCCATCGCCACCACAGAAAGGAAAGCAAGCAGGAGAGAAGAAGGGATGGAAATTCAGAGCACTCTGTTAGCAGTTACAACTTGATGTTAACACCCCTGCTCACCCACTGCCTGGGAGAAAAGTGCACAAATACCGTGAGGTGTTCCGAGACACCTTCCACTCTGCTGACAACAGGAAAGCAAGGACAAGGACGCATTCAGAAACAAGGGAAATGGCAATCTGGAAGGAACCTGTCTTTCCATGGTCCCCAGAAAGTGGGGCTTGCTTCTGAAAGCAAATGGAAAGGTCCACTTTTTCCCCCGGACCCGATGAAAAACAAAGGGACCAAAGGATCCTATGGATCTTTTCATTTATTTTCTTTTATAAAAATGAAATTACTGCCTGGCACGTAAACAAAAAGAAAAATATTCTCCGTGCCTGTTTTAGCCTATTGAGTTTTGGAATTTTAAAATAAGTTATAAAGGACAATATAGTTCCAATATGTACGGCAATTGTTGTAATTATCTTTGACATTGTTTCTCTTCTTCGTAAGACCACGGTCGCCTTAGGGGCACAGAGACTGTCCTTTTCATCTTTGTGTTCCTGTTCCCAGAGCACTATGTCTAACATAGAGCAGACAGTAAATGTTTGGTGGAAAATCAAAGAGTAATTTCTACTATCCTCCTAAGGAACAGAGAAGCTTGGTTAGAGAGAAAATAGAAAAATCCTTGTGTACATCATGTATTTGTTAGTGTTCAATATTAGAAAACATTCTGAGTAAACTTGAGGCTCCATGGAGAATATTTTATACTATCACGATGATATAAAAGTATAGATAGATATAAATATGGATATAGGGAGATTGACATGGAAAGATGTTCACAAAATCCTGTTTAATTTTAAAAGCAGTAAAAAATAGCTAAACAGTGTGAGTAGTATGATTCCACCCAGTGAAGAAAGTTATGCAGGAATAAGAGTCTTTGGCCAGAACAAACCAGAGCCACACAATGTGACTAACTGCGAGGGTTCTATGCTTGGGGCATGCACTTAGAGGAGTCTTTCAAAATTCCTCCTCTGAATCTGTATTTTCTGATTTTGCCACCAAATCTTTTAACTTGTAAAAAGGTTTTTTAATAATGCTTATGAAAATCATAAATATATGTAGAGAAATTTGGAAGGGACCTCACCAACATGTTTGCCATGAGAACAGTAATATAATGGCAAGGAGTTGTGAGGGAAAGGATCCATTTGCCCCATCTCTGCAAAACAAACACTCCTTCCCTTCATTTGTGCAGAAAAAGGGAGAATGTCCCACATCCAGGAGGTGGGGAAGCAGGACATTCCATTCCACCCCCTTACCGGAAAGCCCCCAGTGGGCCTTGGCAAAGCAGGAAGTTCTACCCCAGCCCTCAACACACCTGTCCCTCTACAAACCCCATGCTCTCTCAGTAAGGCCCACTGAGTGAATGCAAAACAGAATTATCACTCCGGTCTGCCTGCCAAGTAAAAATATCTGACCATGGTGGCATTTTTCTTCAGGAAAAGCAGAAATAGGTGTTTCAAATCCATCCATCCAAATTCATTTCATACATTTTGAAAAATAAAGAAAAACCCAGATAAATGGAGTCCTACCAATGGTGCCTGGCCCAAAGTCGGGAAGAGAAGTTGAAACAAATGAAATTTTTTTCACTGAAGTGGAATTTATCCAATGTCCTAAGGCTTTAAAAAAAAATAAATAAAGCTGTTCCTGTAAATCCAATAAATAAATGTTTAGATTATATTTTAATCTAATTGGAGTGAGAAAATGGGCTTGGTGTCTTTCAGGTTCCAGGGAGTTTTTCACTCAGCAAATACCAGAGAATTCTCTGGGTGGCGACTCCCGGACCATGGGGTGCTCTACAGAGTAGAGCCTAGGTGGGACTCTGAGCGGCTCCTTCCCTTCCTTACTCCCTCGGACTCTCAATTTCCACTTTTGAAAAGAGGCAAAATGACGCTTTCTAGTGATAGAAGAATAAAGTGAAATAAGGCACAAAACACTGAACACTGAGCTTGGCACAAGGCAAACTCTCCGAGTATCATCGCGGATGGCAGGCTTTGCTAAATTTTCCTCTTTACCCCCAAAATTCAGAACGTTTAATTTTCCACAAGAAAAGCTGGTAACAACACAGAATATAACCCACATGACAAACCCAACTAACACGGTCTTCTGTTTTGCAGGTTCCACTAACCTTCAGAAAATAACATCAAACTTTTCTTCAGATGAACTTGAAATCAGTTTTTTAGAGCCAACTCTCGCTTAACTCACTGAAAACTATTTTTTAAATTAAAAATCAAAATACTCCTTGTCTTGACAAACAATAGGCAGTGATTCATCTTTAATTCAACACAATTTAAAAAGTTCAAGTTAATTTTCTGTGTTGTTACTATTTTTATTTCAAAGGCTAAATTAGAGTCTAGATATGCTTCTGTATGATTACAGACACTCCATCTTTCTTAGTTGGATTGTTTTCTTAAATTATCCAATGTTATCAGACTATCCTTTGTGATTTATTATCTTTACAGCGGTAGATTGCCAATTGGTGTCGTCTCAGTCAGATATTTTCTAATTTTCAAAAAATAAATTTTGATTCACAGAATCCAAACCTAATGTTACACTGATATGCCATTATGTTTCACGGTGATCGTTACTCTGGAGTCAGCACAGATTGGCATCTGGTTCGCGATTTCTCTGTGGTTGTGCAAATCTAATTCAGTAGATTAACAGTAGTTCTTGGTGTAAGAGGCAGAGGCAAAGTGTACACATCTTACTGATGTCTAGATCCAGGGATCCAAATAATTGCAGTTGGGGTGGGCATGAGTTTTTGCTTCCTCTAATCCAAGCTCTTCCTCCATAGGGGAAAGAAAAAGCCCATGAGGTCAGACCAGATGGCAGCTACTGCTTCAGCCGGGTGTCCTTGGTCCGGCCAGCAGAAGAAGGATCAAGCTTCTCCAGGGCTATGTCAGGAGTACAAGCATATGAGCATGCTGTCAGGCAGTTTGCTGGGCTGCTGGAAGTTATCATGAGGCCAGCATTTAGATTTAGATATAAAAAGAACAGAGCCGGGGCGCCTAGGTGGCTCAGTGGGTTAAGCCTCTGCCTTCAACTCAGGTCATGATCTCAGGGTCCTGGGATCAAGCCCCACATCGGGCTCTCTGCTCAGCAGGAGCCTGCTTCCCCCTCTCCCTCTCTGCCTGCCTCTCTGCCTACTTGTGATCTCTGTCTGTCAAATAAATAAATAAAAATCTTAAAAAAAAAAAAACAAAACAACAACAACAACAAAAAAACAGACCCACCTAGGATTTGACCTGCAAAACCATACTTAAAAATCCAGCCTGAAGCATAAGGCTTAGGGAGGGCCCGCACCTCCTGGCTCCCGCAGAGACACAACCCAATACACAGGAAACAATAAAGTCACTCCATTCGTGCAGACATAGCCCCAGGAATGAGCAAACAATCTGAATGGAAAACAAACCAGAAACCCTCACGTTTAGTCACTGAGGTTTAAAATCCTTGGCGATGATATAATAAAACGAAAAAACCATGAACGGACTTTGAAGGGCAAGCTATATTCCAAGACACAAAATTCCACTTCCTCTACACCCTCTCTACAAGGATCCTTTACCTCATTGCAGAAGAGCCACAGAGCCACAGACAAAGGAGAGTATCGAAGGATGGGTTTCACATGGGTACATTTAACGGGTTCCCTTCTCTTGTCTGCACAGAGAAAGGCAAATGGGTTGCTCACCCCCCCTGCCCACATACAGACACGGACAACAGAAATATCATGGAACAAAGAGCCTCCCTGACTTAGGAACAGTTATCTCAACCAAGGGCAGCGAACTGTGTGGTCCTCCTCCTGTCCTTTCCATCTAAACTTCCGTGGGCGAAACGGGACACCTCTCGGGGTCTCAGTATCTTCATCAGGAAAATAGGGACAATACCTCCCTTGCCCTAGGGAGCATTCAATGGCATGACCGAAGATCTCGGGACTTCTACCTCTGCTGCCCCCCAAGCAGCAAGGTTTTCATTTTTTATGTTTCGAGCTCCTGTGTTGGGTTTCCTTCGATGCAAGGGCTCTGCCTCTGGAACATTCCTAGCATTCTTCCTAGGACAAGGGCTTGCGCATCTCCACCTACTTCCCACTGGATCTGTGAATGACTCCAGGCTGGCCAGCCAAGCTGCCGGGCAGCAGGGAGGCCCAAGGAGTCCCCAGGATGGGAAGGAGAGGGCACTCTCTGCCCCCAAATTTGCCAGCCCTGAGTACAGTCTTAGGACCAAAGAAATGCAACTTACCTGCCTTCTTTCATCAGGGGCCTTCAGGAATAGTGCATTAATCACTGCAATGGTATAGGTTTGGATTTCTTGATCTGTCCTGTAAAGACCCGGAACAATACAGAAAGTCAGAACAGGCTACCTCTGAGTCAGACCATGATAAGGGTCATGATCTCCCCCACAAAAAAAGATGAGAGAGAAAGGTATGGCCCAGAAAATGCAGTTGGCAACTGAGTGAGAACATATTTCAACCATCATAAGGAAAGACACACCGTTGGCAGGGCGGGGGCGGGGGGGGGGCGCCTGTCATTCCTATTTCTAGCTTGACCATACACAGCTCAGCGGAGATCACGCAGGAAGTCCAGGTGGTTAGCCAGCTCGCCCCTTCTTCTCTAATAGGCTTAAATACATGACCCCAGGGGCTGTACGTGTGGTTGGGGGAGGGGGGACTGTGATTTTCTGTCTGATGCATGAAGCATATCTGGGACTGGACTTGGGTGTCCTTAAACCCCTGGACTTATTATAAAGGAAACTGCTTTGTCTCCATGGCAATGCTAGTACATAGTCTAAAAATCTACTTCCAAATAGAAACGTTTTAATAACAAAAAGAACAAGTTTTTATTTGTGAAATTTGCAAAACTGCTTTTCATGGAAATGAAATCAGAAATTCCAAAGGAAGCAAAACTCTCATAGAAACCACGTGGCAAATGGTAAATAAGAAGGACCCGAGGCAGAAACAAGGAGCAGCCGGTGAGCTACATTCAGAGATCATTTCGGGAGAGACCGAGTGTAGAACACAGCCTTTGGCAGGATGGAATCCAAACCCCAGTGCCCCACAGACTGGTGTGTGGATTTGCACGAGGTTGGAGGGAGGTGTCCCCAAAACAGTTTCCTCATCTGGAACACTGGGGAAGAACACACTTATTTTAAAGCACTGCTTTTAGGGTAAAATTAGTTAATGTATATAAAACCCTCAGCAAGGCACTTGCCAGATTACAAACCCCGCACTCTAGCAGAGCATGCTGTGAACGCACAAGTATGCCCTCGAGACTGAGAGAAAAGACACGGGCTATAGAACTAATACATTTCACATTCAGGGAAATGTGAAACTGGTATTATTTCGAGAGCGGTTTCACACAAAAGCATCATTTTAGAGCATGGGCTCCTTTTCCCTGAGGCCACAATCCACAGCTTTGTGTGACTTAAAATTCTACAGTCTGGTCACCCACCCCACCCCCCAAATGAAGGCAACATCTAATGTACTTCAGTAGGTTTGCCTTATAAACACAACAGCTAACATTTCTGGTACATGGAGACTACTGACTGTTCCCCCACATCCCCAGCCTGCATCCCCAACCCAAGCCAGGCCAATCAGATTTCCTCCTGAGAACGTGTAAATGCAACATGAGAGACCAGGGATGGCAGTTCCTGGGAGCCAAGTCACACCCGTGCACTAGAGGAAAGGCCTGTTGTGGCCGCTCCAAGGAGGAGCTTGGCTACTTAAGTCATTCCTGGGGTCTATAAAGTCCCCCTGGATCCTTTCGATGAATTCCCTGTTTGTGTAAGTCACTTCATGGGGCTTGTTGCCCACGTGCAACTCCACATCCTTTAATTTATGAGAAGCACCGTACAGTGACGTCCTTCTCAGGGACAACCTCACTGATTGCCTGAGTGGAGAGAAGGGAAAGAGTGCGAAGCCTGCAGCCTGCTAAGTGTTTTGTCTTCCAGCTTAAGCCTCTAGAGACAAAACACATGCATTAGAAAAGACAAAAGAAGGTCACTGTAATCACCTTGAACCTAAGAAAGAAGACTACCTTGAAAAATTCATAATTATCTATGAAAATACTCATTATAGCAGAGAAAACACTATTTTTAATGGCAAAGGAAAGACGCTGCTGAGAACTTAAGACAGCAAATTGTCCTATGATGTTAAAAGTAAAATTCTACTGATATCAAAACTGATTGCCTACGAAAAGCCAGGCACTGGGGACAGAAGGGTACCAAGAACAGGCCTGGGATCCCACCCCCTCAGCGGCGGGCCACTCACTATGCCATTAGTATGGTGGGGGATGGGTATGGTACATGGTGTGGTTAGATGCCAAATGAAGGTTCCTTTTCTACATATTTGATCAAACCAACTGAAAACCCTTCCCAAGGCTTTACGGCAGCTGTCTACCAGAATCACTTCCCCTCCCACACAGGAGGCAACTGCATGCTTACCCTTGAAGATGTGGAATAAGTTGGCCGATAGTGATCTCCTGAGCCACCTTCTGGTAGAGGTCATGGCTGTTGAGCACCATTGACTCCAAAATGGCCAAGGACCGCTGCAGGATTGAGATGTCCATGCCTGACTTGTTGACAAAACTCGCTATCTGAAAAGCCAAGGAGGACACAATTGACCACGAGCAGTAAACAGAGCACAGAAGTACAGAAGGGAGTAAGTTGAGGAAATCGGGAGCTCACTTCAAAAACACCGGACACAGGATGACAAGCATCTGGAATTACAGCAGAATTGTCAGAAACACATCAAGTCAGGGACAACTGCTTATATTACTACAAAGCACCCTTTATATCTTATTTCTATAATTCAATAATGAGCAATTCAAAAAAGAAGATGCTTCAAGGAATTATTGTTTGGTTTTTCTGGGATTTTTCTGCCAGGTTTTAGCTTTCAGGGGCAGATGATTTCAACACATACAGTGTAAGGACTCCTGTTTTCTTTGAGGCAGTAATTTCAATATATACTAATAGCCATTCCCTTCCATTCCCAGGCTACTCCTTCACCCACACGATGCATGATTTTTATGTTCAGATTATGACCCTGTTACATTCTTAAGGGACTCCCACAAATCACACTTGTCAACACAACGCAACTGGCAACTTCTCAGTCACTGGCTACTCTCATTGTTATTCCACAATGAAACACTCTCTCCCCCAGTTCTTCCAATTTCTTATGGTTAAAATAAATTCCTCTCATCTCAAATTTAGCAAATAGGAACACACTTAAATTAGCAGTGCTAAAAGTTAAAATAATAGCTTAAGCACTAAAATACATTCCCTAAGGAATTAATCACGGAGGCTTCAAACATAATAAATCACAAAGTAAGAGGGAAGTAAAATAAGGGTTAGAATAATGGATCGCAGTAACCCAAACACATGGGTATCATAAAGGTTTTATTTTGGAGGCCTCATTAAAAGTTATTACTGTCTGTTGACAACTCACACTAAAGGGCTGTTATTACATCAACATAATGACTGCTTTCTTAAAAGCTAAATAATTTGGCTCCGTAACAAATTGACATTTGCTCACTTCCCCCCTCCCCACTCCGGGTGACTCTGATTTCTTCCTTCCTGCTGTCCCCTCGGGCCCCTTCTCCTCATCCTCCTCCCCACCCCCCATCTTTGGACAAGATAAAATGCAAAGGTGCCCATGGCAATTGCAGTTACCATCTCCACTCGTTTCTAGCTAACGACTCCCTGGCGGAAGTAGGGGTAGCTGACACAGACACCAACAGCCTCTCTGCCCCCAGGTACATCTGGATCTCAGGGGTAGGAAATACAGGACAGAAAGGAGTATAGGATAGCACAGCAATATGATTATATTCCAAAACGCTATTATTTCATAACATAAAGTACAGGAAGAGTATGAGAATTTTAAGATTCTCAAAAGGCTGCTCGAGCTCCTTTCATGGCTAATAAACTTCTCCAATGTGTTTACTGTCCCCGGCAAGCCTTTGCCTTAATCCTCCCGATCTGCTCCCCTCTGTCCAATCTACCAAGCTAAGGCCATCTTTTTCTGACAAAAATCCAATTACCCTCGTCCTGAGCTCACGGTTTAACACTTTCTTTAGACCTCTGCTAAACAGAATGTTTAGCTCAACTAAGTTAGTTCCTCAACTTCCTCACCAACACCTCCTCCGCCATTTTCCATGATCCCAGCACAGTTCTGGCACTTCTTAAAAAACAGAACTCACACAGAAGTTTGTTGACAATACTTCTGATGTTCTCAGCACTAATGTCGTCTTCCATGCTCCTTTTCTTGCCCCCATTCAGTCAAAGTGAATGTACTTTCAAGGGTCCGTAGAGAATCTTCTACCTGTCAGTCAACTATCAAACTCCCTCCCTCACCCTGCAGTCTTCACACCCTCTTCTCACTCATCCATATAATATGTACTGATTGGCTGCCACAAACAGGCTTACACTGTCCTAGGATCTGGAAATAGAGACATGAGCAAAGCCCACAGGATGTTGAACTTCAAGGACCTGACAGTCTAGCAAAGACAGATAAAAAGGCATTTACTGTGAAGTACATTAATTGCTTATTCTTGGCATCCAAAAGTATAATTCCATTCAGATATTCCAACAAAGCCAAAAATTAAATGGTGTGAAAATCAATCTCACTGTCTTCTTAATCCTCCTTTCTCAATAATCACCTTTTTCCACATTTGCCATAATCATTAGTGATTCATAGTCCCAGTCCCCAGTGTTCTGTTCCTGTGAACACATTTGGGATGTCTTCCCCTTTGGTATGCATTCAGGTGTACAAGCACAACACTGGCCCAGGGTCCAGCTCATTCCTGGACCCCTAAGATAGCATCTTCTTCACCTTCTTCTCTGTTCAAGATTCCCCTCTAATACAATTTTATCCTCTACTTCCACAAATATCCTTTTGATACTATTTCCTTTCTCAAAATATATAACCAGAACTCTCAATGTTTTCTGATACAAAGTACACCTTCTGCTAATGGGTTTTAAAGTTCTCTACAAATTCTTGGCAGTCATGTTCTCAAGGGGCTTGCTCGATGTTGGTAAAATAGTTCGTGGTCTTTGCTTTATTTCAGACGTATGTGAATTCCACATACATATTCCATTTCCATTTGTCGTTTCTATATATTTCTCTTCCATACAACTAATCCCTTACCTTCATCAAAATATTCTTTAAAAATAATCTTTCCTATTAGTTCACCTCTTTTGTGATATATAGAACCTATCATTTCAACAATCCTAATGCAGGTTACAGAAGGAGCATTTTGTTGAACACAGCTGAGTACTGCCAGGCATGCAAATTATTAGAGACCTAAGTACAATTCTGGGGCCAATACTAGCCGCAGAATTTTTTTCTAAAGACTTATTTATTTGTCAGAATGAGAAAGCACAACTGGGGGGTCGGGGGGGGACCTGCAGCCCGAAGGAGAAGCAGGCTCCCCACTGAGCAAGGAGCCCCATGTGGGACTCGATCCCAGAACTCTAGGATCATAAGCTGAGTGGAAGACACACGCTTAACTGACTGAGCCAACCAGGCGCCCCATCAGTGGCATTTTTAAACTAACTTCTATCTCTTGTCTTTACGTGTCAGTTGTTTTAGCCAGACGTTTAAATGACCCAATATTGTCATCTAATGAATACTAATAACTAAGGCATCCGTGCTGACAGAGTGAACATAACAACGACTGTGGACGGGCTTCTTATTAGTGCACATACAAATCTGCCAAAAAACAAATGTTATTTTCTATATCTATTTTGAAAACCATGGATGTTAGTATAGTTATAGACCATTAAAGATTTTTGGGTTAAATTTCAATTTCTCTTGTCCCTCCACATCACCCCCCAAAAAATCAATACTGACTTTCTTTGACTTTCTATTATTCCTGGCTCCATGACGCACTTTTGGCTGATGCAGGTGACCCAGGCTAAGAGGAGCACATGCATGAAAGCAAGTCTGTACCACAAGAAAGAAGAGGGAAGAAGAGCTAGCAATAATGATATATACTACCTCTGCATGTTTCCAGACATTTAAAAATGTTACCTAAATAAGCTAGAAGAGTATTTGCATGACTTCTACGAAGTCCAGGGGCATCACAGTGTATGAATCAATGATACAAACTATTAAAAGCACATAAACACTTCTTAGAATAACTTAGAATGAAATCTTAAAATTCTTCCATGCTATCCAAAGTAGAAAGACCACAGAGAACATGCAGTTCCATTGCCCTATTTTAAAATTATCTGGGCAGCGGCCCATAAATCTTACAAGTACTGGTTTTATTTTGTTTTGTTTAGATTCTATTTATTTATTTGACAGCGAGAGATCACAAGTAGGCAGAGAGGCAGGCAGAGAAAGAGAGGGAAGCAGGCTCCCCGCTGAGCAGAGAGCCTGATGTGGGGCTCGATCCCAGGACCCCGAGATCACAACCTGAGCCGAAGGCAGAGGCTTAACCCGCTGAGCCACCCAGGTGCCCCAATCTCTCGAGTTTTTAAGAGGTAAAAATTACTGGGTCTCTACACTGAACCGGATGGTTATTTGTCCAGGCACGGAGAACACTGTGGGTCAACTAAGCCTTCCCACAGGACTAAGGTTGCAAGAGTATTTGTAGGAAACCCTCCTTCCAAGAAAAGGCCCTGGGGTTATACTTGGTTAGGGAAAACCAAATCGTAATACAGAAAGTTCCAGGTTTTTGGTGTTACTTTATTTTGTTTTGTTTTCTTTCTTTCTTTCTTTTTTTCTTTTTTTTTTTTTTTATCTTTCTTCTCCATATCTTCCCACCCTCTCCTGAAACAGCAAGCCTTTAAAACGCAACATTAGATCCTGGCATCAAGGGATTCCATGTTTCAAAATGTTTATGAAACAATGTCATTTATTGTAGACAAAGTTCGTAAACTAGAACCTAGATCTGACAGAAGAAAACAGACAGTAAGGAAGAAGACAGGGGCTGGCAGGGAAAAAATATTTCTTCAAAGTGGTATGAATTTGGCATTAACAGGAAGCCAAGTTTGGACCACAGAGATAAGCAGCTCTTGTCAGTGCATTTCCTAGTTGAGTTTTGTCGAGATAAAGCTCCATTTAAAAGACAGTTGCCTGCATACAATTCCTGGGTTGTCTAAGTGCTGAATTTGAACCAGCTAATGAATAAAAAAAAAGTTCAGCTTACAAAAACTATCAATTACAGGGTCATTATCTGATGACTACTTTTCAGATTCACATAAGGGACTGAGATCTAAGTAGCAATGCAAAGGAAAAAGAATGACCAGGAATGAGAACATGAGATTCACTAAATGTACTGCCTTTCAAGAAAATATTTAATTTCTTATTTAAACCACCAAGACTGCTAGTCTTTGCCTCCTTGGATTTTTTTTTTTTTATTTAATTTCAGTGAGTGAAAACCATTTTCTTAAGTAGTCAGATATTAAATTATTGTCATTCTTCTTAATCCCTTCTCACGTCATTTAACAAAAGACAGTTTTGTAATTTCTTTCCACACACGACTGAAATTTGACTTGAAATATATTTAAATACAATGTCACTATATTCCTTCTCTTCTTCAAGTGTTAGGGTTTTAAAAAAATGCTTCCAAAACAAATTTCATTCACTCATTTCACAGAAATGTATTAACATTTTACTCTGTGCCAGGCCCCAAGGATAAAGTCATGCAGAAAGCTGTGGTTCCAGCCTCCTGGGACTCATGGTCTAGTGGGAGCCAGTAAAAAGAACAAAGAATCCACAGAATGTGTTAAGTGTTAGCACAGGGGCACACAAGATCCAAGGAGAATGGAGAGCAGAAGAAACCACTTAACTCCATACCAGTGAGGTCGGGGAGGGCTAAACAGAGGCGATGCTTGTTCAACAAGTCTTCAGGAGCTACTTTTCCCACCACTTGAAAACACAGGTGCATGACATGGGGAAGGAGCCCTTAACCATGGGATCAATGACACTCCACTCCCTATGCCATCACTTAACCTCCCCAAGCCACTGACTACAACCTCGCCTCCTGGCCAGGAGTAGCAAGCCAGTCTGTTCTGTTCTGGAAAGGACTGCTGTGAGATCAAAAGATATTGTGGATGGGGGCGCGTGGGTGGCTCAGTCTGTGAAGCCTCTGCCTTCAGCTCAGGTCATGATTCCAGGGTCCTGGCATCGAGTCCTACATCGGGCTCCCTGCTCAGCAGAGAGCCTGCTTCTCCCTCTCCCACTCCCCCCTGCTGTGCTCTCTCATCTCTTTCTATGTCAAATAAATAAATAAAATCTTTTAAAAGAGAGGGCTATACTATGGATGAAAGCACAACACATTAAGGAATTCTCATTCAAGACAGCATTGTTTTCAGAGCAAAAGAGGCTCGAACAACAGAAAAGCGAGGCAATTTGGATATAGGAAAGAAAGGCCTGCCATAAATCCAGAATGAATTAAAATTTTTGTGAAGTATAAAAAATCCACAAAGCCCAGCATCCTCAGATTTGAACTTACTTTTCTAGATCTTTTTGCCTAGATTTGTTATTTGTGTTTATACTGCACAGCTTCCATTTCCTTGGCTTTCTCATCTAGAGTTGTTTCTTTTCTCTTCAGCAATTCGTACCACTGACTAATACAGGCAAAAAGAGGCCTTCTTTTCTAGTGTTTCCCACTAATCATCTCCTTTGGCTTGATGCCCTTACAGAAGGAAAGAGAATGCAGAGGTCTATTGAGAAGGCCCTGGGTTCCCATCAGCTCTCGTCTGAAATGCACATGCAACACATGCAAGCATCCGATCTGTGGGGCTTCCGTTCCCAACACCTCACTCAGCTGACTAGGGCTCTCCTGTCCCCTTCAGTTCAAGGCAGTATGTCTTTCATGATATGGATTAATTTCAAAAGGATAAGGAGTAACTTCACGACGAGGGGACCCAGGAGATACCACCTCAACCACATAATCAAGGTCAACGTTGCCATTACTAATGCCTATCGACATCACGTACCCCAGTACAATATGCTGACAAGGACATAATATCACTTCTCCGGTATTCTTGCCAAAAAAACACCACCTTAATTTAACCATCGGATATCAAACAAATCCAAATTGAAGGACATTCTACAAAATAACTGACTGGTACTCTTCAAAAGTGTCGAAGTCATAAAAGACCAGGAAAAAATGGAGGAACTGTCAAATTGGAAGACACTAAGGAGAAATGACAACTAAACGCAATGTGGGATCCTGGATCGGGTGCTTAACCAGACAGGACATTATTAGAAAAAAATGGCAAAGCCAAAATAAAAATGGTAATGGTATCGCACCACTGTTCACTGTACCATCACTATGCAAAACATTAACCTAGGGGAAGCTGGATGAAGGGCATATGGGAACATTCTGTATTATTTTCTACAACTTTTCTCTAAGTCTACATGATTTCAACATAAAAGGTTTAAAAAAATCAAGTGGCTCTTCTGGATTTCACTTTGACTTTCCAGCTTTTGCACAGATTCTCTGAAAGTCTTTATTTTAAAAAACTCTTCCAAGAAATCTATACTTATAAAATAATAAATATATAAATAAAAAAATAATGAATTCCAAACATCTTTTAACTGCCAATACAATAGGAAGAAAAATGCCAATACTCTTATAAATCATTTCACAATTACAGAGAGAAGAAAAATTAAGTTAATAAATAATAATGATCCATGATCCAATGTCGTATTTAGGAGTTATCAAGGCAGAACTATTTACTTGTTGTTCAAAGACTGTAAACAGAATTGTAAGTTTGCAAATATATCTTAACACAATGCAACCGCAGGGAATGGTGGGAGCTGTTCCTACACCAAGCCCACTTTTCCAGACCTTTATTAGCTTCCTCCTAAAGAAGGAGGCTCCGATCCCAGAGACTTTATTTCACTGTGATTATTAGTGAGCTCAACCTAAGAAGATGAACCCAAGCACACCCCCTTCTCTTACAACTCTGCTTTAAACTCATAGAGGTAAGAGATCAATATACTCTGCCTCTTTCCCGCTCCCTGAATACCTCATTGAGGGCAGAAGGTTTAAGAAGAACAGAAGGAACTCTGCTTAGGTCTTAAAAACAACCAAGTCCTGGACAGGGAATCCACAGGGACTGCGTCTGTGGTGTTAACAACATGACACCCTGATTTCCCTTGACTGTGGGTTCTCACGTCCCAGCCCTTATGATCCCAGTGGGGGGACAATGTCATCTCCACATAGGAGTTAGGTGTCCAGACCCCCCATATTCATTATACTCTCAACAACCACACCTACCTTTAACAGAAAGAAGCCAAAGGACACAATGACACAATATTCTCCAAAGCAGAGCAACATGAAACTAATTGAAGCCTTAGAGAAGCACAGTCTACATTACCTTCTTAATAAATGCCACTGAAAACGTATCCCAGGACACTATTCCATGGTCCATCAGCTCAACAAAGGCCGTCAGGGTGAAGGACAGCATGTCTCCAAAGCTGGAAAACACAAAGAGGGTTAATGGAGACAGGCCAAGAGCTGAGCCCAAGGACAGGCACAGAAGTGAGAAAGCTTTAGAAAAGTGAATACAACAGAATTGTGAAAGATCACTGAGATAAACAGCTGGGCTATAGGAAACGTCATCAAAAATGTGAGTCAAGGGGCGCCTGGGTGGCTTAGTGGGTTAAGCCTCTGCCTTCGGCTCAGGTCATGATCTCAGGGTCCTGGGATCGAGCACGGCATCGTGCTCTCTGCTCAGCAGGGAGTCTGCTTCCCCCTCCCTCTCTGCCTGCCTCTCTGCCGACTTGTGATCTCTGTCTGTC
The DNA here is from genome assembly GCF_922984935.1 of Meles meles. Classification (NCBI taxonomy): domain Eukaryota; kingdom Metazoa; phylum Chordata; class Mammalia; order Carnivora; family Mustelidae; genus Meles; species Meles meles. Next base: position 41,433,370 of record NC_060075.1, on the reverse strand, counting down.
AAATAAATAAATAAAATCTTTAAAAAAAAAAAGTGATTTAAAGGGAATGAGGCTGGTGGGCTTTACAAAGAAAGCCAGGGCCTCAGTGGCACAGAACTGAACTCCTACTGACTCTCACTCTGAAAGCTATGTCTCACTGGGCTATTCCCTAATCTCTCTGAGCCTCTGTATTCCCAGTTGAAAAACTGAAGACTGACAACTGTTTAACACAGGACTGTTTGTACTGTACTTAATAACACGTGTAACATGTAAGTATTCAGTGAAAGATAGCTTAAAGCTTCTCAGCCAAGAGAGGGCAATGTGCTTCTTTTATTATTCATGGGTAGCTAATAATCAGAAATAATTCTAGTAAGAGTATTAGCACTTTGCAGAGGACTTGAGCAGTCTATATATACACGTGCATGTGTGTGTGTTTGGATGAGTGCTTACACACACACAAACACATAGATACAAATATATATGCAAGTAAACATATTCATTTCTATATTATACTGGCCAGCATTTTATCTTTATTTTAAATATTTTATTTATTTATCTAACAGAAAGTGAGATCACAAGTAGGGGAAGCAGCAGGGAGAGGGAGAAGCAGGCTCTCCACTGAGCAGGGAGCCTGATGCAGGGACTCAATCCCAGGACCCTGAGATCATGGCCTGACCCAAAAGCAGCCACCAAACTGACTGAGCTACCCAGGCGTACTGCATTTTATCTTTATTATAGACTATCTGTGAAAATAATCATTATTTGCTGGACATAGACTTGTGATTTGGAAGGCTGTCTGGAGGGTCTAATGTGTGGGTTAGAAATCAAAACAGAGATCAGACACACTCAGGCAAAAGCACTATCCTTTTAAAACAGCTCCACTCCTGTCCCTGATCAGACAATACCCTGGTCTCTAATGTTATTAAAACAACACTTAACAGACACTCAGAATCTTTTACAGAAACTCACCTCTACTGTAAATCATCATCACCATCAATGTTAAGTCTCAAGGCCAGTACTCTCTCCAAGTATCCTGCATGAGGCCCACCAGGATGTCTGCACTGCACGCAACCTCACAGATTCACGCGCTTGATTTAAAACAATAAATAAATGAAGCTGGTTGCTCAGATTTTGAATCTCTAGACTCCGACATGCCACAACTGCTATACTACAAAGGCTCATGGAATGTTTAGACTGAACCTCCCCATCTATTTTGTGCTAACAGAACAGAAAACGGACTCCCATTTCTTTGAAAACAGCTTTGTCACTTTCCTGAGAGGGTGGCTCATGACCTCAGGCATGACCTTGGGAATTCTGCCTCACTTCAGAGGCTGCGAGGCTGTCAGGAGAAGACCGTGATCCAAAGCTACCAGAGATCAGAGAGGATGGGACGGAACGGATAGACACCATTACGTGGAGTCAGACAGCAGTCTCCTCTCCATCACTCGATGGGCAAATTACTGACTCAGGCTATGCTTCTGTTGCCTTACTGACAGTGGTGGTGGTGATACTTGATTTCTGGGGGAACAGAACAAGCCACAATGCTTCAAGCCCTTCCCGCAGTGTGTAGCAACACGCGTTAGCTGTGATCCCTTACACAAAAGTGATCTTGTAGGAAGGTAAACAAAGTCCAGGATCTTCAAATGTTTGTCTTCATGTGTCAAGGATTCTCTGTCCTTGGAGCCAGGGGGCGGTGGGTGGGGGAGGGTGTTGGGTGGGTGGGAGCAGAAAGCAAGGAAAGCCAAACCATTCAGGCAAGAACTACTTTAAAAAGGCTTCTCTGAGTCACAGACTGGCAATACCAATCTCACAGGGGATCCCCAGGTGGCACGCCCCCCCCAAAATAAATTCCAAACCAAAAAACCCAAACGTACTTGAAGCAGAATATATAACCAGTAGAAAGACGAAAAAGGGGTTAAAAAGAGTAGCAAGAAAGGTTAAAAAAAAAAATCCAGAAATGACTCTACAGTGAATCACAAGAAAATCCAGATGTCAGATTGTGAGGGAAAAATAAAACCAAAAAAAGGAAACTGCCTCAGGAAAATAAGAGAGTCAGGTATAAAAGCAATTAGTAAGACTTATTAATAAAGTGTGCTGGCATTAGTATTGCTGTGAAAACGTTATTACATGATAATGTACAGTACTCACAGTAAACAGTATTAGCTTATGTATTACTTTATTATAATATTAGTCATCACCATTATCAGCTAATTTCTTTTTTGCTTAAAAAGGGGGAAAACAAGCATATGGTAACTAATTGTTGCTATTTGCTTACACCTGGCAAGCTCAAAGATCTCAAATCTACAAGACTCCCATGTAAATGACATTGGAGAATGGCACCTGTGGCCTCCGTACTGTGGAAACATGGCCTCATCTTGAGAGAGAGTGACAAAGGAAAGCACACGTTACTGCAATCAAACCCTTCTTTATACCCCCCTGGAGCTAATTGAGGCTGAGAACGGAGAGCGTGTTCATCTTCCTTAGCTGCTTTAGAAACAAAATATAAGTAATATTTATGCTCTCTAATTAACTGAAGGTAAAATGACCCTGGTCCCCACTGGAAGGACCCATAATCTGAGTGACCTTAGTAAGCCCTAGGGATTGTTCTGCTTCCTCCAATGCTCTGGAACTCTGCCTGTAGACTCCTCAAACAGGCTGCAAGGACTTGGGAGGAAAGATGGAGAGAAAGAGAAAAGGTATCACTTGGTTTCCAAATCTGCAAGCCTTGCTTTTGGGCCCAGGATTTCAATCTCCATGGTTGTGAAGGAGATGGAGTGCCATTTCTGCAACTGTCGATAGGCCTTTCTGGGCTTTGCTGTCTTCCGTTAAGTGTGACTGATTGGTAAGTGGGAGAAGCTCCTTCCACATCACACACTAAGATGCCCAGAGTAGGGATAGCTCCCTTGGTCCATCTAATAACATTGTATATAAGTGTTGTGTTATTTGTATTCATATTTTATAAAAATATTATGTAATATCTTACACACATATTTTAAAATATATTGTATATGTTATCAGACCATACAATTCCATTTTATATAATATATCATATAAAGATATTATTAAATATATGTTATATTATTTATTACATTATAAAATATATACACACATATATAATACTCTCACATATAGAGAGAGTGCATATATAACATAAATATAATTCTCTGTGACTGGTTGCTAGATGGCATACTAACTAGGTTTCCACAAGAGAGAATTTTTTTTTTTAATTCAACCTCAAATCCTCAATTGCAAAGAGAAATGGCCATGTTAAAATTTTATTACATTCCAAATCAATCATCTAATTTCAAATGATACAGCTATAAAAGCCCTTATTGAACTCTCCCTTATTGACTCTCACCCCTAGAGGAGAGACTGAGGCCCCAAAGGCAAAGGCAGGAGAAAGGCTCTCTTTCGGAAGTCCATGCCACGTGCACAAGATCAAGGCTAAAAGGGTTATGAGTAAAACCCAACCATATGGCACATGCAGGCGCACTTTTATTTGTTTGCTTTATTTGTTTTTTTATAAAGTGCTAAGCTAAAGATTTTGCAGTACCGACTGCCACAAATTAAGCCGACTGCAAACTTACATTCTGGTGAGAGACATGTCACAGCCAACACACCATGTGTGTTGGAACGATTCAAATAAATGTTTCTCATCAACTCAGTAGAGACCATCTTCATTCCAACTAAATACAGCCAATCTTGAAGCATTTCCAATTTAAGCAGCTAAATTTATAAAAGAATAGTGCCTCCAAATGTTTTGACTGGGTGCCATTCCCAGGACAGAGGTGGAGAGAAGATGGAAGTAAAGACTACTTTTAAAGTTATCAATAAGTCATACTCACTATATCCTTAATTCCCAAAGTTAATGACTATAGTTCTGTCTTGCCCTTTGAATTTTTCCAAATGTTTTCTCTTGTATGTGGTAAAAATTATATACATAAAGGGTTAAAAATTGCTAAAAATCACCCTTGGCCTTCATTTTCATAGCATGACTTGTGTGCAAACCTTCTTTTGGCTCCTTTGTTAAAAATTTAACTGCAAATCAGTTCTGGACTCTATTCTGTCCCTTTGATCTGTCTACCCCTTATAGCAAATTCCTAGTGTGTTAGTAACTTTATAGGAAGTCTTGAAGTCAGTTAATGAAATCCTCCAACTTGGTTCATCTTTGTTGCTTTTTCCAAGACTGTTTTGCCTATTCTAGGTCCTATACATTTCCTTCAAGTTTTAGGATTGGTTTGCAATTTCCTTTTAAAAAATCCTATTGCGCTGGGGGCACCTGCATGGCTCAGTCTATTAAGTGTCCAACTCTTGGTTTTGGCTCAGATCATGATCTCAGGGTTGTGGGATGGAGTCCAGGGTCCGGCTCCATGCTCAAGAGCATCTGCTTGGGATTCTCGCTCTCCTGCCCTTCTCCTCCCCACCCACCCCCCACCTCATGCTCAATCTAAATAAACAAATAAATTCCTTAAATTTCAAAAGTCTGACTATAATGTTTCCAGATAACAGTTTCCTATTTACCCCACTTAGGATCACTGAGCTTCTTAGCTCTATAAATTTATGTTTTCCAACAAATTTTGGAAACTGTCATTATTTCCTCAAATATTTTTCTGCTTCCTTCTCTTCTCTCTTTCTGAGACCCCCATTAAATGTGGTTTAAATTAATTGTTACAATATCACAGATCAATTACTCTCTATTCATTTTATCTATTCTTCGGACTGAACAATTTGTACTGACACGTCTTCAAGGTTACTATCTCTTCTACCATCTTCAACTCCCATACAGTGAATTTGTCATTTTAAGTATTACACGTTCCAGTTTTATAATCTCCAGTTGGTTATTTTTTTATGGTTTCCATTTCTCTGCTAAGACTTCTCATCTGTGCACACATCACAGTAATACTTTCTTCTTTTAATATAGTTACAAATGTTGCTTTAGAATCTTCATTTGCTAATTCCAACACCTGGGTCATCTCAGGCTCAGATTCTGGTACTTGCTTTATTTTGTTTTTCTTAAGAATGAGTCATCTTTTCTTCTTCTTCACGTATCTAGTTTTTTTTTATTATATTCTGAACATTGGGAATAAAAGACCACCAAGTCTCAAAATTTCAATTTTATTCTTCCGAAGAATGTTTTGTTAGAGCAGGAACAAACCTAGCTAGAATCAAACTCCCAAATTCTGTAGTGAGTGGCAGTTTAAATCTCTTCTCAATTCTTTTCATTTCCAGTTGCTGTTTTTACCAGGCCCCCCAGGTTTCTCACACATATCTACACTCACACACATGTACATTCACATTACTGACTTGGGCCAATTTTACAGGTGGATGTATGTAGATATAGGGTTTCATATCCTCTGAACTTCCTTCCTTTCATGGATTTCCCCTCATAAAGTAGCTGCTCCATCAGCCCCAAACTATATCTTCTTAGTGTCCCACCAAGACTCAGGCTTTCAGCCACCCCATGCTAACCGCAGGAGTGGGGATCTTCAGGAAAAAGCTACAAACACATAAATCTCATCTGAGACTCATTTGTTCTTCCAAAGATTGACCTCAGTTCTTTCTGTCTACTTTGGGTTGCTATCCAGTTCCTTCAAGCAGTTGTTTTTAGGTGTTTTTGTTTACACTACTTTGTCCAGATTTTATCATTTCTATCCGTATTAGTCTAATTAAGATATTCTGCCATCACCAGAATGAAGGCCCTGAACACTGATTTATTCTATGCTTGATAAATGAAAATCATGGTTCACATGTAGTCACACTTCCGGCATCCCTACATACCAAAAGATTAAAATTATTAGCAGATAAATTTTAAGAAATTACTCTGGCTTCAGAGCTCCCAAATTCCTCGACACTAGCAAGTCGTTGCTAGAGAAAAACCTCAGTTTGAGTCCCATCTCCACCACCCGATTTTAACTTCTGCGTCAGTGAAATAATTCTCATTATACTGATCTTGTGCGGTGGACAGTGTGGATTAAAAGTAATGAGTGTAAACACTGAGACAGTGCCCAGAACAAACTCTCATAAAAGAGGGCTTCTGCTGCCATTACCATTAAGTGTGCCTACTATATTAAATACATATATCAAAAGAATATTTAAAAATTTTTACCCTAAAAACTCAGTAGTGCTTTCTACTTTATTAGGATTTAGTAACTAAGGAGTATATACTTTTTTTTTTCTATGTGGAAGGGTAGGGGAAGGTGAATGACTGAGACCAGTTTTATGCACTTGAAGGCGATTGGAATTTTCTCTGAGGACTGAAAAAACAAGACACGCATTTTCAGATGTTGCTCAGTCTTGCTTCTCAAATTGAAATTATCTGCTGAACAACTTGGCAAAGTGGAAATTTGTTCCGCCCACTGGAGAGAGTTTGTTAGACCCTGTTTGGACTCACCTTGTTCAGTGGACAAGAAAGGCACCAAGGAGGAAAAGCGCTAAGAAAGAAGTTCTGAGATCTCCAGACACAATTATCATGCAATTCACTTGATAGGGGACTGAACACTTTCTGAGAATGCGAATAAATAATTTTCATACCATACTTCAATCCTGAACTTTTTTTAATAGGGATCTTTTTCATACTGAGCCACTGAAGAAAATCAAAGACTTTTAACTTTGAACATCAGATAGGCCACAAAAAAGGAAGTTTTTGTTTAAAGTAATACATAAAATTATGCCTAGCCTTGCTCCCGGAGAAGGATAGCAATTCTGTTTTAATCATTGTGTGGCGACAAACATAAAATATCCTCTGACCACCAACCGAAAGAAAAGGGGGAAGGGATAAATTTTTGAAGAACGTGTTAGTAAGAATATCAAACAAGCAAAAAAAAAAAAAATCACTTACTCAAAATATCTAGATGCATAGTTATAAGGTCAGTCAGAGGACAGGGTTTAATTATGCAGAGAAGAAGAAGTGTTACATCGTCTATATTAATTGATCATAAATTCTTACCAAGGCTTCATGATCTTCTGCAATTTCTGGTATCGTCTGCAAAATTTGAAAAAAAAAACATATGAGGAGCATGTTTGAAAGCAATCATTTTTACACAAAGAACATATCTTGAAGAAAGGTCAGGATTACATATAGGGGAGATGTAACTGCCATGATGTAAATGACTTTATTCATTTCAAAACATTATTCAAAGTAATAAATTGGTGTTCCCCCAATGATAAGAAACAATCAAAAGATAGGAATTAAACTACTGTAACCAACCCATTGCATTAATTTAAGAGTAAAGGCAACCAGAACACTCCATTTAGATCAGGGTGAGTATGTGTTCAGTGGGGGAAAAAAATCCCTAGATGTAAGACCAGGCATATTTTTAATGAAAAAAAAAAAAAGTGGAGCCAAAGGATACTAGACCAATTCTTAAGTATAAGCTCAACACTGAATAAATAATTGATTATCTTTCTTTGGGAAAATGCCCACTAATTCCACTTTGACTTTTCTTGAGAAAAGATTGCCTCTTTGCAGGGAAGGTATCACAAGATACTGCACTAGTCTTAGACAATAGATGCAACTCTGTGATGGTGCCCTGCAAAAAATGCAAGAAAGGACAACTATGCTTCTGAAAAAACTGGGGTCAAGAAGATGAGGAAATAAGTGATGTTCATCCTATCAAACTACTTCCCATCCCTCCAGTCTGCCATATTTCTCTGGTCTTAAGTATGTTCTTCCCTCTATTTTGAATACCCTTCCCATCTAACCAGCTTGTCCAACAAGTTAAGTTCTATTCCAAACTCCCCAGACTCTAGGCTCCTCTGGGAACCCTTCCTGACCTCTGATTCCCCTTCCTTGACCAGACTGAGGGCGGCACGCATACCCCCACGTGCTGAGAGAAACATCCGCTGTAGCATGACTTAGGTAGGACATCTCACTGCTCTTCCAGCTCCCTAAAGGCAGAGGCCTTCACCGTGTCTGAGTACTATGTCGGGCCTGTGCAGAGTAGATAATAAGCAGCTGATGAATGATTTGGCTCTTCAGATGAAGTGAAGTTTCATTTTCATCCACATAAAATGTAACCACTTCAGAAACCTAACTGACCACAGGAGATCAGATCTTGTGTTTGGTAAATCAGGGGCAGGGGAGGAGGTATAAAAAATGCATATAGCCATCTTCTTCCTCCTCCTATCCCCGACGTTGATCTGTCTTTGGAAAAAAAAAAAAAAAAAAAGTATTAGCTTCCTTCCTTCCGTCCCTCAAAAAGCCGCTGGACAGGGTAGAAGTAGTAGTTGACCAGCCCACCACAGGGAGGCACACTTGAGCAGAGGTTGGGCCCCCTCCCAAGGGCTGAGCACTACCGTCCACTAAAAGGAACTGGGCTCCTTGTAGAAATTACTCCTGCCAGGACTGAAGTAAGGAAAGTTCTAGATAAGCCTGGAACAGCTCCCTGAGGCAGAAAGGAATGAAATGCCCAGAGAATAATGGGAGACAGGTCAGAAGGGCATAGAATGCTGCTTGAAGCTTCCATAGCTAAATCTGGGACAGACTGTGCACCAAAATAAATAATAACAGTGGCAGATCACAGCTTACTGAACTAAACAGGACCGAATGAGTCCACTGTTTCAAAGAGTGGCGTGCTGATACTGTTGCAGAGCCAGATCTCCGGCGGAAAACATTCAAATCTGATTGGTACTCTTTTCTATCCTCCACCCCGCAACCATTCCAAAATTATTTATTAATTAATTACAAGGTGAGGTAAGCGTGTTAGAGACTCCCAGAAAGTGCTCTCTTAAGTGGTCGAAGTGAACACCAGTGATAAGACATCGAGTCCATCCACAGGCTGTAATGGAGAAACCACGAGCATCGGTGATATTGCAGCTACAGATGTACAATACGGGTTTATAACAACAAACCAACACAGGATAAACCTGAAGATAAAGACACCTGTGTTCCAAAGGGAAACTGTGCGTACTCTTCCCAGTTCTCAGACGCCAGCCCGGTTGTCTCCAAGTGTAGGCGGCTGGTGAATTCGTACATGTAGCCCCGTCTCGCAGTGATTTTACGGACTTCCTCCTTGCAGGTGAAAATGCAGTTTGCCTCTACTTACAACTGATTTCAACATCCCTTTGCTCCACATGAATTGGTGCCCTTTTGACTTCTCCTTCGAAACCATTGAAACATCTGCCTCGTTCCCTCACCTCACAGGAGTAAAATTGTTTGAACACGTGTCCAGTTTTATGTCTGTGTGAGAGCCAGGCTTTTATTGTTTCTTAAAAATCACCTGTAATGAATTCCCTTTAAACAAACCCAAACTGCAGGATATTCTAAGAGCAACTGACCTATCATCTTAAAATGTGCCAAAATCAGGAGAGAAAAGGAAACCCTTAAGGAATCATTTTGTATGGAAGAGATCAGGAAAAGACGGAACACCTGGTGCAAAGGTGATATGTGGACACAACAGAGACAAGTGTGAGACTTGATCTTGCCACTCTTCCAGTCAGTAGGGAACTGTTCAGTTAATTAAACAAGGAGGCCATTAACTGGGGTGGCCCTGAGGCTGGAGGCCTACATAAGCAAACCAAAATCTAAGCCTGTAAATGCCACAAGGTTGAAAAACAAAACAAAACAAAACAAAACAAAACAAAAAACGCTATCTATGGACAACCAATCACAAACATCCAGCCGGACTCTAAGTTGCAGCCAATCAAATAATTGCTTTGTTTTGCTTCCTCCTCTTCTATATAAAAGTATTTCCCCTGGGGGCACCTGGGTGGCTCAGTCCTTAAGCACAGGCCTTTGGCTCAGGTCGTAATCCCAGGGTCCTGGTATAGAGCCCTGCATCAGGTTCCCAGCTCAGCGGCAGCCTGCTTCTCCCTCTCCCACTCCCCCTGCTTGTGTTCTCTGTCTGTCTGTCTCTCAATAGACTCATTTTTAAAAGAAATATGACCAGGAACAAATGAGTCTAGAAAGGCTGATATTTCAGGGTAGCCAGAAGCCTCTCACCTGAGCCAAGGTACGGCATTCTGTTGCCTGGCAGAAGATAATCTCCTTTCTAAACAGGCTGTGAGACCTTCTCTCGTTTCCATTTTTGTTTCCAGGGTGTTGCTGAATAGCTAGCTTGGGCAAGCTCACCCTGAACATCCCTGTTAATCACTGTCTTGAGAACACACCAATCCCACCTCCCTCTATATTCCCATCAAGCAGAATGTGGAGAAGAATGTGTTGTCCAGCCTTCAGGGTCAGGGGCTCCTGGAGATGCCCAGCCCAGAGCGTCTCCTTTGCACTGAAGGGTGTCCAGATGGCAGGCCTTGATCTCCTTGGAACGCTGGCCATGCAAGAAGGGAGAGGCCGAAGAGAGCTGCCAGGCTAAGCTGCTGTGCTGTCAAAGCTGGCTGCAAAGAGATCCCAGCAGCGGACACTTTCTTCACTGCTTCGGTACTCCTTGTTTACAAGTTTCCCCAATCAACCTGTCTCGACTGCTGTCTCTGGGTCTCTTCCTTGGCCTCACTGGACTATCACGCACCCTTGACTTGGAGTCTGCTGGTGTATGGCTGCACAGATAGACAAAGACCCAGGGACAAAGCAAAGAGCGCTGGGAAGGGGGAAGATCCAGTGTAAGGAATTTTCTGCTGCACAACCACTGACAAAGCCCAAGAGGACTGACCTCTTCCGGGTTTATGATGCAAATTTCTGGCTGGGCCCCAGACGGGCTGTTCCAGTTGGAACTCCCTGCACTCTGCGGAGTGCGGAATCCAAGAAATCAGGCAGATGGATCTGGGGAGACGCAGCAGTCTTCACAGCTGGGGCCCAAAGACCACACGGAGCAGCTTCTTTCTGTCCAGAGAGCTGCTGGCTCCTCCCTGTGGCCTCTGTCCAAGGTGAAGTGCAGGACACGCACTGTGTGACCTGTACTTAGCTGCTCGACAGCAAGTCGCTCATCAGCTTGGCCTGGCTTGGGCCTTCCAGAACAGCCAAGGTTTACGCAAAATACCAAATTCTTAGAATTAAGAGCATGAAGTTAGAGCTAAGAATCCATGTCCGCAGAGGTTAACAAAGTTACTTCCAAAAAAACAAACGAAGTCATCTTTGGTGTGAAGATGAAGTTCAAAAAAGGTCACACGTAGTCCCAAACTGTCATATCCATCTTTGTATTTTCCCCCACACACCTCTCCGGTATGTCTCACCCCACGTCAGAAACACTCAGCACTCAAGTAATACACACTTAACTAAATGAATAAAATCCACAAATCCATTGTTAACTGTGGGTGCTAGGCAACATCAATGCCAAGACATCACTCAGGTGCTTAATTCAAGTCATACATCAATTTTCACATCTCCTAAGGAATGGCTGTAGCTCTGATTCGGGCCTGGAGAAATGAGTCGCATAATGAAAGTTTCATATGAAACTGTCTGTGTGTTAATGAATGCTGACAACAATTTTTATAAACACAAACACACAGAGCTATACATATGCACCATCAAAGGTCCTCATCTGTGTCCATATGTAGAACAGAATGGGGAGGGGACTCATAATTTATACAATTAACATTGTTTTTTTAAGACAGTAACTTGAGAGCTTTTGACATATCTCTCAAATAAACTCTGGAACTCTCTCCACTGTTTCTAATACCGCCAAATTTTGGAGAAATGACTTCAACCAAAAAAAAAAAAAAAAAAGCACTTGTAAATTCCCCAGATTAGTGAGAACCCCTCACTATCTTACTGCTATTTTTCTTAGGAAAGCTAGAATCCCTGAGGGACCACCAGTCCAGTACTGGCCAGGGTGTTAAAAATGGACAGATTCCCCCACAAGTAGTAAAGTATAAATAAGGATATTTCAACGAGCTGCAGGGCTGTTCTTATTTGTAAAACAGCTTTAAAATGTGTATATCCTAGGGCGCTTGGGTGGCTCAGTTGGTTAAGTTACTGCCTTCAGCTCAGGTCATGATCCCGGAGTCTCAGGATCGAGTCCTGCATTGGGATCCCTGCTCAGCAAGGAGTCTGCTTCTCCCTCTGATCCTCCCTCCCCCACCGTGCTCTCTCTGTCTCTCTTGCTCTCTCTCTCTCTCTCAAATAAATATAATTTTTTTTTTTAAAAAATGTCAATGTGTAAAATCTTTTTAAAAAATCCTGAGTCAGGAATCATATTCCAACAAAATAATTTAAATATTCACAAAGATTTTTCTAGAAGAAAAACTGATGAGAGAATGTGAAAAAGACCCCAAGATAAAGGGAAATGTCCAACAACAGTGGGATGGTTAACCATACTGTGCACGTCCTTCATATTGTCACGCTGTACCTCAACAAAGTTCTAAAAATGCAATAATATCCAAACAACACAAATGATGATGGAAATAATATTAATTACATGGAAATATTATTAGGTACAAAAAGCCAACTACAAAGTGTGTGAACATTGTAATTCTTCTTTTGAAAAGCCTGTGCATGTGTGCGTATACATAAAAGAAATACAAAAAAGGAGGCACCTAGATGGCTCAGTCAGTTTAGCATCTGCCTTCGGGTGATGTCATGATCCCAGGGTCCTGGAATCGAGCCCAGCATTGGGCTCTCCACTCAGTCGACGGCAAGTCTGCTTCTCCTTCTCCCGTTGTGATCTCTCTCGCTTTCCCTCTCAAATAAATAAAATCTTAAAAAATATATACATATATAAAAGAAATGCAAAAAGGATATATACCATAATATTAAAAATGTCTCTGGGAAGGCAGATTACAAATGATTCTTATTTTCCTCCTCTGTTTACTTATATTTATTTTTTTTAAAGATTTTATTTATTTGACAGAGATCACAAGTAGGCAGAGAGGCAGGCAGGGGTGGGGGGGAGCAGGCTCTCCACTGAGCAGAGACCCTGATGCGGGACTCGATGCCAGGACTCTGGGATCATGACCTGAGCCGAAGGCAGAGGCTTTAACACTGAGCCACCCAGGCACTGCTACTTATATTTATTTCTTAAATAATAGCATTTTTTTATTAAGGAGAGAAAGCTAATTCAAAAGACTGTCTTGTGTTTTTTATAAGTACATGAATTCAACTTTTTTTCTCTCTTGACTTCTCTGCCCAGGGTGGTGCTACAGCTTACTCATATTCCAACAGCGTAATTTTCCTGTCACATAGCCAAGTGGGAAAGAAACTGTAAGAATCCTGCCCTTTCGTTCTTGGAAATGTTCCCCCTGTTCTTCTGTTTAGCCCTGGAAGGACATGAGATAAACTATCCTCTTGACCATGTGTGTAGAGGCACAAAGAACATGGTGTTTTATTGAAAGCCCAAGAAAGGCAGTGTTAGTCACTACATTGGGCTCAGGGTGGCAGGTATGATTCTTTTCTTTCAATTAAAATAAAATATTTCATTTTATTTTTCATGTACTGAGCTGTAACTGGCATACAATATCATGTTAGTTTCAGGTATACAACAGAGCAAATCTACATTTGAATACATTGTGAAAGGATCACAACAGTGTCTACTTACCATCTGTCACCATACAAAGTCAATACAATGTTACTGCCTGTATGCCCCATGCGATACGTTACATCACGGTGACTTGTTTATTTTGTACTTGAATGTTTGTGTTTCTTGATCTCCTCCACCCATCCTGCCTACCCTCCAAGCTTTTTCCTCTCTAGCAACCACCAATCTGTTCCCTATAACGATAAGTCTGGGCTTAGTTTGGTTTTGTTTTTCAGATTCCATGTGTAAGTGAAATCATGTGGTGTTTGCCCTTCTTTGACTGACTTGTATTACTCAGTTTAATACCCTCTAGGTCCATCCATGTTGTCACAAATGGCTGAATACTACTCCATCATACCTATATGTCTCATCTTTATCCATTCATCCATCAGTGATCAGTGGACATCTCGGTTGTAATGCTGCAATAAGCAAGGGGATGTGTGTATCTTTTCAAATTTATGTTTCCATTGTCTTCAGATAGATACCTAGTTGTCAAACTGCTGGATCAAACGGTAGTTTTAATTGTAACGTTTTGAGGAACATCCACATTGTTTTCCAGAGGGGCTGTACCAATTTACGGTCCCACCAACCATGTACAAGCGTTCACTTTTCTCTACATGCTCTCCAACTCTTGTTATTTCTTGTTTCAACAGCAGTGATTCTGACAGGTGTAAGCTAAATTCTCACTGTGGTTTGGGTTTGCTTGCCCCTGATGACGAGCGCTGTGGAGCCTCTTTCAAGTACCTGTTGGCCATCTGTATGTATTCTCGGGATGAATGTCTATTCAGATCCTCTGCCCATTTTTTTTTAATAATTTTTATTTTTTTAAAGACTTTATTTTTTTATTTGACAGACAGAGATCACAAATAAACAGAGAGGCAGGCAGAGAGAGAGAGAGGAGGAAGCAGGCTCCCTGCTGATTAGAGAGCCCAGTGTGGGGCTCGATCCCAAGACCCTGAGATCATGACCTGAGCCAAAGGCAGAGGCTTAACCCACTGAGCCACCCAGGTACTCCCCTCTGCCCATTTTTTAACCGGGCTGTTTTTGTTATTGGGTTATATGAGCTCTTTAGAGATTTTGGATATTAACCCCTTGAGAAGTGTCTGAGTACCCACTTTTAAAAAAAACACTGTCCACTCTTTGACTTTCCTTGCCTTGCGCAGGCTGAGCCAACACGTTTCCCCACAGCTTCACTTGGTTCCACACATATGTTTCAAGCTTAAACTAGGAAGGGAATTTCTAAATTCCACAAGGATGGAAAAATTCAGTTCAGGTTTTAGACACTGTGCCCTGCCAAAGTGACACTCCCCTTGCTCCTCTGTTGCTCATTTTGCCCCATGGCCCCTTCTGGGACCAACTGGAGAAAGAGACCTTTAAAAACTCAGCCCTGAGTAATGACAAGCAGGTGAGTAATCTTTGAATCTCATTATGGCTCCAAGTAATGGGGAAAATTCCAGCTACATTTCTTCAGTGTTTCCTAAAAATTTCCACAGGTCCTACTTAGGCAACCTCTGCCTTCCCCCGCTGGAAATTTGCCCAGGAGTCACAGCAAAATATATTCCAAATTGCAAGATCTATTTAATTTGTACAGTTTCTGTTCCCAAAGTTGCCTATTAATTAATTAAAGTCTTGCTATAAGCTTAATTGAGAAGCCAGGCTTCCTTATAAGAAAAAAATGTCTTTCTCTCATCTTTTTAATCTGAGCCGAAGAGCTGAATAATGGCCGGGCATCGAATAAGCAGCTTCTTAAAATGAGCTGTGGGATCCAGCAGAACGAGGCAGAAAGCCGTGTGGCTCCAGCACCTCCTTCCTCCAGCCCCGAAAGGAGCCTCACTTTCAAATGACACGAGTTGGTGAGGAGGACACCAAACGCGAGTCAGAGAGACACCATTCCTCTCAGAAACAGAGGGTGACGGGAACGCACAAGAGATAAATGCCAACCAGAGTTGCCCAATCTGGCCTCGGGTCGTTTGTCTGTCTGAAACCCAGCTGCATGGAAAAAAAATTAACACAGCTTGCAGATCACAAATTGTTAAAATACTGATAACTATAATAACGCTTTTCAGGGGCGCCTGGGTGGCTCAGTGGGTTAAAGCCTCTGCCTTCGGCTCAGGTCATGATCCCAGGGTCCTGGGATCTGAGTCCCGCATCGGGCTCTCTGCTCAGCAGGGAGCCTGCTTCCTCCTCTCTCTCTACCTGCCTCTCTGCCTGCTTGAGATCTCTGCCTGTCAAATAAATAAATAAAATCTTTAAAAAAATAAATAAATAAATAACACTTTTCAAAAAAAAGGAATTCAATGACAACGGTTCCCATAAAGCACGGTGTCAACATTCTCCCCGGTTATCTGTGTGCAACACGGAGACAGAACTCAGACGGGCCTCCCCAGTCCTCAGTCCGAGGAGGAATGGCTCTTTGGGGGCCCCTCTACAGGTCGAGATGAATTACAGGGCAAGGCAATGACACAGATACTAAGCAATAATGTTGACAAGACAAATACATAGCATCAGTGTTCACTCTTTTTCTTCTCAAACAGAAAGGGCAGAGTCCCTGTGAGGGGTGTTGGAGCCTAAACTGTGTCCCCTTAGAATTTATATGTTGAATCCCTGTCCCCCAGTCCCTCACAATGGGACAGCAGTTAGAGACGGAGCCTTTAAAGAGGGGATGAAGTTAAAATAAGGCCATGAGGGTGTGTCCTAATCCAATCTGACTGGTGTCTTTATAAGAAAAGGAAATGTGGACCTTCAGAGAGAACAGGAATGAGTGGACCCAGAGGAAAGGCC
This sequence comes from Meles meles, assembly GCF_922984935.1. Classification (NCBI taxonomy): domain Eukaryota; kingdom Metazoa; phylum Chordata; class Mammalia; order Carnivora; family Mustelidae; genus Meles; species Meles meles. The sequence continues at coordinate 41,417,210 of NC_060075.1, read as the reverse complement.
AGTTGAGGGCAGAGCCGGAAGGCTGCCATCAGGAAACCGAGGAGACGACAGGAGAAACCAGTGCTGCCAACACCTTGATCTTGGACTTCCAGCCCCCACAACTATGAGACAATACATCTCTGTGGTGTAAGCTACAGCCTGTGGTATTTTGTTATGGCTGCCTAGCAAACAAATATAATGGTGATTTAAAAAAACAAAAAACAACAACAACAACAGAAAAAACTCTGGAGCTCCTAATGTGCATTTTTCCTCGTTGCCAAAATACATATAAATGCCAGCCTTGGCAGTCCCAGAGCTCGGCCCCAGCCTTCTATTCAGGGTATAAATCACATGGACCTCTGCTTTCAGTATATTTCACACTATAATTGCAATTATGATTGCAATTCTGCTAAATTTAGAAGCATTAACACTATCATTCTGAACACTCAAGAGCTTCAGCCCTTGGATACTTAGGTATCCATGATAAAAACACCTGGTGTTAGCAGGTTACACTACGACTGGCTCTAGCACCCTGCTTGCAATACATCAGTGACTGGGACTCATAATAAATGTGGGGGCATTTTTCATATTCATTTAACACACTGTAAATGTGACTGAGGCTGCACCCCCCTCAGGGCTCACTGTCCCCCCCCAAGCAGTGATTCTGCAGGACCTTCCATATGTGGCACCCACATGAAGTCGTCCACAGTGACTGGGGAAGGTGTTTATAATAGCTCTTACCAAAGAATGAGGGATCCAACCCATTCTGTACCACACCTCAGCCTGGGGCATCCAATACAGATAAAATGTTTTCTCCTTTTCCTTAGTCAAGTCCCTTAGATCCAAAAACTTACTCAAATTCTCCTGAGCCATTTCAAACTCCAGCTCCAATTTATAGCAGGCACCCCGAGATTCCTGTAAACCCCAGAATTTGAGTTTCCCTGCTCTGCTCCAACTTGATGTTCACCAAAAATTTAATGAGCTGAGTTTCAGCCCTCATTAAAAAAATAAATAAACAGGGGCACCTGGATGGCTCAGTGAGTTAAGCCTCTGCCTTTGGCTCAGGACATGATCTCAGGGTCCTGGGATCGAGCCCTACATCAGGCTCTCTGCTCAGCCGGGAGCCCTCTGCCTGCCTCTCTGCCTGCCTCTCGGCCTACTTGTGATCTCTCTCTCTGTCAAATAAATAAATAAAATCTTTTTTAAAAAATTAAAAAACTAAACAAAACCTGTCTATAATCAACCCTTTCCAAATCACCTAAGCCTGCTTGCCAATTAAAAAAAAAGAGAGAGAGAGAGAATCTGTCACAAGTGCTACCTGCAGAGGCCACGTGTAGGAGATGGAAGGAAGGAACGAAGGAACAAAAGAATGAAGGAAGGGAGAGGATCGTGATGGGTCTGCAACACGCACGGTCAACAGCTCGTTCTTTGCATCACCAGGTACTGAAGAGACATGTAAATGGCCCAGGCTTAAACCCCAATTCTCAGGGACATTTAACTCTTTCCTCATAAATATCTATACCAGCTTTGCACATCACTGATATAGCATATTAATATCTAATTAACTTGCATGACATCTTCACATAGTCTAACGTACATATTCTAATAGTGAATGCTAGTCGCACCTGACCACATGGGAATGAGCAGATACCTGGGAACCCTACCCTGGTGTCCAGTGGTCAGGGGAGCTATCTGTCCGCATATGCAAGAGTCAGCCCCATCTGGCTCCTTACACTCCCCAATCACACCACTGAATCAAAGCCTTCCCTGAGAACGTGAGCTCCCCAAGGAGAAATGCCCATCCCTTTCCTGACTGTGATGGAACTCGAACTCCTTCGGGCCCCACTCACTGACGTCCCCTCCATCAGTTTCTGTGAGCTGTAACTGGTCCCACCTCTGGACTCCCTGCCCTCAGAAGGAATTATACCTCACTTGAATTCTGCCGCCATGTATTTTTTAATGGCAAGTCTCACATCTTCTTAAATTCTACCAACTTCCACTCTTTGCACGCAGTATTTAATAAATACTCATTGCATTTAATTTTAAATAATTAAGGATATATACTTCATCATTTAAATGATAGGTTTTTTTAAGGAAGCTCCATGCCCAGCACAGAGCCCAGCATGGGGCTTGAAACCATGACCCTGAGACCAAGACCTGAGCTAAGATTAGGAGTCAGGTGCTTAACCGACTGAGCCACCCAGGTGCCCCTCAAATGATAATTTTTTTAAAAAAATCACTTCAGGGATGCTATTTTGACCTGGTCTAAGACTCCAGAACATAAGGATTTGGGGGAGTGGAGCAGTCCAATTTCTGGTCTTTAAAACTAGAAACTGCAAGTGCAAGGAAAGTAACTAATACCCAGAATACTGGAGAGAATAGACTCGAAGTCTGAATAAAAGATGCTTACTCCGTGCCGCTTTCAACCATCTGTGTGAGGAGAGAGATGCCATCGAGATTGATGAACTCCTGGGCAAACGTGACATCCCGGGAGAGGCTGGCTAAGTCCTTCAAGGCCTCCAGCTTGGCGTCCATACTCGATGACTGTATTCGTTCGTGGAGCTGCTGGGCGTTTTGAGCCTCATTGAGGACAAAAACAAAGGGAAGAGTGTTCACAGAGGAAACCCCAACTGACAAAAAATTACCGTCTCGTTGAAAAACGAAGACACAGAGGCCAAAGCAGGAGACCATATGCATACTCTGTACCAAGGACAGGTTTCCAACCATAATGACTCCGCCTTCAGGCAACGGCTGTTAACTTCATGATGGGAACCAACACTTTCCTGACAGAGCCCATATTTCCATCTCTTGGAAAAGCAAGAGCACAAAAACAATAAAGCCCCAGAAATGGAACTGGAGTGGCAGTGAGGAGGGGACAATGGGGAAAACATTTACCTTTTATGTAAAATTATTATCTACAAATGACAAAAAGCTATTTGCTTAGTTAAACAATTACACAAATTTATGCAACATGTTCACCTGTTCAGTCAATACTCTGCATAAAAACTGCCTACACACTGTGTTCAAAAGCTTCATTAGACACCCAAGTGATCTTTCCCAGTTACTGAAAATTTTCCAGCACAACACAATGGTGCTTATAAATTTCACTTTTCAATACCATGTGTTTCACAGGCATCGGTTAATTACTGCATAAATATAAAATAAAATAATTTGGAAACCAAATTAGCCGCTTTGCCTAAAATTAGACTTCTTTTTACGGCATCTGCCCTTGGCTACTATACACAGGGCAGGGAGGAATGGAAATATATTGGAGGAGCTGACCTTCTGGATAATAACTTACAGTTTAGATTTCAGTAATGGTTTTCATATCTACTTTTCAGCTGGGGCAGACAGGAAGAAAAATAAAATATTAAATTTTTGTGCCTGTATTTCTGCTTAATGGAAATAACTCAACATCTGTTGTACTTATTATTTAATTCAAAATTGCAATGTGCCATTGCCATTTTCATATTCTCCTTCTTGGGTACTTGCTTTCTTCTCTGAAACGTGTTATATTTCAGAGGAAGGGGAAGAGGAGATAGTTGTCCCCAACAGTGAGGTATCTTCCGAACAGAAACTCGTGAGAATGATCCAAGGGCCAACCCCCCACTCTGTGAGCTCTAAGAGGGTTAAGATTGCAGACGGAAGGAAGGGAATCTACCCAGGTACGGACAGCAAAGATTCTCCACCCCATTGGGCTTCACAGCCAGGGTCCCCTCTCTCCCTGCCCAGGGGGACCTTCACTTCACCTGGAAGTAGCCCCCAGGACAGAAGGGGACCCAGCAGAGAAACTAATGCCAAATCTCCAGGGACTAAAACAGGAATGAACCCCACACCCTCCCCAACTTGGTCAGAGACACACGGTGGTCTCCCATCATAACCACCAACTGACACCTTGTATCAGAAACAAAAAGGGAGAGAAGGAAGGAGAAGAACAAGAACTCTCTACTCACTCACAGATCCCTAGATATCTGATATCTACCTAAATCCTATGTTTTTAAGGGGGTTAATGGAGAGTTGAGCAAGAATCATTTCATCTTTTAAAGTCACTCAAAGATACACTATTCTTACAATTTCCAAATGGACATACAGCATTAACATAGATTAAAACCAAGTGGATGACTTTGAATTCCTTGAAAAATACATTTTTCTCCAAGCATGATGTCAGCATTTACCATACAAATGATGATAATTAAGGAATACTCAAAGATTATCTCGCTGTCAGTATTAATTCTGACTAACAGTGTTTGAGGCTGTTAATACTAGTAATAAAATCAGCAAAGTTACTTGGGGCTTTTTATGAGCCATGGTTCTAAATACCCCCAAGAAGGAATTCATTTATTCTACACAGTAATCCTATCAGGTAGGTGTCCTTACCATCTTTACTGTACACAGGAAACTGAAGGGCCAGAGAAGTTATGCAACTTAGCCAAGGTCACAGAGGCAGAAGTCGGCACAGGTGCACATTACTTAAAGCAAGAGTGTGTGTACGTATGTGCACACACATGCATACACATGTAGGTGTGTGTGCATTCTGTCTGGCTCTAGGGAGAGTTCAGCCAAGGTAGAGGAAAGAACTGAACATTTTTATGGTATAACACCATTTGTTCATTTCTTTATGGTACACTAACACTCCCCAGCAAATTTGATGGAGACAGTTATGTTATTTTTTAACATTTTTTGTGTGTATATAAAAAGTGAAAGAGTTAGCATATGCTGACCCATATTTCTCAGTTAAACATAAAATAATAAAAAAAAATCTACCAACAACAACTGACATTTACAGAGCCAAAATATCTTGCTTATAGAATAATGCCTAGTTTTAGACCCTAGGGTTAACAGCCAAATTATAAAATGTGTGCTTAAAAAGTAGATTCCTGGACTTCCTTTCTAGATATCGTAATTTGGTTTCTCTGTAGAGACCCGAACAGCGGCATTTTTAGAGTTCCCCCAGTGATTCGGCTTGGGGACCCCTGCTCTTTAGAACACGTAAACCAGGATCCTCTAGGTAGACCCCATCTTATGATACCGCCCTGTGCACTGGCTTCCACATCCTACCACTCACCTGAGCTGGGACTGTGTGGGTCATGATCTGAAGAGGACAGACTTTTGGGGCACTGTAAAACCTCACCCTGCCAAACACCTAACCTTCTTCCAAGGAGTGGCTCACATTGTGGAAATGTTGCTCATAAACCCATGGCAATAAAAAAAAGAAAGAACATCTTCTTCGGCTTAGAGCAGATCTCGGTGTAAAAACCAAGCCTCTCTAATTCTAAGACCCAACAAAAGGCAAGGTGTACTCTTTCTGCTGGCCAGCAGATGAGCAATTGTAACAGGATAAACAGCAACGACAAAAACCAGCTGAAACCATGCTCTAGAAATGTCAAATTAGCATTAATTCCTGCTGACTAAAGTAAGGTCAATGCTAAGTCAGACAAAAATGTCTCAGCTCATCATGTGGCCATTGAAAAATGAGTATGAATGATGATTCCAGTAAGTGGAGAAGGAGGCATCAGAAGACAGTCTGGCCAACTCCAGCCATGCATTCTGTGGAGCCTGTCGCTGTGTTTAGGTTCAAGATGTTATTGGGTAAAATGTTTAGGAGTTTTTAAGCCCCTCTAATGTAATTTTCAACAAGAAGAATGTGTGGTAGTTACAGTACCCACAGTTTAACTTCAGCCAGATGCTTTTCCCAGTTTTTAAATTTATTTTTAGCCTACCACATGGCTTCAGTGGAAACTGAAAATAAGAGTTAGACACAGTTTTTGTCACATATGCAGAGTGAAAATAGTAACACTTGGTGTATTTTGCGCAGATTATTTTTTAGGAAAGCAATAAAATGCACTGTGAAATAATCTAGTTTAAATATGCTAATGTTACTATCCAAAGAATCTACAAGCAAGGAAGAAAGATGAAGATAAGCAACACAGTCAGCTACAGTAGCCTAAATATTCTACAGCATTCTGGCGAGCAGCTCTTATTGGGGAGACCTTAAAGTGTCTTATCTAGATCAGCTGGCACTGAAACAGATTAAGTGGCAAGCATTTCACAAACTACATTATTATCAATCTTCATCACCACTGGCCAGAACTGGAAAATGCTTCAACACTCTCACTTTTCCACACAGGCACACCCCGACTTTAAAGAGAGGTAATGGGCTGTCTTTGGATTTGTTTCCTTTGTTTGTTGACTGAATTGGCTTAGACGGCATTAGGTGGATGTGTTGGGCAGGTGGGTAAAACCCATCAAGGCAGTGGCGTTATCATACCTGTAATATAAAAGTTACTGAAATGACCACCAAACGCAAACCTTAAAGTCCGTTTCCTTGCTCTTAACGGGAAATAAAAGCTTCCTCTTCTGTAATGGGAAATATAAGGAAGGACGACCTTCCTGCCAACCCAGAATCCGCATGTCAGGACATGCCAGAGACCTTCTGTTTTCCACTCACGTCACCCTCAAAAGTTAACATCACTTAATCACATATAGCAGGACTGGAAAGCAAAGTATTTACTGGAAAGCTATACACTCAAGTCAACTTACTGGAGATGTGGTTAACCGAAGAATAGTGCCATTTTTTATTTCATTGCGATTCTGGAAAAGAAAAATAAAATCTTTGTAAATCTTCAAAGTTGAGAAGCCTGGTAAAAAGAGAGCAAAGGCAAAAATGATCTAGTAATAACACTATATAATAAAAATTCTTACAACTCAGTTTATTATCACTTTATTTTCAAAATTATTGAGTGGTTTTTAATTATTTCAACAAAGAACTTTAAACTGGGTCTCAGATGTATTAACTTTCTATCAAGTCATAGGGAACATTGAGCACAGAAGTGAATATGAATTCAAAGAATAGGAATATGGGGCCCAAGAATAGCACAAAAAAAGCAAGTTTGAAAGGTTATTTAGGAAATATGACCTAGCAAGTCTGCTAGAGTTAAGGCATATATTTACACAAAAACTTGTACATGAATGTTCCCAAAAACATTATTCATAATAGCCCAAAGTTGTAAACAACCCAAATGTCCATCAACTGATGAATGGGTAAACAAAATGTGGTCTCCCCTTCAACAAAGTATTATTGGGCAATAAAAAGAAGTATTAATACATGTGACAGCGTGAATGGACCTTGAAAACATTACACTAAGTCAAAGAATCCTGATACAAAGCCCACGTTTGTTATGATTCCATTTATATGAAATGTCCAGAATAGGCAAATCCACTGGGACAGAGAGGAGATTAGCTGTTTCCAGGGGCTGGTGGGCAGGGGTGGTGAGAATGAATGTTAATGGTTATAGGGTTTCTTTTCCAGGGGATGCAAATGTTCTGAAGTTGATTGTGGTGAAGATTTCACAAATCTACGAATACATTAAAAACCACTGAATTGAACACTTTAAACAGTGGATTTGGGGGAATGTGACTTCTATCTCAGTAAAGCTATTTTTTGTAAAGTTTCTATTAAGGAGTTTGCTTTCTTAACCTTTGCTGGCTCTAACTGCATGTTGCGGTTTTTGTTTTGGTTTTTTTTTTTTTAAGATTTTATTTATTTTAGTAGGAGGAGTGACAGAAGGAAAGGGAGAAGCAGGCTCCCTGCTGAGCAGGAAGCCTGATGCAGGGGCTCAATCCCAGGACCCTGGGATCATGATCTGAGCCAAAGGCAGATGCTTCACTGACTGAGTCACCCAGGTGCCCCCGCACCTCCTGCATGTTGCCTCAATGTTAAGAACAAACAGCATATATAAGCAGATCCCAAATCAGTCCTCCTCCACTTAGAGGGTGTATTTGAGGTGAGTGTTCTCAAGCTGTCTCTTAGCATCTCTGGCACTGGAAGGAGAATTTCCCCGGTAGTTTTATTTCCTGCCACCAGAGTACGCACCACACTCAGCTTTCAGGAGGTGACCTGCTGGGAGTCACACGTGCACATGCCCAGCTCTAGAGCATAGAGGCCAGAAGTTAATAAAAGTGCCATGAGGCTCGGTGTCCTGTGTCATTCAAGACAAGCCACAAGCTAGAATTGCCTCAGCAAGTGGACTGAAGTGGTGGGAAATTTCTCAGGATAAGATGCCAAAAGCACATAGAACACTCGCACTCTCCCTGCTCCAATTCTGACCACTTACTGGAAAATGAATTTTCTAAAATAACTACCTAAAAGGGAGCAGGCTTCAGACCCGTACTGTCTCCCAAAGAAAACCTAATCTGAACATTTTATACAGAGTGCAAGATGGCCTGAAAGCCCCACTGTGCAAGCTCCAACCCCCTCTTGGGTGATTCCGGCCCAATCTAGAGCATCCCTGACCCCCACCCAGATACCCTGCACTTCCTCTTAAGAAAGCAAGCTCCTCGTTCCTGGAAGTTTCCAGCAAGGGCTGAAAGACCACCGGCGGGAGGGGCGGGGGGGGGGAGGCAGGAATAGTGAAATTAATTTCAGTCATTTAAAAAATCTTTGAACCCTAAAATCCTGGGACTCTATGAGAATGGGAGAGGAAGATAGCAAACACTCATGAGAGAATATTAAGGAAGCTGAATCCAGGTTCTAAATGAACTGAGAGAGAAGAGAGTCAGAAGATGAAAAACCTAAAATATCCCCCTTATTAGTTTTTATGGAGAACAGGGCTAAAGTGAGAACCAGCAGACTGCTAGAAGACCTAACGGAACTTCCTTCCCAGAGGAAAGATGGGCCAAGTTTATTCTTCCTGAAGAGCTAGTCAAGGGGAAAATGAGGCCCTGCAGATACAAAGTGGCCAGGAGGATTCAGGATATCTCCTCGTGGAATTTGGGGTGGGGGTAAGGGATTCCTAATAATAGCAAAAAACATTTATTGGAAGGCACCAAGCTGAAGTATTGTTGGGTTCTGTTGTCATGCTTACTTAACCATCGTAATGACTCTATGCCTAGATTTTAAAGATTTTTTTTAAAGGAATCTCTATACCCAACGTGGGACTCAAACTCACAAGCCTAAGATCAAGAGTCGCACGCTCTACCGACTGAGCCAGTCAGGCGCCCCCAACTCCATGCCCATTTTCAAGATAAGAAACCAAAGTTGCTGAGAAGGTAAATCACTTGCCCAACATCACAGAGAGGGAAGGGAAGAAGCAAACCCATCCTGGAGGGAGGGGGAGATCTGACCCCAGAAACTGTGCTCGATCCCTCTGGAAGAACAAGATCTTGCCTTTATCCTCAGAGGGTCCTTATCCCCATCAATTGTCAAGGTCCGTGAGAGCAAGGAAGTTAAGCATGGTGTTGACAATGCCCTGCAGATCCTCAGGCACAGACGCAAGACATGGGGTGGGGTATGACAGCAGTAAAATCAAGCCGCTGGCCCCACGCTGATTCCTGCAACGCTGACTCCTGACTTTCTGGAGTCTAAGTATGAGTTCTGTGATGAAAGGGTCTTGAGGGTGGTTTGTTGAAAACCAAAGCAGTGCTGTAACCACTGACAGCCAGAGCTGGGTTCAAATTCTTCATGCACCAGCTGTGTGCTCCGTGCAAGCTACTTAACCACTCAGATGCATGTCTTCTCTTCCCTAAGTGGGGACAGCAAGTCATTACTTAGAGAACAGGAAGAACCACAGGTGCCACAGGCCAGAACCGGCTCAGACTGACCGGCTCAGACCTAGAGTGACTGCCACGGTCAGACGGAAAGCAGCTTGCATCCCTCTGCCTGCGTCTCCTCGCACAAAAGTTCATTCGCCTCCACTCTTTTCCTTCCCTCCGAAAGACTTGTTCTCAAAAACCGTGTTTGGCATTTTGGAATAAAAGCAGATATGCAGAACAGCTGTGAAATATGCATGAAAAACATTAAGGTCCCAGCAGAAAAGTGGATGAGACCCAAAGGGAAAGCCAGGAGAATCAGCCACAACGCACTCTTCTCCCCGCGGCTGATGCCGCCTTCCAGTCGTCGAGAGATGTTAACTTGGGCAGCAAAGGAAAGGGCTTGTGCTTGTCCTGATGCTATAAATTCCATCCCAGCCACATGCAGCCTCAGTTCAGAGCAGGGTCTCCAGGCAGGACAGTCTGGATGTGCCCTGCATTTCACTTCTTACCCAGGGAAGCCGGTACAAGTGACACAGCTGTCCTTTGCGCTAGCTCCTTCAGCTTCACCATGGGGACAGTACCTGTCTCCTAAGGTTGTGCTGAGGATTAACTGAAATCATCCATTTACGGTACTCGGAACAGTGCCTGGCACGCAGCAAACACTCCAGAAAATAAACTTGGCTCTTTATTATTAGGCACAAAAACACCACCCAAAAAGTACACTGCTACACATCTTTGTTTTTAGCTAGTCCCTCTACATAACCTGATCAATAAAAATAATAGTATCATCTAAGTTATCCTCAGCCTAAGACCCTAAATTCAATAGCATGGGCCCAGCAGAAATAACAAATATTCGCAAACATATTTGTGTTCTATCAACAGACCAACATGGCTGATGAGTCATGCCTCACAGTGCATTTCACCTTAAAGGCTGGGAAGGTGGGACTCACTGTGTTATCATTCTTGGGCCCCCACCTCTGTTTTGGAGTGGCATTCCTTGATGTAGTCCTCCAAGCATTCAGTAAGCATTGTGTGTGTGTGTGTGTGTGTGTGTGTGTGTGTGCACGTGTGTGAGAGAGAGCGAGCATGCACACACATGTCTACCGGTAGTGCCCCTCCACCCTCAGAATGTCACCCCCCAGCCCAGAGTCGACACCGTGTTACTACTGTAACACCCTTTCTAAAACAGCGGATACCTATGACCTGGCATATGGGCAGCACTCCATAAATATGGGTTGAATAAAATTCTGAGCCTCCTGTGTGCCTGGCCAAAGATGAGACACTATACAAAATTAAATAAGATTTAACTCCTGTCTTCTGGAAATTCAATAAAGCGGAAGACTGAGGTGTAGTGTCTGCACCATGAAACAACGGTGGCCTCTACAGTGGGGGACCAGCACCGGTACCAGCACATCCATGTGATAAGAGGGAGAGAGGAAGAGGATACTCGACAAAACCTTCCCTTTTCAAAATCCAGGCAAGGGTTTCCCTGCACAACGCAAAGGACAAGACATCCTCACAGATCAGAGAACAGCCCTGTGGGGTCACTTATGAGCCAAGGATGCATAAAGACTGGAAAGACACGACATTCATGAAGTGTACCAGCCCTTCACCACTTAAAGAGGGAGGGGCAGGTACACACAGCGTGAAATTCCGGCTCTGACTTGTGGTCTGTGAACGTGTCCTCTCTCTGAGGCAGCCACCTGGATGTTGCGGCAGCCATATTTGTGCTTAACGCTTCTATGCCATAAGTAAAGAAGAGAATCACAAGGCTCGTGCTTTGGAAACAAAAGCAGTATGTCTTCCTTCACTAGAAAGGAGTGCAGGAATTTCCTTATAAGAACTTCCTAAAGGTCTCATAAATATTTCAGTGCAAAATATCAACTTTTCATCCAAAGATTCTTTGAATCCCTCAACTGAAAATTCTCGGCTGTTGATACCAACCTTGGACTGGGATACCATGATCCATACATGCTTTGAAAGACCAGGTGAAATCAAACTTCCAATTCTCAATAAATTCTGATGTGACTCTCTATGATGGTCTTTTGATACACCAACTTGACTAGGCTGCCGTCCCCAATTATTCAATCAAACATTCTTCTAGGTGTTACTGTATAGGTATTTGCAGGCGTGATTAAAGTTGACAATCAGTTAGCTTTAAGTAAGGGAGATAATCCCCAGATATGTTGGGTGGGCCTGATTCCATAGATTGAAAGGCCTTAAATTCTACCAGGGGACAGTAGATTTAACCTTTACCCGGGAGTTCCAACCTACTCTACCTAAAGGTGTGTCCTATGGATTTCAGATTTGCTCTGCCCCCTCCAGTCGAGCAAGTCAATTCCTTGCAGTCAACCTCTTAGCATGTATCTCCTACCGGTTTTGCATCTCTCGTTGAACCCTGACCAATACCTGACCTGCACCTGCCCAGACAGTGCCAAAGTTTGCATGGCAGTCATTTCCTTTACCACAGTGAGCAATACACTGACCAGCTTTGTCTCCTCAGGTTGTACCAGTGACCCCTGGGAAGCAGCTTTGAACTGGGCCAATCCAGCAGGATTCGACCAGCTCGGGCTCACTTTCCCGGGCTGGGCAAGGAACACCACCACTAAAGGACATATAAGAGCATGCGGGGAAGAAAAGAAAATAACAGGCCAACTCTTTCCCCCAGTGGAGAGGGGTGTTCTGCAAAAGTGAAGAATGCATTCAGGTCCCAGGCCAAGAAACTGCTCCCTGCTCCTCTTTGGGAAATCAGTCTTCAATCTTCCATTTTTCACACAATCTTCGGTTCCTCTCGTCTAGGGTCACCACAGGTGCACATTAAAATGCTGGTTGCTGGGGCTCTCACCCCCATCCAGCGCCACTGACTCAGGGGCCTGGAATGCTGCATTTTCGCTAGGATTCCCAATAACTCGGATGTACAATACAGTGTGGAATCATCCCGGTCTCGTTCAGAAGACTCCCCGGCACATTTCAAATCATGTTCTGAATTTCAAGGAAATAAAGTCTGAGGCAAACAAGACTAATGCCAGCTCCGCAAAAATGAAGAGGAGAAAACCAGCAGCAAGAGCATTTCTGCAAGGAAATACCCCAAGTGTACACAGCGTATGAGGAGAAGTGACCAAGGAAAAGCCCCCTGAAGTCCCGCTGTCCTGTTTACTCATGCTCAGCAGTTCCAGGCAGGACTAGCCCCTGACATTCACAGTCGTCTCGATGGGATGTCTTTGTGTCTCTTCACAGAGCTAGCTCAGCGACTCGGCCTCTGTGTGGGCTGGATAATAAGATCCTGCTGAAAAATGTCACTGTTCTCCTACTTTTCCCTCTGAGATTTGTTTTTCCTCGGTATGCCAACTTTCTCTCGAGCCAGACAAATTATGAATTATTCCCTGGTCAAAAATACAAGTGGTACCCCTGTTTCTGTTATTTAGCAAGGCAAAGAGAAGGTCAGAGGGGGGAGGGCACTTACAGCCCCGCAAATCCAGACTCCTGGACGACAGGCAGCTCCAGGGTCTTCTCGCTGGTTCTGTCTCTCCTCCTCTGTCTGTCTTTGTCTCCCTCTCTCTCTCTCCAGATGTGACACGGTCTTCACCTTGGATATATTGTTACTGAACAACGCTGTTCTTCACATCCACTACTCAATCATCTCAAATACTGATTTTGCATGTAAACCTGACCCCTTTTGTCCTTTGTGTGTCCATTTGAGTGATGTTCAAATCTTCAGGCTGAAGGAAGTAACAGAGGACAGTACATGATATCCTGGTTGCTAGGTTACAGAGCAATGCCTAAAGGCAGAGGACTACTGGTCTAACATTTGAGGAGGGATGTCAGAAATACCCTAAAATAAAATACAAAGCTCTGAAACGAGGAACAAGGGACTGAGAGGCGGGGCGTGAGGAAGTGGGATAAGAAAGAAAGGGTGCCCACCTCTTTTATATGCACATTTCCTGTCATTAACATTCTGGCCTTTCCCATGTTCACTTACCATCAGGGACCTGTCTCCACTGCCCGAGACAGCTTGAGCAGGTCCTCTCCACCCATTAATTGAAAGATTTGGATTTGACTTCTTGCTCTATTTTCCTGCCCCTAACTAGATTCTATTCTCAATTGCTTTTCTTCCGTCACTTTCCTTTTCTCAGCATCCGGACATCTTCTACACAATTCCCAAAATGGAGAGAAGGAAGAACGAGGCATGTGTTAAGAAAGGTATCTACTAGCTCCCTTTTTGTGGTGTGTAAACACAGACCATGGAGGTGGACAGCCTGTCACACAGGAACTGGATTGCTCTCTTTCCATTGGTAATGAGACCTGGGTAAAAGGAGTGGAAAGCAGTGGTTGTCACCGTGCAGGCCCAGGGAGTCAACCAGGACGTAGTGAGCCCCATGGGAAGAACGTGGGGAGAACACCTGTCCCCCTTAGCATTTTAATCAAGCACTTGTAGAAGAGAGAGATGAAAAACCATGTGTTTTTCTAAAGAACATGCTGTCTTACTTATCTTAAAGGAACACGCATTAATAGATGTTCACCATTCCTGAAAACCAGGCAGCCTTTCAGTAAGAAGGGAAGCTGCTTGCTTCCTCGGTCACGTTCACGTAGCAAGGATGAGCACACACCTCTCAACACCTGGTGTCCAGGCCCAGGGACCAAAAGCTTGAGGTTGAATACAATCCATATCCAAGTCCCTCTGACACCCTAAGATAGGAACTGATTGAGTCCAATTTGTGAAGAAGTAATGGAAGGACATTATTTAGAGGTGAGTCGCAGTTTCAGAATTGAAGTGAAAAGAGACAGTTCCCTTGAGCACAGAACCTGAGGGGGACAGTTTTAGCAATCCAGACAGGGGCATCAGCACCAGCAAGGGCACAGTGTGAGCATCAGGGGGGATGAGGATGTATTAATAAAATCTCTCTCACTACACTGTTGCCCTGGGAGAACAGGAGGGTGTGAGCATCACGGACTGACAGGGGTCTGGGAGCCTGGAGAGTGCAGTGGACCACAAGGAAGGAAGCCCAGGCGGGGCCTGAGCCAGTGAACTTCCCATGTGACCCTGGGCAAGTCAACTGGCTTCAATTTCCTCATCAACAGAATGGAGGCAAGGGGCCCAGCACCAAAGGTCAAGTCTCTTCTCTTCTCTTTCATTCTCAGTACAACACACAAAGAGGAAACATTTCAGGCCTTTGAGCAAAATGTCTGATCACGATGAAGGGGATGTCTCGGAGAAATCAATCTGTCAGCAGCAGTGAATCGGAGGAAGGTGGCTGAGATGAGGCCTCCTGTCACCAAGTCAGCCTGCGGTCTCTAGCCCAGGACCACTGGCCTCAGGCATCTTCAGTCTCCAAGGTAACGAGCTCCTACAAAACCCAAGATCTGAGGGGCACCTGGGTGGCTCAGTGGGTTAAAGCCTCTGCCTTTGGCTCAGGTCATGATCCCAGGGTCCGGGGATCGAGTCCCACATTGGGCTGTCTGCTCAGCAGGGAACCTGCTTCCTCCTCTCTCTCTGCCTGCCTCTCCACCTACTTGTGATCTCTGTCTGTCAAATAAATAAAATCTAAAAAAAGAAAAAAGAAAAAAAAAACCCAAGATCTGAGACGCTAGTAAGTCTTAAGGGCTATGACAAAAATATACGCCTTTCCTTGCACACATAACTTGAAGGAGAGGAAACATGGCCACATTTTTGGTGGGTGATTCTGTTATGCTTAACAAAAGCCTTAAAAATGTTCAAAATCAAATTCTACGGATTTGTCCTACAGAAACGTCGGAGATGCAGACATCTTACAAAGGATGTCTACTGCAGTAGTGGTTATAATGGAGAAAAACACTAAGAGCAAACCCAAGTATCTCAATTAATTATTGTTTCTTGTCTCAAAATCCAGCTTTCCTGGCCCCACTCTGGGCTACCAGATCTGGATCCTAGCATTTCCCCTTCACCATTTGGGAGAATGTTAAGCTTCTCCAGTAGAGGGCACTGAAATGATCCTGCCTGGTCAGAGAAAGGAAGTTCTCTTTCCATCCACCATTATTATTTAATATGGAAGCCCTCAGGCCTCTTGCCCTACTTCCCCCTAGAGCCGCCACTTCTAAGTAGCTCTGCCTACTCAACCCGCCTGCAACAGACTTGCTTCTACCATCCAGCCACTGGCCTGCCTCCTTTCACCATGGTGATCAGGTCCCTGTGGCAGCGGGGCTCTCTTTGAAGAGCCTTGGGGAGGGGTGCAGTTCCCTCTCTTTCTCGGACTCTCCCTTCCTCAGACTAGAGGCCACAGCTGATTTGCTGCAACTGCTTCTTCTGGACTCACCAGAGTCCTTTTTACCCTCCCAAGCAACTAACCAGCTCCTACGAGTTACCAATTTTTTTAAAAATAAAATTCCACTGGGTGGCTCAGTGGATTAAGCCTCTGCCTTCAGCTCAGGTCATGGTCTCAGAGTCCTGGGATCAAGCCTGGCACTGGGCTCTCTGCTCAGCAGGGAGCCTGCTTCCCCCTCTCTCTCTGCCCACCTCTCTGCCTACTTGTGATCTCTCTATCAAATAAATAAATAAAATCTTAAAAAATAAATAAATAAAATAAAATACCCATTTTCAAATAGTGATATGGTTTCTACATCTTGACTGGACCCTGACAGATACAACATCTCCCAAAGGTTCTGTAACATGAAGGAAAATTTAAGTAAATATGGTTGGGCAGGCCAATGATATATAATACAGCCATAGAAGGGCTGGTATAAAAGAATGTTTAATAATACACAAACATGTCACATTTTATTGTGCGGTGAAAAATGTAGGTTGCAAAATACTATTGTAGCCTGAGTGCAAATCGATGGACAATAACGTCTGTGTATACACCAAAAAAATACCAGTGCCCATATAGATAACTCCATGAACAATGCTCTTCACTTGCAACAGGTACAAAAAAGAAAGAAAGCAAGAAAAATACCAGTTCTTGTGGGTGTTTGCCCAACCCCACTAATGAAGATTATCTGTGCTTCTGGGGGAGAGAGAGCAACCTCCCCGGTTTTGACAGAAGGAACCAGCGCAAGCTGGAGGGAACACATGCCACAGTCCTTCCCCTGCAGTCCTGTTTTGTCACCCATTTAAGAGAGACTTGATCCCCAGCTCCTCTCCTCGGCCATCAGTGTTAAGCCACCCTCCAGTCAAAAGTCACGTGCGGATGTTTAAACCTAGCTTACAGTGTCGTTGGCAAGCCCAAAGCCTGTGGCCTCAGAAACCCACAACGTGCTAGAGAAGAGAAGTGTTTCTTTCTTTCCACTTACAGGAAAGAAGCTCATGCTTGCAAACCACACATTTTTAAAGGGCTGTTCTGAGGACAGCGGCGGGAAGCGCCAAGGATGCTGCGACAGCTGGGAAAATGTTGACTCCATGGCGGGTTCTAGGCAAAGCTGGCACAAACAACAGACTAGAGAGTGAGAACAAGACACATACCTCTGCGTCACGGAACTGTGGAACAAAGGGGGATGGAGACACCAGGAAGGGGCAAGCCAACAAGCTTGCCGGCTGGCTTCAAGCAGACAGTGCAGTGTCACACAGAACCCAAGCATAACCTGATCTGGTGTGACCCATCTACACACCGGCCTCAGAAGAACCTGATTTGAAGCATGGCTTTGCCATGAACAGCTTTGTCACCCAGGCACCTGGCACTGAACCTGGCACATAGCAGGTGCTCAGGGAAAGTCACTCAATGAAAGTCCGCACAGGAAAACATCTCTGGCCACCCTCCCTGTCACATAAAGACAGTCACCTCGATTAAATGGTACTGGTATGGAGATTAAATGAGATAGTGCTAATAAAGCCTCTGTCTTGCACACAGTATAGACACAACACATCATTCATACGGAAGGCGCAGCTTGAGGACTGGGCACCGAAAATGTGCAAAATTCGCACGACAAAGGAGGAGGAAGAGAATCCGAAGCAAAGGAAACCCAGATCAGGCCACTGTGTTCACGTCCCATTGGGACAACACAGCGCAGGGATTCCTTCTCTTTTCTGTTTTTCCCCAGGATCATGGAGGTTTTGGCAGTCTGGTGAAGCCTATGGGATTTCTTCTCTGAATAATGTCTTTAACTGCATAAATACAATGCATAACCTTGCAAAAAAAAAATAGTTATGCACATACTTTTAAAATTGTATCATAATAACATACATGCTGCTTTATCAATGCAGTTATCAGCAGCTCTCCTCAGAAAAAGCCAGAGAGTACATACTGTAAGCATTGTGGACCCGAAGGTCTGCAAGAATGATACGTAAATAAATGGGCATGGCTGTGTTCCAATAAATTTTGTTTACAGAATCAGGGGGCAGCCTGGATTCAGCCCACAGGCTAATTTGTTGACCCCTGTATTAATGCATGAAATAACAAGACAAACGATAAGGTCTAATAACTACCATAATTTCTAATTAAGTGTAATGCTGATAAATGACATGTTGAGGTAGCCGTAATAACAGTAATAAATGGAAATATCTATGATTTCTTCTGGTAACATTGGCACAGATACTGCTTATACAGCTTTTTGCCTACACTCATGACTGAAGGAACGCAGTATTTCACATTCTCACAGAGCTGTAACTTTCCTCCTAAATAAGTTCATGGGCCCCAGGTGAACATGGTGGTTTTCCACTGCACTTAGAGGAAAATCCAAAGACCTACTATGCTTTAAAAGACTCAGCTTGCTGTGGCCCCAGCCAGCCTTCCCGACCATAACCAACCCACTTGCCAACCCTCAGCTCACTATCCTGTTCCCTTTTGTTCCCTAGCACACATCATGCTTCTGGGCTTTCATCCTGGCTGTTCCTTTTCCTGAAATGCTGTCCTCCGTCTCGTTATCATCAAGTTTTGGCTCAAATGTCTCCTCATTAGAGAGATATTCCTGATGCCTTCCGACAATCTTGGCCAGGACTCACAGATGGACATCTGGGGTCTTGCAGAGACATCCGGATTGCCCTGGAGCAGGCACAGCCCCATGATGAAGACCCAGAAGCCAAACAATAACCTTGGGGAGCACAAATCCTTACAGGAGAATTACTGCTTAGAGAGGAGGTATAAGTTTTCTTCTTGGGGCTCACGATGTCAGAAAAATAAGGGCCTTCAGCTCCCACCGCTGGAAACCAAGTCCACACATTCGTAGCTTTCTTTCATTTTTATGTGGTTACTTGCTAACTTGAACCAAGCCACGTCATGCCTCTGACCCATTCTTGAGCCTGTATCCTAGGACTGGCCTAGCAGGCTGACCTTCAACAGCAACACTTACTGTACTCTACCCCCAGAGCTTTGTCACAGGACGTCACTTACTTCCTTCATACCACTTACCCCAATCTGAAAATAAATGCCTTGCTCAGTTTTTAAAAATTTCCTGTCTGTGTCTACAACACACACGAGAACATATGCAAGAGAAGAGAGGGTATCTTCATATTTTGTCATCTTCGGGGCCTAAAACAATGCCTGGTGGGTGAAATGTGTTCAAGAAGTATTTTTTAAATGAATAGAATTTTAATCATAATAAGGGAGTAAATAAATGAATAGATTTTAATCATAATAAGGGAGTAAGAGCCAGAGTATATCCGTAAACTAAAGCTTACTGGCCCCTTATGTCTTTAAAGACAGAAATACATTCCCGTTCTTCCTCCCACAATGCAAATAAATCTTAAACCATCTTTCCTTCCCTTCTCTATTCTACAACCTTCTGTCAACAAGTAGATATTTATTTCATACCTACTATGAGTTAAAAGATTTATTTATTTATATGAGAGAGAGAGCATGCAGGGGAGAGGAGCAGAGGCACATGGAGACAAAAACTCACGGAGACACCATGATGAGCGCGAAGCCTGACACGGGGCTCAATCTCAGGACCCTGAGATCATGACCTGAGCTGAAAATAAGAGCAGGACACTTAACTGTGCCACCCACGTGCCCCTCACTTAGCATTTTTTAAAAAAGAGAGAATCGAGGGGTGCCTAGATGGCTCAGTTGGTTAAGGGTCCGACTCTTGGTTTCGGCTCAGATCATGATCTCAGGGTTGTGAAATGGAGCCCCACAGAGGGGAACATGCTCTCTCTCTCGCTCTCTCACTCTCTAATAAACAATCTTAATTTTTAAAAAAGGAGAGAACTAACATATAGGCGCTCCTGTGCCAATACCACTCCACACGTCCACAATGGTGCTGAGTGGAAATGAGCTCTATCCCACCCCACCTTTCACCTGAGCTGCAGCCTCAGGCCGCCCTGGCCCAGGAGCAAGTCACAAACAGCCCCTGGGGCTCTGCAACAACTGAGGCCTGCAGCTTGTAAGACTGTCCAGAACCACTCCCCGAAGTTCACCTGCCCCTGCCCTAAGGGAAAGCGCCCTGTCACGAGAAGAGGTGCAAGGGGTGCCCTAGGCAAGCTGGCTGCAGACTCAGCATGGGAAGGGACATACCCTGCAGGGCACACCGGAGAAAGAGTGGGCTTCGGTCCGAATCCACGTCAGCTGCCTTCACGCCCTCCTCTCCTCTCCCACATTAGTTGCCTTCACGCCCTCCTCTCCTCTCCCTTCTTGCACCAGGAGTGAGATCGGAATTTAAACAGAGTCTTCTCGAGGAGTTAGTGGGAATAACGGATATAAGAGGAGGTAAGTAAATAGTCAAACCTTTAAATAGTATTAACAACTCATCTGCATTTTAGCGTTTCTCTGCCTTTTCCACTGGAGCACCCACACCTCACTCAGACACCAGGCCTTGTCTCCGGAAGCTGTCTTGTCAGGGTGGGTGGGGGGACTCATGCTACCTTCATCAAAAGCACGGATGGCATCATCAGCAATAACAAGAATGTGCCAATTCAGTTAGGAAGGGGGTTTTCCTTAAGAGTTGATCCAAAAATAACTGCGAGAGAAAGCATTTCTTTTACAGACTTATTCTCTGCCATAAATGTCTCTAACCCAGACGAATTAACTAATTGCTATGAAGGGAAAACTACTTGGTGAGTTAAATGCCTTTTTCACATAGAAACTCCATAATGAGGTTTTGGATTTTTCACTATAAAAGGATTCTGTGAAACAAGGTGACATACATCAGAGGAAAAGAGGCTGATTTAAAAACCCATTTGAAGCATGGCTTTTAGCAAAAGGTAAAGATTTAAATAAAACTGAGTCAAAATCCAGGCCATACAATTAGTCATATACAATGTTCATATTCATATGAATCATACTCAATGTTACTTAACCTTTCTCTAATACTTAATTTTACTAATCTTTAAAAAAGAAAACAGGAAATACACTGGTAAAATACATCTCAGTAGTTTTGAAGTAATTTTTTTGTAGAATTAATTAAGCTCAACAGAATGACTTATAAACAGCAAATGATCAATAAAAATATAAATGGCTATAAACAATGGAAGTGCTTAAAAACATATAATTTACGATGGATACAAAATTATGAGGTGCCTAGGCATACATTTTGCAAAATGTCCACTAAAATATTTACTAAATGCAATTAAAGGAAAAAATTATAAGGCTTTAATTGAAGAATGTGAAAGAACATTCTAATCAAGATATATTATATTCATGGATGACATAGAAAAATGTCTTAAAGAAAGCAATTTTCCCCCAAAATGAATCCATAAACTGTTCAATGTTAATTAAAATCCTCATAGGATTTGACAAGCTGATGCTAAGATACATATAAATGGCATAGTATGGATTAGGCAGGATGATTTTGATAAAGAAAAAGAAGACAGGTTCATCCTACAAGGTATCCAGATTTGTTACCAACTTGTAAATGACCAAAGCTGTAAGATAAGGAACAAAACAAAGAGTCACACAGACGACTATGTTTGAGAAAACTTGTCTCCCAGCAGAGCTGGGAAGATGGGCAATGAATAGTCGATAAATGGTGCGAAGACAAAAAAGACAAAATTAGATTCCTACCTAATAGACACACGCACACACACACACATTCTCAAACTGGATTAGTGACCTATATAAAAATCAAGACTTTCTGGCTTTCGAAAGAAAACACACAAGAGACTACATTTATGACAGATGGCTAGAGAAAATGCATTTAAACAACACATGGGAAGCCCAAGCAATAAAGGGAAAAAACGATCAATGTGATCATATTGAAATGATTTTTTAACTTCTTTTTGACAAGAGACAACATTGAAAAGTTAACGAACAGCTATGGAGTGAATGCAGATATATAAATAAGAACTCGTGTCCAGATCCTAGAAGAACTCCTCCCCATCAATGAGAGTACAACACTCCCCTCCCATGCTGGACTTAGATCCGACAAGCAGTTTGTAAAAGGTAGAAGTCTGAAGAGATAGTAACATGGGAAATAGGTTGAGCTTTTGGCAGTTAGGGAAACATTAATTAAAACCACAAAAAGCCACGTGGCACCCCCATCCATATGCCCAACGTTAGGCAAGACTGTGATAGCAGGCACCGGGGAGGACAAAGAGAATAGGAACTCTACATTGGGAGCGGCAGTAGGAGGGTGGAAAGCGGTTGGGCAATTCCTGAGAAGGTCGAGGATGGGCATAGCCTCTAGCCCAAGCGCTTTCTACCTTCTCTTCTGGGAAACTTTGAAATGAGGTCACGTGCATCCGTGTACAAGGCTATTCATCGCAGTGCTGTGATCCCTACATTGGGGAAACAACTGCTTACCAATTGGGTTTTATTCACGCCATGGGATATTACAGATAATTCTTCTCAAAATATAACTTTCGTTGAAAATCTTAAATTGGAAAATGTTACCTACAGGAGGAGAGCAATAACTCAAATTTTAAAATGCTAAACAAGTCTCTTTATTCTTCATGAAAACATAAATATGTAGAAAACCTATAAAACATGCATGAGAATAACGTATATCCATTTCAGGTGATTATTTACCTCTAGGGAAGGAGGAATAGAAAAAGAGACAGGAAAAACAACAGAGTTGGGCTTGGACCAGACCACCACATTTTTTTTCTTTTCTTTTTTTTTTTTTAAGATAATCTGAAGCAATAGGCAAGCTATTAATATCTATTAACATCTAGATGGCTGGGTGTATGGGTGTCAGTAACATCATTTCCTGGGCTTTTTTGGTGTGTTTGAAATACTGCATGATTACAAAGTTTTAAATTACCATTTAAATGAATTCTGCTAAACAACAGTATCACTAGAGCACAACTCGTCTGTCTGAGTCCAAAGCAGGGGCTGCATTTCTCACATCTATGCATTGCTTTGTAATGAGGGAACAATTAAGGATAAACATGTATTTAAAAACAATGTGCGACTGTAAATGAGCCTCGCACAATCGGGCTCTTCTTTTCCCTGCCAACAGTTACATTCTTAAAACAACCGAAATGCAGTCTTTTTAAAAAGTGCCTATTAGTCAAGCCAGTGGTTTTCAAATAATGAAATCCTTTTGTTCTAGAAGGAGGGAAAAAAATCCCTCAGATGATGCCTCAGAAGCTAAAATAGACAAAGAGATACTGTATTCATATTACCATGTTTTATGAGCTTAGGTTTGTAAATGTATATTTCATTCAGGTAATCGATAGGAATAAGGAGGCTTTTTTTATTAACATAAAAATTCAATATCTGATCTTGTGAATGATTATTACAAGAATGTAACAAGTTCCCACACTCAATTTACTTTGTGTTTTGTTATCGTATTCAATATGGAGAAAATCTGGATATATATGCACATTGTACTAGCTTTGACTGCTGCGTAACAAATTACTACAACTCGAGGAGCTTAAAACCACACAAATGTATGATGTCACAGTTTTGATGGGTCAGGTATAGGGCACGTGTTAGCTGGGTCCTTTACATGGGGTCTTCCTGGGCTGAACTCAAGGTGTTGGTTGGCTAACTCCTAATCTGCAATCGGAGACCTCTTCCAAGTTCATTCCAGGTGTTGGCGAATTCGTTTCCTTGTAGTGGTATGACTAAGGTCCCTTTTCCCCCCATATTTTAGCTAATGGTTGACCAGGCACCGTGCTCACAATTAGAGTCTGCTCTCAGACCCTTAACCTGGAGCTGCCTCCACAACCTGACAACCCGCTCCTTCTCAAGGCCAACAGGAGCGCATCTTTAAAATGCTTTAGCTTCTTTTAAAGGGCCCTTTTGATTAGGTCAGGCCCACGGAGATAATCGCCCTTTTGATTAAGCCAAAGTCAAATGATTAAGTACTTAATTGGATCTGCAAAGCCCCTGGAACCTACAGCGTAACAGAATCGCAGAAGTGACATCCCATCCTAGTCCCAGGTCCAGACTGCACTCAGAAGAGACAGAATTATACTGGGCATGCAACACGAGGTGGTGGGTGTCTTGGGTGCCTCCTCAGATCCTGCCAACCACACACACATATGTACCTGTCCATGGGAACTGTTGTTGAGAGCTTACCTTGAAATCTCAGGAGTCTCTCCAGGCTCTTGGAAAAGGTACAATGGGACATTTTTTCCTTCAAATCTATAGACCTAACACTATCTCCACTCTCATTCATTTCTCATAAATACTCAAAGTCAGACAAAAATATTCAAAACTCACAGAAAGGCATGGAATGAAATTGGATTTTCACCTGTAATAGGCCCCCCGGCCATGCTCCTAAGTCAATCTATCTGGCCTACCGGCATCTTCTGTGAGCCCTCACCCAGGTTCAGCAGCCCTACACTTGCTTGATGATTTTGCTTGAATGGATGGATTCATGCCTGATTTAAAGTAAAACAGTACAATCTCCCCCATCAAAGACACCTTTATAAGAAGTATAAATAGATGCACGGGGATGGAGGAAAGGAGATGCTTCCTACTGAGGTCTGTTGAAAGTCAACTCAACCTGGCACCTTAAGTTAATAGTGATTAAGCTATTACTACAGTTTATGTTGATTCTTTCACTCATGCTTAAAGAGCTCAAAATAATATTTTAAAAGGCTGTATCAACGAAATACATCTGCAAGTCCTGAACCACCTCTGAAAACTCCCGAAATGGAACTTTCTTCATGATAATATAGGAGATCTTGGTTTCAGTTCCAAACTGATACTCAGAAGCTGAGTAACCTGAAGCCTCAACACCCCCAAACACCTCTGTGAGCCCTGAGTATGTCAGCGAAATCACCCATTACAGTGGCTGGCACCTGGAGGGTCCTTAACAAATGAACAGCATAAGCAGGATGACCCAATGTCTTTGACTGATTGTTAAACTTTTATTTTGTAAGGAAACAGTGAAATAATTACAAGAAGACTCGGTTTGAAGAACGGACACCTGGGCATTGTTTTAAAAAATAAAAAAGAAGGGAAAGAAAGAGAGAAAAAGGCAAATAAAAAGTCCAAATAGAAAGAACTGATTTTAAAATAGAGTTGAATACTTCCAGCCATGAAGGAAGTTTGACAAATAAATAGGAAATATGACTCACTGAGGGATGACCATGGGCTAGGCACCTTGTACACTGTCTTGCCGGCCTGAAGCATTTTCATTGTCATTACATAATGAAAAGGACAGAGTATATTCACTAACAACATGTTAAGATGTCCACTATGTATTATGTTAAAATGCAAGTTATAAGAGAATATGTAAGTGATGATCTCACTTAACACATACCCAAACTCAAATTACGTTCTAAGTATGTATACTAAAATGTCAGTTTGCACTGTGTAACAAGATTATGATCATTTAAACAATTTTTTCTCTTCTTCTTTTCTTCTACTATGTCTCAAAAGTGCTTACTCCATGTAAATTTTTTAAATGAACTCTGATACTTCATATCAGTTTGCTGAGAAGCAGCAAATAATGGAACAAGGACTATTTATATAAGCCGTATTCAATTAGTAAAGTGGCACCTTGCTATTTTTTAATATCTAAAAATCTAAACCTAACTACAGGGCATGTGAGTCTGAAGCTGCAAGAGAGAGGGCATCTGAACACAGAAGAAGAGAAAGAAAAGTAGATGAACAGAGGCCAGGAAGAGACTTCTTTTTTTTAAAGATGGCTAATAGGAGCACCTTGTTGGCTTAGTCAGTTAAGCGTTTGCCTTCAGCTCAGGTCATGACCCTAGGGTCCTGGGACTGAGTCTGGCATCAGGCTCCCTGCTCATCTGAGAGTCTGCTTCTCCCTTCCCCTCTGTTCCTTCCCCACCACGTGCTCTCTCTCTTTCACTTGCTTTCTCTCAAGTAACTAAATAAAATCTTTTCAAAAAAAAATTAAATAAGGGGCACCTGGGTGGCTCAGTGGGTTAAAGCCTCTGCCTTAGGCTCGGGTCATGATCCCAGAGTCCGGGGATCGAGCCCCGCATCAGGCTCTCTGCTCAGCAGGGAGCCTGCTTCCCCCTCTCTCTCTGCCTGGCTCTCTGCCTACTTGTGATCTCTGTCAAATAAATAAATAAAATCTTTAAAAAAAATAAAATAAAAGATGGCTAATAACCTTAAAGATATTACTATGGATATTACTATGGAAAGATGGAACGAAGTCACAGATAGAAAGACAGAAGGGGAAAAATCAGTGGGAAGAAATGTGTCACAGGAGAAAAAAAATCAACATTAGGGAGCAGAGAAAGAATGGCAAAAGAGAAGAAATGAATTTTAAACAAGAGGACGCTCTCCCTTCCTATTCATCTCTTAACGAAATGGAAAATTTAAATAAGATCACAAAATGAATCATTTTTAAAGTATTTTTGTGCTTGATAGCCAAAGTTATCTTGACCTATACCAGTCTGAGAGACCTGATAGGACTGCAACAGTCTGCCATCTGAAAGAGATCTTTCAGATCTCTCTTTAGCTACAGCACCAAGTTCAAGACTGTCTTTGAAAGATGAAGAGTAGTTACTCACCAACTTGCAAGTGTAGCTGATATAACAAAGCACTCTCTTTTATTTTTTAATTTGAAAGTACACATAGGGTAAAGGACGTGAACCAATATCCCCCAAATTGTACTCAAATGAAGAACATGTAAATATCAAAGTGCCTACGGATTCCCTCTAAATTCCTGTGAAAACTTCCTCCATTTACACAATCACTGCCCCCCTCCACCAGCAAGAAAGAAAAGCAATAGATCTTTCCTCCGCCTGTATCCTTTATCAATGTGGAAAATAATCTCATTGCTGCTCTCTGTTTTACTAATGCAGAATTTCTTCTACTTGTCTTACTTTATATTTTCTTCTTCCTCTTAGCTTAAGCAGTTGAAATCTAGCAAAAGTGAAAAGGCAGAGTTTGATCTTTGAGTAAGTTCTGGAAAGTAGTAAACCCATCTGACGGCTCCTGAAAGAGCAAGGTGAAAAGATGTTGCATGCGGTGGCTTAATTAAAAAGCCCCAAAGTTCTTTGCCACTCCTTCCACAGAGAGGAAGTTCCCCTGCCCTTTCCCATTGAATCTGGGCAGGCCATATGACAGCTTCAAGCAACTGAGTATAACAGAAGATTCCAGAGAAGTTCTAAGGCTTGATCACAAAGAGCCATGCAGCTTCTGCCTGGCTCTCTTGAAACACTGGCTCTTAGAAAGTGCCTTCTCAGGGAGCTTCCCAGAACCCTGTCACATACTCTGAGGAAGCCCAACCCACAGGCAAAGGCCACATGTAGGCACTCCCGTTTACAGTCCCAGCTGAGCTGAGCCTTTGAGTCATCCCAGTCCAGCAGCCAGACATGCCAGTGATGAAGCTTCCAAATGATTCCATCCCCCAGGTATTTGTGTCTTTCCAAATGAGATTCCAGACATCAAGCAATGACAAGGCATCATCCTTGCTTTGCCGCATCCAAATCCATGACCCAGAGCATCAGTGAGTAGAACTAATCCTTTCCACTGATAATGGGTTTTTATTTTAGGTTTCTAGGTTTGAGGTGCTTGGGGATTCGACAACAGATAAATGGAGCAATGGAGATTAAAAAGAAATGACCATACAATGATCAGTACCATAAATTAGCTGAGATCACAGTGGAAAGAGTGGGCAACCTAGAACCCCATGTCATACACTGTCACTGCCTGAAAACAACTGCAAGCAGGTGGAGGTTAAAATCTCTTTCCTCTGCTCTCTCCCTGGTCTGTCTACTTGACTTTCTTTCTTTTTTTCTTTCTCTTTTTTCTTTGGATCTTTGTTCATACCTATCCCTTAAGTCTGCCCTTGGGTCACTGATTTACTGCTGGGGGGGGGTATTCATTTTTCATGAAAAAAGTATTTATGGAGCATTGTTCTAGACATTAGGATAACAAGGTGAGGGAATCTAACTTTGTCCTTGACCTTGTAATAGAATGTTTTTCAAACTATGGTTCACAACGATTAATAATTACAAAACCATCCTGATGGGTCCTAGCAAACATTTTAAAAATAAAAATAAAGCAGAAAATAACACACTAAAACTAACAACAAAAAAGGATTTCCAAGTAGTATAGTGAGTATTGTTTCACGAATCCTTTATCCTTGGACACAAGCACACGATGTCTACATTGTGTTTCCATCCTAAAACTTTGACAAACATAGTCTAAGAGCTAGACAAAAATAAACCTCATTTCTGATGTATAAAAAATATGAATGAGATTGTGTTTAGGAAATTTGCAATTAAGTTGCTGGCTCTGGAACACACTGTAACAATCACAGAGCCATTCTCCTTTACAGATAACCGGTTTTGTTTTTTACTGTTGTTAGCTTTGTTTAGAAGGAGTGTTCCAGTGTTTCTAGGGCCATTTTTGGTAAACAAGTGCCTGTCTTCAGCATGTGTCACTCATTGTGTATCTGAGCATTACACAGTTAAACGTTTGAGTACTTGAGTCAATCTATTCATTGGTTTAATAGCTGAACTAGAGAACATGGAATTATCATGACCTCTGGCATTTATCCTTGCCTGCAATTCTAGAAGCAGTCATATCTTACCAAACCCAAGCTAGGGAGCCTAAGGAAAAAAAAAAAAAAAGTTAGCTGCCTGTATAATCAGCATGATAGCCTCCATCCACAGTCAGTGGTAAACATTAAATAACATGTCATAAAACCACTGACATCTGAGTAATACTGATGGCAGTCAGTACCTCCTCTCTCCTGCACCCTCTCATTTATGTGACTCAACTTAGACCGGCTTTTTTCCCCCCTTCATCCTGAAATAAGTATATATTCTTCCAAGTCTTCCCTAGAGGAAAAGCACCAAATGATTTAAAATGATAGCTCTCATCCAATTCCCGAACTCTAATTAGGAAATTCTAAAACCACCCAAAAAAATGTTTTTACAGAAAACTTCAGAAAATCTACTGCCAATTTAGTTTGAGTCACTGAGAGCAAAACAGCGGGATAGAGGTGAGATGACATTCCCAGAGAAGGCAATGGCTGGTGGAAGCCCAGTGCCAGGGCTAGAGAGCTCATGAGCAAAAAGGACGATCTGAGGCATGTATGCACGTGTGTCGGGGTGTGTGTGAGGGGGTGTGTTTCAATTTTCATAGGTTGTACTTGATGGACTGAGAAAGGGCTGAGGGAAGCAAAAGCTGTACCACCTCTCATTCCTATCCCAAACAACATCACAGCAATCAAATACCCAAGTGTGCCATATGGCCATCATGCTGTCCATAGCTCAACGCCAGCCTTTTGTCTTCGTTTACTTAATTGGGAAAAATCTAATAGGTCTAATAAAAACTAAATTGTTAATAATATTAGTAATCTTTTGGCTCCTGACTTGAAGAAACTCAAAATGAAAGGTCTGGGGATGAATATAAACCACTCTTGGTGCGCACGTGGCCAGATGTTACAGACTGAACGTTTGTATCTCCCCAAAATTTGTTTGTTAAATCCTAACGCCCAGAATGATGGTTTTAGAAAGTGGGGCCTTTTTGGGAAGGTGGGCCTTTACCTTTATGAATGGGATTAATGTCCTTATAAAAGAGCCCTAGGGAGCTTTCTCTCTCCTGCCATGTGAGGGCACAGTAACAAGATGGCAGTCTCTGAACCAAGAAGCGAGGCCCTTACTAGACATCAAATCCGCCAAGACAAAGGTGCTTCCAGAACTGTGAGAAATAAAATGTGGTTATGTGTAAGCCAGTCTATGGTATTTTATTGTAGCAGCCTGAAAGGACTAAGACACAAGCAAATACAGGATGACCTATTTCAAAGCATTCTTTGTGTTGGTGAAAATTCTGGCTCCAACCTTTACTCTTGGTAACTTGTTTCCACCAGATGTACGTGTAATGCCAACTGCAAACAGTTGCATTCAGTGGTTTACTGGTTATTGGAAAATGGGTCACCACAGTGGAGTGTGACTATCACAAGCTTCTCCTTCATTTAATGAAAAAGACTGTGGGGGGTAGAGAGTACCAACAAGGTTCCTAAGTCATGGGCCATATTTTCCTTTACGGAAACGCTTAAGTATTTATTTACGCCTAGCATTCTCTCTGCTCTCCTGTGACCACTGCTTCCTCAGAGCCAATCATCTGAAATAAAGAACTTGAGATGGGTGAGCCACATGAATATTAATGGATCCCCACGGTGAGATAAAGTAAAACGCACTTTCTCGGAATTGAACTATCACATAATTAAGGGTAAATTATCATTCATAACTACAGTTCGATTCTTAGAGTTTGTTATTTGCTACAGTAAAAATAAGAATGATAATATTGACTTGGAAAGTGGATTACTAGCTGATTATCTGTACAATAAAGATTTATTTGTATAACATACAAATATTATAGTACAGTGGGGTGGGGGGCGCTCTTATTTCTCCCTCCCCACGACTATTGCTGTGAACTGGAGATAAATTCCCAAAGTTGATCCCTTTCTCTCTTTGGCTCATGTATTCCAAACAGGGAGTAGAACTTTAATCCATGAAACTGGTTTAATTATTATATGAAACTTCATGAATCTTCCAAAAATTTTAATTGATATCCAACTAAATATAGATGGTGGGGGCGGGGGGTAGAAAGACAGAGAGAGAGAATGTATATACTGTACTTTTTTTTGGAAAAGATAATTAATAAGCTGTGGGGGACCAAAAGCCAACCAAAACTTTTTAATACTGATTTAAGACTCTAAGAGAAGCATTAAGATTCATTTACTCACCCTACAATTCCTCCACCGTGAATAATCTGAAAGTGTATGTGCATATTCTGGTAATTGCATTAACCAACGTCATACATAATTTATCAAGAGACTAATTGTACTTTCTATCTTGCAAAGAAAACTGCATCACATTAAATCAACAAACAGTCCTCAAACACCTACTTATTTTGTTCAAGGACTCAGGTGAGACACTGTGGCGGGGATCTAGAGGTGGATTTTGGATTGTGAGGCATTTCTAAGCCCACGGAAAAGAAAATACAAATTAGCACACGCATAGTTCAACATCAGTCCAAGGCAACAGCAAAGAGATGCAGGTTCTGATTAGCTAACAAATGAACTTAAGAGACAGTAACCGAAAGCAGCAATGATTCTGGATAGCAGTAGAGAAGAATGGAACAAATTTACAAAAACTTCCAAAATTGGGGTTAAGATTATCTCAGGCAAGGGGCACCTGGATGGCTCAGTCGGTTAAGCATCTACCTTGGGCTCAACAAGGTCCTGGGATCAGGTCCCCCTGTGGGCTCCCTGCTCAGCAGGGAGTCTGCTTCTCCCTGTGCCCCTCCCCACTGCTTGTGCTGGTGCCCTTTCTTCCAGCTCAAAGAATTTAGGATTGGTAAGGAGAGGTCAGCTGGCCTGCAGTGATGGTTATTTTAATAACACCGTTTCCAGTCTGTGTTTGTTGCTAAGAGTCACCTCCCCAGAAGCAAGGAGTATGTCATTTCCTGTCTTTATCCCTATCACCTCTCCTGTACTTGAAACACAATGGGAGGGAGGGGCGGGAGAAGGAGTAGGATTAAATTCCAAGAGTAAGCTTTATTTGGAGAACACTAAGGCAGTTTGTCTAAAGTGAGGGAACAAGAGAAACACAGCAACACTGAACATGTTGCCTGGGGTTAGACTGTGATGCACACTGATGGCCAAGTGAAAGAAGGAAGGAAGTCGGACCTCCTTCTCAGCAATAGTGGAAACCAACCAGAATGAGGCCCCCAATTCAGGGAGCATCCAGACCTACGAGCCAATTCAAATTCATAATGTGGGTTTTCATCATAGGCAGGAATCAGAGGAAAGATTCAGAGGCTCCTCCCACTTCGAGTGGTAGCGTCCCAGTATGGCACGGGGATCACCCAGACTTGTTAAAAATGCTCAAACCCCAGTCTTGAGCTACTGAATCCAAATCTCTAGATTTGACACGTGATCTACATTTAAATATGAGAGCTGCTATTCTGGAAAATGAACATATCCCGGGGGGGGGGGGGGAACAACACACAGATTTACTATCTAGAGAGTAAAGCACTACATATTATACCTTAAATACACTAAAACCATTGCAATGTATACCTTATCGGACAGATTTTACGGTGTATGAGTCAGATGTTTAAAAAATAAAGCAGAAGAGTTCAGATCCTACTTAAAAGATTTTTTTTAAATGTGTACTGAATCATATAGGTCCAAAAATGCAGGGCCAAGGTGATGATTCATCAAGTATGATTCAAAAATCAAATTCCCAATAATCTATCCAAACTTGACCCCATCAGTGAACCACTGGTGTCAATCTAATCTACCACCAGATGGAAAATTCTACGAAATCAGGCACTTCATTATCTTTCTCACCTCAGGATGTTTAACCGTCAAATCTGAGCAAATAAATTTCACCCTCTTGTACTCCTATGCCCCGATCTATTACAGATTTTTTCCTACTTATTTTCCAATGAATATCAGTTAGAAAATTTTTACATTCTAAATTAGGAGTACCCAAAAGGGAAGTTAAATTGGATATGTTAGTCGGGTAACTATAAGTTAATGTTTTATCTGGCTGGGCAAATCAACAAATTCATCAAGAATTTATCACTGAGAAAATAAATAAAAAGAGCAATTTTATTTAACAGCAATGTGTTATTATTAACCTTAGCCAGGATAGCAAGGAGGTTAATAGATAGCAAGCATTTCAAGAAGATCCTTATCTGGTCCCATTTTCTCCTTGGAATCAAGAGTGCCACCTGGCATTTGATGTCAGTCTCTAGATATATTTCCAAATACCCTTGCATTTCTTTCTTCTCCATAGTAACAGGTTTTCTGATCATTCCTAACATAGGCTGACCACTCTTCCCATACGGTGCATTCAGACTAATCACTGGGGAGTCTATAATCCAATCATTTATAATTTAGCTTAAAACCCTCTAAAGGCTCCCCGGTGCTCTCAGAATACAATTTAAAATCCCAGGGGCACCTGGTGGCTCAGCTGGTTAAGCATCCAACTCTATCTCTGCTCAGGTCTTGGTCTCAAGGTTGTGAGTTCAAGCCCCATGTTGAGCTCCACGCTGGATGTGAAGCCTACTTTTTACAAAGTTTAAAATCCTTATTATGGCCTGATAAGGTCTTGAGAATTGAGGCTTATGCAAAACTCCCTAGATATGACTTGCGCATTTTATTTTTTTTTATTTTTATTTTTTTTTTAAGATTTTATTTATTCATTTGACAGAGAGAGAGATCACAAGTAGGCAGAGAGGCAGGCAGAGAGAGAGAGGGAAGCAGGCCCCCTGTTGAGCAGAGAGCCCGATGCGGGACTCGATCCCAGGACCCTGAGATCATGACCTGAGCCGAAGGCAGCGGCTTAACCCACTGAGCCACCCAGGTGCCCCAACTTGCGCATTTTAAAGGCCTCCCCTGCCACCTTTGTCTTAGATCTCTGCTTAAATGTAGCCTGCTTCAGGCTAAATTAGGTCTGGATGCTTTCATCTGTCCCTCGTGACACTTACAATTACAACTGGTTAATTTGGGGTAAATACGTATTTGTCTGTCTTCCCTTCCGGATTTTGAGAATCATGAAAGTTGGAACTATCTTGAGGTCAGCGCAGTGCCTGGCACAAAGGGGAAGTCAACACGAGTTTTTTTTACTCGAATACATGCACACATAGTTGATGCTGTTTTTCCTCCCCCACATGGCTGTTTCTGTTTGACAGGTGTGGATTATGAGCTGGCAGATCCAGTACCATGGCCTGTCTAGTAGAGTCCACTGCTTTCCGAAAGCTGGTGACAGGCGTTCCAGCAGCCATTAGGGCAAGGAGCATCCGTAACAGAAGTCAGGTCCAATCACTAGTCACAAAAGGAAGAACTCAGCAGCGAGACACATGTGAACGTGGAGTCTTTAACAAGTCCACAGCAGGCAGCGGGTTGTGAAAGAAGACAAGGGAGAGAGCAAAGGGGCAGCACGAGAGAAATGCTTGGAGTCAGGAGCCCCAGGAGAGCTGGAGGCACAGGGCAAGGTGAAAAGCAGGAGCATTTTTCTTAGTGTTCCTGCCTGCTGAGAGCCAGGCCCCGGGCACTGGCCCAGGCCTGCAGGTGGTGGCCCGTGCTGGTCACAGCTGGCTGAGGCATAGGCTTGCAAAGGCAGCAACAGTGGCTTCCGATGAACAAATCCAGAATCTTGTACCACAGGCAGCAGAAAAGGCAATGTAATGTGGCTGGGTCAGGAAATTTACAACATTCCTGGGCTCTGGTTTGCTCAAATTAAGATGCCAATCCCAGTGAAAGTTCTTTGATCAATTTAAGTAAAGGGGCAGGACTGAAAAGTGCCAGCGGGTCCTCTCACAGGGGTGCAAAGACGGAACACAGAAAGCAGAGAGGGAAATCAGGATGGGGAGCTTCTCCCTCCCCACCTCCTCTGACTCCCTCAGGGCCCTTCATCTCGGAGTACCCTCAATCCTTCCTGCAGGATGGTTTTACTCTGTGCCTTTATGGCTCAGTCCACCAAGCCCCATATTTATAGCTTGAAGGAAGATGTATCTGCCATCGAATGTGATTCCACAGGACTTTCCTGTTCCAGTGAACGCCATCATCCAACTCACCTCACAATTTCAGATTCTCGGAAGAGAATGCATGGGGGCCCAGCTAGGGTAAGGTGTCAGCTCCTGGTGCCATTAGCTGCGGGGCAATAGGAAAAGGACACGTGGCACCAGGTCACAGAGCTGCTCCTCCCAGAAACCAGGAGTAGGACAGCTCCCCAGGAAAAGACATGCCTCAGTCCGCTCTATATTCTTTATGGTGGTGGTGCTGGTGGTGTTGGTCTGTGTATGTGTGCTACTTTCTTCAAGGAAGAGCACATTCCAAACATGAGGCTTCCTTAAACTATTACACTTAAATACAGCCTTTGGATTTATTCTCCCTGGTTAACCCTGCCTTGTAATGATTTTCAATGACTTTCAAATATTTCTGACCCCCACCCAAGGGAAAAACTAAGACTATCTACATGTTATCTGTGAATGTATGAGAAGCAAATATTTCACAAAACGACACATATAACAGACTGTTACTTTTGTACTCTCTTATACACCATTCTTAAAGCTCTTCTGACTAAAATGATTTCCTTCCCACTAGTGAGTAATGATCTACAGTTTGAAAATGCTACTATTAATTCTATTGTTCTATAATTTTATTAAAGTTTTACATGTTCACATTATACTTAAAATAGAAGAAAGTTCCCCAATCTTTTCTCAGAAATACCCCCAACCCCACAAAATTTTAGCCACTTTTAAAAGATGAACCAAGTTGGCGTGAGATGTCTAGTGCTTAAGGACACCAACATGAAACAGGAAGATGAGGTTAACACGAATGTCCTTACTCTCTCCTTCTATTAGATAGCCTGTGTCCATCACACAAAAAGGAGCATGTTTGAAATAAAAATTCCCCAAGGCATATGTCCAAATTTGAATTGTTTTCATCATGGCATTCTTGAGCGAGGCACACGACAGCCATGTTCTGTTCTGTGTAGCAACCAAGAGTGACATGTAGCCCTGTGTTAGCTGAGCCCGTTCAGACGTGCCATCCACCGCCTCTGTAGAAAGCTGACTATCCCACACAGAGATGGAACCGGTTCCCTTGGGCTTACTAGCATTACTAGCCTTGTCCAAATGGAAAAGCAGCTCTACTGGCGAGGTATCTACTGGTGAGGAATCTCTCAGACAAATACTTGGTTCAGCAATGCTGATCAAATTGGGTTACTGGGTCGAAGGTGTATGTAAATTCAAAGGCTTTCTGGAGGACCAAGAGCTGGTAGAATGAGGACGTTCAGCAGAGGAAACTGGGGAGGTAAAATGAGAGGACGGAAAGATCTACTTTCATCTCCGGCGCCAAGAGCTGACGTGCCTCCCAGTCATGGTTTGGCATGACGAGAACTGCCGAAATGCCTGCCTGGGTCACAGAACAGCCTAAGAGCGTGGAATCCTGGCTCTGGAATTGGTCTTTCTGGGTCCAGTCTCAGTTCACTTACTTACACTGCTGAGCCTCAGTTGTTCCCTCTATAAAATGGAACGTGTAACAGTAAAACCTGGTTCTCAGGCTTCTTCTGAAAATTCAGTAAGACAAGCAGTCCACGTGAGGCTCTTGGTGGAGACAGTTTGCCACACAGTAAGCATCTGACAAATATTCATTGCAGTTGCTCCCTCCAGCCAAGTAAGTCCTCAGCTGGCTTGCCAGGGTGCTAAGACTCACAAAGGGAGTTCGGTCTTTGAAGGAATGTATTTCCCAAATTCAGGTCAGACATAGTTATCCTGCTCTAGGATCATTTTGTTCCATCTTTCCTTCTATAATTACTTGGTTCTCTCATCCCCTTCCTCAAAACCTGTGGCCATTTCAAGACTCTCTCCTCTACTAGACCTTGAGATCAAGAGAATGGAACATATTCTTCTCACTAAGGTCTTTGTAGAGGCCAGGTCTCAGTGCAGGATAACTGAAATGAATTCCACAGCATAATTAAGTGTCTCCTGACTGGGCAGGACATACAAATCCCAGGGACACACTCCCTATCTGTCCAGCTTCTGGGAGGCTCCAGGCATCTGAGAACTGAGAGCACATAGGAAGTGAGAATGATACAAAAATGACCTCATTTCCTTCCCAAAGGTTGCCAATGCCAGCTTTGCCCAGAAAGCCCAAATGAGGCATGTTAATCTCTCTTACTACACAGTAAGAATACATCTAAACAAGATACTGCCAAGGTATATTATGATACTTCATACATTTGGCAACAGGTGGTTAAAGGTAGAGTATATAGTATACTAATGGTGGCCTTCACCATGCCCCATGGTCTCTGCATGCTTAGGGGTAAGGATGATCTGGCAGCTTTCCTAAGAAGAATGGCATTACTGCAATACTACTACCTTAGACAATCATACAATCCATACCAAAGGCAAATGAAAATGTACTATTTTTTTTTCATTTTATTTATTTTTTCAGTGTAACAGTATTCATTCTTTTTGCACAACACCCAGTGCTCCATGCAAAACGTGCCCTCCCCATTACCCACCACCTGTTCCCCCAACCTCCCACCCCTGACCCTTCAAAACCCTCAGGTTGCCCCAACCTCCCACCCCTGACCCTTCAAAACCCTCAGGTTGTTTTTCTTTTTTTTTTTTTTTTTTTTAATTTTATTTATTTATTTGACAGATAGAGATCACAAGTAGGGAGAGAAGCAGGCAGAGAGAGAGAGGAGGAAGCAGGCTCCCCGCCAAGCAGAGAGCCCGATGCGGGACTCGATCCCAGGACCCCGAGATCATGACCTGAGCTGAAGGCAGCAGCTTAAACCACTGAGCCACCCAGGCGCCCCCCTCAGGTTGTTTTTCAGAGTCCATAGTCTCTTATGGTTCGCCTCCCCTCCCCAATGTCCATAGCCCGCTCCCCCTCTCCCAATCCCACCTCCCCCCAGCAACCCCCAGTTTGTTTTGTGAGATTAAGAGTCATTTATGGTTTGTCTCCCTCCCAATCCCATCTTGTTTCATTTACTCTTCTCCTATCCCCCTACCCCCCCATGTTGCTTCTCCATGTCCTCATATCAGGGAGATCATATGATAGTTGTCTTTCTCCGATTGACTTATTTCACTAAGCATGATACGCTCTAGTTCCATCCACGTCGTCGCAAATGGCATGATTTCATTTCTTTTGATGGCTGCACAGTACTCCATTGTGTATATATACCACATCTTCTTTATCCATTCATCTGTTGATGGACATCTAGGTTCCTTCCATAGTCTGGCTATTGTAGACATTGCTGCTATAAACATTCGGGTGCACGTGCCCCTTCGGATCACTATGTTTGTATCTTTAGGGTAAATACGCAGTAGTGCAATTGCTGGGTCATAGAGTAGTTCTATTTTCAACATTTTGAGGAACCTCCATGCTGTTTTCCAGAGTGGTTGCACCAGCTTGCATTCCCACCAACAGTGGAGGAGGGTTCCCCTTTCTCCACATCCTCGCCAGCATCTGTCATTTCCTGACTTGTTAATTTTAGCCATTCTGACTGGTGTGAGGTGATATCTCATTGTGGTTTTGATTTGTATTTCCCTGATGCCGAGTGACATGGAGCACTTTTTCATGTGTCTGTTGGCCATCTGGATGTCTTCTTTGCAGAAATGTCTGTTCATGTCCTCTGCCCATTTCTTGATTGGATTGTTTGTTCTTTGGGTGTTGAGTTTGCTAAGTTCCTTATAGATTTTGGATACTAGCCCTTTATCTGATATGTCATTTGCAAATATCTTCTCCCATTCTGTCAGTTGTCTTTTGGTTTTGTTAACTGTTTCCTTTGCTGTGCAAAAGCTTTTGATCTTGATGAAATCCCAATAGTTCATTTTTGCCCTTGCTTCCCTTGCCTTTGCCATTGTTCCTAGGAAGATGTTGCTACGGCTGAGGTCGAAGAGGTTGCTGCCTGCATTCTCCTCAAGGATTTTGATGGATTCCTTTCTCACATTGAGGTCCTTCATCCATTTGGAGTCTATTTTCGTGTGTGGTGTAAGGAAGTGGTCCAATTTCATTTTTCTGCATGTGGCTGTCCAATTTTCCCAGCACCATTTATTGAAGAGGCTGTCTTTTTTCCATTGGACATTCTTTCCTGCTTTGTCGAAGATTAGTTGACCATAGAGTTGAGGGTCTATTTCTGGGCTCTCTATTCTGTTCCACTGATCTATGTGTCTGTTTTTGTGCCAGTACCATGCTGTCTTGATGATGACAGCTTTGTAATAGAGCTTGAAGTCCGGAATTGTGATGCCACCAACTTTGGCTTTGTTCTTCAATATTCCTTTGGCTATTCGAGGTCTTTTCTGGTTCCATATAAATTTTAGGATTATTTGTTCCATTTCTTTGAAAAAAATGGATGGTATTTTGATAGGGATTGCATTAAATGTGTAGATTGCTTTAGGTAGCATAGACATTTTCACAATATTTATTCTTCCAATCCAGGAGCATGGAACATTTTTCCATTTTTTTGTGTCTTCCTCAATTTCTTTCATGAGTACTTTATAATTTTCTGTGTATAGATTCTTAGTCTCTTTGGTTAGGTTTATTCCTAGGTATCTTATAGTTTTGGGTACAATTGTAAATGGGATTGACTCCTTAATTTCTCTTTCTTCAGTCTTGTTGTTGGTGTACAGAAATGCAACTGATTTCTGTGCATTGATTTTATATCCTGACACTTTACTGAATTCCTGTACAAGTTCTAGCAGTTTTGGAGTGGAGTCTTTTGGGTTTTCCACATATAGTATCATATCATCTGCGAAGAGTGATAGTTTGACTTCTTCTTTACCAATTTGGATGCCTTTAATTTCTTTTTGTTGTCTGATTGCTGAGGCTAGGACTTCTAGTACTATGTTGAATAGCAGTGGTGATAATGGACATCCCTGCCGTGTTCCTGACCTTAACGGAAAAGCTTTCAGTTTTTCTCCATTGAGAATGATATTTGCGGTGGGTTTTTCATAGATGGCTTTGATAATATTGAGGTATGTGCCCTCTATCCCCACACTTTGAAGAGTTTTGATCAGGAAGGGATGCTGTACTTTGTCAAATGCTTTTTCAGCATCTATTGAGAGTATCATATGGTTCTTGTTCTTTCTTTTATTAATGTGTTCTATCACATTGATTGATTTGCGGATGTTGAACCAACCCTGCAGCCCTGGAATAAATCCCACTTGATCGTGGTGAATAATCCTTTTAATGTACTGTTGAATCCTATTGGCTAGTATTTTGGCGAGAATTTTTGCATCTGTGTTCATCAAGGATATTGGTCTGTAGTTCTCTTTTTTGGTGGGATCCTTGTCTGGTTTTGGGATCAAGGTGATGCTGGCCTCATAAAATGAGTTTGGAAGTTTTCCTTCCGTTTCTATTTTTTGGAACAGTTTCAAGAGAATAGGAATTAGTTCTTCTTTAAATTTTGGTAGAATTCCCCT
The DNA here is from genome assembly GCF_922984935.1 of Meles meles. Lineage (NCBI taxonomy): Eukaryota > Metazoa > Chordata > Mammalia > Carnivora > Mustelidae > Meles > Meles meles. The sequence continues at coordinate 41,377,518 of NC_060075.1, read as the reverse complement.
GGGAAGCCGTCTGGCCCTGGGCTTTTGTTTGTTTGGAGATTTTTGATGACTGTTTCAATCTCCTTACTGGTTATGGGCCTGTTCAGGTTTTCTATTTCTTCCTGGTTCAGTTGTGGTAGTTTATATGTCTCTAGGAATGCATCCATTTCTTCCAGATTGTCCAATTTGTTGGCGTAGAGTTGCTCATAGTATGTTCTTATAATTGTCTGTATTTCTTTGGTGTTAGTTGTGATTTCTCCTCTTTCATTCATGATTTTATTGATTTGGGTCCTTTCTCTTTTCTTTTTGATGAGTCTGGCCAGGGGTTTATCAATCTTATTGATTCTTTCAAAGAACCAGCTCCTAGTTTCATTGATTTTTTTCTATTGTTTTTTTGGTTTCTATTTCATTGATTTCTGCTCTGATCTTTATGATTTCTCTTCTCCTGCTGGGTTTAGGGTTTCTTTCTTGTTCTTTCTCCAGCTCCTTTACGTGTAGGGTTAGGTTGTGTACTTGAGACCTTTCTTGTTTCTTGAGAAAGGCTTGTACTGCTATATATTTTCCTCTCAGGACTGCCTTTGCTGTGTCCCACAGATTTTGAACTGTTGTGTTTTCATTATCATTTGTTTCCATGAATTTTTTCAATTCTTCTTTAATTTCCTGGTTAACCCATTCATTCTTTAGAAGGATGCTCTTTAGTCTCCATGTATTTGGGTTCTTTCCAGCTTTCCTCTTGTGATTGAGTTCTAGCTTCAGAGCATTGTGGTCTGAAAATATGCAGGGAATAATCCTAATCTTTTGATACCGGTTGAGACCTGATTTGTGACCCAGGATGTGATCTATTCTGGAGAAGGTTCCATGTGCACTAGAGAAGAATGTGTATTCTGTTGCTTTGGGATGAAATGTTCTGAATATATCTGTGATGTCCATCTGGTCCAGTGTGTCATTTAAGGCCTTTATTTCCTTGTTGATCTTTTGCTTGGATGATCTGTCCATTTCAGTGAGGGGAGTGTTAAAGTCCCCTACTATTGTTGTATTATTATTGATGTGTTTCTTTGATTTTGTTATTAATTGGTTGATATAGTTGGCTGCTCCCACGTTAGGGGCATAGATATTTAAAATTGTTAGATCTTCTTGTTGGACAGACCCTTTGAGTAGGATATAGTGTCCTTCCTCATCTCTTATTATAGTCTTTGGCTTAAAATCTAATTGATCTGATATAAGGATTGCCACCCCAGCTTTCTTCTGATGCCCATTAGCATGGTAAATTGTTTTCCACCCCCTCACTTTAAATCTGGAGGTGTCTTCGCATCTAAAATGAGTTTCTTGTAGGCAACATACTGATGGGTTTTGTTTTTTTATCCATTCTGATACCCTGTGTCTTTTGATTGGGGCATTTAGCCCATTAACATTCAGGGTAACTATTGAGAGATATGAATTTAGTGCCATTATTAGCCTGTAAGGTGACTGTTACTGTATATTGTCTCTGTACCTTTCTGATCTACTACTTTTAGGCTCTCTCTTTGCTTAGAGGACCCCTTTCAATATTTCCTGTAGAGCTGGTTTGGTGTTTGCAAATTCTTTCAGTTTTTGTTTGTCCTGGAAGCTTTTTATCTCTCCTTCTATTTTCAATGATAGCCTAGCTGGATAGAGTATTCTTGGCTGCATGTTTTTCTCGTTGAGTGCTCTGAATATATCATGCCAGCTCTTTCTGGCCTGCCAGGTCTCTGTGGATAAGTCTGCCGCCAATCTAATATTTTTACCACTGTATGTTACAGACTTCTTTTCTCGGGCTGCTTTCAGGATTTTCTCTTTGTCACTAAGACTTGTAAATTTTACTATTAGGTGACGGGGTGTGGACCTATTCTTGTTGACTTTGAGGGGGGTTCTCTGCATCTCCTGGATTTTGATGCTTGTTCCCTTTGCCATATTAGGGAAATTCTCTCCAATGATTCTCTCCAATAGACCTTCTGCTCCCCTCTCTGTTTCTTCTTCTTCTGGAATCCCAATTATTCTAATGTTGTTTCGTCTTATGGTGTCACTTATCTCTCGAATTCTCCCCTCATGGTCCAGTAGCTGTTTGTCCCTCTTTTGCTCGGCTTCCTTATTCTCTGTCATTTGGTCTTCTATATCACTAATTCTTTCTTCTGCCTCATTTATCCTAGCAGTGAGAGCCTCCATTTTTTATTGCACCTCATTAATAGCTTTTTGATTTCAACTTGGTTAGATTTTAGTTCTTTAATTTCTCCAGAAAGGGCTTTAATATCTCCAGAGAGGGTTTCTCTAATATCTTCCATGCCTTTTTCGAGCCCGGCTAGAATGTTCAGAATCGTCATTCTGAACTCTTGATCTAACATATTACCCATGTCTGTGTTGATTAGGTCTCTAGCCTTCGGTACTGTCTCTTGTTCTTTTGTTTGTGGTGATTTTTTCCGCCTTGTCATTTTGTCCAGATAAGAGAATATGAAGGAGCAAATAAACTACTAAAAGGGTGGCAAAGACCCCGGAAAAATGCGCTGTAACCAAATCAGAAGAGACCCCAAATTGTGGGGGGAGAAAGGGGATAAAAACAGCTTCTGAAAAAAAAAGAAAAAAAAAAAAGAAAGAAAAAAATTTAAAAAATAAAACAAATAAAAAATATAAAAAAGAAAGAAAAAATATATATATTTAGATGAACTAGTCAAAAAATGTTAAAAAAGAAAAGGGTAAAAGTTTAAAAAAAAATTTAGCAGAAGAAGAAAAAAGAAAAAAGAAAAAAAAATTGAAAAAAGAAAAAAAAATTGAAGTAGCCGCAAGACTAAAGAATCATGGGGAGAAAGCCATGAGTTCCGTGCTTTGCTTTCTCCTCCTCTGGAATTGCTCTGCTGTCTTAGGAATTGAATCTGCTTTCTCCTTGATAGATGAACTTCGTCCTGGCTGGATATTTTGTTGATCTTCTGGGGGAGGGGCCTGTTGTAGTGACTCTCAAGTGTCTTTGCCCGAGGCGGGATTGCACCGCCCTTACCGGCGGCCGGACTAAGTAATCGGCTCGGGTTCGCTTTTGGGAGCTTCTGTTCCCTGAACGCTTTCCGTAGAGTTCCGGAGGACGGGAATGAAAATGGCGGCCTCCCAGTCTCCAGCCCGGAGGAGCCGAGAGCCTGGGGCCCCACTCCTCAGTGCGCCCCCAGAGGACAGCACCCAGTCACTCCCGTATCCCCAGCCTCTAGCCACACTCCGAGCTCACCCAGCCCGCGACCAGTTCAAGGTAACCCCGAGCTGAGAGTTCAGTCCCCGGCTCTGTCTCTGAAGCCGGCTTCTCCGTTCTAATACCTGCAAGCTCTCCGACACTCCGACACCCCCGATCCTTCTGTGACCCTGCGGGGCCTGGGGCCACGCTGGCCCCGCGTGGGCTTCACCCCGGTTTAGCCCCTGGAGCAATGTCCCTCAGTGGAACAGACTTTTAAAAGTCCTGATTTTGTGCTCCGTTCCTCCGCCGCTTGCCGGGAGCCGGCCCCTCCCCCCGCGGTCTATCTTCCCGTCGTTTTAGATTCACTTCTCCGCCAGTCCTACCTTTCAGAAAGTGGTTGATTTTCTGTTTCTAGAGTTGCTGTTCTTCTTCTCTTCGCTCTCCCGTTGGATTTGTAGGTGTTTGCAATGTTTAGATAAGCTATCGAGCTGATCTCCTGCTACCTGATGTAGTCTCAGGCTGCTACTTCTCCGCCATCTTTCTGAAAATGTACTATTGACCAGTGATAGCACAAGAGTCAGGAACCCCAATTCCCAACTCAATCAAAAATCCACATATAATTTTTGACTCCCCCAAAACCGAGCTACTAATAGCCTGCTGTTGACTGGAAGCATTACCAGTAACGTTAAGGAGCCAATGAACACATATTTTGTATGTTATATGTATTATATACTGTGTTCTTACAATAAAGCTAAAGAAAAGAAAGTGTTATTAAGAAAATGATAAGTTAGAGATAATACATTTACAGTAACTGTACTGTATTTACATTTAAAAAAATCTATGTATAAGAGGACCCATGTAGGTAAAACCCATGTTGTTCAAGGGTCAACTGTACTTTGCTAATCCCTTGGGAGTGGAAGACTACCTACTACAACTTCCTCCAAGTTATCCTCTTAGGGAGTAAAGAAGCCACAGACTGAAGCTATGATCACAGGCTGTAGCCTCCTGTATTTATTTTCTTGAGCTGGTTACCATCAGGATCACTGGCCTGGAGTCCATAGAGAAAAGGCATCATGAACAAATTAGGCCCAGGCAACAAGGATTGAGGGTTTCCAGAAAGTGATCTAGAAAGTTTTGCAGAAAGACCCACCTGGGTCCAAGCCTCAGCCTGACCACTACCCAAGTGCGTGACCCCAACAACCTGTTGCTTGACCTCTCTCACTGTAAAATGGACACAACAACACACGCATCACAATGTGCTGAAATGTTTAGCACTTGCTCTATATAAAACTCTTTTGGGGAAGACAAGTTCCACTGGAATACTTAAAGTAAACATACACTTCACAAAAATAAGTAAGTGGGATATGTCAAACTGAAGAGCCTACTTCATAGTAAAGGAAACCATCAACAAGATGAAAAGGCAACTCATGGAAACATATATCTGATAAGGGGTTAATATCCAAAATATACAAAGAACTCATACAACTCAATGGCCAAAAAACCAAACAATCCTCTTAAAAAATGGGCAGAGAAACTGAATGGGCGTTTTCCCAAAGCCATACAGATGGCCAACAAATACATGAAAGGTGCTCAACCTCACTCATTTTCAGGGAACTGCAAATCAAAACTATCAAAAATGAGGTATCACCTCACACCTGTGAGAAAAGCCATCATCAAATGTATAAATAAGTGTTGGCAAGGATGTGGAGAAAAGGGAACCTTCAGACACCACTGGTGGGAATGTAAATTGGTGCAGCCAATAGAGAAAATAATATGGAGGTTCCTCAAAATTTCAAAAATGAAACTACCATATGAACCAGCAGCCCCACTTTTGAATATTTATCCAAGAAAATGAAAAGAGGCCATCGAAGAGACACGTGCACTCCCATGCTCACTGCAGCATTACTCATGACAGCCATGACATCCTTAGTGTCTGTCAACACACGGATAAAAAATAAAATACGATGGAATATTACTCAACCATGAGAAAGAAGGAAAGCTTGCCATTAGCAGCAACATGGATGGACCCTGTAGGCATTACTCTAAGTGAGGTAAGTGGGACAGAGGAAGACAAATACTACATGGTATCCCTTAAGTCAAACTCACAAAAACCAGGAGTAGAAGAGTGGTTGGGGCGCTTGGGTGGCTTGGTCGGTGGAGTGTCTGACTCTGGGTTCTGGCTTGGGTCATGATCTCATGGGTTGTGACATGGGGCCCTATGCCAGGCTCTGCACTCAGCGGGGAGTCCACTTGGAGATTTCTCTCCCTCTGCCCCTCCCCCCACCCAAGCTCCCTCCTGCGCATGCGTGAGAGCGCATACGCGACTCTCTCTCTCTCTCTCTCTCTCTACTAAATAAATAAATCCTGAAGGAAAGAAAAGTGGTTGCCAGGAGCTGGAGTGGAGGGGGCGTGGATAGGGAGACACTGGTAAAAGAGCAGAAACTTTCAGCTACAAGACAAACAAGGTCTGACTCTAAGGTAAACTGTGATGACTACAGTTGATAATGCTACATTATGTAACTGAAATTTGCTGAGAGAGTAGAACTTAAATGAAAATAAATAAATAGGAGAGGTGATAGATGTCTTAATTATATGGGGGGATCCTTTCACAGTGTATACATATGGTCAAATCCCCATGACGTACACTGAAATACCTACAATCTTATTTCTCAATATACTTCCATAAAGCTGAAAAAAGATAGACAATTCATTTTTTATTTTTTATTCCCACATCCCCCGCCCCCCACCCCGGACATCACCCTGAAATATAAAAGTTTCTGGGGCAGGATCTGAATTTGTGAGTAGCTGACTCGTAACATTCTATAAGGCATTTGTATGCGATGCTATTACTGAGCCCTGCGCAACAACACGACAATCTCGCCCACTGCACTGAAAAACCAAAGTTAATGACCCAATAAGAAAATGAAGACTATTTTGGAAAATATGCTTGGGTAACATGAGAAACGTAGGGGAGGTGCCTTCCTGGGGCTCTTAGAATGAGAGTCCCAAGCACCCATCTATCAGTCACAAAATGTGTTAGCTTGTCGAGCCTGGAGAATTTTTCCTCTTTTTTAAAATTACAGGTGATATTTTATCTCTGACAGAGGGAGGGAGACCACCTCATAGCCAAGAGAAAATCAGTAACTAAGAAGAACATGCATAAGTTTCAAAAATTAGTCACTGGTTACCATGGTGATGCAAATATTACCTAACAACTCACTGGGCTATAAGTAACCAAGATGATACTAAATACATTACTTCAAGATGGAAAATGGGCTCTATTTATAGGAGCACTTGCAAGGAACTAGACGGACCTAACACAGGCTGGAGGAAGCCCTGATTTGTCCCTGTGTCCTGGGATCCGAGGTCCCTCTCCTGCCCCATGTCAAGTGGAGCTCTGTGTCCCATGCACACACAGCTGTGCCCAGGAACAGCTGCGGGAGGAAAAGTAATGACATTTTATTTACAAACAAAGGGCAATGAGTGGGAGGATGAGTCTTCTCACTCCCTAAATGCTTCACAGAAGAAGAATCTCGGCTAGTGCCCACTGAAGATGACCAGACTGGGTGCCAGACTTAGGTGGCCATCCCTTTCAAACTCACCATTAACAGTTTCCTCAGGCAATGCAACATTTTCTAAAAAAGAAATGACTGGGATGCCTGATAAAATAACAATTTTCCCACAGTTCTAAGGAATTTTAATTTTCTGAGTATACATTAATTTTAATTAGAACAGAAGCATAAATATTATTTGAATTTTTACATTATTCTAAGAATTTGCTGCACACAAATACACTCCTAAGCCAAACTTAGTACATAACTTGTGTTGATGATGCCCTCTGTGTGGTACTCAGGGTACTGGTACAAAAAAGCAGCCTGAGATCTGTATTCCTCCCCATGGCCCTGGGGTTTCCACATTAGAATTCCAGGGAGGCTCTAAAAAAATGCAAAATCCTAGGCCATATCCAAGGTCGATTCAGTCTGAGTCTCTGGGGGTGGGATCTGAAAACGTACATTTCTGACAGGTTCTCCCTTCAAGCTCATCGTAGTAATCTCCAGTAAACTAAGGTCTCCTGACAATGAGGACAGAAGATAGGACAAGCCCAGGGCACACAGCCAATACAGATGAATCAAAGGCAGGGATATTTTTAATGCCGTGACTTTGGGTTGTGGCTTCACCACAACCCAGGGGGATAACCCGGCACAACATACATGTATTGTGTGTGTGTATACAATACAAGGATTCAAAAACAACATAGGTGTTGTGCTGTGATCTATCCTATTCAATATATTCTCATTTTTAATGCTATTGCAGCCAACAAAATTGATATCACCACCCACTATCTAGTGATATTCGAAAAACCTTATTCTAACTTCTATTGCCCTATAACTGCATCTCTTAATAATTTTTACACTTTCTCATATTATGCTCCAAATAGCAAGCTTTTCCAAAAATACCCCAAAAAAGTTGCAATATTTGAGTTATCTCTAAAAGGCGAACCAAGTTGAAACGAGGCAGAATTCTGCTTAAAGATAGCCACAGCAATACATTTAGCAGCAAACAGTTAACTTATTTATTTATATCCTCTTTATCTCACAAAGCATAGCGCACAGAGCACATAAATGCAGGATAGAATAAATGGAAAATATTGAGAAAATGAAGCTGAGGGAAAATAAAGACAGGAAACTAACTGTTTGTGGAATGAATCAAAGGAACAAGCAAAATTAAACATAACACAGGCCGGGAAATCTAGTCTACTTGTTTACTCTGAGCTTTCTGTCAATTAGTATGAAGAGGAAAACCTGATCAGTTATGAAAATTCCGGGATCCATCTGGGAAGAACAAAGCAATTTCTAAGAAGGATTTCCAGACCTCTGGCTATACTCCATCTGGGCTGAACTGAAGAACACCCCTCAGACCCCACCCCCCAACACACACACACAAACACTCCTCTGGGGAGAACAAGTCCTATTCCAGAGGAATGGAAACCTTGTCATTGCCTCCTCCTTGCACCACCACTTACTTCACAGATAAATTCACAGTCACTCTAGGGACTGCTCATTGGGAGGAACAAAGCCTGGAGCCTGAGGTCACCCAATGTCCCCTCCTCCAGGAACACTTTGTGCTCACTTCTGTCCCAGCACTGGCCACCTTGTTGTAAAGAAAACTGTTCACAGGGTTGACCCTTCTCTCCCCACCATGCCCCACAAGGCTATACAGTTCCACGAGGACAGGACTGGCTCTGTGTATTTCGGTGAATTCTCTGTAACACTGAGCTAAATGCTAAGCTCTTCAAGAAATTCCCAAAAGGCACAGTGACAGAAGCACCAAGTCTGGACTTCCTTTTTTGATTCTATCATTTACTACCCCTGGGATACTGGCCAAGCCATCGGACTTCTATGATTTCAGTTTCTTACCTGTTAACCAAAGCCAGTATTGTGTATAACACAGGTTAGTCTTGAGGAAGAAACCCACAAACAATGGGACTGGCCCAATTCCTGGCACACAATAGGTGCTGAATTAATACTAGCTTTCTCTTCTCCTATCGAGGATCTCCCTAAGACCTAGTTTTTATTGCTGCCAGAACCACTGTAGTCTTCACCCACTCCCTCCCTCTCCTTCAAGCTTCTTAAAGAATAAAGGAAAAAAAAATCACCCAAGAAGAAACCAAGTTCCCAGGAGCCATAGAATACTCCATCCATGTCTACACAACGCCACCTTTGAAATGGTTTCTTGTCACTGTTTCAACTACTGTAAATAGGACTTAGAGACCGTACTTCAGAAAAAAAAAAAAAAAAGTCCGAGAAAGGAGTCATTAAACCATCAAATAAATGATTTCTCCAGAGAATAAGAAGAAAAATTTTAAAATAATAATAATTTTTTAAAAAAGAAAAGAAAAATAATTAGTAAATTCACTGTCCGATGGCAAGGGCAGTGGCTAATGGAATGTTGCCTTGTTGATACTAAAGCAGCATTGTTTGCTCTGTACACTCTATTTTCATGGACCACAGAGATTTAAAATTTAGAACACCATGTTTCATCTAGTCCTGAACAGAGGAAATATCAGTCATGCTTTCATTTTTTTTAGGTACGAGTGTCCCCGATCAAACAATGTGGTTGACCTACCTTTTCGGTGATGTAGAAGTTTGAACTATCGGCGTGCTGCAGGGCAAAGTACTCATGGTTGGCAAGGGACCACCTTAAAAACAGAAACACGAACTGATGAGAAAAACAAACGATGGTCATTTTCATTTCTACAGCATGACACAGTTAGATGAATGAAGCATCCTGCCCTTGAAATTGGGCCCACACCCAATACACCCCACAATGTGGTGCCTGAAGCAAGAGGACACCTGCCTGACCAACCATTTCCTATGTGGATGATCTTGGTCTTCTTGGTCATGTTCCATGCCTAGTTCTGGAATATTTCATCTTTAGGGCTTTGAGCAGGGGCATTTAAACACAAAGTTACATTCCTCTCCATTTTGAAGGCATGGAGCAGAAACAGGGAAAACAACAGAAATGAAAACGATTAAATTTTTGGTAACTGTTTCATTCCCACTGCTTCTGTGTTCACCATCCCCCAGTCAGTATGCTTGCTGCAGGTGGAAACATTCCGATTAAGTACCCCGGGGTCTTAAATAAACTCCAAGTAAGTAAAGACTCGCTTCATAATTCTGCTCTGAAAGCAGAAAAACCTCATGAAACTTCTCTACATGCTTCTCCTTTGGATTGTTAGGGCAGCCAAAGACAAGGAGGAAAGCCCTAATACTGGGAAGATCCTATGGCCGCCAAACCACACACGGGCTTGTCTTTTAAAATTCTTTTATCTTCTATGGGAACCTAAATGGTCCTCTAGATTTCTATCAGATGAGGTGTGTATTTAACCTCAGGAACTTCAGACTGCTCCCTGCTGGGTAGGATGAATGAACCACAACTTTTCAAAATAAATAAAAGCCATCTCAGCGTGCATACCCCAGCCATTTCACACTTTCTGCTCTTTGAGGAACAAAAGTAATTTTTTGGTAAAAGAGGGCATGTAGGGGCATCTGGGTGGCTCAGTGGGTTAAGCCTCTGCCTCTGGCTCAGGTCATGATCTCAGGGTCCTGGGATCGAGCCCCACATGGGACTCTCTGCTCAGCGGAGAGCCTGTTTCCCCCTCTCTCTCTGCCTGCCTCTCTGCCTACTTGTGATCTGTCAAATAAATAAATAAAATCTCAAAAAAAAAAAAAAAAGAGGGCATGTAAATCTTACATAGCAATTCATAATGTCTTTGGGCAGGTCAGGGAGTGGCTTAGAAATAATATTTTATAATTGCTCAGGAATCTTTTATTAGCTTCTCAATTTGTGGACTGAAGCAACTCCGATGAATCCTAAGTCATACTTACCCATCACAGACTTCCTTTATTATTGCAGACAGTGGTTTTTTCTGCAAAATAGCAAAAAAGGGAAATGCTGTTAGTTTCATTTCACCATTTTAAATAAAAAGAAGAAGAAGCCTAATAAAAAGATATCTAAGTAAGGAGAATTTACATTTGCTATTCTTGGCTGTTGTCAATAAGTCAGTTATTTTTCTCAAAGTATAATCTACTGCCATCACCACCAAATACATTAATGATTTACTGCCCTCGCGGCCCTCTTTTCAATTCTTAACGTTATTAGTTGAACAAAATATGCATCATATTCAACTTAGCTGCTTTAAAATCAAGATGAAAACACAGGCGCTAGGGAAGCCCCAAGGTCAAATGATAATGGCAATTTCTTGGGATTAGTACATGAAGCTGGCAACAGGCAGTTCAGCTTTATGCAAATGCGCTTCAATTCATGGCAGTTTTACGAGAACGTGTGGCAAATGGAATATGAGGCATTGCGAAACTGTTCCTGTAAAGTGCACAGAATTCTTCTCCTAACCATGGCCCGGACCAGTGCCAAACCGTGCAGCAGCTTGAGCTGGACACACTTGAGTAATGAGATGGTGACACCATGTGCTGCGTATCAACTGGCCGGCTGACCACAGCTGTGCTCTAGGCCCCAGAGCCACAGCTGTGCTCCGCCTGCCTCCGGAGGGAAGGAATGCGGCAGACACACACACACACACACCACACACACACACACACACACACACACACACACACACACACACACACCCCTCACCCAGGGAATGTTGAAACTTCTCTACTTTGGATGCAAACAGACCCAGTCTGTCCCCTGGGGTGGGTGGCAGTGTGTCGACGGAAAGAACAAATCACAGACAAGAAACAAAGGGGGAAGAAAAATCAAAGAAATACAACACATGGTCTTAGATTTTCCGATACAAACATACAAGCTGTCTACGTATAAGCATGTTCTGCTTCTGTCCCTCTTGAAGGGTAATGTGGTATGGGGAAAGGAATTCTCAATCAAGCAGCACGGTTTCAAATCCTAGCCCTGCTCAATTGTCTGCCATGTAACCTACAATTTCCTTAATTTGCTGAACCTCAACCAATTTATCTGTAAAAAGGGCATAGGACCTATTCACTTCTCTGGGCTGCTGTGAGAATTAAATTACATGGGAATTAATACAAAGAGCAAAAAGTTCGAAAAAAGACAAGTTCTGGTTTCTTACCCTCTCATATCACAGGATAAGTTCCATCTTCTCCTTATATCCTTGCCCTTGGACACAATGCTACTCTATTTGTCCTGTTGGTGAATTATGAACACTATTCACCGTCCTTTCAAAGGCCGCCCAGCCCCAACTAAAAGCTCCAGCTCAGTCCATGGTATTCCTCCAGTGAACTCCCTCCCACCACAGTCCTGGTCTCTGTGACTGAGTCCATCCCCATGTGATGAAAAGAATGGCTGACTAAACTAAAAACCCAGTGGGGAGAAGGGGCCCCTAGAATCACTGAGGGGGAAAGGTACTGGGGGATCCTGAGATCCTGAGCTGGTCTCCTTTAAAATAAGATGAGAAACAGAGATTGGGGTCTACAAATAAACTTACACGTTGTGTAAGCCAAGGGCTTCTCGAGAACTTGCCCGCTGTTGACGGCTTTAACAGTGCGCTGAGGGGCAAAGGTGTTCTCACAACCAAACAGCAGAGGAATTTGAGGAACAAAATTCTGCCCAGAAGACTAGGACTTAGTGTCTCCAACTTCCAGAGCCTTCTCCAGGCTAGTTGTGTTTCGGGACGACCCGCCAGTCCCAGCCCCCTCCTCTTACTTTTTGACTCACAACTGAAACCTTGTATCACAGGGCAGGATGTCAGCCTTAAGTTATACTGTGGTAACAGATCAGACCAAGAGAACACCTTTGCTGAAGTAGAAGGTGCCTCCTTGCTGAGGTGTCAGAGAGGAATTTCTTAGATTTTTCTTTCAGGTCTGATTCACATATTTGGAACCAAATCTGAGAAGGCAGCAGTCTATGGGCTACTATTATATTTAGAATAGTCTTCACTTGGCTGTATGAAAAGAGTACAGACCATGGAGGATCTCAGATTCATCAAAGATTCCAGAAAAGCTCTAAACCACCGATGAAAAAGGGAATCACAGTTAACTGAACATAACGTACCCATCACGCACATTCACCGCTTAAAATGCATGTTATGTGAGGGCAGGGGCTCGCTGTACGCCCCACTTCCCACACCTGCCCCCTCCATTCTTCTTGCGGTTCCAAGGAAGCCTTAGCCCTCACCACCCAAAGCTAGTTCCAAGGGCCTTTCAGTCCTCAGCTCCCTCAGTGCAGCCACCTTATCCGACACTATGACTACTACCTTCTTTTAAAACCCTCTTTCCAGAGCTCCGATGGGATTTCCTTTACTTTCGTATGGTTTTAACCAGTAAACCTTCAATAAAATCCAAGAGAGCCTTCATTGTTTCTCTTTTGCCTCTGGGTAACTCCAAATTTCTGGGTTTTTCTCTTCCGCTTTTACCTAACCAGTCAGTTCCTCATTCACTTCAACCGCCCGAGCGTATATATAGTTCTGGTCCCAAACACTGTCTTGCAGATCTCTGCCGGCTTGCTGGATACAGCACTGAACTCTCCTGCAACCATCTTACTGATGACACAAACAAAAACCATCGCTCTCGCCCATCAATCTGCCCCAACACCAGCCTGACCCCAAAGGTCCTCCACCCCCACTGATGTCTTGCCCTCAGGGCACCATTCTGCTGGGGAGCAGGGAGCCTCCTCAGTCCTCATTCCTTCACCGGACAGGAGGGCCTGGTTCCAAGGCTCTGAGGCATTTTCACATCATGACTTCTCACCTCCTAACTACTCTTCTAAAACACAGACACTCCTCATCCCAACTCCTTCCCCCAGGCGCATCAGCTCTAGCTCTGCCTCCCAAGGCCCAGCGCCATTCTGGAGTACCAGCCCTTCTTTACTAACCACTCACCACAAATTTTCAGTCAAATGCTTTGCCAGCGCATCAAACTCATTCCCATCTTCCATGACTTCCGACACTCGACTTGCCTGCTTTGGGCAGTTTTTTCACATACGTGTCCAGAGAAATTCGTCTTTGCCTGCCCCTTTTCTTTACCCTGTTTTGTGACACACACCTTTACACTGAGTCTCATCATTAATTCGTCCACAACTTCTCTCCCCTTTATTCTTTCCAGACCTCACTACCACCTTTGTTAAGAGTTCTCAGGATGCCATCACCAGATCCTTGCAAATAAGTCCCCACCTCCCCAGTTTCTTTGTTTTTTGTTTTTTGTTTTTCTCTCCAGCCCCTACAAGGACCATTATCAGACAAAATTGGAATTTTCCTACAAACTTTGCTCGGGTCACTCTTCTCGCTCCAATTTCCTCTACAGAAACCAGTGACCATCACCATTAAATCCCTTAATTAACTTGTCATCTGAGGCCTCCCACAATCTGGGCTCAAGCAGTCAAACCTTCTACAAAATGTTGTACATGTTGCCCATGCTTCCAGATTCAGATTCACCAAAAATATCCCACTTCCATACTTTCTTTTACTTTACACCATTTGTTGAAATGTCCCTCTCCTTTCTGTTTCAGCTCTAACAATGAATCCTTAGGATCATTAATATCCATGTCAAAGCCACCTCCTCCAAGCAGACGTCCATGATCTCCCCAACCCCACAGAGATCACTCCCTCTGTGTACTTAGCACATTAACTCACTCCTAAAAACTTTATATCTGTCCAATCTTCTTGTTCCTTGAGAACAAGACATCTTAATTCATCTATGTTAATCTCCAGCCTTCAGTACTAGTTACCACATATACAGGCGCTAAGAAAATCTAGTAAGAGACTCGGTATATTTCTAATCAATGAAAAATCTACAGATACACTTTCTGTTAAAACAAAAACAACAACAACAAAAAAGTGTTGCATATAAAGCAAATTATTCTGAAGAATAGCCTGGATTAATTAGCACACAGCCCCCTTCCTAACATGTAAACTACCCTGGGTGGCTCTAAGCAGCTGCAGGCTGTAAGTGCTTGACACGGGAAGGCTGTCACTACTCCCCGCACAGATAACTCTAGAAGGAGTTATGTGATTCGTGGCTCGGAAGAGCATTGCGCAAGCTGGCTGATGACGAGTAAAACTCAACAGGTGATAAAACAGATACCGGTCAAATGACAGTCGTCATCTCGTTAGCAAAGTCACGCAGGTGAGCAGCACGACCATAAAGAGGACTTAATGAGACACCCCAATACACGCTAGCCTGGTGTCACAGCTTTTCTCACTTCCTGTATACAGCCTTCAGTCTGACACGAGCTCTTTGACTGACTTCAATTCCAGGCCAAACACCGGCTCTGTCCATGTTTTAGTTAACGTCTGCTCAGGCGATGAAAGAGGTTTCTGCCTATATGCCCAGATGCCTAAGACTAGAGAATAGGGTGACATCTTGATAGCTTTCAGTAGACCCAAGGAACAATTTGTCTTTCACCTCATGGAGAGAAAAGGCTCCGGAGAAAAGAAAATGTGATCGAAAAGGCTGAAAATGGGTTCTTTTCTCTGTGATTTCAAAGAGCCTAAAGGAACTAGAAATCACATTCTACACTCTGGATATACCTGGATTTAGAATATTGAGACAAAATTCTTTTAACTACCTGAGGATGTTTTCATAACTTAAGAAAATCAAAACTGGGGCACCTGACTCGATCCATTGGTAAAGCAAGGGTCTGAGGGTCTTAAGTTCATGAGTCTGAGTCCCATGTTGGGTATGGAGCCCACTTAAATAAAAAAAAAAAAAAAAAGTAACTAAATGTATTAAGCTTTTTGTTTTGAAGGTCAAAACTATCTTCTTGAACTCAGCAGTGAGCTGAGATGGGAAGAGCAGGAAGGTATTTAAAGATAACCTGGACGGTCAGACAATTCTCAGAATTCAGCATGGCCGGGATCACGGAAGGCCTCAGACCACCACGCTCTTATTCTCCTTCCCCTTAGAAATGGTGAGGTCATCCTGCAGCCTACAAAAGTATTTCTCCACTTTGTATTATTCTGCGAAAATCTTAATGTTGGCAGAAACATTTTTATTTGTCAAAGTATACATTAGCATATGAATCTGATTGACAAAGTAAAATGTGCCAACAGTTATAGTCAAGGGGTAGCTTTTTTGTTTTTTTAAGATTTATTCCTCCGTTTTAATTTTAACTCTTATTCTCCAAAAGAATTCCTTTATTGAACGTCATTTGCCCAAGACAGTAAGTCCAGAAAGCAAATTTCCTATACAAAAAGATTTGTTTATCTACTTTTCATAAAATCAGCTAGATTTTTGAGAATAGCCAAATTCCCTAGCAATTCATTTTTAATCTTCGTCTCTGGCAACACTCTCTTCTCTCTGGTCCTTAAAGTGGGTGTTGGTCTTTTGCTTTCCTTTTTATTGTCTCTCCCTTGCCTTTAATGAAATGCCAGTATCATAAATTCCTGAATCCATGCCTCTCACTCTGACCCCGCTTCTAAGGTCTGGCGCAGCATTTCCAACAACCCCTCGTATGGATCCACGTGGATCCCGTCATTCCTTCAGGCTTAACACTTCATCTTCTTCCTTCCTAAACCAGATCTTCCTCTTGGCTCCCTTTTATCTCTAAAAAAAAGCTATTCTCCCACCCAAGCCACATGGCTCCTTGATGGCGTCATCAGGAATCCCTGCTTGTTTATTTCGGAGGGGGCAGAGTCCAGCCTGCCTCGAATCTCATTCCCTGGAGACAGCCCCGTGGCTCTGCCGCTTCCATGTCCCCTGATGGGGACAGCTTCTATTTACCACCTGTCCCTGTCCTTTGGCCGAGGACCCTGGCCTGGAGGCTTACATGGCCCAAGTGCTCCCCTTGGTTCTCTCAAGTCCATGGTGCCCACGCTGCTGCCTTGATGGCGGCCCGGGGAGGCTGGCAGCACCCCAGCCCACATGACCCCATGCCTGTGAGCACCTCTGACATTTGCTTCTCAGGAACACCTTGTCCTAAAATGGACAACCCCGCAAACGAAGCCTGGCTTCACTGAAGCCGCATTCATTTCACATGTTTTAATGACCCAAGGTCGGGGCGGGGGAGCAGGAATCTTTCTGGGATGACATTAAGTTGACAGACCTCAGAAAAGCATTTAGAATGACGAATTTTTATCCTCTCCCCACTTTCGGAGATCTTGCCTCAACTCGGAGTTCTCAACAACTTTAGAAAATGACTTCCTGGGCTTGAGCCCCCCACTTCTGCAGTTCCGGGTTTTGTAACCTGAGGCTTATGACTTCCCTTGGTGTTTCCGTCTTCTTTTCTCAAAATAAAAACTGTCCCTGGCACACTGTAGTGCCATGAGCCTGACTTGAGACAGCCCAGGTGGAAGCTCTGCGACGGCACTTGGGACAGAGTACGGCTCTGCACCGTGTACGATGAACAGGCTCTTTGAATTCTCTTATCCCCTTCGGAGGCTTTGCAGGTAACTTTGCTGTTACATAAGGACATGGACGAATACCTAATTCCTCTTTTTCCCTTGAGAGACTCCGGCCCCGTTGTTGCCTTTGGCTCTCATCTTCTCCTGTTCTTCCTTCTTGGCTCATTTTCATTTTGTCGGCCCACTTGATTCTACTTGCTCTGGAGGCAGAGACCGCCTCCAAGACATTTTGGTCACCTCCCAGGAGAGTGGCTGCCAGACGCCTGCATGGCATGCAATTAACGCATACCGTTTGATTAAGAACACATCTTCTTTTTTCAGACATTTAGCTTCTTTCCCTTTTTTCTGGTCCCTTTCCGAGTGCCGCTGAAGCTCAGGCAGGAGCTAAAGATGGAACGTCGCAAGAGGGAAGCAGAAGCAATCCCCGACCCCAGCCCCGCATCGGCCCTTCCATATGGCCATCGCCTTACAGTCCTTTAATTGCAAAACTGTTTTCCCCAAAGACTTTAAAGTTTTTTGGTCCTAGACTCTTAAAACGCCTTTCTCCAATACTTTAAAGAATGTGACAGATGCTTTATTCTGACACTTTGAGGCGATACAGCACAGCACTTGGGATTCTACTTTGCTTTATAAATGGAAATTCATTGAACATATTCTGCACGGCAGTGATGAGTAATGTTGGCCCAGAAAGAAAAGAAACCCAGCTCTCAAACGTCAGGACATCTCTGAGAAGGGAAACGCATGTTAACTACGACTAGCCTACAATAGGATTTAGAGAAACTTGAATACACTATAACCAGCCTCGTTCTAGAGGCGCTTCCTGACATTGTGTCAATGACCCCAGTCATCTTAGAACAGCTCTATCTTCCCCCTCACGAGCCCTATAATGACTCTCCATGCTTCGGAGCCGTACACCTTTAGCGTGGAGGAATCTAATGCTCTCTGAGGGGTGTGTGCTTCCTCTATTTACCTAATAGCAGCCTAAATAATCTGAAGAAGAATGACAAACACACACACACACACACACACACTTTTCTGGGGCAAATTTAGCTGTTTCTTGGAAAGCAAGTATTTTGACAACAGTTCCAATGTGAGTCATTGACACAAGATTGCAGGAATTGTCAGAAGTGACAAAGGGGCTCACAACGACAGCTCCAATGTAGTAAAACCCTGTGTATCATGTCAATTTTAAAGACTGAAAGATGACAGGCTATGCCTCCTTTTTCTTGACAAATGAGGATTCGTTTCAAAAATGGTTTCCTTATAATGACTTGTTCCAAGCTTCATGAAACTAATTAAATATTATATTTTGGCCATATAAAGTACAATCTTTGTGTCATAAAAATCACTGGACTGTGTCGATGAGCAAAGACATAAATAATTAGCACTCTTGTGTGTTAGTGGGTTAAAGACAAGTGATAAAACCCTTCTCTTCTAGGTACTCTAATACACTTCCCAGCAGACACTGTATTTCTCTTCAATTGTAAGGGAAACTGCAATTTTTGAAAGTGACAAAAACATAAAAATGAATAATGTAAAATTGAAGCACCACTCATATCCATTATCTACTGTGATTCTCCTTCCTAGTCCTTGACTAGTTTATATTGTCTTAATATCTATGTTGCTAGAGATACAAGAAACAAATTTTTTCCCCAAATTTCAATATCTCAAACGGCAACAACAATCAGTTCCTCCATTCCTATACACCCTTCAACCTTTCTTAATATCAGTCCTCTCCAAGAATTATGCCCAGGCGACTCTCTGCTGGCTGGCACACCATTTTATTCTACCACACACTTGCAACCGAGTGTCCTCCTCTATGTGAGAAGGAGGGATTCACACTGCAAACCAAGTTGGGTCTGATGGTCTGCCTACCCTCACTCATGGGAAACAGGCTACTTCCTCTGTCAAGTTCATATGTGAAAGGTGATTAGTATTTATGTGCATGGTTTAAAATCTAAAAGGCAGGGCCACCTGGGTGGCTCAGTCAATTCAGTGTCTGCCTTTTGCTCAGGCCATGATCCCGGGGTCCTGGGATCCAAGCCCACATCAGGCTCTGCAGGGAGCCTGCTGCTCGCCCGCTGCTTGTGCTCATTTGCATGCTCTCTCTTCCTATCAAATAAACAAATAAAATCTTTAATAAATAAATAAAACTTAAAAGGCAGACAGGCTCAGTAGGATAAACGGAAATGACTGTCAACCCCTGTGGATAGGGTATTATCAGACCAGGTGGGGAGATACCAGAAAGTCAGATAAAGCTCTGAAGGCAAAGTAAGGTTCAGGTTCAATTTAAACACAGGATTATGAATGTCTACCAACGGCAAAGCAATCGTGCTCGCTTCGGCAGCACATATACCAACGGCAAAGCAACCGAGATTGGACATAGGACAGTAGTCAAAAGCACACTGACAGGAACCGGTGGTAAAGGGAGTTTTAAGAAGTGAGTTTAGTTTTTCAGTTTTTCCCCCCTTTCACTTCTTGACTCTGTTTGCCATGTGGTGGGCTTCTTCTTGGTGAGTGGATGCACTAAGTCCAACTCCTCCTTCTTTCTTGAATGGAAATGGATGTGCTAAGACATCTGCCAGCAAGCAGTAGAAGGACATGGGCTTCCAGTTCTCAAATATATGTCCCAAGAACAGGACAATGACAATCGAAGGCTGAACCACAGCCTTGAAGAATAATAAAGCAGGCTCTTCTGCAACTGTCTGGAATATGCTAACAAGGGCTACGACCTCACACACTTTCTAAAACTCCCCTAACCTTTGACATATCACCAACCCAGACTTCTCTTATCTATCATCACTTGGCCAGCCTTACTGACCCTGATGATAATAGTAGGAGCAACGGGTTGCTGGGGGGAGGGGGATAGGGAGAAGGTGGTTGGATTTTGGACATTGGGGAGAGTATGTGCTATGGTGAGTGCTGTGAAGTGTGTAAATCTGGCGATTCACAGACCTGTAGCCCTGGAGCTAATAATACATTATATGTTAATAAAAATTTTAAAAAATTTTTTTAAATTTTTTAAAAATAGTAGTAGCGACTTACTGAGTGACTCCCGTATTTCCCCTACAAGATGGTATTACCGAGTCTATTTTATAAAAGAGAAAACTGTATGGGGATCTTGAGATGTTAAGTAGCTGCTCAAAACTTCAAAGCATATGAAGAAAAGCCAGAACTTGAACCAGACCTATATAATTCCAGAAGCCTTATTCTTTAACTCCAGTTCATATCTGGAGTCCCGGCAACTGTGAACAAGCCCAAGTGCCCAGAGCTAACCCCCAAAGGGAACGGTGCTGGAATTATGGACAGCCTGGCATATAGTGAGTTCATAATAGATATGAGTTAAGGGGGCACCTGGGTGGCTCAGTGGGTTAAGCCTCTGCCTTCGGCTCAGGTCATGATCTCAGGGTCCTGGGATCGAGCCCCACATCGGGCTCTCTGCTCAGTGGGGAACCTGCTTCCTCCTCTCTCTCTGCCTGCCTCTCTGCCTACTTGTGATCTCTCTCTGTCAAATAAATAAAATCTTCTAAAAAAAAATAGATATGAGTTAAGGCACGATGTGTTAGCACTACCGTGAGAACAGTAGATGACCCTTCATCATGCATTACTCACATATGCCATGATGAAATCCTAAGTTAACACTGAACTTTTCTTTTAGTTTTTTATTTATTTATTTGAGAGAGAGAGAGAGGCATGAGCAGGGTGGAGGGGCAGAGGGAGAGGGAGAAGATTCCCCACTGAGCAGGGAGCCCAATGCAGGGCTTGATCCCAAGGACCCTAAGATCATGACTGAGCCAAAGGCAGACGCTTAACTGACTGAGCCACCCAGGCACCCCAACACTGAGCCTATTTTTTTAAGGTGTATTTATTTGTTTGAGAGAGGGAGAGCATGAGTGCATGTGTGCATGATTGAGGAAAGGGGCAGAGGGATAGAATCTCAAGCAGATGATCTCTACTGAGTACAGAGCCTGATGTAGGGCTCAATCTCATAACCCAGGAGATCACAACCTGATCTGAAACCAATAGTCAGACACACAACCCACTGAGCCCCATCACTAAGACTTTTTGATATCCAGTAGAATTCTCTGTGCTCACATCCCCTTCTTCTTGTAGGCTCAAATCCACACCCCCAGCGTTCACTTCACTGTAGTCCCCTTCTGCCTCAGGCCATTTTCACTTGAGTGTGTCAAACTCAAACCCTTCCCCAAAACTCTCTTTCTCAATTTCCAACTTTTACTCATCTTCTAGTTTGCCAGAAAGCAAGTTTTCAGTCAACATTACAGCTTTCCTGCCCTTCCTATTATTTGTCAGCCTTACCCAGTCAATCTCATGGGTGACTCTCTAAACTTTCTTCTTTATTCTGCCCAAGGGTACAGAGAAGCAATTAAAAGTAGATGCTCGGGGCACTTCTGGTTGAAGGTATAGTAAATGCAAAGGCATGGCTTAATGGATGTTAGTGTGGCATATGGAGGAGCTGACAATGTCATCATATGCTCGAATGGGAGAGAGGGAACCAAGAAGCAAGTCAGAGGCAAAAGATGCCTAAGCAATTTGGACCTATCATGAGTTTTTAAGCAGGAAAGTGACATAATCAAACATGCATTTTCTAATGATAGGTGACTGCCCTAGTGGCCAAGAGAACAGATCGGTGTACAAATTGGCCTGTACTGAAACCCAAAGAAAATATGAAAAGACTTACAACCATACAGAAACCTGCCTTATTCTCCTGAATCCATTTGTCAAGTTCTGGACTGTGAGTCCACTTAAATATCTCTCCGCTACTATTTTCTATCATGATAGCTGTCACCACCATTTGCCCAGCTATTCCTACAAGAAATCTTGAAATCATCAGCATATCCCCTCTCCCTTACCCCCGCATCACATATAATCAATCATCAGTTTCCTGTTAATTTAATCTTCTTATACATCTTGATGAGACATGTGTCTCACTTCTGTCTCCCATCACTACCGTAAGCTACGGCATACCACTTCTTGCCTGGTATATTGTAAGGACTGCCTAATTAATGTCTCTTATTTCATTTTCTCTCTCACAAAACATAAAGAGAAAGACAGCCAACATATTTCTCCCCTCAGCTGAGATTTCAGTGTAACTGGGCAAAAATGAACTCTAGTATTTTGCTTTTCCTTCTGAAAATGAATTGCAGATTGTAGACTGTCTTCTAGATAGATTTCAGCAGAGAAATCTTCTAAAAGTACAAATCATACTGTGTCGATCCCCTGCTGATAAACCTTTCCTTCCCCTGTGGCTCCTGGACAAAGTATGAAGTCCATTCAGCTACTCATAGCAGAGCCTCTACTCATCTAACCAGCCAAATCCAGAGCCCCTGTTCTCTCCCACTGTGGAATTTCACTTCAGTTCCAGAGAGGTAGGATATTAGCCAAGGTCTGCTCAAGTATTGCCTCTCCACCATTCCATTCATTATTAGTAGGACTGCCCCTTAGACACAGGCCTAAATCCCATAATGTACCCTTTTAACACAACTTCGTGTTCATATTTTTCATTCTTTCATCTTTTGGGTTATGTCCTGGCTGAAGTGCTCATTTTCATCCTCCAAATTATTAATTCTCTCTTTAGCCCAATCTACTCTAGGGCTACTTTGTCAATGCATTTTACTGTTTTTATTTATCTTTTTTAGTTTTTTTTTTTTTATATTTCACTTACCATATGTGTATTTTCCATTCTAAGATTTCTAGTTAGTTCTTCCCCACATCCATATAGTCCTCAATATACATCTACCTACTGTGTACTCATAATCTCCTGCTTATGTAGACACTGCCCTCTCTCTTTTAGAGTTCTGCCTTTGGGGCATAGCTGCCACACTAATGCGTAAGTCCTCCCTTGTTGGTCTCTCTCTGCCTCCACACGGCCCAGAGAGAACAGGGTCGGCCAGAGCTGTAGCAGAAGATGCAAGGAAGAGGGACTAGAGGCGGCAAGTTCTCAGAGGTAACTGATTGGACAGAAAAGCTAAGGGAGAGAGTAGGGCTCAGGAGGACACACAGGAAGAGGAAAACATGAAGTTTCGGAAGCAAAACTACACAGGTTTTGGAGGAGAAGGAACAATAAGGACAGTTCTGAATATACTGAGTTTGTGGAGCAAGGGACATATAGATGGGCAAGGCAAATGGGCTGATAGTCACTTGTTTATATGGGTCAGGAGGTCAAGAAGGAAGTGAGTTGGAAATGATCAGCATCTTATGGTGATGAGACCTATGAACCCAAACAAATCACCACAAACTTGTCCCAGAGTAATGACCCATCCACAACAACTCCGGTTTGGGGGGTGTTTTGTTTGTTTGTTTGTTTGTTTGTTTTAGAGGGGAGAGGAGCAAATGGAAAGAGAGAGAGAAACTCAACTAGGCTCCATGCCCAGCTCGGCCTGTGGTGGGTCCTAGGCAGGCCTCAATCTGGTGACCCTGAGATCATTACTGAACCCCAATCAAGAGCCGGACACTTGGGACGCCTTGGTGGCTCAGTCAGTTAAGCAACTGCCTACAGTTCAGTTAGTGATCCTGGGGTCCTGGGATCGAGCCCCACTTAGGGGAGGGTCCCTGCTCAGCAGGGAGTCTACTTCCCCTCTGTCCCCCACTCCTTGTGCACTCTCTCTCTCTGCCTTTCTCTCAAATAAATACATAAAATTTCTTAAAAAAAAAAAAGTCAAGGGGTGCCTGGGTGGCTCAGTGGGTTAAGCCTCTGCCTTCGGCTCAGGTCATGATCCCAGCATCATGGGATCAAGCCCCGCATTGGGCTCTCTGCTCAGTGGGGAGCCTACTTCCCCTACCCCCCTGCCTGCCTCTCTGCCTACTTGTGATCTCTCTGTCAAATAAATAACTAAAATCTTTAAAAAAAAAGAGTCAGACGCTTAAGGGCTGGAGCCATCCAGATGCTCCCACAACCATTTTGAAAATGGATACATCTTATCTCAAAGCCATCTGGTTGTGTTTTGACTATGGGTGGCTTTGATGAAAGGACAAAAATAAATCTTTATAAAGTCAATTAATAAAATGTAATAATATATTTAGAATGCACAGTGGGAACAAGGAAAGGTATGTTTCCTCTCACCACAGCCACCCCGTCGCAGAAAGATTTCCCTGTGGAAATCCACCTAGAAACCAAACTAAAATCCGCAATTCATTCTCAGAAAGAAAAGTGGAATGCTAGAGTTCATTCTTGCTCGATTAAACTGAGCTCTTGGTTGACGGGAGAAATATGTTTGCCGTCTTTCCTCTTCCAAAGCATGGCAAACTCTATTTTATAAGGTTAGATAGACTCCGTCACGCAGAGAGAAAGAGCTAAAACCAGAAAGGGAAGTAGCCTGGTCACTCCATTTTAAAGGAAGTTTAAGAAATAACTGCTATAATGCCAAAGCCAACAGGTTCAAAAATCAGATGAGGGATGACCATTCCCATCACAATGTCATCCTACCTTAGGATGACGTCACAGAAAGCACTAGCACACCATCACCTGGAATTTGGTGCATCTTTGTCATGTGGAATGGAAGGAGCTCTAGCAGGTGCTGTTTGGACTCTGAGAGCGAGGAGAGGTGAAGAATTAGTAGGACCATTCTACAGTTCAAGGTGTGAGGCACCCGCTGAAGGCTACTGTGGGAACCAGACGTGTCGCCAGCACAGAGCGTCAGAAATCCAGAAGGCCAGGGACACCTGGGTGGCTCAGTCAGTTAGGCCTCTGTCTTTGGCTCAGGTCGTGATTCTGGGGTCGTCGGGCTCCTTGCCTGCTTCTCTCTCGGCCCCTGCCTGCTGCTCTGCCTATTTGTGCACACTCTCTTCTCTCTCTGACAAATAAATAAATAAATAAAATCTTTAAGAAAGAAAAAGAGAGGAAGAAAGAAAGAAATCCAGAAGGTCTCACAACAGTGACTTCCAAATCTGGGTCCCAGAGCACCAGCATCGCCGGGGAGCTGGATAAGAACAGGAACCCCTGGACCTCCAACTGTACCTACAAGCAATCCTCTCTGTATGTCCAGTATGTTTCACATGCGATTCCAGTGCAGAACCAAGCTTGGGAACCACTGATTCAGTCCATTCGCAAGAGAGAAATTTGTTGCCCTGGGGATATTTGGCAATGTCTAGAGACATTTTTGGCTGCTCCAAGTGGGGGAGGGAATGCTACTGGCACCTGCTGGGTAAAGGCCAGGATACTGCTTAAAGCCCTCTTAAAGGCAGGATACTGCTTAAAGGGCTGCATGGGACAGCCCTCACAACTGAGAATCATCTGGTCCAAAATGTCAGTGGTGCTGTGGCTGGAAATCCTCTAGGATTTCCGTCTAGGAAAATCACAGGACTTTTAATTTTTGCCATGCAAGGTTGGAACCTCCCATTCCAGAAATTCAGTCTCATTTTCCTGATTCTACAGAATTGTAAAATTGTTTATTGGTAAACTACACATAACATAGAATTTTTAACCATTTTTAAACGTACGGTTCAGTGGTATTAAGTACGTTCCTCTTGTGCATTCTGTGTGATATGCGATCTTAAAGTTCCGAATTCAAAACTTCTTATTTAGAGCTCAGCTGTCATTTTAGTGCACCAGGCTGTCCATATTTAAATGTCATGGGAATTATGGGTTTTCAGGCTACAGACCTAGCTTTAATGTACTCAAGGGGACATTTGTATTATTGTTTCCAATCTTGCGTGAAACGCATAAAGCTTGCAATCGCCTATGTACCACTCAGAAAAATTCATAATTGACTCTTAATGGTTACCATTATTAGGGAGAGTGCTGAGTGATTATCTCACTGAATCCCCACAATGCCAGGAAGGATGTACGAATATTGCCAATTCTTCCTTACAAAGCAGGAGACCTGTCCCCAGTCACACAGCTCTTAAGCGACAGCCCAGACTTTGAGTCCATATGAGTCCATCCCCAGTCCATGCTTGTAAGCAGTGTCTGGCCTCAAAAGGACGTCTTGCGGAAGGAGGTGGGCTCCTTCTGTAGTGACCCAGACCACTTGCCACATTTTCCCTAATTTTTTAAAAAAATACCACCTTTGCTTTTAGAACAGAATGCGTCCCTGGAGAGCCCACCCTTAGCGGACAGAAAAAGCAAACTGGCAATGGTGCACGTGTCTGCTCGAATCAGGCTGCTGTTGGTGGGGCCAGCTGGGGCGGGGGCAGAAGAGATGGAGAATCTGAAAACAAACGACTAGGCAAGTGAAAGAAGTCAGACGAAGACAAATGCTACACACGGTGTCACTTATAGGCGGAATTATTAAAAAATCACACTTACAGAAACAGAGAATAGAAAAGTGGTTGTCAGGGGCTGGGTGAGGGGCGTGTGTGGAGAAAATAGGGAGAGGCTGGTCAAAAAGTACAAACGATCATCTCTAAGATGAATAAGGCCTAACGTGTCATGTGGTGAGTACCGTTGATGACACTGTGTTGTATAACTGAAATTTGCTAAGAGTAGAACTAGAACGTTCTCTCTCTCTCACACACACACACACATAATAAATATGTGAAGTGATGGATGTGTTAATTAACTCGCTGGGGGAGAAGACTCCCACAGTATATTTGTACATCAGATCACTGTGATAAACACTCTAAATATCTTGTCATTGTATATGTCAATATGCCTTGATAAAGCTGGAATGAAATTAAGAAAAAAAAAAAGAAGAAGAAGAAGAAGAGCTACCAGACAAAGTCATGGTTTAGTAGAAATTTCCTGGGTTTTAGCATTAGGTGGTGTTGGATTCAAATCAGGAGCTTCCCAGCTGTGTGACCTGAGGCAGACTGATGAACCTGTGAAAAAAATTACAAACAGGGAGTCTACAGCCTGCCTTAGTGGGCTGCAGTAAGGGCAGGAAAGAGTCTGTGCAAGGCACACAGTATGTGCTGATCTCATGGCCCATGTGATCATCACTACCGCTACTGTCATTGTTACAGACAGAATGCGTAGAATTCCAGCGTCAAGCGCAACAGTGTAAATGTGCTTTCTGCAATTAACGAGCTTTAGGAAGGTCTTGGGCAAATCAAATTTATCCATATTAGATTACATCTTAAACAAACTACAGAAATAGGACAGTTGAGGGGGAAAATGCAGGCGGTCATTCTGTACATGCTTGCTTAAAAGCATGTCATCTAGGTTTTCTTTTATGGAAATAAAATCCCCAACCACATATGGGTAGGGGGGTGCTACTATAATTCTTGTTTGGAGGATGGAGAATAGCAATGTTTTATTTACTCTCATCCTTACTGCTCATAGTTCAAACCTAAAACAGACACATGCAGAAACAGAAATCCGTGTGAGGGATCACAGCTTACAAATGTACCTAAGACACAGGCTGACCAGGAGCATACAATCTACTTCAAAAGACATGCGTACATTTAAAAAAAAATGTAAGGAACATTCTGTGCAGAATATATTAACTGAATAACAGCTACGGGCAAAGGAAATGGTGTAAGCAATTAGAAGGATGGAGAAAGAACTGCATGATATCACACAAAAGAAGGTTTGAGCAGGAGGAGGCTCTGGGCAGTGCTTCGCAAAGCCAGGATTTAAAGGAAGGAAGAGCTGAACATAAGGGCAGGAGGAATCCAAGCAGGGTGGGACTAGAGAGACTGTTAGAAAGAAATCGCAGGGGATGAACCCGTACATAAGCGCACAGGAACACACTTCTGAAGGGGCAGCTTCTCTAAAGCAAGA
Source organism: Meles meles (assembly GCF_922984935.1). NCBI lineage: Eukaryota > Metazoa > Chordata > Mammalia > Carnivora > Mustelidae > Meles > Meles meles. The sequence goes on along the minus strand of NC_060075.1, from coordinate 41,349,861 downwards.
GGGTACTTGAAAATTTCACACAGCACCTGCACATACCTTGAACCCTGGATGATATGAAGAGAAATCATGGAGCACACATAGAGTCAAGTTAAACAATCTGACTCAAGTCTCCGGACCACTCAAGAATCACCTCCATGATTTTTCTTTCAATTGTGATACTCTCTTCAAACAGAATCTCTCCCCAAAGCATCTAAAACCGACACAGGTCAATACAAGCTGCTGTTGCAGGAGTGAACGTGGAGGGCATGGAAGCACACTGCATACACCCCTCACCCCCGAAGCATCTGAGAAGGATCTTCGAGAAGGATCCAGCTGAGGTTGAAGATCATGCTTCTTTCCCCATCATCATTTCGGAGCCCGAACCTGGGGTCTCACAGTCTTCCAAAGCATATGTCTGGTGAACAGATAATAGAGATGATCCAGCCCCTTGCCCACCAGGATGGCATGGGCTAGCTTTTCCTCAGTAGAAGAGGGCTCTATTCCACCGTACGGACAAGACAGAGGAGACACTATAAGCAACACATCTGATCCATCCATCTTCTCCATGAAGTAACTACCAAAAGTCGGTAACACCTATGAGACCACCTTTCTGCAGGTTTATGTCTGGGCAGTTTCACCAACCACCTGCTTGTGTTCTGTTGGACAGATGAGGGTTTAACAGAGAATAATGTATCCATCAAACAGAGAAGGACTGATGGCCTACAAGCCGGGCAGGCTGGTGACAGAGCTGGCATTACTTAGCTGGAAGTTATACTTAGAGCCCAGAGAGCACACGGAATCTAGACCAAGAGGATCAGTTTCAGTGTCAGAGGGCTAGGCACTGAGGCTGAGACAGATTCGGGCAAAAGGAGAGACATGGAATCATGAAGGAAACTCACAACACCTAATCAGACAAGGGGGAGAATCTCAGCTTAATGAAGGGAAGGGGGTGTTTCAAGAAGATGAGAAGGAGCAGCTTTGCCAAGTGTAACCAGGAGAGCGAGGCCAGCCAAGGCAGAGCAAAGACCACTTGATTTAATGAAGCAGAAGGCACTGCGGCCATCAGAGGGCAGCTCCGGGGAGAGGCAAGTTGTTACTCATCCTAAGATCAAGTAGACACGGATGCCACACAGGGGGTGGCATATATTGACAACATTTAAATCAACTTGGAATGGAAAGACAAGAAATAAATCACACACTAGCAAGAGAATTACCAGGTCGAGAGAAGGGTCTTCCAAAGTAAGAACAGAAAAGCTTATTGGTGAACAGCCGAAGAGACGGGGTTGGGGCAGACTGAATGCCCTGGGAAGAAAGCAGGACCGCACTATTTCCCTGTTCTGCTGGCAGTGAGGGGAAAGAGGACGGCAGGAGACGAAGGCGTCACGGGCTCCGTGGAGGCAAACGCATCAGCAGAGGAGCTGCGAGGCACAGATAGGAGGGGAGGCTTTGCAACCTCGGTGTACAACTTGGGAAGAAAGCCATGTGGGGGCAGGGCAGGGGCAGGAGAAACAGGAGGCCTGAGGAGCATGTGCAGGAGCAGAATAGCTGCTGCCTAGAGTGCTGGTGAGATAGGGAAGCAGCTATCACCGAGAAGTGCTAGGGAGCCAGAGAGGACTCCACAGCACAAACTGGCTGCGTGTCCCGTTAGCAGTTAGCATTCCCCCTTACTGCCAGGCGACGCCTCCCACTTGCGCTTTAGTTGTGTCTCCTTCCCAAACACTAACAACATTAGGCAAAGAAAGAAGGAGAAATTATGCTGAGTGAAATAAGTCAAGCAGAGAGAGTCAAGTATCATATGGTCTCACTTATTTGTGGAGCATAATAAATAACATGGAGGACATGGGGAGATGGAGAGGAGAGGGAGTTGAGGGAAACTGGAAGGGGAGATGAACCATGAGAGACTATGGACTCTGAAAAACAACCAGAGGGTTATGAAGGGGCGGCGGGGGGGGTGGGGGGTGGGATGGGAGGTTGAGGAACCAGGTGGTGGGTAACAGGGAGGGCACGTACTGCATGGAGCACTGGGTGTGATGCCAAAACAATGAACACTGTTATGATGTAAATAAACAAATAAAAATAAATAAATAAAAGAAGGAGAAAGGGAACTGTTCATGATGAAGGCAGGTAAAAAGGAAAACCAGCATGTCTCTTTTCCTTTCTTTTTTTTTTTTTTTAAAGATTTTATTTATTTATTCGAGAGAGAGCACGAGAGAGAACATGAGCAGGGGTGCTGCAGAGGGAGAGAGAGACGCAGACTCCCCGCTGAGCAGGGCTCTATCTCAGGACCCCAAGACCACGACCTGAGCCAGAGTCAGACCCTTAACCTACTGAGCTACCCAGGCGCCCCACGTCTCAGTTTCTAACTGAATGAGAACGTGCTTACCCTAGCAGCAATGCGGGCTGCCTTTACGGAGTGATGACCCTGAGCCAGGCAATGTCCTGCATCCTTGTCACACATTTCCTTTACTCTTCACAACAATCATGAAAGTGAAAAATGATGACGTCAGCTTTACAAAATGAAGAGACTGGCTCCGAGAGGGTGAGTGAGGCTCTCACAGAAACAGGGCCACCCGAGTTTCAGGGTCCTGGAGCCTGGAGGGCATCGGTTAGGCCATCCTGGCTCTCGGCAGACGCCTCTCTTTGGAGCAGTGAGGGGCTCCATGCTCTTGATTGAGAACTATGCTGGGCAGAAAGAAGTGAGATAACCAGATGAGTGGGTGGGCGCCCTTCAGGCTCAGTGTGCCCCCACACCCAGCCACAGCAGCCTCAAGTGGGTCCTGAGGGTGAAAGCCTAGCAACAGGCAGCGAAAAAGCAGAAGCCGCCAGCAAGAAGGCCGAGGCCTGCTTTGACAGCCTCATATGATAGCACAAGCACCACTCGGAAAAAACCCTCAGGGCCTTTTCCCGCTGAGTGGAAACACAGAAACGTCTCCTCACAATTTACAAAGAAGACAAACCAGTCTACTGTGAGCAGACATGCCCTTGAACCAAATGGGCATGGTTAGAGCAAGGCTGAGCAGATATGATCCCCACTCACCAGGAAGGTCCCTCTCCCAGTTATCCATTAATTAAATATCCACTTATTAAGGACGGACTGTTCTCTGGGCACCAGAGAAACAGCACTCAGAGAAGGAGCCATTTTCAGGCTCCTGACTTTCTCATGAGCCCCTGGACCATGACATGTGGGAGCCATCCACACCCCCGCCCCGCCCACCCCATCAAACTCACTCAGGGCTCATCACCAAGCAAATAAAGAGCCCCCACCCCTGGCCAATGGCACCAACATCTCTGCATCTAGGTTGGGGCTGGGCTGTTTTCACAAGCTCCCTGGGTGATTTTTGGGCACACTCCAGGTCGAGTCAGACCACTGGTTTAAGTTAACACTCAGTGACAACTCAGGTGACAAGTGGAAGGACACTCGAGGCTCTAGAACACGAGGCAGCGATCCCTAACCCAACTCCCAGAAATAAACTTTTAGTGAAGCCGTAGCCACCCGGGGTAAAAAGGAACAGAGAGCTCTCTGAACAAAGGTAACGTGCCATGGGGAAGAGGCAGGGTATGCAACGCCCACTGAACATGGGAGATTAGAAGAAAACCTAAGTGACAATCATTGCTTAAGTCCTCACTACATGTGTAAATATGTTTCTAATTCTTGTGCCAAGTTCTGATGTGATCAAGAAACCACCTGAGGGGCACCTGGGTGGTTCAGTGGGTTGGGGCCTCTGCCTTCGGCCCAGGTCTTGATCCCGGGGTCCTGGGATCGAGACCCGCATCGGGCTCTCTGCTCATCGGGGAGCCTGCTTCCCTTCCTCTCTCTCTGCCTACTTGTGATCTGTCAAATAAATAAATCTTTTTTTTAAGATTTTATTTATTTATTTGACAGAGAGAGAGAGAGAGAGATCACAAGTAGGCAGAGAGACAGGTGGTGGGGGGATATGGGGCAGGGAGCAAGCTCCCTCCTGAGCAGAGAGCCTGATGCGGGGCTCAATCCCAGGATCCCAGGATCATGACCTGAGCAGAAGGCAGAGGATTAACCCAGTGAGCCACCCCGGTGCCCCAAATAAATAAAATCTTTAAAAAAAAAAAAAAGAAAGAAAGAAAGAAACACCACATGATAACCAACACTGCCACTAGGCTCTTCGTCCAACTCCAGCAGCTGCAGGGGCCATCAAGGGCTGGGATTCTAACTCTTTGTATGAGGCAATGCCAGGAGGCCCACAATTTAGCCAACTGTTTAGAAGTTCAGTCTTGAGAGTAAGGGAGGCCAGGGTTTGTGTCCTGGTCTCATGGACTAGCAAATCACTGAACTTCCAAGAATCTCAGTATCTGCATTTGTAAAACCAGAATCATCACCATGAATGACACAAGGAATCATCCTGTACCTTCTGATACAAGACCCCTGAGAAGGACACTTGTCATCTCTCTGAAAATTCACCCCAAAATGCAAAACCTGGGGGGGGGGGAAGCACCAGAGAAATAGAAACTGAAGGACATCCCACAAAGCTGGCATGTACTCTACAAAATTATCAAGGTCACAAAAGGTAAAGAAAGACTAAGGAAACATTCCAAATCAATGGGAACCAGAGGGAAACGACAATAAACACAATACATGATCCGGGAGGGAAAACACCTATAGGGAAATCACCTATAAAAGACATTACCGGGACAAGCGATGAATCCTGAATATGGACTACGGACTCAGAGTTAGATGATAGTTTTGAACAAAGGTTCAATTTCCTCGCTTTTATAAAGAGAAGATGGTTATATAAAAGAGAATGATTTTCTTCTTAGGAAAGACACACCGAGTATTTAGGGGTGAAGGGGGGTGATGTCTCCAAATCACCCTTGGATGGTTCAGAAAAAAGATACATATTAAAAAGAGAGAAAACCATAAAGCATATGAAGCAAAACATTAATAATTAAAGAATCTGGATAAAAGGCAGTCAGAGGCTCTTTGCCGTTTCTCCATTTGAAATTGTACCGAAATAAAGTTACTCCTCAAAACTATCAGGCCATGAAATAACAGGGAAAGACTGAGAAGCTCTCAAGGGCTGGAGGAGACCGAGGAACCATGACGACTATATTACAATGCGGCTGGCATTCCTGGATTAGATCCTGGAACAGAAAAAGACATTAGCGGAAAAACTGCTGACATCCAAATAAAGTTGGAAGTTTAGTTACCAGGCACGTGCCATTGTTAATTTCTTCGTTTGGGGAAAGGAATCCTGAATGAATGATAATATATATCTTAATATATTAAGATGTTAACATTAGGGAAAACTGACTGAAGGGTATATGGAAACGCTCCATATAACCTTTGCAATTTTTCTGTAAATCTAAAATTGTTCTAAAATATAAAAAATAGTTTAAAAAAAAAAGTATCAAGACAGAACAAAGAACACAGGCCATCGCCAAAGGCAAGAACAGGACACAGACTCCACAAACCCCGAAGAATGTCTATCAGGAGCTGCTGTCTTACAGCGGTGGTTCCCAAACACCAGGGGCCGGGGCAGAATGAAAAGGAAGTAATTTACTAAACCGCTGACTGAGCATCTCTTGGCAGAGGGTCCCCCAGAACATTTACACAAGTGCCCCACGTGATTCTGAGGAGCCTCCGACTCGAGCACCAGGTATCCAGCTCAGCACTTCCCAAAACTTAACTACACACAGGATTTCCCGGGGATCTAGCTAACATGCAAATTCTGGGTCAGGAGGTACAGGGTGGGGTTTGAGGCTCGGCATTTCCAGGGAGCTCCCAGGTAAAGCCCAAGCAACTGTCCTCAACCACGCAGATGGAGAAAGCAAAGCAACAAGACAGAAGGGGTCTGGGTCCATGACACTGGGACATCATGGCAGCCCAGAACTGCCTATGTGGGTAGGAGGGGCCAACTCCTCTTTGAAATTGTTGGCTCTCTCGTTTGTAGCCAAACTCATTCTAACTATATCAAGTCTGCACCAAGGAGTCCCAGACATATTTTAAAATTCAGCTCACAGCCTCTCTCGAGCAGCACATGAAAAAGGACAAACATCTGTTAGCTGCACAAATGTGGATAAAACTACTGGGTGGGCTTCTCTATCTGCGTGGGTTACTTCTAGAGCCTCACAAAAACTACCTCAGAGAGCAGTTAAAATGGCCATGATGAGCTGGACTGATGACACCTTTTTTGACGACAATTCTAAAATTTTACCCTTTCTCACATTCACACTCAAACTCAACTAATTCTGATGTGACCTTTATCATTTATTTTAATGAGTCTTTTGGACCCGCACAATGCCATACAACTCTTGCCGTATTCTTCAGCCAGATAATAAAATCCAACTGGGGGCAAAAAAGTATAGATCATAATCATAAAATAGTGCTGAGAGCATAAATAAGAAGTAGAGTTGCCATGGTACCCTAATTTTGAAAATGTCAAAAGCCATCTAGAATCCTACATTATTTGCTTTATGAAACCCAAAGTGTACATTAAGTCTCCACCTTTTATTTTTCTCCCCCTTAAATGATCTGCTCTGGAATGACATAAATAACCTTCCTGAGATAACCTGTAATCAAATCCAATCAAAGACTGTCAAAATCCAAGCTAAAGGATGCCTTTAAAGGTAAGGCCATTTAAAACATCTTCTGGATATTTCTTCATTCAGTCAATATTTGGAACATTCATTATATGCCAGACAATACACTAGACACAGTGCACTTTATACTGACAAAATTATAATTGGCTGGGATGCGAGACTGAGTCCTTCTAGACTGAAATAATCACCTCATTAGTAGGCTGTTACTATAATGCACTTGTTGGCTTCTGCAAAGATCGAAGGGGAAAGTGAGTCAAAAAATTAAGTTCTGTATTGCCTATAACAAAACAATCTGCCCATATTCATAAGCCCCTGCCAGGCAGGGCTGGGACGACCTCCACTGTGTCCACTGCCCAGAGCCCCAGCCACAGGCCCTGCCGCCCCTCTCACAGCCTCAGACACAAACCCTGTATTGACACAATCTGAGTGCACGTTGGCGAGTATAAAAACCCCATCCATCGCCGCTGTATGTGGTACAGAAATCAAACTACACTGCAACTATTATTGCACAGATTTTTCACCACAGCCAGACAGAGAAAGAGCGGGGGGAAAGAGCAATCCAAAGTCTGTGAAAATGCCAAAACAGAGAGAAGACCGAGAATCACCCCCACACTGCGGCCGGCATTACTGACCTGGTCAATTTCCATGAGTTTGGGGTAGGCGCCCGGCCATTCTATGGCCACCTTGACGATGTCCGCGGGCGGCGGCATGGTAAACCCCAAGGGTCCAAAGCCGGGAGAAGCGGGATCCTATAGTGCAGATGGCCACACGTGTCTACACCTGATGAGGAATGACAAAAAGAAAGAAAAGTTGCTCGGTGCCGATGCAGGGTGAATTCTGCTTCATCACTTCCTGTTTTCACTGGCGGTTTAGGTATGAGAAACGGCTCAGGGTGCAGAACTCACAGGGCACCAACTGCACTGCCAGCGGCCACTGAGGAGAGAAGACAAGGGAGGGGAAGGTGCCGACGGCCCGGAGCCCCAGGCGTCCCCGAGACGCGCACCCGGCGAGGGACAACGTGTCCCTTACCCCGGGGCTGGGCTCCACACAGTGCCTAGGGTCTGAATGAGCTGGGCTCACTCTGTCCAGAAACACACGGAAACTTCTCGCGCTCAGCAGTCTCCGGAAGAACAGATTGCCCAGGAAGTCATGGTCAGGAAGCAGCGTTTCTTTAAAGTGTTTTCTGTGTGTCACAAATAGAGCTCCGCACTATAGCAACCAGGATATGGTGAGGAAGGAGAAATGCCCCGAGGTTCGCACACAGGCGCACACACGCTCCCTCCCCAAGGCCAGTGCACTGGGGCGCCTTGAGGGGGGGAAGAAAACTGACTGATGAGGTTGATGCCTCGTTCAGGAGGGACCTTGAATTCTGGCTGGAATTAACAGTGTTGCTTTCACAAAGGAAGGTAATCCACCGCCGCCTCTCGCAGATAAACCCGGGTCTCTAGGATGACTTTTTTAACTTCGTATTTTTGAACAGGGGAGACTTTTCATGTGATGCAAAACTTAAAGGTGTTTGTGAAAAACAGAGCATAGAATCTCCCCTTGTAAAGTTACACACCCACCCCATGTCCACTGTCGCCCGTTTCTCCAGCTACCCAGTTCTTGCGCGACCCTCCAGAATGGCTCCACGTATATAAAACAAATGCAAAAATATATTACAGTTCCCCCTCTCTTTATAAAAAAGAGCCAGCATTCCATACCTTTTTTTTTCATTTTGTGTATTTGTGTATTAATACAAATAAGGCATCCGGGCTCCTTTTACAGCGGCAGAGCAGTTCTCTTTATGGAAGTATCCTACAGGATAAGCCAGTTCTCTATCACCTGGACCGTGAGGTGATTTCCTACTTTTGGCTATTAAGAGGCTGTGGTGAAGAGCCTTATGCACTCAGCGTTTTGCTCATAAGCGGGTATGACAGATGCACAGACATGAAATTGGGGGGGTCAAAGAGCATATGCAGTTTTATTTTATGTTTTTTTTTTTAATATATATTTATTTATTTAACAGAGAGACAGAGCGAGCACAAATAGGCAGAGAGGCAGGCAGAGAGAGAGGAAGAGAAAGCAGGCTCCAGCAGAGAGCCCGATGTGGGACTCGATCCCAGGACCCTGAGATCATGCCCTGAGCCGAAGGCAGAGGTTTAACCCACTGAGCCACCCAGGTGCCCCTTATTTTATGTTTTTAAAGACTGCTTTATTGGGGCACCTGGGTGGCTCAGTCGTTAAGCGTCTACCTTCAGCTCAGGTCATGATCCCAGGGTCCTGGGATCAAGCCCTGCATTGAGCCCTGCATTGAGTTCGGCACTGGACTCCCTGCTCTACAGGAAGCCTGCTTCTCCCTCTCCCACTCCCTGTGCTTGTTTTCCCTCTCTCGTGGTCTCTGTCTCTCTCTCTGTCAAATAAATAAACAAAATCTTTTTAAAAAATGAAGACAGGCTTATTTATTTGAGGGGAGGGGCAGAGGGAGAGAGAATCTTAAGCCAACTCTGGGCTCAATCTCACAACCCATGAGAGACCTGAGCCAAAACCAAGACTCTACTGCTTAATTGACAGAGCCAAACAGGTGCCCCAAGCACATGCAACTGTGAATTTTGATAGCCCCTTTCCAGACACCCCTCCACAGGCCCTGCACCAGTCTACGCTCCCTCCAGCAACAGATGAAGCTGCCTATTTACCCATAGCCATACCACTAAACGGGAACATTTGTACACCTAACAGATTGAAAAATACATCACATGCACTTTTTTTTAAATTTTATTTATTTATTTGACAGACAGAGATCACGAGAGGAAGGGAAACAGGCTTCCTGCTGAGCAGAGAGCCTGATGTGGGGCTCAATCCCAGGATTCTGGGATCATGGCTTGAGCTGAAAGCAGAGGCTTTAACCCACTGAGCCACCCAGGTGCCCCCATCACATGTACTTTTTTTTTTTTTTTTTTTTTAAGATTTTATTTATTTATTTGATAGAGAGAGATCACAAGTAGGCAGAGAGGCAGGCAGAGAAAGAGAGAGGAGGAAGCAGGCTCCCTGCCAAGCAGAGAGCCCGATGCGGGACTCGATCCCAGGACCCTGAGATCATGACCTGAGCCGAAGGCAGAGGCTTAACCCACTGAGCCACCCAGGCGCCCCTCACATGTACTTTTAATGTGTTTTTCTCTTATTCTCTTGAATGAGGTTGAACATAAAGAGGCAGAGTCTTGTGTCCACGTTTCTGTGAACTGCCCAAATCTTTCATCCCTTTTCTATTGGGATTCTGGTCCCTTCCTTTCAGAAATTGATCTGTATATAAAGATTCTGATCAAACACGTGCCTTTGGCTCTGTATCAGACCAGAGTAAGCCTGGTCAGTTATTATCCCTATCTCAGTGGCAGCTGGACATCACCGAGATGATGGAGATATCAGACTTACTAATGGCCACCTTACAACACCGGCAGTTATAGAAATAACTGACTCCACCGAGCTGACAAGTACCAGAAATGAACCCAAACAAAACTGCTGCTCCTTTGGCCAAGGATGATGAGGGAAGCCTGCTGTGAGGCTAATCAGTGCTAACCGGCAAAAGCAGATCTACAGAGCAGTGGTTCAGTCATTCATCCAACAAACAATTACTGAGCCCTACCTATTCTGTGCCAAGAGCTGGGGGTACAACAGCAAATCCAGTTGTTTATCGGCTCAAGGGACAGGGAGCAAAATGCAATAGGGAAGGAGCATCTGAAGCATGGGAATATATCTGTGTGAGAGGGGAAGAAGTACACTGGGAAACAGGGAAATCTGGGAAAGCTCCACAGAGAAGGCAGCATTCGCAAAGAGGCTTGTGAGAGGTGAGGATGTGAGCCAGGAGGACATCTGGAGAAATTATGTCAAGGCCAAGGAAACAGCAAGTGCAAAGGGCCTGGTATATTCCTAAAACTGGCAAGTGGTTGAAACTAAATAAGGACAAAAGTAGTTCCAATATAAATTGGGCCATAATTTGGGAGGTTCATACTCTCGATTCCCTAGACAATCTTGGTTTATGACTCCTAAAGGAGAAAGTTCATGTCCATGTCCATCTATTCAGAATATAAATTGGTACAGCTTTCCAGAGGTACTTTTTGCAAACTGTACCAAAAGCCTTATAACTTTCTATTCTCTAAGTTATTTTACTTTTCTAGAATATTTCCTCAGGAAATAATTATTCAGTTAACTATAACAATGACAATTCTATTTTGGGTATGATTCCCAAAACTTAGTAACAACTAAATATTCTACAACCTGTTAAATAATTATGAAGTCTCATATATGGAAGGACAAGTAGATGATCGGTACTGGAGTCTTCCTCTTCATAGCCTGTACACTCTTTTACTCACTTGCGAATCCTACAGACAATGTACTATGTCTATACCACATCACTTTAATTCAGGATCCAGATTAATTATATGCCCCAGAATAAGAATTAAGAAAATAGGTTCTAATGTGAAAACAGACTGTGTAAAGATCAGGTAACACTATTAAAAACAAAGAACACAAAATCTTGAGGGTCAAGAGAATGGATAATGAAAATTAAAATGCATTATGAGCACCTCCTTCCCCCTTCTACACAAAACAGTCTAGAATTACAGTAAGAGAGGTCATGTAACCACCCAGGAATCACCAACCAAAGGTGCTTTTCTTCCCCTTTAGCTGGTATTTATTTCTCAAAGACTATTGAGACCAAGCCTGTTGAACAGGTGAGAATACAATGATGTGGCTCTCCCTGAGTCCCCGAGGAGAACAAGATAGCAGAGGTGTACAAAGGAGTCATTGAGAACGCCAAGAGGCTAGGGGAGTCCCCTGGGAATTCACTTGACAAGTCCAATTAGAACTCATCAGTGTTGCCCACACTAACAAACAGCACAGATGGGGCACCTGAGGCGTAGAGTCAGGTGCACCATTGCAGAATGAATAATCCAGTCCACACAGTTATCCTCGGAAGTCCACATTTTATCCTCTTGAATTTATATTTGCATGAGGAACAGTTAAATCTAGCTCATCAGAGCCACCAGCAATAAAACTGAGCCTAATGCTGTCGAAATTGCCCAGTAAATAGAAGGCTCATAAATTTATGTAAACAGCCTGATATAATCATTCTTATGCAAACTAAAATTTAAGACCCTCTAGAGGGAAGTCTCTGCAGCTGGCTAGACTAGACACTCCAACCCTTCTGTCTTGTAACTCTCAAGTCCCTGGAGGCAATTGGGAAATGGGTGGAGAATTCTACAATGTCCCTGCTTGCCTTGTGACTGACTGATTTTATTCCCATTTTAACAGGAAGATTCTACAACCTTAATATGCATGTCAAATGGCTTGTTTATAGTTGAGTGAACTTAATGAGAGTTGGAGGAATCACTTTTTCTTTGGGAGTTAGTTACCAAAGTCTGCGTGTCAGTTAGATGTGACTTCATAACCCTAGAGCGAGTAGAAATTTTCTTTATCATTCTGCTGAATGTCTCCTTCTTAGCTTTGGGCCACGTTTCCAAGACAAGGGAGAGAAACCGTTCTTGATTCCATCTAGAAATCTGTCTGTCTCTACACATTGTTCTTTGCCCAAAGTTCTATAAGCCTCTGAGTTTGAAAGCTCAAACTCTTTGAGTCTCTTAAAGATCTGTTACATCTCTACATGTTTTCCCATCTAGTTGATTAGGTTTTGGGACGCATAATGTTCCCAAATACCTGATCTTTCCCCCCTCCTCAATTTCCCATATTGTTTTCGCTTTCGGTCCCTGTAATGGCTTTGAACCCTTTTATCCTATTTCTAGACTTTCTGTTACACCAGCAAACTCTATTAAGAGGCGAGAGAGAGGGCGCCTGGGTGGCTGGGTGGGTTGGGCCGCTGCCTTCGGCTCGGGTCATGATCCCGGGGTCCTGGGATCGAGTCCCGCATCGGGCTCTCTGCTTGGCGGGGAGCCTGCTTCCTCCTCTCTCTCTCTCTGCTTGCCTCTCTGCCTACTTGTGATCTCTGTCAAATAAATAAATAAAATCTTTAAAAAAAAAAAAAAAGAGGCGAGAGAGAAAAGCAGCCTGAGAGGACATTCCTATAGGAGCTGTGTAATGGAAAAAGGAACATACTTGCCCTCGTGAACTGTGTGTCCCCACAATTACACTGACAGAGCCCGACAGATGGGCCAGGAGAAGCCAAAAGGCAGATCAATGGGAAAGGAACACCAAACAGCTGGATAAATGATTTGCTTCAACTCCTCCCTCCCTTCCTTCCTCCCCAGGAAAACTGTCCTCTGCCTCACTGGCCATCATTATCCACTGGTGACAAATAATAGGTTTGATTAATGATTATGGGAACTTCCCCCCAAATATTAACATATTCCCCGAGGTGATGGAGGCCCCTCTCTCAAGATGGTGGGCTACTGTGTTCCCCTAAAAATGTTGAGGTCCCAACCCCCAGTACCTAAGAATATGACTATATTTGGAGATAAGGTCTTTAAAGAGGTAATTAAGTTAAAATGAGGTCATTAGCAAGGGCTGGATTCCTGACTGTCCTTATAAGAGGAAATTTGGACAAGACAGGTACAGAGGGACAACTATCTGAGGACACAGTGAGAAGACAACTGTCTACAAGCAAAGGAGAGAGGCTTTAGAGGAACCAACCCTGCCAACACGTTGATCTCAGACTTCCAGACACGAGAACTGGGAGACAATATGTTTCTCTCGTTGAACTCATCCCGGCCATGGTGCTTTGTTATGGCAGCCCTAGCAAGCCCGTGTTAACACTGAAGACAGAAAGCAAAGGAGAGGCGGATGATTTGATACAAAGACGCTTAAAACTTTGCCATTCTAGAAAGCACCATAAAAAATTTAAAACAAACAATAAACAATCAAGAAAATATTTGCAATAGCTACAGCAACCTGGTATAAATATCCTTAATAATGATATCTTATTTAAAAAAAAATTGCAGAACCTAAAAAAAAAAGTAGTTCACACAAGAGGAAATGTATGATCAATAAATACCCAAAAGATCACCTTTAATTGTAGTAAGAGAAATGCAAAGTAAAAGAGCAAATCATACCTTTTTTGTCTATCACACTGGTAAGAAATAAACATTTATTGATTGGTGAGAATGTGGGCAAAATAACACTCTCATATACTGATACAATCAAGAAAAAAAGCAAAAGTCCTTTAAAAGTAAATAAAATTACTTTATTTTTAATCCATAAGATGAAGAGTAATAAATCTGGCTATTAGAAGGCCTGTTCTCCTGAAACCACTAAAGCAGGGTTTTCTTAACTGCAGCACTATTGACATTTGAGATCAGATCATTCTATGCTGTGGGGCTCATCCTGGGCACTGCAGGAAGTTTAGCAGGGATCCCTGGCCTCGAGCCAGTATTAAATGCCAGTTACACAATCAAATGATCGCTTATAAATTGGAGACAATCAAAACGTCTGCAGACATTGCCAGACGTCCCTTGAGAGACAAAAATCGTTCCTGGTTGAAAAGCAGGGCACTGAGGTGATGGATTCTAATCCTGATTTTATAAAAACATATTATATGGACCAACTTTACAAAGTGGGCAGTGACAGTCATGAATATACTATTTTAACTGCAAAATAAAAGAGGAGGGGAGATGAGATGTGGAACAAGAATCACTTCACAGATAAAAAAAATTTTTAAGTGGCTTAAATCAATAGGAAAGGGAATTTATATAAAAACATGAAAACCTTGCTACCACTTGGGGTCATTTTTAACCTTTTACTCTAGGCGCATTTTCTCTCACATGCAGCTCTAGCATGGCCCGTCTACTGAGCCTTCCCATCTCTTCTCTGCAGGTGGCGGGTCCCATCCCACAACCAAGAGTGGGCATGTGTGGGGCCAATGACAATGCCCATCTCCCTGGCAACAGCGACTGATTGGGCCGAGGCACAGACACGTGACCCAAGCAAATCCAATGCTGGGGATCGTTCCATGAGGCCTGGAAGGAAAGAGTTCTGTCTTCCTGTGGGGGGTTGTTTGGCAACCTTCTTCCCTCCATGTGGGGATGGGCCATCTGCGATAGGAAGGAATGGGGCAAGGAGAAGCAAAGACAAGCAGCAAAGAGAGAGAGGAGAGAGGAAGAGAGGACAAGAGTCCTAATACATTGAGTTCCAGACTCCTTAACACTTTTCTTCCATTCTCTGAGCTCTCCTAATACTCTTCCTAGATATATGAGCCCATAAATTCCCTGTTATGCTAAGTGAGTTTGAGTAAGGTTTCCATTACTGGTAATTGAAAACCCCTAACTAATACATCAACCTCATCATATCTGTTTACTGCCCCGAGTTATAATCTCGCCAGTCCCTTGAGAGACAACTGGCACACAGAACACCCACTGAAGTTACACAGTCTGACCTTGGAGCTAAACAGGAATGATATTTTATTCACTGGTTCTAGAACTCAGATACTTGCATGCCCACATTTCTGATGAAGTCTTCATTGCCTAGAAGCTGCTCTTCCTCCTTGGCCTGCAACCAGGAGTCATGCAGGCATTTCAGGAATAAGCCTTAGCCCAGCAGTTCCCACACAACACTGCTTCCTTCAACATTAAGTCAAGTAATATAAAAAAAGAAGAAGAAGAAAAGGAAAGGAAAAGAAGGAAAGAAAAAGTTAAACCTCTTGTAAAACACTGAATGAAATAATAGCTAATTATGGAACCAACTGGTTCATGTACCATATACTTTTTGTAACAATCTTACGAAATCGGTACCATTACTAAACCATTTTACAGACTGGGAAACTAAGATGCACAGACATTAAGTACCTTGCCCAAGATCTCATATCCGAATATGGAGTTCAGCCAGAACTTAATCCACTTCTGTCTGATTCCAGGGCCATGTTTTTAATCACTATACCACATTTTTAAAAAGGCTCCTTTAGTAGAGGGCTTCTTGGGTCTTTAATGTAATATACATGTACTGTGAAATTTTCATATGCAATACATAATATTTCCCAAATGGATCTTTCTAGAAATTTTTTTTTTTCATGGAGCATCTATGGCACCAGTTTCACATGGGATACACGTTGGGAACTGATGCTTTGAGACCACTTGCCTCCTCAGGGGAAAAAAGAAGTGCTGAATAGTCTTGGCCAGATATACAGTGGAAAGTGGCAGAGAAAACTCTTTCCTTTAGTCCCATATTGAATTATCATCACCTGAGTCTATGGGATTATCTCCAGGAAAGCAGCCCAATTCTTTTGAGTAACTCTTTCCAATTCACATTGGACAGTAAAAATTCAATTAACTACAGCTTCTACTGTGCAAACAAGCAGACGATAAACAGCAGAAGAAACGGAATATTCTATTTCTGAGAGTCTGAATCTCAACATCTCTGCTCCTGCTTCAAAACTTTGGATGGGGGCGCCTGGGTGTCTCAGTGGGTTAAGCCTCTGCCTTTGGCTCAGGTCATGATCTCAGGGTCCTGGGATCGAGTCCCGCATCAGAGAGCCTGCTTCCCTTCCTCTCTCTCTGCCTGCCTCTCTTGTGATTTCTCTCTGTCAAATAAATAAATAAAATCTTTAAAAAAAAAAAAAACTTTGGATGGTGGGGCACCTGGGTGGCTCCATGGTTAAGCATCTGCTTCCCTCTCAGGTCATGGTCCCCAAGTCCAGGGATCCAGCCCAAAGTTGGCTCCCTGCTCAGCAGGGAGTCTGCTTCTCTCTCTCCTCCTGCCCCTCCCCCTGCTCCTGCTCCTTCTCTCTTCTCTCTCTCCCTCTCTCTCTCACTCTCTCTCTTAAATAAATTAGTAAAATCTTAAAAAAAAAATGTGGATGGTCATTCGGGACCTCCATCACATAAACTTCCCAAAGCCTGCTCCCGCCTGCCCCTGAGCACCACCAGTGCATCCTACCCTCCAACTGCACCCCTGCGCGCACCCCGCAAATCCGCACAGGACAACTCTGTCAGTCTGACAAACAGGCTTTTCTTTAAGATCATCGACAGTCCTTCTGCAGGGGCTGTGGGGAGCTCTGCATACGGAAGGCAAGCCCCAGACCGGCCAGGTCAGGATTACTGTGGACCTAGGTGGGACACGCTCCACTGAGCGGAAAGGAAAAGCACCAAGACAGGTAGTGGCTTTCTTTCCCCCCTGAAACTGCAGGCCATTTCCTGGCTGTGGCAAATTCTTATGCCTCCTGCCTTCGTTCATAACGTTCCCTCTCCTTGGAATGTCCTTCCTGCCACCCTTGGGTTGACTTCAAACATTCCCGCCTAGACTTCGCAGCAACCTCCTGTGCCAGCTCCTGCGAGATAGTTCCCTGACTCCACAGCTGCCCACGCTAAAGAGCAACTGCCCCGCGTGTCTTCTCAGGTGCTTGCGAGACACCTGCCAGAGCGCCCTTCCACAGCTGATGCTATTAGTTGATGGTCCCCCCAGAGTCGGAATCATAGATCTTATTCATCTCTGCACCTCCAGGCCTGACTCGACGGTGTGGCAAATACCAGCTCAATAAATAGTTTGCAGACGAGGGAATGAATAAATGAAATGAATCACTCGTTCCTTAAAAGCAAAGTCAGAGATTAAAAAAAAAAAACAAAACTGTGAAGGATTACTCAATCCAATGATGCATTTTTAAAATCCAGAATTCCTTTCTCAGAAAACCTTTAGGCACTTCTTCAAGCAGCAGCTGTTCATTTGTCCCATCGGACGGGAATAGAAATAGAGGCGCTCAGAGGTGAGAATAGGGCCTACTCCAGATTTGCTTTCCTCCTGGAGGAAGTCTGCCAAACACAAGAGGAAGACAGGAGCTGAGCTGCTGGTTCTTCGCCCTCTGCCCTGTACCAGGAGTTCTCCTGCACTTTGGGAATCAGCATTTCAGCTGGAAAGTTCATTATTTTGTAAACTAATGCACACCCTTCCCCCTCTATTCTGATTTTTGGATATTTGTTTGAAAGATTCCTTTTCAGTGGTTGTGATGCCACTGACTGCTCCCCTCCTGCCGTCCCCCCCAGCCCACCCCCGCTCCCTTGCTCCCAGCAGGCAAGCCTTGTCGCTTGTGATGTGTGCTGACATTCCCCAGTGGAGGAGGCAAGGCTCAGGCCCAGCTCTCTATCTCAGAACCCAGACTCGAGGCCACAGGAAATGCTGGAGCGTTTCCACCATCCTGTGAGCCAAACACTCAAAGTTTCCAAACCTGCTGATCAAAAAACAATATGTGAAACTTCTTTCTCCTTCTCTCTCCAGCAACAGCCAAGCTTTTCTAAAGGCCACCCTAGGAAATTCGATTGTATCAGATGAGCAGCAAGGGCCTTCTGTGGGAGGCGGAGTGCTGGGCTGTGCCAACGAGGGCTGCCACCTGACAGCTCAGACAGAATTAGTCATTCGGAACAGCAACGCACATATAACCCAGGGCCACGCTCACAGGATGCCACGAGCTTCTGCCTTTCTCGCCCTCCTCAGTCCCTCAGGTTTAGTTCTCCAGAAGAGCACAAGCTGGCAAGTGAATGTGAGGTCGGATGTCCCCCTGGGTGTCAGGCCAGGTCCCGCCATGCCCATGGCTCTGGGACTTGGGACAGTTACCTAACACGCCCCAACCTCGCTGTCCTCTGTGACACAGAACAACAGTGGAACCAGCTCATAGGATGTTGTGAAGACTAAACACAGAAAGCAATGAGCTCAGGGCCAGCTAGGGTAGTATTAGTGGGTAATGATTTAGCAGGCATGGGGGACCTGGGTTCAGCCCCCTGTAGCCTCTCTAGTGAAACACACAGAGGTCCGGCCGCATGCTAGTTCTTTCTCCCTTTGGCATCTGAACAGAACTAAACAAACTCTTCTGACACTGGAGAGGAATGGTAAGCTGACTTCAAGTCCCGGGAGGTTTTATAGGTATGATCACTTTTTCTTTTTTCTGAGTTTCAAAAGATGAGCCTGGGTTTCCAGGTGAGAGACTAGGTCGGAAGGAATTGTAAGGGGAAGGTTAGTGTTAAGATTCTGGAAGGATTCTCCGGCCTTTCAAAGGCAGATAACCCGATGGAACAAGAGACCCATTTTCCCTCACCACCCCTGTCTCATAGGAAAGCTGTCTAAGTACAGGGCAACTTCTCCATGCTTTCTCTCCAAGGACAAGTGGGTGTGGTCTTCTGTTATGAGATAGTTAAGAGTCCCTCAAGATGGATGGCAGGGGTGCTGTCTACACAGAGAGGGACCTGCCCCATTAACCCTGTACAGCTTCCCAGCCACATGTCACTCCAGCTTTAAGGCGTGACTTCCCACCTGGCTGTATGAGGAGCAGCCATCCAGCTGCCCACTCACTGACTTCGCTATCCTGTTTTCCAGGTGAGTAGCCCTAAGGCAGTAATGTTCCACCCAGCAAGCTGACGGAGGGGACGCCTGACCCACCTGGGGCCTGATGAGCTTGCTGGCCCAAACTGGGCCCCACTGCTCCCCAGAAAAGCTGGGGTTTTACTGGGAACAAAGGCACCATGGCCAATGGTGACACAGACCTGCTACTAGGGTATCACATCCTGGCTCTACACAGAAACGTTTCTCAGCAAAGTTTCCATTCGAAAACATGAATTTCCTCCATTTTCAGGGCTTTAGACAGCTTATCCCTCTGGTATTGAGACAGGAGCCCACACCGCCAGCAAGACAAACAAAAAACAAAACCTGACTTTTCTCTCTTATCTCCTTCACCTTGGGAGGCTCTGTCAAGACTCTCAGGATTGTAGGATAGAAATCTCCTCTTCTGGTTTTTATCTGGGTTCTCTCACAAGTTGGCTGCAATTTGCCTTAAGACAAAATGCTGTCAGGGCACATGCTATCCCGTGGACAGAGGGCCACACCTTGAAGAGCTTTGCACACAAACACCAAGCTCACAGTGGATCCAGTGGGCCAGCATTTGCTGCTGGTGAACAAAGGGACTGCTCCTCCACAGGCATGTGCGTGAATCTGGGAATTCCTTACCCTGTTCATTTAAAAATAAAACATAAACATAAAACTTGTCCAAACTGGGGGAAAGATGGCCTACAGTTCCATCCTGAAAACCAGTATTACTGATTACAGCCTGGACTTGCCAGTCTGCTTCCTGCCAACCCCAGGATCACGGTCAGGATGGATCTTTTTTTTTTTAGTCCCAAGCTCATTTCCTCTTCACTTTCCCCCAGGGAGACCTTCCCTACACTCGGTTTACGGTTTACGTGCCCTGGGAAGAGGGGAGATTAAAAGCTGACAAGGGGAAAACAGAGGGACTTCTAATCTAACTCAGTGTGGCCATTTGCTGAGTACTTTTTAAAATTTACTTCGGTAAATAAACAGGATGCTGATGATTTAAAAGTCTTTTTTAGGGACACCTGTGTGGCTCAGTTGGTTAAGTGTCTGCCATCAGCTCAGGTCATGATCCCAGGGTCCTGGGATAGAGTTCCTGCTCAGCAGGGAGCCTGCTTCTCCTTCTCCCTCAGCCACTGCCTCCACCAGCCCCCCACTGTGCTCACTCCCCCAACCTTCTCATGTGCACACACACATGCACACAGGAACTCTCTCCTCTTTCTCAAATAAATAAATAAATAAAATCTTTAAAAAAAAAAAAAGTCTTTTTTACCTGCACTCAGTTATCACAAACTTAGGATTCAACCTGTTAATATCTGCTTTGATAAAGACTCAGGCAAAAACCAAACCAATAATAATAATAACAACCACATAACTAACACACACACACCCCAAAAACCCAGCTAGATTAGTGAACCAGATTGTGGAAAAAAATTAGAAAAGGCTGTCATGCATCTTATCATTTTCCTATTACGATATACTCTGCCTTGCCCAGAAAAGAGGTCAGATATTATAAATCTTTGTGGAACATTTGAGATATGCTGACAGGTCTAGTAATGGGGTCAGATTCTAGGACCTAATTATCTGAGGCATGAATTTAATGAATGAGGTCAAAGAAAACCTGATTTTACTTGACACCTAAGAATCTTACTTTTTTCACTTCTCCAAATCAAAGCTAACTGCTCCGAACTTTATAAAGGCAAGATGGCATGAGAAAGAAGACAGGTTCTAGAATCAGACAGATGTGGGTTTGAATGTGAAAATGGGTAAAGTTTTAGGCCAGGGCACAAGATTATAAGATTTGCATTTTTGCCTTAGGCTATGGGAAGAGCACAGGGGAATGCTGCAAGAGTAGTCAGACTGCTGGAGTTGGGTAAGAAGGGGATTGAGGACCTTGGCTTGGGCTGATATAGTGCCTTGGCAATGGAGAAGGTGAAATATTTATGAGGCATTTAAAAAATAAAAATCGGGGTGCCTGGGTGGCTCAGTGGGTTAAAGCCTCTGCCTTCGGCTCAGGTCATGATCCCAGGGTCCTGGGATGGAGCCCTGAATGGGGCTCTCTGCTCAGCAGGGAGTCTGCTTCCCTTCCTCTCTCTGACTACTTGTGATCTCTTTCTGTCAAATAAATAAATAAAATCTTTAAAATAAATAAAAACCAACAGGAATTAATGATACCAGATACAGTAACAAGGGAAAGGCTGGAGTTAAGGGTGACCCAGGATTCTACCTCACTTAACAGAAGAGATGGCAATACCATTTCCTGAAGTCGGACTACTCCAAAGAGAAGATACGCTCTGGGCCAGTCTGTTGGCCACTATCAAGTCAACGGATGTATACTCAGTCAGAGGAACCAGTGGTCAAGTCCGAGCCACCAGTATAAGAGACCCTCCTCTTACTCATCTCTTCCTTATGGGCCTCTTTCCTTCACTGCAGATTACACCTAAAATTCATGGCCATTTCCTTCTTATTAAGTCGAGAGGCATCAAAACAGAACGTTTACAACCACAGATTGGACTCAGATTGCATGTATTCTAATCCTACTTCACTGCCTCTTAGCCTTGTGGCCTTGGGATAATTGCTCTCTGTGCCTCAGTTTACCCAACTGTAAAATGGGAAAAACCACAGTACCTATCCCTCAGCTTTCTTGAGATGAGTAATAAGATGAGGATGATAACAGCTAGTGTTTATATGACTTACTACACACTAGGCACCCTCCTGAACTGTACAGGTATATGAACTCATTCAGCCTCCCAACGCCCTAGGACTTAAGTGCTGTCATAATCCCCAAGCTAAAAATGAAGAAACGCAGTCACTGAGGAAACCAGCCACTCACTTGGCTAGTTAGCAATCTAGCCAGCCCAAAAGTCCGCTCAGAACAGGGCCTGCCCCACAGAGAGAACCAGTCAATATCAGCTCTTTTAATCTGCAAATCCAGGATTCTACAACAGCATGGTTCATGGGGAAGGAGGAGGCTTTAGGCATTTTTCCATTATGGATCTCTACTGTACCTTCCCACTTGGCATTAACATAATATTGACTGTGACATAGTGAACTTGCTTCTGAGTTTGACTCCACGGAAGGAAACCCATGGCCAAGCTTTTCAGGCTCAACACAGACTTACTTCTTAACTCTGTGACAGAACCTGCAATTTGACCCTACCTCTGAGAGCTCTGCAGGAAAAACACCCAGTGGCTCAAGCATACCTTCTGGTCAGGTGAAACCGGGATCTCTTGACGGCCTCTATCTTTTTACCTTTCCACTTAACAAATGGATAAACTTTTGCGTGGGTTGAATATACTCTCCTACAACCCTAGATAAAGAACAGAGGGGCTCTTTTATAAACCGATAACATGATTTTATCCCCACTAACAAGAAATAATCTTAATTGACATCTAGCTCTGTCCGAGTATATAGCCTCAGAACAAGTACTCAAAACTGAAATAATGACTTTTTGGTATCAGGCCCCTGCATTTAATGAGCTTATTATGACAAAAAACTAAATAGCAAATCGATTCAGTCAGGTATAAGACAGCTCGCTGGAAAGTTACACAGCTTAAAGTAGAAGACCACAAAACTTGACTGAGACTTAAAAAAACAAAACAAAAAAAATCTGAGGTAGGTAGACAGACATTTCAAACATTAACTTAAAGACTGTTCAGGCAAAAATTCATTCAGCCACATGTTAAGGGAAAAATTATGGGGGGACCAAGAGACACAAAATACCCTTCTAAGAAAAATCCAGGATCTGCCTGAGGGTACTCCTTGACATACCCATGAAGAGGTATGCTGCCTCTCCAAAGAGGTGGCTGCCTACTCGAAAGTGCGATTAAAGTAGGCTTATCAAAGTTCCGTAGAATTTCAACCCAATCCCCAGATCAACCCATGAGGAAAGGCACATGGTGTAGCAACTAGCTACCAAGAAGAGTAGAGAGTAATTGCACTCTGTACCTTTACCAGTAAGTGCAGTATTGAACATGTTGCCCTCTACACAGATGGTGACTGCTCTGTTTTCAACAGGAAATTTTTATAAAGTCTTAAGATTTAATAACAGGAAATCCACTTAATAATTTATGGTAAAGCCAGAAGAAGTAGTCATTAAAAACATCACATCTAAAAAAATCTATGACACTAGATAATATTCTCAATATATTTCCATTGATTCTTTTATATCCATTAACATTTAAATAGTAACAAATATTTATTCCAGTAGACACTACAAGGCCAAGAACTCAGAACAATTAGAATTCACATACATTATTGGTTAAATAGTAGGTCTCCGGGGTGCCTGGGTGGCTCAATCAGTTAAGTGTCTGCCTTCGGCTCAGGTCATGATCCCAGGGTCCCGGGACTGGTGCAGAACCGGGCTTCCTACTCAGTGGGGAGTCTGCTTCTCTCTCTCCTTCTCCCTCTGTTCAGTCTGTCACACTCGCTCGCTCTCTCTCAAACAAATATATTTTTTTTAATCTTTAAATTGTTGATTTCCTTTAAGAAACAGTTTGGGCAGCTTCTTATAATATTAAATGTACCTTTTCCATATGACCTGGAAATTCCATTCCTAGATATCTACCTAAGAGAAATGGAGGCGTATGTTTAAACAGTGACTTGTAAGTGAATGTTCATAGCAACTTTCTTCATAAAAGCTAAAAACTAGAAACAATGATGAATGGGCCAACAAATTGTGGGACATCATCCATACAATGGAAGACTACTTGGCAAAAAAAAAAAAGAAGACAAAAAAAAAACAATGAATTATTACACACAACAATGGAAATGACTCTGAAGAGCATTGTGCTAAATCAAGGGTCAGCACACTTCAGCCTACAGGCCAAATCTGGCCCTCAGCCTGTTTCTGTCATCAAAGTTCCACAGGAACGCACTGCCTACCTTCAGTTTATATATTTTCCAAGGCTGCTTTCATGCCATAACCAGAAGAGTTGAGTACTTCCAACAAAGACCCTCTTGTCTACAAGAACACTTACTATCTGAATCTTAACAGAAAAAAATGTACCAATCCTTATGGTAAATAAAAGCAGCCAGATACAAGAGAACACATACTATACGATTCCATTTATATGAAACTCTCAAATAGGCAAACTATATTGACAGAAAATACATCAGAGCTTACCAAGGTGTGGGAAGACAGGTTTGACTCTCACAGGGCACACAGAGGAACTCAGAGTGATGAAATGGTGTGTATCTTGATTGTGGTGATGGTTCTAGACTGTACACATCGGTTAATGTACACTCACTGAATGAAAAGTGGTTTTTTTTCTATCTCCACAAAGCTGACCAGAAAGGACATAGACATGTAATATAATACAATGTATCAATGACTACCTCCTACTAGGTGTTACCAGGTACGACCTCTTTCAAGGTATCCTTCCCAGTGCTGGGAAGGTGACATTGAATTTCTATTCAGACCAAGTTTCTACCCAGACAGTGCAGTGTAAAATGGAAGCTTCTAACACACCCCATAGTGGACCCACAGTATAGCTTAACTAATAAAGGGCTCGTTTCTTCATCCTAGTCTTTCTCTAAAAACTGTCTCTTTGCAATCCCATTCGATCCCATAGATACATAAATATACAAAACCTGAATTTTCCTCCTTCCCCTTCCTTTCCTCTCTGCCTTTCTTCCTTTCCTTCATTCTTTCCTTCCTTCCTCCTCAAATAGCCAACTGCCTACTTGATACAGATACTTAGTTATCTCACAACCATCTCAAGTAGCATATCTGAAACAAAACTCTTTGGAGTTCTCCGAATCAGAAAATGGGATTGTGGTAGACCTTTCCACCAGGTTTTCTGTTTCTCCTCTTCTTCTGAGCACAAGAGAGGCTTACACTTCCAGCTCCTTGAAATAAAAGGGTGCATCCATATACACAACCTACTCTGGCCAACAAGATGTGAGCAGAAGTGACTGAAGAGTCCATGTGTGAATCTTCATGTCCTCTTTTCCCTTTCACAGCAAATTTGGTGGACCCAAATTTGTTAAAGTAGTGGGCAGTCCAATCATTGAGTTTAAAGGACAGCTGCCCAGGAAGGTCACTTGGATGCATAGCCCACTTTGCATGACTAAAGACTTTGTGCTATTGGCCCGAGATTCTTTCTTTCCTTTTTTTTTTTTTTAAGATTTTATTTATTTATTTGACAGACAGAGATCACAAGTAGGCAGAGAGGCAGGCAGAGAGAGAGAGGGAAGCAGGCTCCGCACTGAGCAGAGAGCCCGATGTGGGGCTCTATCCCAGGACCCTGAGATCATGACCTGAGCTGAAGGCAGAGGCCCAACCCACTGAGCCACCCAGGCGCCCTGGCCTGAGATTCTGAGGCTGTTGTTACCACCCCAGGTCCTAGTCTTGCCTAACATAAGGACTTCAGGTACTTATGTGAAAACCCAGGTGTCCTTAACACTCCTCGTCCCTCATCTGCCACTTCTCATCCACCAGCAATCCAACTGAACTCTCTCAAATCTACCTCATTTTCTCCATTTTCTCCATCTCCATCACAGACATGCCCTAGGCCAAACCAACATCTCTCAACTGGATTTTTCTAACAGGCCTTCAGTCTCTTCTCCACACAGCCACCAAGGAGGAAACCATAAAAATTTTCTAACGGCTTTTCTGTTTAAGTGCCTTCAATGGCTCCCCGCTGAATTCAGGCTTAAATCCAAAGTCTTTAAGAGGTCCACAAAGGCCTATATAATCCAACCAGTGCCCACCTGTCCAGACCTCATTCATATTCACTCTCATTCTCCCCTTCTCTCTCTCTCCCCACAGTACCTCCACATCCCAATCTCCAACCCTCTTTTGGCTGCTCTAGCACACCAAATTCCTACCATGAACTTAGTCTCCCCTCCTCTCCATTTTTCCTTTCTGCCCCAGCTACTTGAAGTTACTCTAAAACACATTTACTACGCCTTTTACTTATTACCTTTCATTTCTTACTAGAAGGGGAAAAAATAACTCTTGAAAAATCTCAAGAAATGATAAGATTAAGTTCTCAGGATTCGTACTACGGTAAGATCTAAACACTGGCAAAAGTATAAAGAGAAAGAAGTTATCTCCAGTGCTTGGGGACTGGGGAAAGGAATTAAACAGAGCGAGTAGGAAACCAAAGAGGCCAGGGCAGGGTTCCCTGAAAAACTGTACCCTGGGAGGACTCTGATGACTTCATGACCATCACCACCCACTCCCATCAGTGCTTCTGTATTTAATCCCAATCCCTCAAGAATCCCTCACTTAATTCAGCTCTAAAACCATGCCCTAAGCCATAAATCTCTCAGATATAAAAGAGTCTCTTCCCCACAGATGGCCAGAGAATGCCCTCATACATCTCCATCTCAGGGCCACTATGGTGTCAAAGGATGCCGAACTAGAAAGCTCAATACATTTTTCCCTTGGGATCAAATTCTCCAAACAGTCTTTATCTGTATCTTTATTAATACAAAACAAGAACTTAGAGATACTCAGGGGACCTTCATATGGCTGTGTCTAACACTGATACTGCCAAATATAGTACTGAACCCATGACTAAAAGTGTTCCAAGTTTCAGACAAAAATCTAGAATGTTGAAACATACTTACGCTTAAATTAGGAATCTCCTGAAGAGGTCTACTCACACTTAACCATTTGAGCTTTCAACTAAATGTTAGCCCAATTGGAGAAAGAGGCTCTCTTTTCATGTTTGTCCTAAAAAGCTTTAGTGTACAGGAAAGATAACTCAGGAGTTCTATAAGACATATTTTAGTGCTTTAATTCTGGTCTTTATTTCTGCTATGGTATTTTTTTTTCCCCGAATTCTTAATTCTAGTAATGAAGATAAGGAAAAATTCGAGTCCAGCCAAATTTGTTCTTCTTGTCGTTTCACCATCTTAAAATTCTCTAAGTGTTGTTTGAGGAAGGGGAGCAAAGTAGAGTGCCTTTGTAGACACATCCTGTCCTTCAGCTGCAAGACGGCTCAGGATACTCCCTTTCTTATCACCATGGATTTAAAAAAAAAAAAAAAATTCAAAAAGTGAATCCTACTGAAGATCCGTCAGAAGTACCTTCCTGAGAAAGCTCGGAAAGTTCCTACAAACTCTCATATGTCTAGCACTGCAACTTATTAGAGATTATTTCTGGATGGTATCCAAAACATCTTTATCATTGACAGCTGTGAAAGACTGTCATAACTTGAAAAGTGAGAAATATGGGTACGCTTTTAGCTTTTACCGCATAAAAAAAGCTCTTTGCCTGCACAGGTTTACATCTGAGCCTGCATGGAATGGGAAAGCAATAGTAGTTTTCCTGTCTCCTCCCATGGATTGGAAAAACACATCCACTTTGACTGAAATAACTTCTAATATCAGGCCACATTTTCACTTTGTGTTTTAAATTCTCTGATGTGGTCCTAAAGTCCTACGGTAATCAAAGGCTGTGAAACTTCACAGAGTGAAGAGTCCTTCAAATGAGCACCTGGAAATGAAAGAAGTTGTTTCGGTGAATCAATTCCCAAGCTTGCAGCAGGGGATCATGTAGAATGTGGCGAGGAGGAGTGAAGCCAGGAGCTTCAGAGCTCAACAGGAAAGAGATGGTATCCAGGCTCCTGCTAGTTAGCGCTGGCCAGCACCAAAGCAGCCGCAGGACATAAAGGGCAGCGGGAGATCTGCTCAGTACTGGTCCCTGAAGAAGCTCTCCTCATTAGAAGAAGCAGAAGAGGAAACTATCACCTACTGCAGAACCACCAAAGCGCCAATTCTCAAACACAAACTACTCATCTCAGTCATTATTTCTTATGACCAAAAGTTTGATCTCAGTGATTACAAAAGTTCAAACCCAGTGTGAAGACACAGGAGAAAATGTGGCTTCTGAGGTAAAGTGGAGAGCTGAAGAGCCAACCAACTAGTTAATCAATGCAGACAGTCTGAAAATTCTTTTCCTCAATAGTAGACTTTTGTCTCAGTTGCTTATAATTATTTCACCTCATCAATTACCTTTTTCTAGGCATACAGAGACACAGAAAGTATCACCATGAACACTACTCTCTTTCCCATGTTGTCACCATACCAAATACGTGCAATGACTTTAAGTTTCATAAGTACAAAAGTGTAAAGAGTTAATATTCATTATATAACCTACTAAAGATTACAACCACTACATTGATAAGAAAACATCTGATAAATGAATCACTGAACTAAGATTTCACTTCTGTTCAGCACTGACAAGTTCCTCTCTACCAATGAGGTTTCCAAAGAATTAAAGTGACCCAGAAATTGTTTCTGAATTCTCAGTAGAAAACGTCATCATAATTGAAGGGAGTAGAAGATTAGAAGGAAAATTTAGGAAGTTTCCTTGTTTTTACTCCTCAATTCTCATACCTGTGCCATTCTTCTATAAGACAAAGAAAGAAATTATAGTCACATCCTTTAGGAATGGAAAAGCCAGTTTATTTTTTTCTTTCAAAGTTAAATTATGTTGCATGTGACAATAAGAAACATTATTAGTAATCATGATTGTCTACCAGACTTTAGCATTAACTACTTATTACGTATTAAAATAAACAAACTAAATTTCCAACATCCCTCTCATTTCATCACACACAGAATCTCTGAGGTAGGTCAGCAAATCCTGCCACATAATCTCATCTTACAGATAGGTTACTGAGGCACAGAAGTTAAGCCCCAGCTCACAGTTAGACTCATTCCAATAACCTAAGACCTAAGGCTCAAAATGGTAGCTGAAGTTACGGGACAAAGTTATGGGATTGTGTACAAATCAACTGCACTTATCTAAGTTGTATGTTCCTAGCTGAAGAAAGGAAGTCAGACTGAGAATTTCCTACCTCACACTGAAGAGTTTCATCCATAGAGCAACTCAAGGCTAGAAAGTCATGCAGCTTATTCATGCTCTTTCCAAGGTTCATTCCTTTAGAGTCTGTAGAATAACAACATCTCCCAAGCTGATGCAAAGCACCAGCCCTAATGAAGTAACAGCATTCTCCAAACTCCTCCAAGGGGAAAGAGAGATTCTTTGCTCATTTCACAAATATTAACAATATTGGTATTAATATTAATAATATTATTAATTATATCATTTACATATAATATGTAATACATATACCTCTAGTCTATATATAAAATATAGAACATAATATGTAAAATTATTATATTATTAATATTAATATTAAGGTCTCCCTTCCCACAGTCGTGGAGCTGGAGATCCTGACACACAAGAGTGAAGGAAACCCAGTTTGCTGCTCACAAGGCCTTTCCATTCTAATCTAAGCAACCAGACAACAGGCTAAAGAAATCATTGAAAGAATAAAAGAACAAAAAGATACCAGATGCTACTAAAATACTCACAACTATATAGTTTCATTACATTAATAAGAATATGAAAGCAAAATCTCTCTGATAAGCAGTTTTGGGAAGTCGAACACTTTCTGGCCTAGGCCTCTCTCTGTCCCCATCTCCTACTCCGCTCTTCTTGGCTCGTGTGCTTCTGGCCACATGGGACTTCTTGAAGAGCCGCAGAAATACCATGCTTTTCACCCCTGTTCCCACAACTTCCCACAGCTGCTTGCTCTCCTTATTCAGGACTCGCCTAAATGCCAGCTCCCCACAGAAACCTTCTCTACATAACCTAATGCCAGTAAAATTTCCACACACGCCAGCACACATATATTCCCAATCACCATCTTCCTCCCTTTGTCACTCACCCTCCTTTACTCCCCACTTCTCACTACCTTGCACCATATTACACACTCACCTATTTGTTTCTTTTCTTTTTTTCAAAGATTTTATTTATTTATTTGACAGACAGAAATCACAAGTAGGCAGAGAGGTAGGCAGAGACAGGGGGAAGCAGGCTTCCTGCTGAGCAGAGAGGCTGATGCGGGGCTCGATCCCAGGACCCCAGGATCATGACCTGAGCCGAAGACAGAGGCTTTAGCCCACTGAGCCACCCAGGCATCCTCACCTATTTGTTTCTTGTCCTAGTTTCACTCTAGCGTGTAAACTATGAGGCAGGGATGCTGTCCTCCTCACCATTATACCTCTAGTCACATAGGAGGCTCTCAATAAGTATCTGGGGAATGAGTAACCAATAGATAAATAAATTGATTATATTTGGGGCAAGCAATTTATGTCTTGGATACTTTAAAGAAATTCCTCAGAAAGACAGTGAAAAATAACAGGTAACAGGTTCAACTCAGTAAGTGTGTGACCTGGAGAACCCGGGGAAGACTGCAGAGGAAAGAACTGGTTACTTAAGCATGGTGCAAATTAAGTATCACCAGACTGTAATAGAAAAATTGGTGCACACTGGACTCAAGTTCCAGTCATAGTCATGGAATCAGAACACACTAAACAAAAACAAAAACAAAATGCTAGAAATAATAGTCAAAATGCAGTAATTTGCAAGAAATTATTTTATAGCATATAAAACAAGCAGAAATAAAGTACAGCAGCCATATACCATTTCTCACTATCTTCTCCTCTACACTAACCTCCACTGCAGGCATCATCATCAATCACTGATAATAAATCTAACTCCCTTCTGTCAGAGCTAAACAGAACATCAGAATCACTAAAATACAATTTCTTAAAGCCTTTTAGAAAAGTAGAAAAATTGGGAATAGAGGGAAACTTCCTTCCTAAAGGATGTCCAAAAAGCCTATAACAATCATCATTCTCAATTATGAACCACTGAACATACCTTTTAAAGTTGAAAACAAAGCAAGGAAGTCAAATACACAACCTCTCTATTAAATATTGTGCTGGAGGTCCCAGCCTACACAATAAGACAAGAAAAACAAACATAAGAATTGAGGAGGGATGGGGCGTCTGGGGGGCTCAGTCAGCTGAGCGTCTGCCTGTGGCTCAGGTCATGATACCAGGGTCCTGGGATCAAGCCCCACATTAGGCTTTCTGCTCAGTGAGGAGCCTGCTTCTCCTTCTTCCCTCTGCTCCTGCTCTCTCTCTCTCTGTCAAATAAATAAATAAATCTTAAAAAAAAAAAATAAGGATTGAGGAGGGAAAGCAAATTTGTCATTATTCAAAGGATATAATTATCTACCAGAAACTTTATTAGTATTAAGGTAGTTTGTCAAAGTTTAACAGAAGATCAATACATAGAAGTTATTTTCATTTCCATACACCAGCAATAAAGAATTAGAAAGAGCAAACTTTTAAACATACAATTTATAATAATAATAATAATAATAGTAATAATAGGTAGGAATATGTCCCACAAAATTTTATAAGAGCTTTCCATATAAAATAATAAAATTTATTGGAATATTTTAAACCCAAAATAGATGGAGAGACATAAAAGTTTGAGCAAGAGGAATCAATTTGGTAATGACATGAACAAGTATATGTAACATAGAGGCTGGAGAAGGGCCTACACACAGATAACTGTTTAATAACTGCTAAAGCAGACACTGTGGACCAGTGTCGCAGGAAATGAACCATTTAATAAACAGCACCGGAATGATGCATGGAATTATTAAACTCTACCCCCAGATCACAATCTACATTAAATGAAACAATTCCAGAAATTAAGTATAAATAAACAGAAAGGAAAATCTTGGAAAATACGTATATACAAGAATATCTTAATTTTATCATTAGGTAAGAAGGATTTCGTAAGAAAGATACAAATAGCCCAAAACATAAAGAAAGAAGCTGATTCACTCATATACAAAGTAATTAAGAATGATGCATCAAAAGGTACCCTAAAATAAAATATAATAACAACTATAAACCACTGACAAAAAGAAAACCACAGGCCTGAGATGGAATCACTTAGGGTCAGTCAAGCCCCCAAATTGGGACTTAATACCCAACCTAACTACAGATTCATCCTTCCCCAAAATGTAATCAAAGTGGTCAGTCAGGAATTTTCTAGTCAACACCAATGAGGCAATCTATCATTTGGACCCAGTACAAGATTAGGTAATCTACAGGACACGCCCCCTTGCCTGAAACAGTTCTTTCCCTTCTTTTGCTGATAACTTTCTTGCCCCACCCTCCTTCCTATAAAAACTCTGCATTTTGTGCAACTCTTTGGAGTATCTCTCTGCTTAATAGATGAGATGCTGCCTGCTTCATGAATCATTTAATAAAGCCAATCAGATCTAAAAATCCGCTTGGTTTTTTTTAACATCACTTATTGAAAAGATATTTGTAACATTTCTAAGGAACAAAGACTTTTTACACAGCATATAGAAAGAGCTCCGATGAATCAATATAAAAAGGATAAGCAACCAAAAGGCACATTGGCATTTCATGAAAGAGAAAACATGAAGTTCAATGAACCTATGAAAAGATGGTCAGCCTCACAGGTAATTAGGAAACTGCAGAGAAACCCCAATGTGACACCATTTGATAAACCTTGAGACTAGAAAATTTATACAACCTGATAATACCAAGTGTTGAAAGTATGTGGAGCAACGAGAATTTCATGCGCTCCCGGGGAGAATTTAATTTGGCACAACTCCTTTGGGGACACGGTAACATTGCCTAGGAGAGGGGTAGGTGTGTAAACGCTCTACATCACAGCTGTTCCTCTCCTGGGTACACATCCTAGAGAAACTCTCACTCCTCTGCACTAGGAGAGGTGTATAAAAATATTCAGAGCATCATCCTCACAGCAAGAAACTAGAAACAACTCAAATGTCTGAGAAAAACTGTGGCATATTCATAAAATGGAAAACACTACAAAGAGTGAAAAGGAACTATGGCTACATGTATCCATACGGGTCCATCTCAGAAAGAGAATGTTAACCAACGTTGAGCAAGTCACAGCAAAGTGCATCCAGATCATTCCGTTTTTAGAAAGTTCCAAAATACACTGTCTATATTTATATAACCCTAAAAACAAAAATTTAAAAAATCATGAATGAAATATTCAGGACAAAGCTTACAAAGATGAAGGAGGAGCAATGGATCAGGGCCTCAAAGTTCCTGGTAACATTGTGTTTCTCAAGCTGGGCGGTGGGTGTGTATTAACGTTTTACTATTCTTCACTAAACAACACGTATCTGTTAGAGATCCCCATTTGCCCAGATGGCATACTTAACAAAAATGCAAAATTCTATCAGACTTTATTAAAATAAAACTGTTGAGTGTCGATATTTATTTACCTAGAAAGTCCTCTTACGTGAAACACCAGTTGCAAAAGAAGGAGACATTCCTCTACTAATAAATAACGTAAGTACCTCTAAATTTTCTTGTATATATTTGAAGAACGTCTCAACAAACTGCATGACGCAGAAGAACCTATGGTCTGCTGGAGAAGCAATCTTTTCTCTTCCAAAGAAGGAAGGAGCCTGTTTTCTAACGAGGTAGAGTTAAATAACCTTCACATTTGAAAAGCACAGAATAAATGCAGTCTCTTCCTAGATCTCTTCATCACTGGCGTGTTTCTTATTCCTCCCCTGAATTTTCCCTCCCCTGAAATTCCCTTCTCTCAGCCACCCCTCTGCGTTTACTCATCACTCCCTGGGTAAGCGGATGGCTTGTCACATGATTTGTTAGCCCAGAGGATGACGGGCTTGGTGGGGCGGAGGTTGATACAGATTGAAATGAGAACGCCACGGAGATGGAGGTTCAGAAATACCTGCTTGCCATGGCCCCCTTACTAAAACTAATAAAAATAATTGTCAGAACGAAAACCCTGAAATGACTTCATTTCTAGTAATTACCACTTAGTCATTATCTTGACCTTTTGCAGTGAATATAGGATGAACACTGGCTCTGCTCGGTTTTGGGTTGTTTTTTTTTTTTCTTTAAAGCAATGAACTTCTAGTTCTAAAACTCACTGATTTATTATAAATGATTTAGTCCTGTCCCTGCATTTTAAAAATAAGGAAGCTAACAGGAACAGTGACTGAGACAACAAACAGGGCATCGTGTGATTAAGGCTGTAATATCTGAGATCACGATCACTAACCAACTCTGTCACTAAGCAGCAGGGTGTCTCTGGGCAAATCCCCTAATCTTCAGTGTCTCCTCTGTTAAATGTGGGTGGTGCTGCTCCCTCACAGGTTGGCTGTGATGATTACATGACGCCTAATGCTTCCATGAGACACGGGCACATAATAAATGTTCAATATGCCATCACCACTATGTCCCCAAATCACAAAGCCAGGAAGGTCCAAAATAGAATCTTCCAAAGATAACCTCTTTTTATCCACCCTTAACCTACTCGTCTCATTTTTGAAATTATAGCCACTAAATAACACTTTTTATAACTTTCAGTCAAACTAATAAACATTTCTGTCCTCCCCAGGGCTAACTGAAACATATGTAAGTAAATTCGAAACTAATCAAAATGCAGTAATTCAATAAATAATGGCCACTCTCCTTTCTGCCAATCCCTTCAGTCTAGTTTACATATTTAATGGGTGTTTTCAGCTGTGTTTCTAGATAAATCCCTCACTGTCAAGGGATCTGGCAGTTGGCACCTCTCCCCAGAGCTCCTTTTTCGTAATTATCTTCCTTTTTCCAACCTGGCATTGAGCAGAAGAGAGCGATAATCACGAGACCTCATCTCCCAGTCAGACAGGTTCTTGGTGATGGCAAATGTAGCCACAGCCAGCCCTGGGGGCTGAGGCCTGTAAGAGAAACAGCCCCCTCTTCCCTTCGGATCTCACCCTGGGTGCTGAGTAGTCACCGTGCGTCGTGACATCTAAGGGAAAGACGGCCTGAAAGACCCTCACCCAGAATCCCACCACACCGTGGGGTTGCAAGTCAGCGCCTCACATCACAGCAACAGAATCAGCTATAAAATGAAGATGACGGTGGGGCGGGGGAGGGGGTCTGTCCTGGGAAGGGCACACTTACTTACCGCAAAGCCAAAAGCAAACAATCCAACTAAACCAATATGCAAAAGTGGTCGTTTAATAAATTTAGACTTTTGTGGTAAATCCCTCTATGGAGTATTATGCTTCATCTTTCCATTACAAGAAGTCTAAGGCTTATTTGTTCGTGGTGCTATTTTAATTTAAGCAGTGCTTTTCTTTTAAACAACTCCACACGTTATCATAAACGCTTAATGGCTATGCAAACAATTTTCACTTGCTTTAAGCCAACACAACTACTGATAGAAGCTCAAAATGTAAACAGAATCAATTCATGATTCCCAGTCCTCTCCTTGCCTTGCTGCTTTAGGAGACCCACTCCCGAGTTCAACCAAGCCTCATGTTTAAGGCACTAACAAAACAAGAGCATCCAATCCAGGAGAAAATAAAACACTGTTACTTAATAGTTCTAAAAAACACAGGGTCATCATCAGGAGAAAATGTGCACTGCGTTGGATTTCCTGACACTTACTTTATGATTTTCATTTTAATTATATATGGGGTGTGAGCACTATGGGTGAAGTTCCCGAGGAGATAATCTGGCCCTAGTCCAGTTTTGCCCAGCTTTTCCCAAGAGCTCTAGTTTATTATACCCTGAGATCACATTTAAAATATTTTAACACCACCACTGGGTCCACAATGACCAAGTATAAGGGACGCTGGCCATGACCAGTACACCAGTGAGTCCTGGCTAAAGGCCAGCATGTTGGACACCCAAGAAGCCCAGGAAGGCAAGAGGAGGTGGGGGCAGAAAATGGGATGTTATGCAACCATTTGTGTCTGAGTGTATTTGTGTCTGAGTGAGAGTATCAGCAGCCAGCTCCCATTTCTTCATTTTGTCCAAGAACTTATTAATACATTTTTGGAAGTCTTGCAAAAAGCTGAGTATACTATATCTGAGGCATCCTTACCACTTGGCAGATAAAGGGAACATTAATCACTTTTTTAAAAAAATCTAGAACTTCTACTAAGTAAGTTTTGCTTCTTTGTTCCTGTCTCCCTTATTATCTCCTCTCCTTGGAAGCAAAGCAGTACACAAAAGCACACAGGATCACATCTTAACAGGTTACTCCTTTCTCTGCTAAAAAACAAAACAAAACAAAACAAAACAAAACACTCATTAACTGAAAAAGAGAAGCCTTCCTGTGTTTAGGAACCCATAAACAGATATCAAATGCTTCCTAGCCAAAGAGCTGATTCACGCAGCTCAAGAGGGAAGGGCTGAACCTGTTAGCAAAGGTTTAGGATTATACCTCTGATCAAAGCCCTGACCTCTTGTTCACTGTTTTTTTAAGCATTTTTCATTTATCCAAGATCAAAAAGTTGCAAGAAATCTGTGAACTTGTAATTCACAGCATCTCTTACTTACCCATTAGTTTAAAAATCTCTGTATCCACAGGATGTGGCGGGTCTTACAAGTCTCAAAAAAGGGAAACTGCCAGACCAAGCCTCTGGCCTTTGGTGGACAAAGATAAAGCACTAGAAGCGGATCTGGGTCCAGGGGTGAGTCAACACAGGGGCCTCTCACAGTCATGCAAATGAAGGGTGAACCAGTGCCGCAGAGGAGGAGTGACCTTTCCTGACCTGAGCAGGGTTTCCCCTTCCAACACTCCTTGATAGGCTGAGTGGATCAATGAGGAGAAGGTGGACACATTTGCATAAGGATGGAGGACCTCTCCTCTACCCACCGGAAAAAAGGGATCCAGAATCCCTCTCTTAGGACATTCGATTTAATTAGACCCTGACGGGCTAGGTTTGTCCTGACAGAAAAGGAAACTTGCAGTGTGAAGGGATTAATTCACAGTCCACCAAAGTGGTATTAAAATTACTTTAAACTGAAAACATCAGAACAATCAGCAGCCACAAAAAGAAAATTATCTAAACTTAAGCAGACACTCCAGTAAATCCATCCTCCACTGACACGGACTCGCCCCCACACACCCGCCTCTTCTCTGACTTGAGGGAGAAGACTGACCCTTAGCACCAGGAAGTGTGAATTCAGCTGTTCATTAGCATCAAAAAGCCCAACAGAACTTTCCATACTTTCCCACTGAAGCTCTAAACATCTTTTTTATTAAGTTGGTACCTAAACCTTTACCTTTGACTATTCAACAAGTTAGCCAATATTGAGTACTTCTGTGAGCACAGGTAAATAAATACCTTCCCTTTTGCCTGTTAATCTATTGTCAGTCAAATGGGAGGACCCAGACCTTTTGAAGCTAAGTGGGGAGAGGAACGTTTTCCTCCCAACAGATCCCAAAGACAGGAGAAGTCAGAAGTCTAATCCAAGTTCAAAGCGAGGATCTGGAGAAAGCTCCCACAAAACCGGTCATGCTGACCGAGGCATCCTGCACTGGAGGGCACTTAAGAGGCACATCCTTGGAAGGGCAATGTCAGAGTGCCCCGGGTGGCCTGTGTAGGCACCTGGACCAGATACCAGGTGCGCCCCCAGTTCTGTCTCTCCTGGGCAACCTGAAGCAGATCTAAAACCTGGACCAGGAAAACTGTTCCTTTGTGGATAGTGGCAGAACCGAAGAGATGAGGCATTAACTGGCTTCCAATTAATGTTGTGCAAAAGAATGTTATGGAAAATGAAAGAATAGTAACCAGATTTGAATGCCGATATGCACAAATCCACAGAGAAAAACACAGGGGGAGAAAAAAAAATCATTTTAAAAATTGCTGTTGCCAGTTATAAAAGGGGGGGACTAAAGTTTACAAATGTCTTTTATGTAAATACACTTACACCTAACTTGATAAATTCTTCACTCTGCTCATCATGAAGTTTCTCCTTCAACATTGTTCCTTTTCAGAAAAGGGACCTCTATTTACTCACGCAATCTGAGAATCACTCCCCATTGCTCTTTTTCTCTCATTCCATACATTCATATTCATCACTGAGACCAACAGATCTGACCTCCTAAATAGGTCAGATAGTCTCTCTCAGTCTTCTTCTGCCTCCACTTTCACCATCACTTCTGCTGGGACTGCTGCAGTAGCCTCCTGACAGGTCACTTGCATTCACTTGCTCCTCCCTCTCCACTCCCAATTTCATTCACTTCCTTCCTTAGGGTCTCTCGATAGACTTCCATTGCTCCTAAAATCCTGAACAGGACCTTATCTTACCTCATTTTCTCCTTGCCCATTACTTTAAAGCCACTAAGGTCTTCCTACAAAGGGTCAGGCTCTATCCTACCTCATGTTCTACCTGCAAAAGTAGGAGATCATCCATAAATATTTGCTGAATACTACTGAAATTAGCTATTATAAGCTCCATACTACCTACAATAGGATGACTATATGACCCAGTTTGTTTGACAGTCCTTGCTTAGACCCAATGAATAAGCACACTCTTTGATAAATTCTCACTTTCATTCCGGGCTACGTGAGGAGTCGGATACACGGTCATCCTACCTATAAGAAGCTGGAATTCAGAGAGATCACATAAAGAGTCCATTCTCTCTGGCTGCAGTAGTTATGCTCTCTAAAGTCAATGGGAACACTTAGCAAATGCTGATTTTTTGCTCCTAGGGGAAATACAAGGTTAGGTTCCTATGAGCCACTGGCCACATTTTTGTCAGCCAATCAATACATGATTTTGTTTTATGTGTGTTTCTGTTAAAGACATCTTATTTAATATATATTGCTGATTCACTGACATTGAACTCATGACAGGAACACTGCAACATCTGCCTGACAAGCTTACCTAACACACACATTTTCTCTTAAGCAGAGCACAACCTTTTGCACTTAGGAGACCTAAGTGGGCAACGTGCTCACTGGACAGCTCAAAATTTTCAGTTTGCTGTGCATCTGTGAATGACTGCAGAAGCACTGTAAGCACTGGTGGAAAGTTATAAATAAATACAAGTACGTGAATTCAAATAGTAAGGGCTGGTGGAAGCTTATTTAAGGTTATACAGCTGCTGTAGAATAAGGAAGGATCCCAGAGAACATCCAATTTCACAGTCTTTGTCCATTCATTAGATCAGTACTAACAAGAAAAGAAGTGCTCTTTCAAAAACAGTACCATTACTCTAGGTAGATTAGGTATAATGATTAAAACCCTTGGATTTCCATTTTATCAAAGTTCAATAGATAATGCAGATGGAAAGAGGCAAAACTCTTCTCCATGAAGTGGACAAACATCTGTACAAAAGTACTCAGTAATCCACAACTCTGTACCACTGAAAATTTAAATGGCAGGAACTAGCTACAACTTCTTAATGACAATTCACAAGGGAGCCCCAAGTTATTTATAGTAATAGCAGGTGATTTCTTAATGCCACGTAGGCTCTGAGATTAACAAAAATAAGAATTTATATGATTACAAACATTTTTAAGAGTCAAAGCTTGAACCATCTACAGACCAATGCCCAGGTGAATTTATACATAGAACATGAGAAAACAAGTAGTCTTGCCTCTTTCTAGACTACAGAGGTGGACAAAATCTTTGACAAGTTTCCAGTACTTGACCACTCTCACTATTCAGGAAGTCCCCTCTACAATGAATTTATTACTTCTTAGTAAATTTTTATGTCCTCTTTTAAAACACATTCAAAACAAGGAGACCAATTTGTGGGTTTATGAGCAGTATGAGTAAAATATTTTAAATTACACGTTAGTTTTCCATTCAATAATTTAAGATTATTTAAGGCTATTTAAGAATCAAGCATAAGAAAAATACTTCCCACCGGTCCACTTTATTCTAACTGGCTCTCTTGGCATGTCAAGACTCACATTGCTCTGTTGATACAAGATGATGTTTGAAATGTTTTTAGCTAGTTGATAAAATATTAAAGGCAATCTCAGAAGCACTTGCCTTACATCTTAAAAAAAAAAAAAACAACACAAGTCTTCTTCCTACCATTTAGAAAACACTAGTTTGGCGGGGGTGGGGGGTGAAATTTGGCAGAAAATAAACTAAACTCAACTTAGAGTTCATAATTGGAAATAAATTAAGATTTACTAAAAAAATTCCAATAGGAATATGAAATATACCCTTTGCCCAGATTCCCCTGATGCTAACATTTTACTCCAGTAGATTTCTCTCTTTTTCTTGTAATATTTTTGAACAGTGAAGGAGTTCAGAGTATGCCACCCCCAAAATGTGCTGCTCTAGCATAAGGATTATTGTGAGTTGAAGGCAATTTTTAAAAGAGCAGACACAGGATGAACTTCTGTCCTCTGCCAATCTGCCTGAAAAAAGAACAAAAATTCCCCCATAAAAGTGTCCCCTGCTTCCCAAACCAGGAAGAGGACAATCTTATCACGTAAGGTAGGGTGGCATGGAAATGCACCTGCACAAACAAGCCTCACTAAATTAACACTCATCTCCCTGTAGTTGCCCCATATATTCACATTCCCATAGGTGCTACCCTTGAAAGCCTAAAACCCTTTTTCTTTGTCTTTATCACTTCTCTGAAACTTATTGTTTGGTTAAGAAGCTATATAAGCCCAAGTTCTAACCACCCCTTTGAGTTACACATCACTGAGTTTCTCCCATGTATATGCACGCTGCACTTATAAATAGACTTCTGTTTTTCTCTCATTATTCCACCTTTTGTCAGTCTAATGTGCAGGGCCCAAGCTGGAGAACCTGGAGGAATAGAGGAAATAAGCTTTTCCTCCTCCTGTACTATCTATGAGAAAGTTGCAAATGTGATGCTCTTTTATCCTTAAATACTTCAATGTGTATTTCTGGAAATCAAGAACATTCACTTACATAATCACAGCACAATTATCAAAATCAGTAAGTTAAAATTGATATGATACTATTATATAATCTACAGGATTTATTCAAATTTCACTAATTGTCACAATGATTTATTTATCATAAAAGAACAGAGTTTATTTCTCTGGTCCAGCAGCTAATCGAGGATCACTTATAGAATGAGTGTAGGAATCTCTTTGGTCTCTTTCAATATATAAGAGTTCTTCAGTCCTTTTTGTGTGTGTGTGTGCGTGACCTTGACATTTTTGAAAAGTAAGGTTAAATCTACAAAAGTTATTTTGTAGAATATCCCTCTACTTGGGCCTGTCTAATGTCTCTTTGCAGCAAGATGCTGGTAATGGATTTTTGGCAGAAATGTAATAGGAGTGGTATCATACCTCATATCAAGAGGTAATGCAGTTGGTTTGTCCCATTGATGAGGGTATCAACTTTGAGTACTTGGTTACAATTCTATCTGCCCAGTGAGTTCATGAATTTTTACTTGTCATTTATGTTACAGGGCATCTGACACAAAAATTCTGAAATACTTCACAAATGAGTCTACTTACATAGTTTCAATGGCTTGTATTTTTTGTTATATTTTCAGAGTTTTTACTTGAGGGTTGATCTTTATTTTCTTCCTATTTATTCCTTTTATTAACAAGTATAATGTTTCTACTGCCTTCCATTTTTATCTTACAATGTGTTACAAGAAAAGTGTCTAATCAAAGATTATTTTAGGCAACATTAAAAATTATGTTGGTTTTGGCTGCCCAGGGAATGCAACACTTCCTTTCTGTGCTTCCGGCAGTGGGAGCAGGTATGCCCTGGACATGCAGAAGGATGCTGGCAAATTCGTGGACCTCCACATACCACAAAAATACTCTGCCAGCAACCACATTATCATTGCCAAGGACCACGTGTCCATCCAGATGAACATGGATGAGGCTGACAAGGGGACAGGCAGGTTCAACAGCCAATGTAAAACCTGTATCTGTGGGGCCATTAGCAGAATGGGTGAGTCAGAGGACTCCATCCTCCAACTGGCCAAGGCCGATGAAATGGTTTCGAAGAACTTCTGAGAGGATCACAGGTGTGGAATATTTGTCGTAAATAATAATTCTCCAAATAAATAAATAAAAATGATGTCAGTTTTTGGTAAATTTTCAAATATATAGGTGGGGTGGGTTTTCAGGGGGTTCTTCTATATTTTACTTATGGTTTGTGTAGAATATGTTGCTTAGATAATCCATGGAATGTCTATACCTATTTTGGTCACACAAACTGAAAACAAATGCACACAAATCACATGCCAATGTACACATTGTCTCAGTACATTTGGGCTGTTGTAACAAAGAACCACGGACTGGGTGGCTTATATAAGCAACAGAAATTTATTTCTCACAGTCTGGAAACTGGAAGTCCAAGGTCATGCTGCCAGCATGGTTGGATTTCTGGTGAGACCCTCTTCCTGGTTGCAGACTGTCTACTTCTCCTTTTCATCAACACATGGCAGAAAGAAAAAAGTGAGCTAGCTCTCTGGACTCTTCTTCTAAGAGCACATACCCTATTCAAGAGGGCAGAGTCCTCCCACATAACCACCTACCAAATGCCCCACACCTCATAATGCCATCATACTGGGGATTAACTTTCAATAGATGAATTTTGGAGGGTCATGACCATTTAGTCCATAACACACATTTAATTACTTATGTTCAAAAAGATTAATGAAATGATACAGATGCAAATAAAAAGCACCAGTCATTAGAAAAGATACAATATTTATAAACAAGAGTGATGAAAATAATTGGATTGCAGGAAAACGAAATTCATTTGTCAGAAAAACACTAAATTCTAGATCTACTCAAAAGCCTGCCTCAGAAATTTGACCCCGACAAACTACTTCTTTTACTGTAATCTGTAATAAAACTATCAAGGATTACATACGCATAAAAAGACAGGAACACAAATGAACACAAATTTGTTTGAACTTGTGGTCTTGTTGAAATAACACTGCACATA
The DNA here is from genome assembly GCF_922984935.1 of Meles meles. Lineage (NCBI taxonomy): Eukaryota > Metazoa > Chordata > Mammalia > Carnivora > Mustelidae > Meles > Meles meles. The sequence goes on along the minus strand of NC_060075.1, from coordinate 41,307,471 downwards.
TCATACTGAAAAATATACAGAATTATTTGAAGTGTAAAAAGTACATATTCTATACTTTGTTTTGAAGTTCTAAATATAGCCAACACTGCCGAGGAAATGGTTTAATATTTTTCCAGCAGCAAATGCATAAACTTCCTTGGACAGTGCCTGAAAATCTACCTCGTACCTGGCCTCACTGGGACTCAGGCATCCTTGGCCCACCACAGTCAATTCTCCAGAATAATCCATTTACGATAGATCACATCATGCCACTCCCGCGCCCAAAACCTTGCACTGTGTTAAAAATGCTAAAAAACATTCCAAGCTGTATTTATAGCCTGTCGGCCTCTATGGTCTAGCTTCCACCCATCTTTGCACTTCTTTTCCTGCCCCTCTCCAGTCCAGCTATACTGGCCCTCTGTTTTCCAGCACACCAAGCACAGGGCTGCTCCTGCCTGGAACCTTCTGCCCCCCCCCCCACCACCACCACCATCAAATTCCCCTGTGGCTTGTTCCCTGTCTTACTCGGGTTCTAATGTTGCCTCCTTGGGGAAGCCTGCCTTGATTCCTAAGCACAACAGTGCCCTGTCCTTCCCCACTTGCCTCCCATATGTTATTTTCTTACTGGTGCTCCTCAAAATCTGACATTATTTCAGATATTTGTTTGTTTTTGTTCTGGATTCTTCAATAGAAAAGAAGCTTCAGGTGAGCATGAGTGTTTGGTTCACCGCCATACTGCGTCTAGAAGACAGCTCGGCACACATTGACACCTACTAAACAGGTGTCGAATGAAGCACTGAAGGAGGGCTTAGATTTTCACATGACAAAATGCACGCACACATACACACATATGTAGAGAATATGGAGGGTGGCAATACTGTCCTTGCATCAGAATGGCCTGGAGAGCTTGAAACTGCACACACCAGGTCCAACCCCTGGAGATCTGGACTTGGCAGGCATGCCAGGCTAAAGTCTGATTCAGAGCCAGGAGCCAGAAGTCTCTTACAAGAGGCTGAGCTACCTATTAACTGAAGATCGAGGCTCCTCTTCTTCTGGAGGGTTCCACGGCAGTATTTCAGATGCGGTGTTTTAGCTGCCCACTCTTGGCTACGAATGACCACCTAGAAAAGCCGTGCCTGCAGCCCACGGTGGGATGAGCCACAGTGAACTCATCCTCGGCCTGGAGCCCACTTCCTTAAGGAATAAACATACTCTCTTAACCAATGTTTTTTATTTGTGACAAGAGGGCATCCGCACGGAGAACACAGGTTTCCGTTGTTTTGGAAGCCAACTGAGTGTGCAGGCGGTTGGGGAGGGAGGGAGGAAGTAGAAAGAGTAATCAAGGGATGGGTTTGGATGAAGGGCGACAGGGACAGACTGTTCTTGCCCTGGGAGACTCACTGAGAAGAGGATCACAGGGGTCCTGATTGGTTTACCGACAGTCTTTAATGCTTATCTCCCAGACCCTGGACTCAGTGCATCTCACTGAACCCTCTCATTTATTTATAGACTAAATGTCCATGTTTCCCAGAATCCCTATGTTGAAACCTAATCCCCAGTGTGATGGTATTTGGAGATAGGGGTCTTTGGGGGGTGATCAGGTCATGAGGGTGGAGCCCACAGGAATGGGACTAGTGCCCTTATAAAAGAGACCCCAGACAACTCCCTTGGCCTCTCCACCACATGAGGAGACAGCAAGAAGAAGAACCAGGAAATGGGCTCTCACCAGACACCAAATGTGCAGATGCCTTGATCTTAAGACTTGCCAGGCTCCAGACTATGAGAAATAAGTCTGTGTTGTTTAAAAGCCATCCAATCTATCGTATTCTGTTATAGCAGCCTGAGCTAAGATGCCTCACAGCAGCTCTGTGAGGTGCTACCTACATAGCCTGTGTAGCAACCTACACAGACTACTGGGTAGTCATTATAATCCCTACTGTATAAATGAGTAAGCCAGAGTACAGAGCCCCGAGGTAAGGGGAAGAGCCAGGGTTCAAACCCAGCTCTTTGGCTTCAACGAGGGATCCACCACCTCCTGCTGAATTGTGGCTGGTGCCTCTGTCTCCCATCCCCCTCCCCCAACATACACTCAGCGTAGCCCTTGCTTCCTTTAACAATTCCTGACCCTGCATGTGCATTAGAATCACCTAGAGAACTTTCAGAGGGAATACTTGAGTCCTACTCCCAGAGATTCTAATTAATTAGGTAATGCCTAGGCATTCGTACTTTTTAAGCTTCCTAGATAATTCCTTTGTACAACTAGAGTTAGAAACCACTGTTCCAGGTCAATGAGAAGAAAGGCCAGGCCTCAGTGGAAGTACCACAAACAGCATATACAACAAAGGAACCCCCAATTCTGAAGAAATCAGTGAGTAGCTTGGTTAAGAAGCTTCTAGAACTAGGGATGTGGTTCTAGCCCATCCTGAAAAGAAGCCTGAGGTATTGAGCTCAAGTCTAGAATGGCAAAGACTATTAGGGCTACCACAACAAAGCATCACAAACGGAGTGACTTAACCAAAAAAATTTGTTGTCTCACAGTTCTGGGGCTAGAAGTCTGAGATTAAGGTGTGGGTAAGCCATGCTCCCTCTGAAGGTGCTCAGGAAAGACCTACCCCAGGGGTACCTCCAAGCTTCCAGTAGTTCCTTGAGTTGTGACAGCATAACTCCAGCTTCCCATGGCACTGTCCTACAGTGTGCATGTGTCTGTGTCCGAATCCTCCCTTCGTTAAAGGCCCCAGTCATAATGGATTAGGGCTTAACCTCCTAGTATGACCTCATCTTAACTAATCACATCTATAAGGACCTTATTGCAATATAATGTCACATTATGAGGTACTGGGGGCAAGGGGAAGACTCCAGCCTATATCTTCTGGGAGGGACACAATTAAACCCGTAACAGGCAGGTAGAGCCAAACGTTGAGGCAGCGTGCCCCAAGGACACACTGAAGAACTACTCCTGAGCCAGATGCCCACTTCACTCACCGTCCTGACAATTTACAACATGCGTGTATACACGTTCAAGGCCCAGAAAAGTCCTTCAGTAAAGCAATCTGTCAGCTCTGTTTATCCAAATCTATTTGACCAGAAAACCGTTTCCACCTCGCATCTATTAACCACCTGTTTAGGAAACCCCACAACCGTGTACGCGTAGAGGAACCACGATGAATTCAAGCCTCATATGGGTGTGAGAGTGCCCAGCACCCAGGAGCAGACCATCTGAAATGGAGGCCACGGGCTTTCCTTGAGAAAACACCCCCAGAAACTAGAAACAAAAGGTGAATGATCATGAACTGCATTTTTTAACAGTACAGTAATAAGCAATCCTAAGTCTTATGCCACCTTCTCCTTGAGTTTTTATAATACGCTAATTCATCTCACAGAGCTCCATTTCAGCCCTCTGGGGAGTTGAGCTTGGAGTACAGGAATATTGTAATTTGGGGTAGGACATGTTTTAGCCAGAGGAACCAAATGTCATCCTGGGTCCCCATCAATATTGAGCAGCTGCCTGGAACTACATGAAAGCTGGAGAAAGTAACTCGGGCCTTCTTTACATCTCCCATCAGGAATCCACTCCGAACATGCACGGTACCTCCGTTACACAAGAGACCACAGAAAATACAGCTGCCACCTGCTCAACACAAAATACATCCCAGATTGGGACAAAAACTTTGGGAAAAGCTGACTTGAAGGGGCACACACAAGATAATCTAACACACAGTGTGGCTTCTAAAAATGAAACCATGTAATTTACATATTTTTGAGGCAAGATTTTGCTCAAATATTTCCTTGAACATAGGGAACCATAGGCCATTTCAAAACTGAAAGGCTTACGTTTTTCAGGTTTTCACTTTTGAGCAAACTAGACTTTCTAAACTTTTTTTTTTTTATAAAGATTTTTTTTTTATTTTTATTTATTTATTTGACAGCGAGAGACAGGAGATCACAAGTAGGCAGAGAGGCAGGCAGAGAGAGAGAGAGGGAAGCAGGCTCCCCGCCGAGCAGAGAGCCCGATGCGGGACTCGATCCCAGGACCCCGAGACCATGACCCGAGCCGAAGGCAGCGGCCCAACCCACTGAGCCACCCAATGCACACCAAAGCAGTACTTTCCCCAGCAGCAAATTAGAGAGGGCTAATTTGTGGGCACAGCCATGCCCTGTTATCTGTACCTTGTCACTTTAATTTAGCATACCCAAAACCTCGTCATTCCTTTCATTTTTTTACTTCTCCACATAGAATTTTAGCCTTCACTCTGGGTTTCAAAGAGTCCAAAATAAAACCAACCCACATTAAGCAAAACAGCCACATAAGGCCTTTCCTTTATATGTGGAGAAAAAGACTTTCAAAGTTCAGAAGAAGGATTTTTTTTTTTTAAAGCGCTAAGTAGTCTTGGTAATGTTTTTAAAGATCTATTTTAAAACATTGAGTTTTTTTCCTCCATTGTGCTGACTTGCATGTGGACAGACATGTGGATTTCCTCTAACAGAAGCAACAAAGTTGTTACTTGAAACCTGTACATTTCAATCCCTTTTTTTCAATCCCTTGCTAAAACATCTCCCCTGTATAAGAGTCTGGAAGAGTCACAGGCTGTCAAAGTAGGAGACACACTTTCCATCCTCCTGCCCTGTGGAGCTTTAACAGGCAAGGATGACAGCATGAGCTCAGGGGACATGCTGGTCTCCAGATCCTCAATATCCTGCTCTTAACAATAGCGAATCCAGCCATCCTTCGAGCACAGGAAACAGACGGTCAAGAGTTGCAGAACCGAATGCTACCGCGTTCACCTATGGGCGGGCATTAACCATGAAATACATGTGTCCCCCAAAATCCTTTATTAACGCTCTGGCACCTGCTACCCTCATCAAGGAGAGCCATTCTCTGAAACAAAAAATAATTATTGTAAACAGAAATACATGTCTTCCACAACCTCATAGGTGTCACTCGGCTTCTGCAATCTCCTGGCCGCCCCCATCCCTCCTGACTCTCCACCCTTTAGAAATGCACAGCAGATTCCCCAGCACTCTCTCCTCTCAAGGAGCAGAAAGCGTTAAGTATGCATCACCTGTGCTCTCATTCTGTAAATCATTTGGTTAGAAATACTAGTCACTGGGGATGGCTGTGTATCGGCCATCACAGTGGCAAGTTGTAAAAATGCACCACAGACAGGGAAATGCAGACTCTTTGGAAACTCAATTGGTAATTGGAATTCAGAGCTAGGGCCCTGCCATAAATCTGTACTTTGCAGCTGTCACTGGTAGTAGAAGTCTGCCTCTTGATGGAGCAGAGACCCGAAGCCCATTCCAGGGAGCGCTTCCTTACACAGCTGTCAGCCTCACCACTTGCAAAAGGAGGGATTAGTTTCACACCCAGCCCAAGCCCCCCTCGATGAGGGGAAGGCCCGGCAGAGCTGGGAAGGGCAGAACTCTTTCCAGCACAGAGGAAATCTGACTGACAGAGGCACAGCTTAGGAGGGTACCCCAAGGATCACATTTCTTGATACAGCCTACCTTTATTTTATTATTATTCTCTGACTCCCAGATGCAAGGAGGCCCAGGGACAGAATGAAAGTGAAAGTTATAGGTCCCTCAACCGACCTCAGGGCCTACCTGCTTCGAATAGCATGTTTCAGGCGATTCTATTTCTAATCCTTTCTCTGGCCCACAGAGTTTGATACTCATCGCAGCCCCTGACCCGGTTTAAAAAAAAAAAAAAATCAGGGGCGCCTGGGTGGCTCAGTGGGTTAAGCCGCTGCCTTCGGCTCAGGTCATGATCTCAGGTCCTGGGATCGAGTCCCGCATCAGGCTTTCTGCTCGGCAGGGAGCCTGCTTCCCTCTCTCTCTCTCTGCCTGCCTCTCTATCTACCTGTGATCTCTCTCTGTCAAATAAATAAATAAAAAAAAAAAATCAAACAGATGGCAAAAACTAGTGCCAGAATTCATGCGGGGCTTTCAGTTTTGCTTTGTCTGCAAATGGAAACCAAGTCTGCTCCTAGAGACTTGCAGACACTCACCACCTTGCCCCCCAGTCTCTTGTGTCCGCCCACCAGGTGCTCTGCGCACCTGGTGACTGGTGGTCATGTGAGAAGACACTGTGTTTGCAGACATCCCCCACGAATTACAGATGGTCATGCCAGTGCTCAGCAGCCGACCTGGTGACCGTATAGATGCTGCTTCCCCACCCCCAACTGAACCTGGGGTTCAATTTCCCATGGTATGGAAATGCCAAAGCAGGCATGTTCTGGTTATCATTTCTTTCTTTCTTTTTAAAATATTTTATTTATTTATTTGACAGACAGAGAGAGATCACAAGTAGGCAGAGAGGCAGACAGAGAGAGAGGAGGAAGCAGGCTTCCCTGCTAAGCAGAGAGCCCGATACGGGGCTCGATCCCAGGACCCTGAGATCATGACCTGAGCCGAAGGCAGAGGCTTAACCCACTGACCCACCCAGGCACCCCTGGTTATCATTTCTAAAGGCATTTGTATGAAGGCCTTATCATGGCATGGGAAGAGGAGAAAACAAAATATAAAATTACACTACATTGGAGACCCTTACCTTAGATGAGTGTAAGCCAATCCATATATGTATATGCTCTTTCTCAGCAAAAATCACAACTGCCTTCTAACCGTCCTTTGAAGAAGAATCCGGGATGCACGCCTGAAAGCACCTAGCCCTTTATCACTCACAGAAGGACCCAGACCCTTTTTGGCTGGTCCCTCCCTGATGAGCTGTACAGAACCACTGCTTCTTTCTGTGGGCTCACGTGCATTCCAGATTTCGGGCAGCTCTTCGAAAACCAGCTCTGGCACTCAAAAGCCTCAATCAAGGCTGGGCAACCTCAGGCGACACCCACCCAGAGACAAGTGGCTTTTACATACGGAGCAATTTGGAACCTTAAGTTCCAGAGCTAAGTACCCAGGGGTCTTATAGTGCCCTGGCAGAGATGTGAGCACCTGTGCGAGAAGGAACTGCAAACACTCCAGGGAAGGGGGGATAAGAGGCAGGGGCATCTCACGCCTCAGAGAACACTCCTCAGCTGCAGAAAGAGAGCTCTGGTCACCACACACACACACAAGTCAGCCCCACATGGACTGTGCTTTGAAATCTGAATACCTTTGGTTCACAGTGGAAGGGCACAGTGCTCCCAAAAGGGAAAAGTATCTATTTTGACCAAATCTCTGAAAGAAAGTCTGCAACCTAGGAAGTTAAAGAACTCTAAAGATAACAAGATATTCCAAGAAGGTAAGCCTTTCTTTTTTTTTTTTTTTTTAAGTCTTTCCTTCCTTTTACATGGCTCCAGACTTTTAAAAAAACAAATAGCAAAAGGGAAGTTGCTATTCTAGAGTACAGCCTCTCTTCAGCCCAAGTTCCCACGTGGCTAGTCGTGGCAAGGGGGAGACCTCTAAGGCACTTGAATAAAGCAGCCTATGCCTCTGAGAGTGAATATACGGAATCAACCCAGGAGTCAACACAGAATCCTAGAAAGGCAATGGCATTTGAAAGTCCACAACCCAGCTGAGGCTATTACCATATCTAAAGCGAGAACCCATCAGTCAGAGGCAGAGAGGTGGCCCACCATGAAAGCAGACAAAAATGGGAGTCTGGGAAGCCACCCAGCTCTACCCTAGGGAGTACAAGCCCCGCCACAGATTCGCGCCTCCACGTCCCATTGCCAAGTGTGAGGCTCCGGTGCAGGATGGAGGAATCAGGCTCCCCTCGCAGGATGCCTCCAGACCCTGATTGCACTGGCCAGCTCTTCTCATTGCGATTCCTTGCTCATCACCCACTGTGCGGGTTACCACCAGGCTTCCCTTGAAGTCCGCTATACAAAGGAAATCTGCCCGTCCAAGAGGGCCAGTGGCCTCAGTTGCATTTCTCACAGTAAGTCACCATCAAACTGGCATCTTGCTCCCCAGTTGCTAGAAACCTGCCAATGGCGCTTACCCCTGAAGGCAGCTCTGCTCTCCTGGAGGTGATAGTCTGTCTTTTGAGCCTGTTCTCAGGTAAGGTGACCTGCTGAGGGCTGGCTGGGGGGGGGGGGGGCGGCGGGGAGGATGACACAGGATGCACGCTGGCTCTCGGCCATGCCCCTCAACTTCATCACCGCTTCACTTCCAGTTCAGTCCAAGGAAAACCAAGCCCTTCTTCTGCACAGTTCCATCACCATAAATATACCAAGAGTCCAATCTCACAAGTCCAAGTTTGTCTATTGACTTTTTTTTCTTTAAAAAATGTCTTATTGGGGGACGCCTGGGTGGCTCACTCAGTTGAGCGTCCAACTCTTGATTTCGGCTCAGGTTATGATCTCAAGGTGGTGCGATCCAGCCCGGCCTCAGGCTCCTTGTTCAGCAGCAAGTCTGAGTCTCCCTCTGCCCCTCCCCCTCCACACCTGTGTGTGCCCGCTCTCTCAAATAAATAACTTTTTTTAAAAGATTTTATTTATTTATTTGACAGACAGAGATCACAAATAGGCACAGAGAGAGGAAAGGAAAGAGGCTCCCACTGAGCAGAGAGCCCGGATGTGGGGCTCGATCCCAGACCCTGGGATCATGACCTGATCATGAGGCTTTAACCCACTGAGCCACCCAGGTGCCCCTCAAATAAATAACTTTTTAAAAATTTATTTTGAAGTGATCTCAAATTTACAAGAAAGAAAAAAAATTGCAACTATAGTGCAAAGATCCTTCTTTCTCTCTTTAGCATTTGAAAGTAACTCGCCAACCCCAAGCTCACCACTCCCTGATGCTACCCTGATGCTTTGGTGTGTATTTCCTACAGCTATAACCCTTCTCCACAGCCACAACACAAACATCAACATCAGGAAATTAACATGTAATACATGTTACATTTGCTCCTTCGACACAAGGATGTACCCAAAATGTACTTCATAGCAAAAGGATCAGGTTCAGAATCACCAGGTACTTTTAAGTTGTTACGTCCCTTTGGTCTCCTTCACCCTAAAACATCTCCCTAGGTCTTCCCTTGATTTTTCTGACCTTGGCAGTTTCTGAAATTACAGGCTGTTTATTTTGTATCAAGTCCTTCAGTTTGGCTTTGTCTGATGCTTCCTGTGATTAGAGTCAGGTTATGAGTTTTTGGCAGGAAAATCACGGAAAAGTGAAGCTGCATCCTTTTCCTTGCATGTTACCAGGTGGTGCCGGATTTTGATTTGTCCCATTGCTGGTGACGTTTATTTTTTTCCCCCAACTTGGGTTTGTTTTTTTTTTTTGGTTTTTGTTTTTTGTTTTTTTGGTGGGTTTTGTTGTTATTGTTTATTTTTTGTTTGTTTGTGGGGTTTTTTTTGGTGGTTGTGGTCAAATCCCCACATGTCCATGAAGACTGCCTGCCCACCCCAAAGTCAGGCTGACCTAGGGAGGGCTTAACCCTCTCTGCTTCAGTGTACCTGTCTCGTCCTTGGAAGGCACTGTAGTGACAGTAATGACAGCTGATTTATACAGATACATTTATATAAAGAGATGGGATAAAGAAAAAAAGGGGGGGATGACGTGGCTTTTGTGGCCAAACAACAGAATATCTTAGATCGTTCTCACGCAAATTCTCCCGAGCTAAATGGAGGTTAGTTGCATTAAGTTTTTTCATGCAAGAAAGGCTTTCACCTACTTATTCATTCAAGCTACAGACATTTCTGGGGAGCCTCTCCTTGCTAAGCACAGGGATACCAATGCTTGCGGGATGCTGCCCTGCCCCTAGGGGACAGCATGGTCTCTTACAGCAATGTTACAAAGAAACAGCTACAGCACAGTGTTGAGAAGGAGATGCTTGACCCAGACCAGGCTGAGAGGGAAGCTGTCCAACACAGGAATAGCTGGCTCAGCAAGGTCTGCACGTTCTGCCTGAAAGCCAGGATAAACAGACGGCAGATCAGACTGGTACAAAGGTGAACTCCAGGAGAGGGGAGACTGGAGAACGAGGGGGACGGGGGCTGGGTCAGAAAGGTTTTGGATGCTCAGCAAATCCATGAGCCCTGGGAAACCACTGAAGGGTTTCAAGCCAACTGGCAAGATCATATGGGTATTTTTACAACATTGAGAGGAACCCATTTACGGAGGGGAAGAAGCAGGGAACAGAGGGAAGGACATATGTTAGGAGACCACTGAAGTCATCTTCAGACCAGAGGCCAAGGAGGGTTCATTCCGGGTAGGAATGGTGCAGAGGAAACAAGGGCAGATTCTTTAGAAGCACAGAATGCAATATCCACAGGATTTTGCAGGCATGTGAAAAGTAGAGGAGAGAAAAGAATCAGGAGTGCCCTGAGGGCTTCTGGATTAAATGGTTGGGAGTGGGGATACTTGTAATCAAGATCCAGAATGTAACAACAGTAGGTGTTGCTGATTCAGCGTTTCCAAGCACAAAACCAATTTCCCAACCTCTAATCTGGAATGCCAGGAAAGTTACACTCAAGCCAGTCGGTAGAGTATTTCAAGGACAGAGTTTGCTGCTAAAGATGGATAGCAGGCATGCGGAGTTACAGCCCTAGCACGTTAATTATATTTGAGCTCCTAATGTTACCTGTTGCAGTGACTTCTGTGGGCATAGCTGGGAGTGGTTTCACAGGAAGAAAGAGAGAGAGTTTTAATACTTGTTCATCCCTGCCTCTCTCGCTACCACATACCACTTACGTCTCCCTAATCCCTCCCAGTGATTTTGGACTTGAAGCAGCATATTGTTGACTTAATTTCATAGCACGCCCTTCATGTACTTATTTTTAAGTAAAGTGAATTATAACCAATTTTGTTTTGAGAACTTTAAGAGATCCTTGAGAAAAAGTGAAAACACCCCATGGTGTTAAAAAGCTAAGCTTTGGAATGGTACGCTTCCATAGTGAAAGATGAAAACCCAATGTCTGCCCAGGGCCTAGAAGCAATCATAGTTCTCCTCTCCCAACATTTTGGTTTTTGTTGTTGTTGTTGTTGTTAGTATAAAGAAAGCTACTTATTGTTTGCAACCCCTTCTCTCTGTATATCCAAGAAGTAAATATTCAAGTCTGAGGTAGGACATAGGGACTTTCCAAGTACACTCTATCCAATTCTACAATTGCACAGACATTCTGCACATTTTCTTTTTCACCCGCGGAGGAAAAAACATACAGTCTCATAGTTGTTCTATAAGTGATCTCAAACTTTTTCCTTCACTTATTTCTCCCTTTTATTTATCCATATTCTTTTGTGCACTGTATCAGGTCACACTTTCGTCATTGCTCTTCTCACTGAGAAGCCCGTGACTCCTCAGAGTAACATGGGGAAGTTGATCTTGATTCACACAGACCTGGGCTCACTTGGTGTCTCCACATTATCCTCACCTGAATGCTCTTGAGCCTGTTTCTTCCTAAGTACAGTTAGAGACAATGATAAGCTCACCTAAGATTTATATGAAGATTAAATTAAGCTCCATTATGCATATGACAAGGATTTTCTCCTTGAGCAGATTTTAGTCAGGCTCCTGAGTCCTCTGCTCAACTAAGCCCAACCATGACCTTCCACCTCTGTTCCTGCGGAGTCCAATTTTAGCAAGAGTCCTGCTAAATCAGCTTAAGAGATGCTTAAGTATCTGATGAATCAGTTTAAGTATCTGATGAAATTCTTCATCTTCCCTTATCCTCCAGGTGATAGGTGATCACCCTGGTCTGCTTTCAGCAAGAATCCTGTTGAGTTGGTTTCACAAGAATTCCCTGTTCTTGATGTTTCCTCTTAGTAATTTTCCATCCACTGACCCCCTTCCTGATGCATGGCTATAAATCTCCGCTTTCCTTTGTTGCATTCGGAATTGAGCCCAGTCCTCTTCTTCCCCTATTGCAATAGTTCCTGTAACATCAGGTTTACTGTTTTAACTAATGCCCAGCCCTCAGTCTTTTTGACAGAGGTGAAAGCCTCATTGTTCCTAGTGTAAAGCAATTTTCGAAACATTAAAAACATGACCTTCATGCAAATATAAGGTGAATACATATTAAAGATGTATTTAATTCAATGAGAAAACCAATGGGATAGAAAAGTTGTCTCAGAGGATTATAGGAGAAAAGACATTTATATCTAGTCATTGAAAGGACAGCTGAAATAAAATTGTTGAAGTAGATACAAAACTGGGTCATGCCTTGCAGGGTAGCAAAATTATATCTCAGGGGATTATTCTTCTAAAGGACAAGAATCATTTGCACTTCACCATTTCCTATAGGTATTCATCTACCCTTACCTACTTGTAAAATACCTTAACCAACAGTAGAAAGTAAGGGTGCCTGAGTGGTCAGTCAGTTAAGCATCTGACTTCTGCTCATATCATGATCTCATGATTTCAGGTTCCTGTGATCAAGCCCCATGTGGGGCTCTGCATTCAGTGGGGAGTCTACTACTCTCTCCCTCTGCCTTTCTCCCTGCTCCTGCTCTATCTCTTTCTCAAATAAATAAAATCTTAAAAAGAAAAAAAAACAGTAAAGAGTAAATCAAAGAAAAGCAAAGAAAGACAATACATCTAGAGAATTAGATATTCCTTGGGTGGTCTCAATAATCCGGGATGATTTTGAAGGGACACACAGTCATCCTTTTGTCTATTTGCCTATTTTCAAGTTTTAAGTAGATTTATTTTTTTCTTTATACTAGAATATCATTGGTGCCCAACAAATATTGGCCAGAATTATTTGATAATGCTATATACAAAACCTTATAAGACTCAGGCAAAAAAGTAGTAAGAGGAAAATTCATAGCATCAAATGCTTTCACTGAACAAGAAAGAGGAAGAAATATAAAAAGGACTGCATCATGTTATGAAGATTTGTTAACCCAAATCTGAGAGCTGAACCCTAAGAAAGACAGAATAGTACAGACCAAAGAAAGGAATTTTCATTAGAAAGAAACTGGCTGGATATATAAAAATTCGGCATAGTCTTAACTTCTAATGACTAAGATAGAATAGCTGTAAAACATATAATAAGTTGAATTTTAGTTTACTTACATAGTAGGACAAGAAATAAAGTAAGACCCAACAGAAGTTCAAAATACATTTTTATCGCCTCTCACAGTATAAACTTTAATTTCATTTCTTAACTTTTTTATCCCTTTGAATAGCAATGCTTAAAATACGTCATACTCAAGACAGGAAGGGTTAGGTATCAAAGGTTGAGAAAACTGAAAAAAAGTGTAAGGTCACCTTTGAATCAATGTCACGAACATGTAGGGTAAAAATAACAGCTATCAAAGGCATCTGTACACCAGTCCCATTCGGTAGCATACACACACCAGCAGGGTTAAGGACAGCATGTTTGTGAAGACAGGGTTGGAATCCCTCGGGTGGATTTACCAGTTATTTCTCTTTAGGCAGCCCACATAACCTCTCCGAGCCTCAACTTTCTCATCAAGGTGGCCAGTAACACACGTTTCACTGGGACTTTTGTGAGCATTAAATGAGCACACACCCATACAGAGTTTATCACAGTCCCTGAGGCACAACAGATACTAGTAAATATGTCCTACTTTTTTCTGCCCCCAGGATCACCTTTCTAAAAGATGTGTAAATACATGAAAAGCAAGAAAGGGCTTTTGAACTGTATTCTCAGTCATCTAGAAAGGAAGGAGGTCAGTATCTGTTTCATTTTTCTTTTCCCTTCCTACTTCCAGTACTTTAAAATTTCTTTCACAGGAAAACCCAATCACATATTCATTTAAATGTAAGTATTTAAATAATCATCAAATGTTCTTTCTTCTGAAGCTCTTTTATGTTTAATTTAAAAAAAAAAAAAAAACAGTATAAGGAAACTCAGGTAGGGGATCCAAAAGGGACTGACTTCACCAACATTGTTTATCTTCCTTTGTTTCCACTATTTTATTTCCCTCCTAACATAGGATTCCTGGACACTTGAAACAAACAAACAAGAAAAACTTTTCTAAGCAAGGAAACCAAAGGGCAAAATTTTCCTCCCCCAGGGAATGACAAAGAAAGGCAAGGGACAAGAAGACAGGGCAGACTCTTGTGTACTGTTGCTGCTATCGCCCGCCTTCCTCCATAAATCCCACTCAGAAACCAGAAATAAAAGATGACCTTCACTTTGGCACTGTGGTACTATTTCTCCTACACTCAGTCCCCTGGTAGACTTATTAAACAGTTCTGTGCCCACTGTGTAAGTCCCTCCCTCACTACTCCCCAGGGCCCCCATCCCCAATCCCAGAGGCACAGAAAACCTGCCTCTTCCCAGCTCCTTTCTGGGAACCACCACTCTCGGCTTAAGACTGACCTCCCAAAAGGATCATCCCCACCTTGCTGGCATGTTCCAACCCAGAACTGACTTTCCATTTCAGATGTACTGAACTACCAGACAAAACCAGTCTGGACCCAGCTTCATTCGTGCTAAAGTTTCACGGGGCAAGGAGCAGACTCCTCAGAGGTGCCCTCACCGACCTCACAAGGCAACCATCCAACATCTGCCCTTGACAGTCTCCAGTCTAGATACAATATTGTGCCACTTGATGGGACAAAGATCCTCAGTCTCCAATGGTTTCTGCCCTCCCATCTGGAGCCCACCTCAATCCAAAGGGCACATACATCCATTCCAGGTTCTGGTTCCTCCTTGATCTGTCTTGCTGGATGTCATTAGCCTACCTAGGCCCTGCAAGGACAGGACTATGAGGGCTGGAATCAAGCCCTTTATTCAACTCATTCAATAAACTTCTTGGGGGAAAGGAGTGCAGGAAGGGAATGATTCTCTCCCAGGGCTTGGGGAAGGGGGAGTATCAAGCAATTTTGTTGCATGTCAACCTCAATTTTAATGTAAAGACTTTCAGTCAGTGAGTCCTCACTGGAGGGACCACTGATTTGTTCTGAACCCAGTCCCAGAAGGCCCTGTGAGGAGTTAGGCCACACTCGTACACCATGCCCTCCACGTCAGCCCCAATGCCAGCCCTGTGCAGGCGAAGAGGGGAACCCCAAGTACTGTAACGATGCACCACTGTGAAAGTGTGTGGGAAAGGAGGAAAGGGTGTTTTTAATCTTCTTCTTCCAGTAAACAAACATTCACCACATGTTTGGACCACATGACTGTGCCATCAGTCATAGGAATAAGCTGAGTGATCGCTTTGGGGCAATTCTAGAAATCCACAGAAGCCTGAAGCCATATTATCTGGAGTATCCTTTCATCAACATCCTTAGGAGATCTTCACATGTCCTTGAAGGACACGTCTCCTCTACAATTCTCAACCCTCCATCTGCTGTGACATAAAATGGGGATAATACTGTAACCCTCATACCACAGGCCAGCATAAACTCTCTTTTCCCTTGGACTGTTCTGAGGAGCAAACACTGTAAAATATGCAAATTATCTGGCACACACACAAAGTGTTCCAAAATTAATAATTCTCTTTCCCTTGCATTTACGTGAGAAAGGCCAATTATTCTGGAAGGGCAGGGCAATGGATTTCGTGGCAACTGTTCAGGCTTCTGGGGAGATGTCTAGTTCTGCCACTTCTTGGCTGTTTAACAATATGGCACGAGTCTGGTATTTCACTGTGTTCCACTGCAGAAGGAGATCGCACTTACTTTGGAGGGAGTTATGTGTTGTAAATGAGATGACACATGTCGACATGAAACATCAGAAAGCATATGCTCACTTAGAACTGAGGCCCTTTGTCTTGCACACAGTGGGGTTTCTTTATTCAAAAACTGTACCAGTAACACCAGAATGGCCCAGGCGCCCAGGCTAGAATCAGCATCAGCATGCTGTCCATATATCACAGTGTGCTGTGTGAACCACGGAGCCACTGGAGTTATTTCCCAAAAAAAAAAAAAAAAAAAAAAAAAAAGGAAAGGAGAAAGAAAGGAAGGAAGCAGGCAAAACCAAAACAAAACACGTCTGCTTTGCTCAGCAGCAGATTCAACCCTTCATCCTCAGCGAGCATACATCTAGTTCTATTTTGTTTTGTTAATGTATTTTATATTCCATAAGGTTTCATAAACTCACTCCAGGAAATAAAGGCTGATTACAAAGCATTTTAACTGAATGTATTTTAACAGCCCACAACATTTTCCAGCACACACATACAAAATAACATCAAATATATAAAATACCCATCAGAAAAGCCACACATTTCATGTAAAACATGGGCAAAAGTTAGAAAAGGAGAGAGGAGAACACAAATCATCCTTTTCCGCAGTGACTGAAGGATATTTGATTTGCTATGTTTGAAAAGACGAATAAAGATCAATTTTTTTTACTTTTTAGAGGTAACGCTCTGGCTGCTGACCATCTTATCTTCCAGCTCCAGACTATTTCCTTGTCAAGGAAGAAGAAAGATTTAAACCACTTTCCAAATGGCAAAGTCCTCCTCCTTTAGGACAGAGGACAAAACCAATTTTCTTTTAACAGGTGCTCAACATGTGCATCTGGCAAAGCTTTCAAGACAAAAATTCCAGGGATTTTACGAAGCACTTAGGAGATGAATAGCCTTGCTTCACCTTGGTCCAGAAATCTGACTCTTCCAACTGATAGAAACATTGACTGTCATCTAGTTCAGGGTGCTTTCACTCTTAATACCAGCTGCCATGTCTTATCCAAAAGAAACCCTCCAGGAGCCCTAACCTACGAGGAAGTTGGAAGTATGCTTGTCCAGAAGAAGTGGGAGGCCAGAACCTAGCTTGCTCTATCCCCATTCCCTTTCCCAGCAGGGACCCCGAAGCTCATCATCAGTAACTCAGGGCTCAAGGAAACACAGTTTGAAAGTGAGTTAATACCCCAACCCTCCTATCACAGATAATGACAACTGAAGTCAAAAAAAGTGCCTGGTGGATAAATGGGTGTCCACTGGATAAATGGGTGAGGCCTAGCCAAACATTGGAGGGTTTCAGAACAGCGACTTTCCGGCCTCAATGCAGCCAGAGTGACTATATGACCCACCTGAGGCCAATAAAATGTCAGAGGAAATCTGCTAACGGTCAATTTTCTGACAGCAGAGCCAAAGTAAGAGGAGAGCTATTGGTGTTTCCTTTTCCTCTTTATTCCTATTGAGCATATGAGGGCGTGATGCCTGGTGTTCCAGCACCAACTTGAAACTAAGAAGAGCAAGCAAAAGACCAAAGGCCAACATACTTCGTGTGGGTGAGCAGAAGAGGAGAAGAGAGCTTGGGTCCTTGATGACGTCCTTGAGCTATATAATGAATCTGAAGCCACTTGCTGCTGACTTCTGGTTAAGTAAACAATCAATGTCCTTATAGTAAAAAGCGCTGTTGCTCAAGTCTTCTGCTACTGTATCCGATGTAAAAGAAAACAGGTACTTTAAAGTCAGTGTGCTACATCGTAAGTGGCACCTGCATTTCTCCATCAATTATCTCTGACTTCAGTTTTCAAACTGAAGTCAGATGGAAAGTTAAAAAGCAAGGAGGAATGGTTCAGCCACCTAGGAAGACAGTTTAGCACTTTCTTACAAAGTCAGACATTTAGTCTTTACCATACAATCCAGCCATTGTGCTGGGGTTATAGACGCGGGGCTCCATCCCAGGACCCTGGGATGATGACCTGAGCCAAAGTCAGATGCTTAACCAACTGAGCCACCCATGTGCCCCTGGGTGAGTTTTTTTTTGTTTTTTGGTTTTTTTTTTAAGATTTTATTTATTTATTTGACAGATCATAAGTAGGCAGAGAGGCAGGCAGAGAGAGAGGAGGAAGTAGGCTCCCTGTTGAGCAGAGAGCCTGATGCGGGGCTTGATCCCAGGACCTGAGATCATGACCTGAGCCGAAGGCAGAGGCTTAACCCACTGAGCCACCCAGGTGCCCCCGCTGGGTGAGTCTTAAATGAGTGTTTCTAAGTGAAGGATGTCAGTCTGAAAAGCCTATAGACTGTTTGATTTCAACTTTGTGACATTCTGGATAAGATAAAACTATGGAAACAATAAAAAGATCAGATCAGCGGTTGCCAGGGGTTTGGAGGCTGGGGGTGCAGGCGTGGGGAGGGGAGGGGATGTGTGCATGAGGAACAGGCAGAGCACAGGGGATTTGGGGGCAGTGAAACCATTTTGTATGATACTATATTGGAGGATACATGACATTATGCACTTGTCAAAACCATAGAGGGTGCCTGGATGGCTCAGTCAGTTAGGCGTCTGCCTTTGGCTCAGGTCATGATCTCAGGATCTTGGAATCAAGTCCCACATTGGGCTCCCTGCTCATTCTCTTTCTCTTAAATTAATAAATAAAATCTTTTTTAAAGATAAAAACATAAAACTACACAACAGAAAGAGTGAATCTTAAGGTAAACTATGAATGTTAATGATAATAATGTATCAGTATTGATTCGTTAATTTTTTTATGGAACCACACTAATACAACATGTTGGTAACAGGAAAAACAGTGTGCAGAAAGGGAAGTGTATCTTGGAACTCTGTCTTATCTGCTCAGTTTTTCTATAAATCTAAAACCATTCTAAAAAATAAAGTGTAGGGGCACCTGGGTGGTTCAGTTGGTTAAGCAGCTGCCTGCAGCTCAGGTCATGATCTCAGGGTCCTGGAATCAAGCCCCACATCCATCTTCTTGTCAGCAGGGAGCCTGCTTCTCTCTCTCCCTCTGTCCCTCCCCCCTGCTTGTTCTCTCTCTCTCAAATAAATAAAATCTTAAAAATAAAAAAATAATAAAAATAAAAAATATAGTCAAGGAAGGAAGGGGAAAGATGAAGGAGGGGAAGGAAAGAAGCCCTGAAATTATAAGTTTTCTTCTCAAATCAGTCTGGAAACTCACTCAATTTCAACATGGAATGGAAAGGTCTGAACCAGCACCTTCCATCCTCACTGTTCCACAAACCACCTCCCCTATCCCCACCAAGACCTCTCAGACCTTGACCTTAAGCGGCTACCATCCTCCATCTCCCCTTCACTGTAGTGTTGCAGGGCGCTCCTGCACACATCCACACTCTCCAGCAGGGCACGCCATTATTTGCATTGTGCCCCTGCGCTCTGCCCATCAGGGTCCTTCTTCCCCCTGCACCAGTCATGCCCTCAGCTTTCCAAGGCATCCCTAGGGCTCCCATGTTATTTTTACCTCTGATAATGACATCTCTGGGGGAAAAAAGTAGTCTCCTTCAGATGCTTCTCTGCATGAATGGAAGTAATAATCTAGTCGATAATAAATCTCCCAGGTCCTGCAAGTGGTTTCCATAGGGATTCTCTTCTACCCAAGCCATGTTCACCTGCTCCCCAGCCCCATGTCCCAGAACTCCAACCACCGTGGAGATCTAGCTTCTCTGTGGAAATGGAGCAGTTTCTGAATTCAATACATATTTATGAAAGGAGGTCTGACAAGACAGTCCCAAATGTTTCTTGGATCTTTTCTTCCATAGTGTTCTCTGCAGTCTGGATGTGGACTTCAAATTTTAGTTCTAAACAGACTGAGGTTGTAGTTGGGTAACTGATTTGATGGGGGAAAAAAAATCTGTAGTTAAAAAAAAAAATCAGCGATTACTTGGCTCAACTCTCTTCCCCTCTTTTTTTTTCCCCCTTTCTCATCTCTTTTGAATAAAATGCAAGTGGGCACAACATCAGGATCCTCACTGAAAGTGTGGCCTCTATGAAATTGGCCGGAAGAAGGCATTTGTTGAGCAAACATTCCCTGGAGAGAAGTCACTGTGGCCAGATCAATGAAGCATTGGTAATGGGGGCCCCCAGCTGGGGACTAAAATGCTTGTGTTAGATAGCATGATTTGGGGTGATAATGGGATTTCATCTGAATGAATTATTCCCACAAGTAGGGCATGGGTGTCTTTCATACATTCAGACCAAACAAGAATGAATAATAACAAACAGTTCTCCCCACAATGTCAGGCCTTCTCACAACTCCCAGCCTTTGCACATCCTCTTCCCTCTGCCTGGAATACCCGCCCCCAGCCTCATCCCTATTCCTGGCCCTTCTTTATCACATCCACGTTCATTATCCAGGATACAGTGTGAAACTTGCAACTTTCCCAAAGTGGGTATTGGGTTCCTCCTCTCTGTCCCGTATCACCTGCTACCTATCACCTTTCATAGGGACTATCTCTTCACATGTCCTTATCTCCATTAAACCAAAAGCTGGAAAGACAGGGCCTCCCTCTTATTTGTCTTTCCAGCTCCTGCAACAGGGACAGCATGCTACCCATAATAGGCGGTCCACAGATGCCTACTCAAAACAAGGATCACAAAAGAAATAAACACAAATGGACTTTGTAGCACCCTCCATGTGGTAGATTTAAAAAGCCTTCTAAACAATCTCTTTAAGCAAGAAATATTTTTCAGTTTGACAAAATATTACCATGCATTATGTGCACCATTTAGCACAAAAATAAGCCCACAAAGTTTAACTCTAGGGAAAGCTTAACTATGTGTGTTATTCTTCCAAAACACCAAGTAAAACAAATACATTTCCATGTTGCTTTGATGGACACGAGTATCTGTGATGAGATGAATTACACAACTACACACACAAATGCATTCCTTGCAGGCAATCCTGTTCCTTCATCTCGCATCTTATACAACCACAAAGCAATTAAACTTGCGTATGCATGGGGCACTGAAATCATTTTTGGCACACTTACTGGGACCTGGGATGCTGGGCTTATTAATGGCAATGAGATTGTCTGGAAGATAAGCTTACTAGTGTTGTGGTAGTTTGCAGTGCAGACCGGCTGGACCTCTTCCAGTCATTCTCCAGAGGCCTTCCAGAGGAAACTGCATGTGCCTCGGGGGACAGCGCTCTACCCCAGGGGGTCAACTCTGCAGGGCCTATCAGCTGGCCTCTGGGAGGACGGGCCCCCAGTAGATGGGTCAAAATTCACTGGAAAACCCATCCTAATAAGGAAAATGTCGACACTTCCTCCCCTTATCAGTAATTCTGACCTCCACTGCGGGGTACAGACAGAATTAGGAAAGCAAACTTGAGCTCCAAGATATGAGAAAACCCATTTTAAGGGTATTTTTAAACTGCTCCTAGGACTTTGATTTAAGCTCATTACATCTCAGGGTTCATTCCATTATTCATGCAAATACTTGAGTGCCCTCCCTGGACTAGGCCCTGTGCCAAAACACAATCAGTTTGGTAAACAGCCATCATCTTGGGGTGGCTGGTCAACTTGTACTATCAAAATTTTTTCTTTTTTTTTCACGTATACATTTCCCACCTTGGCTGTCAATGTGAAAGGTTTCCATTTGATTTGATGCTGAATTTGGCACAAGAAAATAAGGAACATAAAACAATGAGACAGAAAAATATTCTTAGCAAATAAAAGTAATATAAAAGAAGTAAAAAATACATTCTTAGTATTGTTTTTTCATCTTAAAATGTAGTTGACTAAAAAAAAAATTGTAGTTGACTAGAAGTTCCCAAAGGACCCTCTACTTTAAAACTTGACTCACTACTCTTCAGGAAAATGTAAATTAAAATAACAGTAAGATATCAGGTAAGATATTCCGAGCAAAGAATAAGAATTCTACAGTATCAAGTGTCAGTAGGAATATGGAGTAAATAAGATGATGTCCACTGATGATTGGGAGTATAAATAAATGAATAAACCCTGTTTAGAGAACAACTTGGTAATTTATAACAAAGCTGAAGAAATAAGCTTTTCTTTAATATTCAAAATAAATAAACAAACAGACAATATTCTAAATAAATAAATAAGCTGTTCTTCAATATTTCTGATAATCACATATATGCTCAGGGTGGCACGGACAAAAATATTTGTTGAAGAATAATTTTTTTTTTTTTTAAAGTAGGCTCCGTGCCCAGCATAGAGCCCAACACAGGGCTTGAACTCAGAACTGTGAGATCAAGACCTGAGCTGAGATCAAGATTTGGACACTCAACTGACTGAGCCATCCAGGCACCCCCAGGAATAGTTTTTATATGGCAAAATTGGAAACAACTTACATGTCCATCAACAGACAAATAAAATGTCATGCGAATACAGTCTAAAGGCCACCAAATATATAGCACTTGAAGGGATAAACTGTATTTACATTCATGGTTGAAACATAATAACATAACAATAAATAGACCAAACAAGATGCAGAATACATAACTACCACACCATTTATGTAAATTAGAAAATAATACCATATATTTTTCAAGGATATATGCATGTGAGAATATACAAATAAAATTGGTGGTTCTCAAATAGGGGTGAACCGCCTTTTGCTGCTTCCTGGGGGACATGTGACACTTTTCTTTGACATCACTTGGGGAGGGGTTGTTACTGGACTCTACTGGGTATTGGCCAGACATGCTGCTACCATCCTACAATGTAAAGAACAACATCCCACCAATAAAAAATTACCTAGCCTAAAAGGTCAGTAGCACTAAGGTTGAGAAACTGCTCTAGAATACAGTTGTTTATAGATTTTAATTATTTAATTAATAATCTCTTGGCACAAATGTAACTTTCCTGGCATGTATAACCCTTCGAAGCAGCCAGTGGCTGGAGTCTGGATGTTACCAAGTCCAAGACACAACATACCATGCTACATTTTCCCAAAAGAAAAAGGAGGGGGTGGGGGCAGAAGGACAAGGAAGAGAAACTCTGAGGTAGGCTTCTAAAGTATGCTTTCCTCCCCTTTGAAACTTGAGAGATTAAAATGTCCCCAACATGCTAAATAAATGTCTTTTGTGGGCTCTAGCACTATTGTCAAATGTCACCAAGCCTGAAATGGCCTCACACTCACACCGACTCCCTCCTTCCTTCCATCTCGACCTCTGTCTCCCATGATTCTTCTGTCAAATAGTGGTATCATTTGCTAGTTAGTAACTACCAATTGGAATTTCTTGTGAAAAATTATTTGTAAATTATGTTTCGGGAAATTTATTTTATTTTTTTAGAGAGAGAACATGTAAGCAGGTGGGGGAGGGGTGCAGAGGGAGACGAAGAGAGAAAGTCTTAAGCAGGCTCCAACTCAGCGCAGAGTGTTCCCCCCCCCCCCCCCCCCCCGGCCCCAGCCGCCCAGGGTGCTTGATCTCACAACCCGGAGATCAGAACCTGAGTATGCTGAAATCAAGAGTTGAGTGCTTAACTGACTGAGCCACCCAGGCACCCATTTGGGTAAATTTAAATCATGTTTAAATGAACCAAGGTACATATTTACTTAAAGAAACTTGCTACTGAAACTTTTGTGAAGTTCTTACCGTATAATAATCCCAACTTAATTCATCTGCTGCACTAACGATGAATGACTTTACATTAGAAACTGTAGCAAGACACACGTGTATTAAAGTCAAACCTGTTCCAAGTTCCTGCAGTGTTCTCATTTTACTAAATTGCCCCTTTTTCTGTTACCCCTTCAAAATTTTGCAACACAGCCTACAAAATTTCTTTATACCTGAATTCTAGGAGGAAAACATTCCTGTTCCAAAAGGTACATGAGGATACATGTGCTCACTCTAACCTGAAACTAAACCTGTAAATATCAAAAGTCAAAAGGAAGATCAATCCATCAATAACCTTCATATTATACTGATGCAGACACAAAATGAGATCAGTAATTCCAGGGATATTTTTTAAAAACCTATGTCTGAACAGTGGATGCCAGATTAGGGCAGGGCAGGGTTCGGGGAATCCGCAACTATGAAGGCAGAGTTCTAGGGCGTGTCTGTGTGGCGAAGGAACAGTTCTGTATCTTGACTGTGGTTGTGATTACATGAATCCACATAAGCAAAAGAACTTTACAGAACTATAAACACATGCAAAAATAGAATCAGTGCACAAAACACTGAGGAAATCCCAGCAAAGTCTGTAGTCTAATTCACTGTATCGTGCAATGTCAATTTCCCGGTTTTGATAATGTTCTAATTAAATAAGATGTTACCACTGGGAGAAGCTGGATTAAGGGATGGCTCTATACGTGTTTGTTGTTATTTTTTTTTCTAATTTCTAGTGACTCTATAATGAGTTCAATATGAAATTTTTAAAAAATTAAAATTAAAACCATGTTGCATATGAAAAAATGATCAACATTATATGTCACTGGGGAGTTGCTAGTTAAAACAACAATGAGATAACACTACACATCTATTGGAATAGCTGAAAATCCAAAGCACTGACAACACCGAATGCTGGTGAGGATGTAGACCGAAAGGATGTCTCATTCGTTGCTGGTGGGAATGCACAATGATGCAGCCATTTTGGAAGGCAATTTGGCAGTTCCTTACAAAATTAAACGTACTTCCACCGTATGATCTAACAGTTGCATTCCTTGGTATTTACCCAAATAAGTAGAAAACTTTCGTCCATACAAAAATCTACACCCAAATGTTTGTAGCAACCTTATTAATAATCGCCAAAACTCAGAAGCAACCAAGACATCCTCCAATAGTTGAGCACATAACGAGCAGTCCGCCCACACAATGGAATAGTATTCAGCCACTAGGTATCAAGCCATACACACACTAAAGGATGAGTCTCAGATGCATATGTCTAAGTGAAGGAAGTCGGTCTGAAAAGCCTCACGCAGTCTGATTCCAATGACACATCTTCCTGGGAAAGGCAAAACTACAGAGACAGTAGAAAGACCAATAGTTGCCAGGGGCTCTGGGTGGGGGTGGGCAGAAATGTGGGATGAAGAGGTAGAGCACAGGAGATTTTTTAGGGCAGTAAAACTATTCTGTGTGATACTCTAACAATGGATCCCCACACTATACATTTATTAAAATGTACAGAACTGTACAAAACAAAGGGTGAACTCTGATGTAATCTATGGTGTTCAGTTAATAATAATGCATCATCCACTGCTTCAACTGCCACCCATGTACCACACTAGTGCAGGATGTTAGTAAGAGGGGAAACTGTGCGGGGAGAAGGGGCATATGTGAATTCTCTGTATTTACTGATTTCTCTATAAACCTGAAACTTCTCTTAAAACAATAACATCTATTAATTTAAAAAATAAAGGAAGAAACTACGTCAGCCTATTCGTAAATGAAGTCCATTTTGGTAGAGAACATGAATACTACTTTACCCACAGCTGCACCGAGTTTACATCCATAATTGTATCCTCATGTTCCCCATATTAAAGAAACAGTCCTCATTCAGCAAGGGTTAAATAAAATCATGCTTGTGAAACTTCTCTGAAAGCTTGGAGGAACCCTGCAAACAGGAGTGTAACTCAAATCTTGCTCAGGTCACACAACAGATAGGCATGCCGATGAAGCCCCCAGGAGGAGTCCAGGCAGCTTGTCTACCTAAATGATGCGCAACTCTCCAAGATCTACTGGGAAAAATTAGCAGAGAACACAAATAAGCCCCTACCTCTCTCAAATGCATCTCAGTGAGATCCCAGTGTTGGGGAAGGTGGGAAAAAGAGCAGCAGGGCAGTATTTGCACCTCTGTGCTCATTGTACCCTGAATCCCAATAGCCAAGAAGCAGAAGCAACCCAAGTTCCCCTGGCAGATGAAGGGGTAAATAAAACGTGTCCTAGACGTACAATGGGATACTATTCAGTCTTCAAAAGAAGCAATTCTGCAAAATGTCTTTTGTATCATTTTATAATGATATTTTGTACATCTTGTAAAAATGTACCCGAAGAACATGGCACGACATGGATGAATCTCGTGGGCTTTATGCTAAGTGAAAAAAGCCAGTCACAAAAGGACAAATACTGCTTGACTCCTCTCACGTGAGGTCATCAAACTCTTAGAAACCGAGAGTGGACTGGTGGTTGCCAGGGGCTGGGAGCACAGAGAATGGAGAATGAGGAGTTACTGTTTAATGGGTATGGAGTTTCACTTCGCAAGATGAGAAAGTTCTAGAGATCTGTTGCACAGCAATATTCAGTTCCACTGAACTGTACACCTACAAATAGTTAAGATGATAAAATTTACATTTCTCACCACAATTTTAAAAAAATGTTTTTTAATAACATCAGGATCATGACATTCACAGAATATCCTGGAAGTTTAAACATTCATTACAATTCCGGCCATGACCCTGAAAGTTTGAGTGGAACTCTGACTCAAAGGAGGACACAGTGTAGCAGAGTCACTATCATAAACCCAAGAGAAAAGAACTCCGGGGAGCTAACACACAACAATTTTTGCAAATGACAAAAAATGAACAAAATAAGTTCCCTAAAACCTACCAGATACCAGAAGTTCATGGGGGGGAACTTCAGATCCTGACCTCACTTTGAACTAATGCTGATTTCCATTATCTTCTCAGCCAGTAACAATAGTGAAAAGAGCTGTCATTAGTGAAGCATTCGTTTTGTGCTGGTTTATATGCATCATTTCACTGACTCCCCTTAGCAACTTTACATGGCAGATGTCCTGGTTATTTATTGCTGTGTAACAAACCATCCCAATAATTAGTGGCATCAAACAGCAACTATCATGTATTTTGCTCATGACCGTACGACTTGGCAGGGTTGAGCAGGCATGGCTGGTCTACGCTCCATGTGGAGTTAGCCAGGGCAACTCACCTGGGGCTTGCTGCACGATCCACTCAGCATGGCTCTCTTATACGGCTGGCAAGCTGTGCTAGCTGTCAGCGGGAGCTCAGCCAGGCCTGTGGGCCAGCATCCTCATTTCCTCCCATTTGGGCCTCTCCATGAATGGCTTGATCTTCCTCACAGCATGGTGGCTGGCTTCCAAGAGTTGGAACACCAGAGAGCAAGATGGAGGTGCATAGCGTTTTTATGATCTTGCCTTGCAAGTCATATAGCATGACTTCTACTACACTCTGTCAGTCAAGATGCTCACACCCTTCCCCTCAAGATCAAAGAGAAGAGACAGAAACCCTATTACTAAATGAGATGACAGTCATTGTACAGATGAGTGACATTGGTAAGAATATGTAGAATGAGAGATGTTGGTTTGGCCATCTTTGAAAAATACAATCTACCACAGTATTATCAGTATTATCCCCATTTTGTAGATGGGGAAACTGAGCTTTAAAAAGGTAATTAACTGTCCCCCCACCCAAAGTCACAAAACTATTAAGTAATGGAGCCAAGATCCAAATTCAGATATATCTGACTCCCAGAGTCCAGAGCCCTTAACTACTCAACTATTCTTTTTTTTTTTTTAAGATTTTATTTATTCATTTGATAGTGACACAGCAAGAAAGGGAACACAAGCAGAGGGAGGGGGAGAGGGAGAAGCAGGCTCCCCACAGAGCAGGGAGCCCGACGCGGGGCTCCATCCCAGGACCCTGGGATCGTGACCCGAGCAGAGGGCAGACGCTCAATGACTGAGCCACCCAGGAGCCCCACTACTCAATTATTCTTAACCACTGTTTCCCATTTCCTCTTTCGGTCCCACTCTAAATACTCCAGCTCCAAAGATAATTACTTTCTTTGCATACTAAGAGCCTATTTTATGTAAATAACATGTAAATAAACTTGAACTTCCCAACTACAGCAGTTTAGTGACTGACACATAGAAAACTCTCTAAATTGTTGCTAAATGAGATATGTGTCTTCTTTTCTGTACTAAACTGTGAAGTCCCTTGAAGGAAAGGATCAAGTTCAGCATAACCTGGTATTTATATGAAATCCAAGCATGATCTTGCACACAGCAGGAGATGGATAAATGCGTATTCAAAATGTACTTACTTACTCACATGTCTGTCTCTCCTCCTCTCCAACAGACTATGAGCTACTGAAAGGCAGGGACAAAGGGCTGGCTGTCTAGGTTGCCACAGTCTCCATGACCATGTCCCACCCCAGCACACATACAACCTTACACGGTGGGCCCTCCATAAAGCCTATGCTGAACAAAGAAATGAATGCATACATGACCTATAGGAGTGAAAACTGAATGAACAATGATCCAAATTTCTAATAATTTTCTTCATTCAAACAAGAGAAAGCTAGTACAATTAAAGAAATGAGATCCCATTATTGGGCCTGTGGGTCCAGCCCTAAAAGAAGGCAACCTGACTTATATTTTGGTAAAGAAATAAAAAACAGTGGGTTGCATGTTGGGGAGAAAGAGGTACAGCTGCAAAGAGAAGATGTAAGTGGGAAGATTTTTAGCTGAGTGAAGAACAGGATGCTGTCCACAAGCTGTCCGTCTACCCTAGCTCTTTCTGACAGCTCCCTACTAAGATGCTGGGGTCAGTGCAGAAGGCATCAGGGTAAGGGAAGGAAGAAAGGAATTCACGTTTACCAACACTGTTCCATGCCAGACCCTCTGCTAAGTAAGAGCCTGGTCTTTCATTCCCATGCAGACATTTTCATAATAAAACCTGGAGCGGCTGCAAGAGAAAGGAGGAAGGAGAAGTAGCAGAGCATTTTACTGGTTCTTAGAAAACCATTTTAAGAAATAATTATGGAGCTAGAGCAACTAATTCTCCCTCACCGATATTCTGAATGGGAAATCCCGCAGGTATGAATAGTGATTGTTAATGGATGAATTCAAAGAACAGTAATCTCCTTCCATACACGCACCTTGGTTAAAAAAAAAGAAAGAAAGAAAAGAAAACAAATGCAGTCGTCTTTCTTGCATTTACCATCAGCTCCCATGTCTTCTAGGTTTTCTACATTTACTACCACCCCTCTTTATTTTTTTTAAAGATTTTATTTATTTTTTTTTAATATTTTATTTATTTGACAGAGAGAAATCACAACTAGGCAGAGAGGCAGGCAGAGAGAGGAGGAAGCAGGCTCCCCGCTGAGCAGAGAGCCTGATTTGGGGCTGGATCCCAGGACCCTGGGATCATGACCTGAGCTGAAGGCAGAGGCTTTAACCCACTGAGCCACCCATGCGCCCCTCCCCCCTTTATTTTAAAAAGAAACCTCCGCAGCAAGCTCCATGTTCTCTCTTTTCCAGAAACAAGTGGGAAAACTTCATTGCTGGCAGCAATGAAAGGAGAAAATGATAGTTGAGAAAAAGTAGTATCTTCATGATTTCATCCTCAAGTTTCTTCGCATAAAATTTAATTTTGCTGGCTATTGCCCTTTTAAATGTGTTAAATTAAAAAGAGGTAATATAATCTGCTTTTCCAATTTCTCTATTAGAGGGTCTCTTTTCTTGCACACAATGTACAAAAATGGCTTTTTTAGGGAGAGGGACTTTAGCCGTATTTTGTTATGTTGAGAAAACTAATATTCATATGACTAATGAGCACAATTTTCTTTATCTGGTTCATAAAAATTTCCTGTCACCTCTGGTAATTATGAAAAACACTGAGTTGAAAGTACGCAGAGTCTCCGTTTTCAGAACTTCACCTCCCACTCCAGCAGTAATATTGTGACCGTTTGAGGTGACGTCATCACAGATGGCTTTAGTTTTGCTGTCACAGGGAATGGTGGCTCATATCTCTCATCGCTATCACCACCCCTTTGTTTCAGTCCCAAGGCTGTACTTAGCTAATGTGTGCTCCCCAGAGGGGAAAATTCTGTTTAAAGTCCTCTTCCTCACTTTCGACCACCTCCCACTTCTACCCACAAAACATACGTTTGGAATGAAACAACACTGGGGCGCCTGGGTGGCTCAGTGGTTAAGCCTCTGCCTTCAGCTCAGGTCATGATCCTGGGGTCCTGGGATCAAGCCCAGGATCAGGCTCCCTGCTCAGTGGGAGGCCTGCTTCTTCCGCTCCCACTCCCCCTGCTTCTGTTCCCTCTTTCACTGTGTCTCTCTCTGTCAAATAAATAAATAAAATCTTAAAAAAAAAAAAAAAAAAGACGAGAAGGTGATTAACCAATCACATTAGTCATTAAAATAAAAATTAAATGAAAAAAAAAAAAAGAAACAATACTAATGTTCACTCCGTGCCATGGCCCAACCACCTGTTTAAAGTACTGGTAATAATTCTCAGGATTAGAATGCACTTTACAAGCCATTCTAAAACACTGAATAGGAAAGAGCTCTTCCGAAGAACAAACTGAATTCTTAAGGAAAAACAAAAAAGAAGTGGAAGGACCCATGGCATGGCTTTCAAACAGAGCTCTGTTCTCAGGGGTCAAAGTGTTTGTGGGGCCCTCAGGGGAGGCTGTGCTTACCACCTCAGCCTCAGCCACTTCTGCTTTATCTACGACCTTCTGTGGTAAGTTTCGGCTACAAGATACCTCTTGAATCAATCACCAACTTTTATGTTAAATAACTAGTAGATGAAACTAATACTTTTTTTAAAAGATTTTATTTATTTATTTATTTATTTGACAGAGACAGACACAGCAGGAGAGGGAACAAAAGCACGGGGAGTGGAAGAGGGAGACACTTAATGACTGAGCCACCCAGGCACCCCTAGATGAAAATGTTCTCAAGATTATTTATACCACAGTTGACCAAGCAAAATAGTCTAGCATGCCAGCTAATATGAGGAAAGACTACACTGAAACAACTACAGAAAGACCATGGCAAATACAACTGTCATTTCTGCTTCTGTCTTTTTTTTTTTTTTCCCCAAGAACAGTATAGCTTTTAAAATATCTGTGCACATTCTTTGAAATTCTTCTCTTTATTTATTTTTGACACTCCTCCCTATAAATGGTGACTCTTAGTTCCCCCTTCCCTTAGACTGGCCTTTTCTAACACAGAGAATGTTTCGGAAATAATGCTGTGTGATTTCCAAGGCTACCTCCCAAAACGGATACAGCTGCCACTTGACTGACTCTATGTCAAACTTCGGTTCTAGGGAAGGCCAGCCATTCCCATCAAGAAGACCAGCACTACCTAACCAGCATGTGAATGAGCGACCTTAGAGCAAATGTTCCAGCCCAGTTTGACATCTGAGAACCACCTCAGGACAGAACCTCAGCCACAACTGCCCAGCCAAGCTATTCCTGGACCCATGACCCATGGAAACAAAGAGAGGTCATAGAAGACTCTTGTTGAGTTAGCCACTAAGTTTTGGGATAACTGTTAAACAATAAGTCACTAGTACAAGAAGTAACTCAACTAGTTTTGTTTGTTTGTTTGTTTTTTTCTTTTTCTTTTTTACTCACAACATCTAGGCTCTAGCCAAACTAGAATACTTATCCTTTGGCTAACACTTGCCCTGTCTAAAGTCCCTATTCTTGTCCCTTCCCCCACTCAGGCATGACTTCTCAGCTCACTGGGAATCTTTCCCTCCTCCCAGCCCCTTGGAACTTCTGAGCCTCGCTTGAGTTATCTGTGTGCTTGTCTCTTCCTGACCAGACTGCAACATCGAGAAGGCTGTGTTTCTTTTTTTTTTTTTTTTTTTTAAGATTTTATTTATTTATTCGACAGACAGAGATCACAAGTAGGCAGAGAGAGAGGAGGAAGCAGGCTCCCCGCCGAGCAGAGAGCCCGACTCGGGGCTCGATCCCAGGACGCTGAGATCATGACCTGAGCTGAAGGCAGAGGCTTTAACCCACTGAGCCACCCAGGCACCCTGAGAAGGCTGTGTTCCTAAAGGAAGTCTTCATCACCTGGAATCCACACAGAATACCTTGTTGCATGTCACAGGTATCCAGTCGATCAACTGAGAAATAGAAGGAAACACCTCTTGGTGCAATGTGGCGAATAAACAGGGCAAGCAGCAAATGAACCGAGTCATCTGAAGCCATTTCTCACTTCTCAGAAAAAATCCCCATGGCCAAAACACAAGTGTCCATGTGACGTGCAAACTTACAGCCCACAGTTCCCCTTTTCTCGCTGCCCCTCACCTGTCATTCAGGAAAACACTCTTCAGCACTTTTCTGAGAACTGAGAGAAAACACAAAAGCTGTAAATTGAAAGGGTAAATGAAGAGAAGTCAACCTACATTCACCAGGATACGACCACATCAAAATAATATTAAGTGTAAATGGGAGTCACATAACAATGAATGGGTCCAATGTCGTTACAGGACTCATTTTGCTAAGAAAACTTAGAAACTTTCGTGGATGTTTGCAGCCAACACGAATGTTGTACCGAATCTATGGGACTGACACATGGGAAATTGAAATACTCAGACTCACACCTCTGAGTATCCTGTTAGAAGCCTTTTCTGTGTTTAGAGGTAACTACAGAAATATTCACTGAAAATATTAGCTGGGGGGAAGGGGACCCTATACGTCACATTAGAATATCAATACATACAAGGCAAAGAAAAACTGGAATTAATATCTTCATTAAACTAAATTCGGGGGGCACCTGGGTGGCTCAGTGGGTTAAAGCCTCTGCCTTCAGCTCAGGTCATGATCCCAGGGTACTTGGATCGAGCCCCACATCAGGCTCCATGCTCGGCAGGGAGCCTGCTTCCCCCTCTCTCTCTGCCTGCCTCTTTGCCTGGTCGTCATCTCTGTCTGTCAAATAAATAAATTAAAAAAAAAAAACTGTCTTCCCCTGCCACATCCACTTTATAAAAACAAAACAAACAAAAAAAAAAACAAAAAAACTAAATTCGGCAGGGCGCCTGGGTGGCTCAGTGGTTTAAGCCGCTGCCTTTCGGCTCAGGTCATGATCTCAGGGTTCTGGGATCGAGTCCCACATCGGGCTCTCTGCTCGGCAGGGAGCCTGCTTCCCTCTCACTCTCTCTGCCTGCCTCTCTGCCTACTTGTATCTCTCTCTGTCAAATAAATAAATAAAATCTAAAAAAAAAAAAAAAAACTAAATTAGGCATATCCAAGTCACGTGGACCATGTCCATGTGCCGGTTCACTCTTCCTAAAAGAGATCTGGTTTTTTCTTCAGGCCTTCTTTGGTCACCACCCTGTTCATTTGCTAGGGGAAGCTGCCCCAGGTCGAAATCCAAAGTTCAACAGTGGCAGAAACGGGAAAAAAAAGAAACCAAGTCCTAAATGACCTAAATCCTAAATGACCTAGAAAGTGGCAGACTTAGATGAATTCTATGCCTCACTATACCTCTAACCTTCGCACATACATAGCCACATGGCACTGGGTCTTCTGTTACTTACAATCAAAGTCGTCTTAACAGCTACACTGTAAAAATCTAAAACAACACCTCCTAAGTGCATGATGAGAAACCTTACCTGCCAGAATAAAGTAGGAACAAATAAATAAGCAAACATTTGTCAGGTTCATTCCCAAAAACACTTAATGGTTATTTCTTCTCTTGCAATGCACATAGCATATATTCAAAGCCTTGAGACCTTCCTGAAGTAAAAACAAAAGATAACAAAACCTATTCAACTTTGAAAACAGTTATCTAAGTTGATTTGACTTGGTATTATTAATTACACAAAAGCAAGTAACATTCTGTTTGGAAACACATACTCAGTAACAAGTGAGTCAGTTCTCAAGGTTATCTATGTATGAAACCTGTGAATTTCTTAATTCCATGCTAATTCCTCCTGCAACCCAGAGACTTCCTTGGATCTCCCCTGCTGCTTTCAGTGACTGCCTGTGCAAATGAGCATAACGTCAACCTCACCAAAACAAATTAAGCAAAGTGAATCGATCCACTGGCCCAAAATTCACGTTACAGGAAAAGGCAGGGGCCTTCTGAATCACTGAAAAATTCTGGATTGCATCTGCAGTTCCTTGAAAACAAAGATTTGAGAAGCATGGGACCTCAAGTCAGAGTATCAGGGTTCAAACTCTGGTTCCACCACTTACAGTGTTGGCAAGTTTGTCTGCTCAGGCCTCAAACCCTCATTATAAAATGTAAATTCTAACTGACACTCCTTAAAAATCTAGTACTGATATAAAATTAAATAATAAGGATAATCTATCTAGAGCCGTGACCACAGTGACTGGCATATGGTAAGTGTGTGATCACATTCATGGCTATGGTTGTAGTAAGTAATACTGAAAGGAAAAACAATTAATATATTTTAAAAAGTACACAAAAAGATTTATCTTCCAAAAGACATCAGGGCTCCAAGGAAAAAGGAACGTAAGTAATAATAGCTCTCAATATAAAGTAAGTGAATCTCACTTAAACATTAATTCTTGATTATTTGCTTTGGGAAGAAGAAAGAACAGAGTATATTAAAAATAAACAGCACCTCAACAATTCATAAACCAAATAGCTACAGCACATCTTCAACAAATCTTGGTACAAAATTCCCAGAACATCAATAGACCCACATAAAATTACGTTTGAAGTATAGTCCATGATGAAATCTACAATCTTTCTTAATAATCGGCATTTCAGATGCTCACCTCACGAAATGAGCATGCAAACTCTCGCCTCTATTTCCGGTTCTGCAACTGACTTACACCAGAAATAAGGGAATGAACTACAGATCATTCCTTTACTGGACTTCAATCTAAAGCTAAGACGTACTTAGGCCTTCAACATGTAAGTTCCAAGTCAGATATGCTGCCAATTATAAAACTGATGTCACAAACTCCACAAAGACAACATGGGCAAGAAAACAGCAGGCTGACTTGAGAACAACTCTTAGGTTTATGTTGGTGGATAACATAATATATCTACCTTTTCTGCAAAGCTGTGGGCTATGGTTTAGAATCTCGGGAATCCCATTTCCATCAGAGAGTTAAGCTAGCAGAATATGTTTTAAGTTCACCCTATGACTGTGTAACCTGCCAACCCCACATAACCATGGAAAGAACCTGCAGCCACCTCACACGATGGCCCAGGCCGTGTCCCCTGGAATGCCAGCAGCAGTGCCACTCACCCAGGCCACCACATGCATCGCACCACATCAGGGTCTTACGGGAAGACCCTGAAAGGATACACACACTTGCTCATTCCAGCTCAAGGCCTAGATTCTCTAGAACTTGCCCAAGAGTTACTTTGCATTCACTTAAAAGAGCAGCATGGTCCATCAACAGATGAATGGATAAAGAAGATGTGGTATATATACACAATGGAATACTATGCAGCCATCAAAAGAAATGAAATCTTGCCATTTGCGACGACGTGGATGGAACGAGAGGGTATCATGCTTAGTGAAATAAGTCAATCGGAGAAAGACAACTGTCATAGGATCTCCCTGATATGAGGACGTGGAGATGCAACATGGGGGGTTAGGGGGATAGGAGAAGAATAAATGAAACAAGATGGGATTGGGAGGGAGACAAACCATAAGGGACTCTTAATCTCACAAAACAAACTGAGGGTTGCTGGGGGGAGGGGGGGTTGGGAGTGGGGGTGTGGGGTTATGGACGTTGGGGAGAGTATGTGCTATGGTGAGTGCTGTGAAGTGTGTAAACCTGGCGATTCACAGACCTGTACCCCTGGGGATAAAAATACATTATATGTTTATAAAAAAGTAAGAAATAAATAAAAATTTTTTTTTAAAAAAAAGAGCAGCATGGGAGATTTCCATGAAGCAAACACTTTGGCAAACTCAGTCCTGACAACAACCCTGGAAGCAAAATTTGTGCACAGATAAGTCCCATGGGTCACAGCATCAAAAGAATTAACTTCTGCTTTACCATAGTGTTGCTTGAGTGTGACTCATTCACTTCCTCAATTTCTTCATGAACTAGCTTATGAAATCAAAGGACGGGAAGTAACTGGCCATAAAAGCTAACACCTACCGAGCACACTCTCTAAGCCAGATCCGATCCCAAGTATTACCTCATTTAATGCTCTCAACAATCCTATTAGAGGGCACTATTATTATCTCCACTTAAAGCCAAGGAGACAAAGACCCTAAGCAGTCTGGCAGGTGGCCACACCACTAGAGTAAGTACAGCAGGACTGGATCTGAGGCAACTGTTACAGGTTGAATTGTGACTCCCAAAGTTACACTGCAGCCCTAACTGGAGTATCTATGAACGAACGTAATGTAGCCTTACCTGGAAACAGGGTCTTTACAGGTGGAATCAAGCTAAGATGAGACCATTGGGGTGAGCTTTAATCCAATATGACTGGTGTCCTTTTAAGAGGAAAACACCATGCAAAGACAGAGACACCCAAAAAGAAAACAGCCACATGAAGTTGGGGGTAGAGACAGGAGTCATGCACAAATCAAGAGACGCCCGGAACTACCAGAAGCTGGAAGAGCTGAAGAAGGATCCTCCCCTAGAAACCCCCCAGGGAGCAAGGCCCTGGCAATACCTTGATTTTGTACTCTTAGCATCCAGAACTGTGAAAGAACAAATTTCTGTTTCCAGCCACCCAATTTGTTAAGGCAGCCCTAGGAATCTAACAGAGCCACCCAGGCTCCCTGAATACTCTCTCTTCCCTGCCCACACTTTCCACTTAACCTGACCTGTCTGTTAAAGACAAGACAGGAAAACTTCTATTCCAGGATATTTTAATAGACTTGAAACTGTTACAGGTAGAAAATGCAACATATTTTGAACTGCCCTGAAAGATACTTTCAACTACAGCTGAAGTAAGAGGATTCTACCCTTAGATATAGATCAGCACCCTGCTTACCCAATTTCCAGCACCCCCAGCAGCCTGCAACTCTGCTGTCCTTCAAGCCCTTAACAACTTCAAAACAAATTGTGTTTTCAAAGTGCAGTATCTGGTGGCCCGGGCCAGTGAATTGCAATGAGGGAAGTAAGACCCATGGGAGCGTCCAGAACCTGGACTTGGATCTGCCCAGGTCCCTGGCGTGAGCAAGGCCAAAAGCAAGGAGAGAGGCCACTTCCACAGCTGGGAGGGAGTGCGCTCTGCAGTAGCAGAATTGTCTACTGCTGGATACCGATGCCAAGGATGCATCTGAGTTAGCTCAAGTCAGCATCCACGGGCCAGACTTGAAGTCAGCAGCATTGGGCAGGGCTAAATGTGGAGAAGGCAAAACTAGGACCATGATAATCTCAGGTGCAGGCAGGCAGTCAGATTCAGGGAAGTCTTCATGTAGGTCTTAGAAGAAGACATGAGTCACCAGGCTTAGGTGGGAAGCAAAGGTCAGCTTGTGCAGTAAAGAACCTTAAGGCCAGGAGGAAGGGTCTGGTCTGAGCCAAGGGACCAGCTCTCAATGGGTTATCATGGCAAGGATTCCACGCGTGGAACAAAACAGAAGCCAGTACAGAACACCAGTCAGTCAGGATGGAAGAGCATCCAGGCTGAGCTGACGAGGAGGTGATGGTCCCTACGGACATAGAGAGTGTTCCAACAGCCCCACTCCACAGCCCCCAAGGGCTGGAGCCGCAGGGGAGGCGGGGGACAGGGAGCACAGGCAGCTGCTCAGGAAGTAGGCAGGCTCCGACCCAAAGTGTATATTTCTCAACTCCTTGGCTGAAATGCAGAGAGCATTTTCTGATCGAACAAGGCAACGGTTCCAAGTTCTAGAATAGAAATGAAAAAAGAATCCAAACCAATACTTGTAAAAGATCTGTCATTAAAAATCTAAATAGAAAACCATATAAATTGAGAAGAGAGTAGTAATTTACCTTTGTTACAGGGCTTGGTGGGCAGCAGAATTAATCAGGGAACATGAGGAAGGAGACAAATTTCAAGGAAGGTGACTATGTAACTATGCTATCTGGAAATTTCAATAAATTCAGTTTGCAGTGGCTGGATGGGTTTCTTTGTTTTATCTGTTTTCCATTAAAAATGTAAGTGTTTTTCTTCGTGGTTCTCTTGGGGTTGTTGTGAAGATTAAATGAGATGTGACGGCACTTTAGAAACAGTAAATATTAGGCAAATTTAAAGCTGCAACATTGCTATTTATAAGGGAAGATCAGTAATATCACTATTTAAATAATTACATACAATTTGTGACATGCAGAAAACTATAAAGATGAGAATAAAGTTTGGTCATATGTCTATCACCCAGAAATGACCAATCCTAACATTTTCAAAATTTTAGTGTTTTTTAATTTACTCATCATTTTCCTAAGTGGGCCACACTGCTTCATATCATTCTATTTTCATCTATTACATGCATTTTTTTCCTTGCATAAAATGTTTTATCTTCTGTAATTACTGTAACAGTCTACACTGTATGATGACATAATTCAAGCCTCTACCTCTCACCAGACAGGGTGTTTTCATTTTTTTTACATATGACTAATGCAGATTGAACATCTTCAAACACAGATCTTCGTTTGCCTGGTGTGAATGGTAATAAAAAATACACCACGTATATTAACCTCTAGGTTCCAGGCACTACACTAAGCACTTTAAGGCATAATCCCAACTAATCTTGCTATCAACACATGGCTCTATTCCTGCCGATTTTATCAGTGCAGGGAATGCTCAGTCTGGCGAAGTTAAGGATCAGGGAGCAAAGCATGGTTGGGTTAAGATCCCTCCAGATCTGCCTCCACGGACCCACACACCCAGCTCCCTTGCAGGCACACAGAGAAGGCGAGGGAAGACCACTGAATCAAAGCACATTCAGGGTCCTGGGCTCTCCGTGCAAAAAGCCAAATGGCTCCCCAGAAAGGCTGCAGCAATTCTCACTCCGAAGGCGGTGTGAGGTCGCTGGCCTGCTGTGCCCAGTCTAGCACAAGTGCTTCTGGTTCCCAGGGTGGGGGGTGGGGGGGTAGATCGAGCAAGGACAGTTTGGTTACATTGTAAGCAGGGGAAAAATCACTTCATGTTTGAACATCTGGGAACAGTGTTACATTTATGGTGGCATTAAGAAAACCTTTATCTGCATGGCCTCTCTGTTGAGGAAGACCTTCCCTTCTCACTCTAAATGAATATTCACTTTTGTACCTAATTTGCATTCTTTTCTGGTGAGCCCCAAACTTGCGTAAGCTTCAGACCCCACAAAACCTGGATCCACAACTGTTTAGGAAGAACATTTAGGGCTGCGGCAGACACGGTGCTATGTATTTAAGAAATCCACTGCATTTCCCCCAAGCACATCATGAAACCACCTTTTCCAACCCCCTCTATCTTTGGCCACCGTGACTGAGTTCTGGAGGAAGGAAGATGGGTAGGAGACAGGGACCATGCTGGCCAGGTGTGGATGTCCAGGGGGACGCCACTGACCAGCACTGGACATGAAGCGACCCATCACTACACTCTGAATCTGTCTCCAGTAACAGCAGTGGCTAAATTAAAGCAAGCCTCCCAGGAATGAGCCACACCTCTTGCAGGCTCTGCTGGCAGGCCTGGGTCACAATTACCTTGCTGACTCGGCATCTTTTCAGTCTTATTTCCCCACTAAGCCAGCAAAACTGATTCGCCTCAAGTCTGCACACTTGAATCTGTGGGCCTTGGATTTCATGGCTGGAAACTCTTCCATCGTGTGCTATGCAAAAGTAAAGCCCAGAGCCATAAGCCAAGTCCTGCTTTAAAAAGCACACTCTGAGCAGTAGAGGCTTGACTCCTTAACGAAGAGACTGAGTGAGTGGCAGTTAGAGGGCTCCCACCTAACACTTTAGAACCCTGAGTTTCCTGCAAAGCAGCACAGATGTTCCCATCTCAGACAACAGCCAGAAGCATCTTGCCAACACATCAGCCCATTTCAAGAGAAAAACAGACACAAATACCAAATAGATGCCAAGTTCTCTCTCAGATGGCTTCTTTTCCCTATTTCCTTATGTGAGCCAACTCGACCCTTTCTATATTGCCTGCCACGTATTTCCTCATCTCCTAGTGCACACGCATTTCGTAACGATCCCCCAGAAGGGCTCAAGGTTGCCTGCACCCATCAGAAACCCACTCTGCTCTACATCCAGCCGCCGCCCCAAGCACCTTATCAAAATATCACACTTCACTCCGGAGGCGGTGTTCTCTCCCCAGGGGCCATAAATCTCTCCCTGTGAGGAGAGTATAATCCTCCAGGTTTCGAAGCCAAGCAGACTCAAGGCTGGCAAGTCTCTAATGTAATCACACCTCTTAAACTCCAGACCGCTCTGAAACCATCACCTCAGTTCAACCCGGGCTTCTTCAGAGTTGAATATGCAGCAAGCGGATGAAGCTGCCAAGGGAAGGGATGGCAAATTAAAGGCTTTATCAAAATCGGTAGTTGCAATGGATTTTTCTGCATGCTCTTCCAGCAGACGGGGATGAAAGAGCCCTACCACATAAACAGCAGCAGGATAGATCCAGGCAGCAGGGTCAACCACCTTCGCTGGCCAAAACGGTCCCCTGTGTTTGGCGCAAACCAATGCACTGTGATTTAACCACAAGCAGCCAGGGCCAAATGCCATGGGCGGCAGAGTTTCTGACCTGAGGGAAAGCAGCGAGCCGACCTGTGCTCCCAACATGCAGACAGGAGGTGCATCTGTCCCATACAAATGGTGACCTTTAAAGAATGCAGTCCACAAGCCAGTTACGTTGTGCAATTGAGATTTTTGTGGCCCAATCTGACTGATTAGCTATAATGGTTAGAACATCTGGCTAATAAGATTAAAGCCAATCCCAGCATAAGAAAATTAGCTTTCCTCTCTTTCGACACCACAGACTCATCCTTACCCCAATGTGAAACCATTACACAAGGCAAGCAAACAATACTTATCGATTCCCAATTACATATACAGCATCCAGAGAAATAAATTCAATAAGGCAGTGAGTTTGCATTACTTATCCAAGTCTTTGCAGACCTGAGAGAGTCTTATTTCTGCTGTGTTTAGACAAAGAATTTACATCTCTCTGGCCAAGAGATTGAAAGTTATTGGCTTAATTCATCTGAGACCCCTCTCCCAAATCTGTGTGTCTCTCTCTTTTTTTTTTTTTCTGTGTCTCTTTCTAGCCCGAGGGACCTGATACAAGTCTCAACACATCGACAGCATTAATAAAGAAGCTCATGTGGTTTTCCTGCCTCTTTTAGACCATTCAGCTGTTGGCAGGAACACACAACACTTTTAGGGAATTGTGTTTCGTCATGAAGCAAGTGGCTTTCATGATTTTAAATGTTTTGCTGAATTTCAAAATGTGGAAACAGGTGTACACATAGTCAGAGGCTGCAGGCAACACCTGTCTTCCTATTTAGGAAAAGGGTTTTGGAATGGACTGTGCAAACTCCAAAATGTCCCATTTCTTATAGTGTAATAATTCAATGTAAGATTCCTTGGGAAATTAAAAAAAAAAAATCAGACAAGCATGACACCATAGTGAATCAAGTCACAAGGTCTGAAAGCACCTCCAAAGGGCATTTCAGAGCTCCTCTCCAGGTGTGGTGGACACTATTTAGGTATTTTTCTGTTTATAGTTCCTAATAAAAGCTACCATTTATTGGGCATTTTTCATGTGCCAAGCCTGTTAAGCACCACATAACATCCTCTAGGAGTCTGTAGTACAAGCCTCATTTTACAGATGAGGAATTGTGAATCAAAGCCATCATATAACTTGCTTAAATTCTCACATCAAAAATGGAGGAGGTGGGATTCAGGTCTGGCTCTTTCCAGCTCTAGGTACCACGTTCTTTGCCACAAACCAATGCATTCTATATTACAGATTATTTACCTAAAATATGGAAGGGTACAATATCCACCATTTCTCCTCAATAACATATGCCATCACTTCACCATTTTTTGTTAGTCAGACATTTCTCTTCCAGCTTACAGGAAACTCCTACAGATACAATTAAGCCTGTGTCTCTTGACCTAACTTCCAAAAACTCTGCTTTCACTTCTGAGGCTAAATAAAACTTGCAGCTTTCCATTTTATTTTACTTCTCAAATACTTACCCCAATCCCTCTTTGCCTCTTCTTCCCAAAAATAGATGTCTGATTTTGCTGTGATGCACAGAGCCATGCAGAATGAAATAATCCCTTCTCAGGGAAACACCCTCTTGGGGAAACCTAGATTTCCATGAGAAACCTAGAAATGAATTTGACAGATGGTGTCAGATTCGTTTCCCTTTCTCTTCTTTTAAATTATAAGTGCCCTCCACCAGAAAGGCTGCATTTCTAACCACTAAAATGCCCTTCTCTGAAATTAAGGCTGCATTTCTAACCACGAAAATGCCTTTCTTTGAAATGCCCGCCTAAACTAAATGATCTGTTTGAGATGACGTGTTGGGTGAGTGCTTCCTGAGGCCTCTGCAGTTGGACCTCATGGGACCTCCAGGGGGGTCCCTTGGAAGCAAGGAGCCCCCTGTGGAATGCTGAGCAAGGTCCATCTCAGCACTTCCCTCCTTCCCGGGATAGCAAGGCAAACTGGAAAGAGCCATGACGATGCTGGTGTCAGACCATCATTTCCTCCATAGCAGAATGCCTTTCCACAGTCACAAATTCCTTAGAGGAGGAATTATGCAAGTGGAAAAGCCATTTGCTTTACTGACCTTCTTGACAAGATCTTTCCTACTAGGGCTGACCACCTGGCCAGCTCAGAATGTCTAGCCCAACGGACTCCTAGAACCTTCATACTGTACTAACATCAGCCATTTTTCATATGCTTGGGTATATAAAGCATCCTTCCATTAGCCCGTCCCAGCACTCACGGGCAGAGATTGAGAAGGCACAGCATGCTACAGAGTTCAGAAAAATCACCAGACAGATTGCCCAGTACCCACAGGTACTCCCTAATTCAAGCCATAAAGGACCGGCCATGTAATAAGATTCTCTGTCCCACCTCTCTTATATCTGAACAAGCTATACTCTCAAGAATCTTTTGATATTAGCAATTTGGGTAGAACCTTAGAGATCCTGACACTTTAGCAACATGGCCAAAAGCCCAGGAATCAAAAAGCAGATGTGGTCTGAAAATTCTAGGCCATGAGACAATTTAGCAATGCTGAGAAACCTATAGAGATGATTTACAAACATGACTTCTGTCATACAGTACCTGTCCTCTAATGACTGTCTGAAGTCGATGCTGTTCAGAACTGGGCTTCTTAGCAGGGGT
This sequence comes from Meles meles, assembly GCF_922984935.1. Lineage (NCBI taxonomy): Eukaryota > Metazoa > Chordata > Mammalia > Carnivora > Mustelidae > Meles > Meles meles. The sequence goes on along the minus strand of NC_060075.1, from coordinate 41,264,970 downwards.
GACCAAGAAACCTCTTTCCGTCCGCGGACCTCCCAAAACATTTTGTTTTTAACTTCCCAAAGAGTAACATACGCCACAACCAACAGCAATTGGCATTTTCTTAATTGCCCATTTTGCTACATAATAGGAAAAACCCAAATCATCAACAGCTCATTTATTTATTCAACAGTTACTGAAAATGCATTCCTTCCCTGTGCTAGAAACAGGGAAAACAAAGACGAAAAAGGGGTGCCTTCTGTCTCGAAAAGAAAGCCGAAAAAGTAAGAATTTCCAATTTTCATAGATTTACTGTTACCTAAAATTACCAATTCATTTTCATAGATCTTTCTCTTGTCCATCTGTTCACTGCTAAGCCCCAGTTCCTAGAAGGCTTGGCCCCAGGCAGGCCCTGGTTGAAAGAGCAGAGGAATGACACAAACTCTGCCAACTACTAGTTTTGACTTTGGCCAAGTCATCATGGACCTCAGATTTCTCATGTGTAAAATGAGCTTTAAAGGATTAGGTTAGGTCCCAAGTGCTTGCGCCACAGAATATTGGTTCTGCAAAATGTAGTAGGTTTTATTGAAGAAAAAGGGAACCTGTGGTTAAACTGCGTTTGAAAACCAATATTATAAAGAAAACAGGTTTCTAACTGCAGGCTTCTCAACACTTACCAAGCTAATATATGAAGAGAATCTCCCCAAGAAAGTCCTACGGGAGTCCCCCACTCAGTGAGGCTACCAAACCCTTCATTCTCAAGAGTCTTGGGGCAGCTCTCTGGGCTCCTGGCACCTGGCGGCTCAGCACACATGTTAAGCTCACGGTAAATATTTGCTCCACAGGCCTTTGGTCTCCTAACAAAAAGATCTCTTCTCCAGGGTCTTCTTTGATGTTAACTCTTCTCTTTGACCTAAGATCAGCCGATGTGCAGGCCATCTTTCCGGTGGGCTCTGCCCCTTGCTGGCCCTCTGACCTTGGGCAAGGGATGCACCCTCTCTAAGCACTGAATTTTCTTATCTATACGACGAGAATATTAATAGAAGTTAACACAAAGGACTGCAGTGAGAATAAAATCCCATAATGTACATGAATCCCCCTGCGTCATGCGCAGTAAACACTCAATAAATGTTAGCTGTTCTTGTTACTCTTCACGAACGTCACATACTTGGGATTCCAGTCTCAGTCTTGCCACTAAACAGACTTTGGCAAGTGGATCCCTGCCGAGCTTCATCACAGGCAAAATGCAGCCTTTGGATTACATCAGCGTTTCCCAAAATCTTGCTCTCCAGGGACCGTTTTCCAGCCCTATTACATTTAATATCAATATCATTGCATCCTAGGGATGCTGGGTGGCTCAGTTGGTTAAGCATCCAACTCCTGGTTTCAGCTCAGGTCATGATCTCAAGGTCCTAGGGTTGAGCCTCCCATGTGGGGCTCCATGCTCAGCACAGTCTGCATGTCCCTCTCCCTCTCCTCCTCTTGCCCTCGGATAAATAGATAATCTTTAAAAAAAAGATTATTGCATCTTAGTCTCATCCTATGGGAGAAAATCTGAAGCCATAGGTTTGATACATTTATACTTTTAAAATACATATTAAAATGAATAAACAATTATTTAAATATATTTTAAAATCCAGTATTAGTACCCAACCCCTCTTCGATATCATAGCGAGGGTAACATTACTTAGAATCTCCAAGATCCTGGGGCACCTGGGTGTCTCAGTCAGTTGAGTGGCTAACTCTTGGTTTCTCAGGTCAGGCTGTAATCATAGGGTCATGAGATCAAGTTCCATGACCATCTCCATGCTTGGTGCAAATTCTCTCTTTCCCTCCCTCTGCCCCTCCTACTTGTACACGGGCTCTCTAAAATAAATAAATAAATCTTAACCACAAAAAAAAAAAGACAGAGAGAGAATCTCCAAGATCCTTTCAATGAAATATTCTAAATCTTCTCTCCTGAAAAAAATCACAAACTAAACTTTCCAAAGCTAACCTGATCCCCCTAAGGAAGAAGCGTGGTTCAGACCATCAAAGGGGTCCTTTTTAGAAACTAGATTCAAATCATTTAACAGCTGGAAATCAAAGAGGACCGAGGAAACGGAGCTGATTCTGTGACTTTCTGAGTTCAGATAGTTCAACTCTTTTTCTCTGTCAAGCAAATTAATGTGTATACTTATTTGGAACAAAATGTTTTGCAAAAATGGACAACCACTGCAGTTCGATTTACAGAATAAAAGGCCATCTCCAGAATGTGCTACATTAGCTGGGCAGTAGGGAGGCATTTTTTAAGATACATTTTGGGCAAAGACTTCTTCAAATTCTAAAGCTAAAAATCACAAAAAGCACGTTAACAGGATGATGGCACCCAGCCAAGAACGAGAGCACCTGCTCCGCCCCCTCCCCTTAGGAAAAGCCCATGGTGAAGAACTCTGACACCTCAGGCGAAATAACCCCCAGTCACCTCACCCCGCTGGCAACGACCGAGGCTGAAAATGTGTCACACTCACTCCAAAACAATACCGCCCTCCTTCAGATGTCAGCAAAACCAGAGCCACTATGAGATTGGGGGAAAACAAAACAAAACAAAACATAAAGAGCACTGTAGACTAGTCATAAATAAAATGACCAAGGATTCTGTTCTGTAACCGTCTGATGGCCCACAAACTTTCAGCCCTTTCATGAGTAGGAACAAGTCTAAGTGGTAGTCTAAAATGTCTTTTCGTTAATATCTTTACTTTTAAGTGCAATTATTCTAAAGCCCTTTTAATAGCTGTCACTTATTCTTTTCTAGGCTGTAGCAAATTACAGTGGGGGAGATGGCTGCTGACAGCTCGCATCTGCGAATGGCATGTTCTCGAATTTCTGCAAGGCCTGTGGTCCCTCCTTCCCGGCACAGCTACCAGGAGTACCAAAGTCCTGCAGACTATTGTCTTCACTGCCCAGGTCTGCCAGTTAGGAGCCCTTGGTTACGTCAGCTGTGTCTCACAAGACCTCTGTCTACTCTTTCTCCTGCTGAAAAAGGGAGGAAAATCAGTTTTCCCGTACACGCGCCAAACACATTTTATCAATATGAAGGATGCATGTTTGGGAAGAGATGTGTGGAATGTGAGTCTGTGTGCAGGAGTGTGTGTGTGTGTGTGTGTGTGTGTGTGTGTGTGTTGGAGGAGGATGCGGACACTGATTTCACTTGAAAGGAATTAATATTCCAGGTATTGTTAACATCATAAAGCTCATCCTCTTACGACACACATCCCAGGGAAAAGAGAACTGGGTCAAAGACACAAAGCAGTACATAAAAAATAAAATATTTTTGAAGCTAAAATAGTACCTAATAAAAAAATCTGAGTGATCACTTTTGGCACCTGGAAAGTGGTACAGCCTGTCCCCAAAAATTAAAATTGTATGATACAAAAATAACTCTTCAGAGGAGCTTTCCTAACTCGGGCTAATGAATCCAGCTATGTTGCTTCCTAGCTATGTTCATGGTTAAGTGAACATTGGACTCTGGACAGGCACTGGGCCGGACTGGTGAACAAGAGCCCTGACACATCTGTGTCACCCAAATGACAATCAGACACCAGAACCGTGCGATGGCATTTCTTGTTATAACAGCGGTTCATTTCCAAATCAACATGTAGCCTAGCGATCAAAACAATCGAATGGGAAGGCGTGCTCGAAAGACCCCTAGGAGATATTTTTTTCAAGCCTTTATGTGTTCAAAAATTCAAAGACTCAACAGATGAAAGCAGAGCAAACACAAATTAATTGCTGCTCAGAAGATGAGCTTTTTATTTTTTAATTAACGTTCTGTCCTTAATCCAAAAGCAGAAGTAAAACATACGAAGTACAGCGCTTACGCACCACTTCTGGTGAAGTGTTACCTTTTCCCCTCAGGCTTTCTTTATCCCCATCCAAATGTCTGAATTTAAGATGCAGCCTTGGCAGTGTGTGTAGCTCAATGATGCAAGTAGTGTGGGATGGCACCACCCAGAACTCCATGCGTGGGAGGGCAACCAGGAAATCAACTTCCCTTTTCTCGGTGTGACTCCATTCTGTCCGCAGGAGGACTGGGGCCCACGGATTGTTGCTTGTCTTTTTCGATCGGAGAAGGGAGGAGGTAAAGAGAGGCGAATGCCAAATAATATTTTGGGAGTACTTATATTTGCAAAACACCTGAGTTTAAACTGTCAGTTTCCAACTCGTCGTCTCGTCCTCCCTTCTCTCAGGCATCCCACATCCGGCCTGAGGTCTTGAGGCCATAGGAGGAATGCAGGGGTCTTTGGAACAGGCGGATATCTGGGAACGAGAGCTGGCACAGATTAAGAAAGGCAATGGGCAATCCCAAATATGCTGGAGTGATTCATTTGAAACATCCCTGAAGGCTCTTCTAGGAGTGCTGACAGGCAGCGAAAGAGGGACTGCCCTCCAGTTTACTGCTCTCCTATCTCGCTGTCTGAAAACCCCCCTTGGGGGTTTTTTCGCGAGCGGGGCAAAGAGGACGCGGTGATGAATGCACTGCCGTCAGTACACTCAGGAGCTCCCGAGCCGTCGGGGGAGATGGAAACGATACAAGAGCACATTGACCAGTTTTGTTTGTGTTTTTTTGGACAGAGGCATGAACAAATTCCCTATCAGGGGACAATCAGTCAGAGGTCAAGACAGCTTTCTGAAGGAGACATTGAGGAGTGTGTTAGGTTTTAAAGGGTGGAGAATGGAGCTGTAGGAAAGACCAGAAGTCATCCAGGGCCTTCCAAAAGAAGCTTTGTGCGTCAGTTAGCCAGGGCAGGGAGTCTTTGTGTCAATACAAATTCCAGAACCTGTCCAGACTCAGAATTTCTGATGTCGAGGGCCCAGATTCTAATTGTTTTAACAGCTGAGATGATCCTGAAGCAGCTGCTCCGTGGTTTTTCGCTTGGGATCTCTCCATCATGTTGAGCAGCCTCCTTCCGCATTATAGAGGTAAGAGAAGCGAGGCAACCAAGGAAGGACATGGGTTAGACTCAGTATCATCCTGTGACTAAGACCCAGGCCTCTTGATCCTGAATTCCATGGCTGGACCACCAGAGCCTGCAGAGTTCACCATGTACCTCTTCCATAAAGCACGTCTTTGGCTAATACAGTGGTTGGTGCCTACACTGGGGGTGTTAGTCCCACTGTATTCTGGGTGTGCTCACTGCGCCAGCCTCCTCCCCTGGAGGGAGCAGAGTCTCTCCCTGTGTAGCACCATCTCCCTGACATTGAACATTTGAAGAATGAGTTCATGAATGAAGCCCACAAACGGGGCCCACAAATAGGACTCCCCACAGCATCAGGTAAGTACTAAGAAGGTCACCTGTCCCCAACATGCTTTATTTCTCTAAAGAGAGAAAAATAAGACCCAGCAACCAAACTCTGATACTGGAAAACACAGTGAACTTGAAATCTAAATCCTAATGCAGAGAACAGGTAATGCAAACTTTTTTGGTAGACATAGCCTATGCTAATAAAATGCCATTTTTTCCCCTACAACAGTTAAAATCGAGCACTACTTCAGAGTTTTGAGCAGACCTGAAGGGTGTTGGAAGCTAGCCACAAACGATGCATCTTGGGAGTCTGTTGTGACTCCTAATTTCATCCCTTCCAACCAACCGATGGGCTTGAAAACACAATTCTGGAGAAGTTCAGAAAGCATATACCCTTTCATGTCTACTACACACCCCCTGGAGCCAAAGAATTCCATTCCCTGGTGACATTTTTCATTTTATTGCGACAACACGTGGGCACCATTTCCATTCATCCAGTAGGAAACAGGAGTCATGAGAACATAAAGAATTTGCTGCCAGCAAGTACATGATGAGTAATTTCAACCTCAGTCTGTATGGCTACAAAGCACCTCCTGCTTCTTGTTTCCCCAAAGCCGTTCTGCAAAGTGTCCAAGGGAGGGCAGGTGGGTTAGGGAGTGGGGGGAGATCAGCCCTCCAGCTAGGCAGGGGCTCCAAGCACTTTCTAGCATGGTGTGGTTACCACATGGACAGCAGAACCAAGGACCAATCAGAATATTGGTCTTGGCTTGTTAGTCATAGAGTATCTTGAAGGGAGGACGGGAAGCCCATGAAATTCTTACTTAATCTGGTGGAAGCAGAAAAGCTGTAAGTCAGATGGACAAAAGTCTGACCTGAATCATAAAAACAGTCATGGCTCTCCATCCAATCCCAGGCTTGAAGCTTAGAGTTCAAGAAGCTTAAGTTTAGAGGCCCAGGACCCATTAAATGAAGGGGAGACTGCATCCCCTTGAGGATGGACCCTAGAGTGCCAAAAATTTATACTGTTACTTGTTCTCCTAGCTTTCCTCCGAAGGGGCCTCCAGGCTTTCTTGGGGGGGGGGGGGGGCGGATGTACCTTGGGGAAAAGGAAATAATCAGACCTTTTGGGGATTACTGGACACTGGTTCTGAACTGACACTAATGCCAGGAGACTCAAAATGTCACTGGTGACCCACCAGCCAGTGACGGTGCTTCTGGAATTGAGGTGATCAGAGGTTTTTAGCTCAGCTTTTTCTCATACCCATTCTAGTAGGTCCCGGAGCCCATCGGGTAGTCACTCTCCAGCTCCAGAATGTATAATCGAACTAGACATACTCAGCAACTGGCAGAATCCCCATGCTGGGGGAGCAAGTCACTGTTTGTTTCTTTAATTAAGGGAGAAAGGAGCTGGGGAAGATCCGGGAATGTGGTTCCAAGGGCCTGAATATGCTCTGCTTTTGGAGTGAACTCGGAACACTGAAGTTTGGGGTTTACTGTGTGTGTGCTATTTGGCTTCAAAGAAATGGGCTTGGCTCAGCACTGGAACATCAGGATTAATCATTCCAGCCATGAAGAGCCATGACACCTATCAAGTTTCAATTGCTAGCTGAAACCCTTGATAGCTGCTAGAAAAATAATGCGCAACTATAGCCTAGAAACATAAATTATCAAGGCCACGGTGCTCTCAGATTGTAATAAATGAAGTGTGGGTAACCACATATGTGGTAGGGATCCCAGCCCCCCAGTGTGTCACGAATGCCTGGTCGCCCACAGGCACTGGAGAGGAAGGAAGAGAGAATCATTCTCTCCAGATTCAACAGTGGCTCAACTGTGGATGAAGGCACAAAAGGAGAGCAGTTTCAGGGTTTAAGCCAAGAAATGTTTTCAGCATTCATACAAGTCATGGTCTCCGATATCTATGCCCACAGGGCTTCGGGTGAGTAGGGGAGAATGACAGGTAGCTACATGAGGTATAAATACTTCTGCAGACAGGAATGCAAATGACAAAACAGTGGTTTCCTCCTCTGGAAAGTTCATTACATCGAGGGTAGACTGGAGGCTGTGGAAGGACAGGAAGGCAGTGACCGTTGCCACCAGGGACTAGACATTGCGAAGCCACAGCCGGTGGCCTTCCCACCTCGGATGTCTGGTCTGGCCCTCAGTCACAGTGAGCTCAAGCAGGACTGGTCTTTAGCAAAACTGTGTACAATGAGAGTTACATCCCTGAACCACGTGTCCTTGGGCTCCTCACTCAGGGACAAAGAAGCCATTTTTAAGTGCTCTTCCCCAAGGGACAGTAGGACACAGTGCTCACGTGCACGGGTAATAGTGCTTCATTCTGGAAAACATTCACTGAGCGCCTGTTATGGGCTCAGCACTGGGAACTTGCACCTTTGGGATCACCCATCTACTCAACACAGAGAAGGACTCAATGTGTCCTAGGAGAGGATACCAGGACATCCAGGAAGGTTCCTGGAGAAGATGACCACGGAGTCATGCCATGGAGACCAGAGGGAGACGTGGGTCCAGGGCACTTTACTCTCGGCTCACCCACTGAATTGGTGGATGCCTTTTCTGTGACTTCTTTTGTGCTCTAAAGTCTGCCCTTGACATCCATTTCAACCCGACTGCACCTGAGCAGGAATTCTGGGCTCCTACCCTCTCTGGAGAACAGCCGCAAACAGTTCTCTAGGACGGGAACCATGGACTGGTCTCACTCGGGCAGAACTCCAGAACACACCAAGCCTCCCGCTCCAGAGGGCAGAGTAGGCAAATCCGCAGAGGGGCTTCTCATCCCCCTGCCTCGGCTGGCCGGCCTTCCCCACCACCTCCGTGCCCCATAACCTCATTTGGGACTTACATAAAAAGATTCTTATTAAAATGGCTACAAAATGTAAAGTGAAATATCAGAGACATAGAGGGAATAAGCCACAGATCTGAGAAAACAGCTGCATTTGAAAGGATTAGGAAATAAATTAGAAGAAACTCAAAGGATTTAGAATCCATTTCAGGTGCACTAGAAGAAAATCCCTCCAGGACTGAGAGAACAGGTCCAAGTTAAAACCTAGACAGGAACAGAGGCACCCTCCTCTACTGGCCGTCTCGCAGTGTTTTACCTCAGGGTTTATATTCTTTTTTCACTCCTTAGCACTTCTGGGGATGATGCTTTTCAAAGTGGAGTCGGGACCACTGGCATCCCTGAGTCCTGAGGGACCCGCTAGAACACAGCTTCTGGGTCCCCCGCAATGCTTGGGCAGCTGGAAGTTGGAGAACCATGGAATCAGCTACTGTATCATTCTTAAGTAGTGGTGATATCCATGCTAAATCTTGGTTAAGCTGCTTTTTAAATCTGAAGGAGACACTAGTGACTAAATTGGTTGTTTTAGAAACTGTTAGATTCTAAAAGTGGTAAGAGTGCGGTCACGTTGTGACCAATTTTAAATAATGTAAGATTTACACAATGAAGCCAGAAAAACCTTTGCAATGCATATACATCTGAACACATCGCTCCCTCAGGTGAAACACTCCAGTGGCTTCTCACTGCTCCTTTTTTTTTTTTTTTAAAGATTTCATTTATTTATTTGACAGACAGAGATCACAAGTAGGCAGAGAGGCAGGCAGAGAGAGAGGGGGAAGCAGGCTCCCTGCTGAGCAGAGAGCCTGATGTGGGGCTCGGTCCCAGGACCCGGAGATCATGACCTGAGCCGAAGGCAGAGGCTTTAACCCACTGAGCCACCCAGGTGCCCCTCACTGCTCTTCTGATAAAGACTCAGACCCCTGATCCCCAGGAGCCTTCCTCTCCACTACTCCAGGCCTGGCGAGCTTCCAGCCCCGGGCATTCTGCTCTTGGGTTCCTTCAACCCCCGCATCTACTCGTCACATTCACTAGGCATCTGCAGGCACTCCTCTTTCCCCACGGAAGCCCACTCTCTTCCCAGCCCTCTCTGACTACCTTAATCCCTTGCCATAGGCTCTTCCAGCATCAGCACCTTTCTTCCCCAGCCCTGGGCCCAGCTTAAATGTCACATTGCTTTGTAGGATCCTTTGATCATTGTACATTTCCTCCACAAGAGCAGCCCAAGAAAGCAGCAACATGTCTGCTATTTTTCATAGGAAGGGGACTCACCACCGTTTATGTGTCCCTCAGTCCCTGCCCCCCGCCATAGTACCTAGTAGGTGCTCAATAAATATTTGTGGATGAACAAATGAATTAAAAAGTATTTTAAAAGGAAATGCTGGAGGCAAAATCAGACCCACAGTAACCATCAAGCACACCCCGACCCTCTCTTGCAAGTTAAGGGCTCCAGTGTGTCTGGGACCCTAAAGACTGAAGTCTTGTGGTAGCTCCCCTTCCCATGTATAGGACACTTGGTACCTTCTTTGGCACTTTTCACTTCAAATGGATGGCCCCAACTCTTCTTAATGCAATTCCCAGAGTCTGAAAGAAGAGTGAAACTCAATTTTACAACTGCCATTGTGCCATTTCTCTGGGCCTCGCACTGATCTGGTTACAATTATGCTAAAGCCTGTTCATTGTCTGAAAGATGTAGTTTGAAATCAAAACAAACCTGGAGCTTTGGCTTCTTATACTCTTGTACCTCTTTCGGTGCCTTAATATCCTCAGCTCCCGGGGTCGGTTCTCAGACTGTTTCATGGCAATTTCACATGCCAGAATCGTTAGTAGCATATTTAAAGATTGAAAATGACCCTAAACCAGTCTGCAATCATTGCAACACAATTCTTAGGACAGTGCAACAGTGTCTCCTGCGAACAAAAGTGAATCCACCACAACTGCCCTCTTCCCCCTGCCATCTTGATGGCAGTCATCCCTGGCTGAGGTAATGACCCCGACGGTGTGCTCTCACTGGCTCCTGAAGCAAAGCTCTCATGGCAATTCTCCACCAAGCAGTACGGCCACTCAATACGAAGTCCCAACACAACAGGTTCAATGGAGGCAAAAACAAATTTGACAAATTGAGGGGGACTCGGCTGCAGGAGAGTTGGCATTAGGTGTGCTACAGAAAACAGCATTCAGTTTGGATCTGCATGATGTTGGGCAGTCAGCCTCTCTGACAGATAGATTTCCTCATCTGTAAATTGGGTACAGGGTAAGTCAATGGGTCTGAATCACTGTGAAACTCTTACATACCTTGGTCTGAATATAATTCTCCAGTGATTTACTGTAAATCTGTATTTCACGGTAGAAATCTTGTTATGAGTCTTCAGACACTTCCCGTCAGATCCCATATAAAGCTACACACCAATCCTAATACATAGAGTAGAGGTACCGCTCTATAGCCGACAATCTAGCAGCTAAACATTCTCTAGTTATCGCCCTGCTTGGGAGAAGAGAGAGTGAATGGAAATTTATTTTACACTGAAAAAAGTGTGCAATTTGTCATGTGCCGAACAAGATCGGCATATAGTGATTAGATGAGGGACTTTTCACAACTCTAGTAGACGGGGGTGAGGGGGAAGATACACGTTTTCAAAACACAAGTTTAGAGTCGTTTCCATTTGTACAGTTCTATTCCACACCCATACTTCACAGCAGTTTAACATCTGTACGGAGGTTGATTTTTTTTTTCCATACACTCATGAAAGCCATTACCAAGTGACAGGTACATGAGCTACTGCTTAGTGAGCTGGTGAGTCTGTGAGCGAGGGGCTGCCTTCCTGAAGGCACATAAAGCAGAAAAGTCACCCAAACAAACTGGTAATAGCCAGAAAGAATAAACAGAAATGGAAACAGGTATCTTCTACTTAGGTGGCCATAAAATGAATTGTCCAACCTGAGACACTTTGTAAAGGGAAAGTTGGGTAAGTGACATCATGCTGGGCCAGCACAGCTATCCTGGGTCTAACACTCAGAACTGTAGTCATCCAACCTTAATTTTTCTGTTTTATCCCCACAGTATTTGCTAATTAGGTTGATAGGCTCAGATCAAACAAGAAAGATTACTAACACTTTACTACCACCCACCTGCCAATGAAGATTAATAGTCTCCCAGTTCCCGGAATGCTTCAAATGATTCAGAAGGGGACATTTACCAAGTCTTATGGAAACGACTGTATTTCCTTAGTAGGCAACAGAATCACAGGAAACCCAGTTCAACTGAATTAAAGTCCCGTCAATGGCTCTTCCCCTGGTACTCCGCTAACTGGGGGTTTCTCACTGGCCTTCCTTCCACACTGGGCCAGGGCAAATAGCCCCGCCAAAAAGCTGGATTCAAGGAAAGGGAAAGAGCCTCATTTCGCAACTTCCATTCTTTCTACACAAGGCAAAATAATAATAAAATAAAACAACAAAACCCTAGGTTAGTTCCAAGTGAATGGGAGATAGAGACCTATTTATAAGAGCTTTTCTTTAGGACCTCAGGTTGCTAACAGGATTCATTATGTCAGTTCTTTTAATTCACAATCGATTGTAATTTTCCCTGACCTGTATTTCAGCAGTCTACCTCTGAGAAAAAGGCCTCAGAAAAACTAACAGTCTAGCAAAAATCTTAGGAGGAATTTCCTAGGCTACTTACAACTCATAAAGAAGATGAAATAATAAATGCATGTCTTTAAAGGATTTTAGCAAGATATGTGAATAAAAGACCTGAATAGGAACTATTGAATTAGTAATAATAACCTCAGCAAATCCAATGCACTGCTATTGGGGTATCCTCCTTTAGGATCATCATTCCATTTAATGCCCTCAGCTTCTCTAAGAAGCAGGGACTTAGATTATCTCCATTTGAATGATAAGAAAACTAAGGGGCACCTGGGTGGCTCAGATGGTTAAGCTTCTGCCTTCGGCTCAGGTCATGATCTCCAGGTCCTGGGATCGAGCGCTACGTTGGGCTCCTTGGTCAACTGGGAGTCTGTTTCTCCCTCTGCCTCTGCCTCTGCCTCTCCACCTGCTTATACTCTCTCTCTCTCTCTCTCTCACGAATAAATAAAATCTTTAAAAAAATTGAATGATAAGAAAACTGAGGCCGAGAATAATAATTAACTTACACCAAGTCCATCAGCAGGCAGAGTCCAAAAGATACCCGAACCCTCAACCTACAATCATGTATATGTTTAGCTTTAAACCTCAAAGACTCCTGCTTTTCCCTTCTTCCCAAATCCAATCAGTCACCAAATCTTTCTTCTTTCATCGATGTCAACATCCTTTCTCTCTGACTTGCAATGATCCAGGGGGTCTCCAGAAGCTGTCTCCTTAAAGGAAAAGGAAGGTCCACTACTCAGACTAGAAGGTGGGGGCAGAGAGAGTTGCATTTACACAGCAAGCCCCCTGCTTTATTTACTTCTTCATTTGACGAAGATTGAGTGTTTCTTAGAGTAGGCGCAGAAGAAAGGAGCTGACAGCTTCCATCTCTCCTTGGCACCTCCTTCCTGCCTCACCCTCTAATCTACCTTCCCTGTTGCCCTGGGAGCTGGATTTCTCACTGACTTCCAATTGCGTCTTGTCCTTCCCTAAAATCCTTCGTTTTTCCTTTCCACTCAGTGGATGCCCCAAGGAACTGACACTAGGCCTCTTCCAGACTTTGTCCCGACTGCTGTATTCCTTGGACATATCATGTTGTTCTTCCTTTTAATACTCAGCTTTCCAGATCTTTCTCAAAGTCCCTTCATTGTGAACTCTTTCCTCTGCGATCTGCAAACAGTCTACATTCGCATACATTTCCCACCCTCCACTATGAGTGTCTGTTAATGGGTGTCTCCCATACAGCCCCCTCCCCATACTGCTCTTACAAAGGGGATCTTACAATGTGCAGGGAGTGCCCTAACTACAGAACGTAAAATGCAGTCAAAATGGTTGAATGAATAAATGAATGAATCATGTAAATAATGTATTGTGATGGGTGCTGTCAGCCTAGCAATATTTCGGTTTGAACACACAGATGCATTTTAAGTGTAAGTTGCACATTTATTTGAATATACTACAATTAATAAATAAATCTTTATTGTGCTTCTCTTGTATAAACCCAGGCAAATGTTTCCCCAAACTCTCAATTGAAGAAGAACGGACGATAATCGAGAAAACAGTCCTAATGAGTTGAAGTCACTTTCTGGCAGTAGAGTAAGTCTAAAGATGATGGAAACATATTCATTTCTTGCTAAAGGTTTTGATTTAATGAGATTTGTAGTGACTTGCTATAAATGTGACAAGCACTGGAGAAAATGGGATTTAGGAGCTGATATAGTAAGTTTCTTTGCATTTAAAGACTTTTCATTATTAGGAGAACTGCATGGAGATGTGTGTGTGTGTGTGTGTGTGCGTGCGCATCTTTCTCTCTCGCACATACAGACACACATACTTACTAGTAAGTGTGTGAAAGAATCAGTCTCCTTCCCCCAAATCTGAATTTTTGAGCACTCCATCACTTCCCACAGAGTGGCCCAGTATTAGACTAACTAGGGCACGAGTCCACTATAAAAATGCTATGAAAATGGTGAGGTGGGGCAAAGGCGGGATGGTGGTCAGGAGTCAAGGAAAAAAACAGCCTTACTGAGTACTCTTGGAATTCACTCTTCACTCAGCCAAAAATACGCAATCTAACCAAAGTCCTTCCACTAGCTCTACCTCCCAAGCCACATGTCTTTTCAGGGCTATGGGCAAAGCCAGCTGCGGCTCTACGTTTGGATTAAAGAGCCCGAAAACAGAAAAAAAAAATTATTTTGAAATGCATTACGCTTCAAAATTAAGGGTAATTGTGTGTAGCAGCCTGGAAAATATAGCTCATCCAGCACCGCTCAACCACAGAGGCCCACAGCACCAAATGCTGGCTCTCTAAATGCAATTTCAAACTTAAAAAAAAAAAAAAAAAAAAAGGCACAAAGGGCGGAAGGAAGGGTGGAGGGTTGCTATAGGGCTGTGACTTATAAGAAGGCTGCTGCCTTGGGGAGTCATAGCCGGTACCCGAGTGGCAGTATTTCTAGGTTGCTTAAGCCACTAGATGCTGCTCTGCACAATTACTGCAGCCAAACATCGAAGGTAAATAAAAGGTCGACAGATAATTACATAAGAAAATAAATGTGGCAAGATTAGCCCAGAAATCTAATGGACAGAGGAGGAAAGGACTTCATGGAGAGACACACCTGAAAGCCTTTCCCCTGACCGGTTCAATGTCCAGGTCACACTAATGGAATAGCAGTATCTGTTACTATCCAACTAGCCCAGGGACATTGTACATGCAAGGGAGGCGGCATTTCACCCTCTTAACTCATTCCCACACAGACACTTCTTAATCTGGTAACAAAGGTCTCTGAATGAGCCAAACTGAGCCTCGTGAACTACCTCCCTCCTTTCCTTTATCACATTCCCATTCTGTAGAGGGTATGGTTACTGCAGCAACCAGTAGCCAGGATTCTAGACCTTGTGTGGAAACTGAAACAGAAAATCAGTCGCTATAGGTCTCTCCAGCCATAGCATACCAGGAAGAAACACATGTGAAATTCGGCAAAACTGAGCTGGGTTAGGAAGACAATGGAAACACGGGAAGAAGGAAACTCCAGATGAAATGTGAAGAGCTGGAGGAAGTTAAAGATCATACAGGGGTGAGACCACCCATAGGAGAACAGATCACATTAGGGTCTGAGGAGTAAGCCATAGAGAGAAAGCTGGGGCATTTATAGTTGCTGTCAAGTCTAGCCTATCTGATAGCACACCTGTTAGTCTTAACGTATGCAAGAAAACAAATCAATGGCTCTCAATTCCGGGGTGAGGATGGCCCTGGAGGGGACCACTGGCAATGTCTTGAGGCATTTTTGGTTATCACAACTGGGTGTTGCTACTGGCATCTAGTAGGTAGAAGCCAAAAAAGCTGGTATTTCCTACAATGCACTGGCCAGCACCCTCAACAAAGAACATCCAGCCGCAAACATCAAAAGCACTGAGGTTGAGACTGCCTGAAATAAAGGGTCAACATAGAAGGGGCAACAGCCTGCAAGTAGAAAATGAACAGAATCAATAGCCTCGGCCTCAACCCACTGGGAACCGCCCCGGTTAAAGACTCCAGTCTCTGACTGCCTTTGTTGGTATAAATCTATGGGGCCGGAGAAATAGCACATTAAGACTCCGTTATATGTATTCCCTACTCTACTTGGTCCCTTCCCACCACCAACGGGTTCCAAGCTTTTGCTTTCACCATGACTCATCCACAGAGTGGGGAAAAAGTGTTTGCTAAAGAATAACTGTCTATTCTCTTTGGCAAACAGTGTTCTCATTTTTGATTGATGAATTCCATTCTGGCTTATATGCTTCAATATCATGAGCTTAGGTGATGGGCATGCTGTCCCCACGAGAAAGATCCTCTAACCCTCTCAAGGCTAAGAAGTTTGGCTGTGGGGGAGATATCCAAAGGGAGGCACCAACTCAGCCAAATTCAGCCTCAGTGGCAAAAGACACCTCCCTGGGAGCCATGGCAACCCAGGGCATTTCTACCAGCAGACAGGAGGGAAGGGCTTCCTGGATGCCCAGCAGCATAGCACAACACAGAGGACCTGGCCTCAGAACAGGCTAGAGAACCAACAAGGGCAGAAAATAACCAGTAACAGCATCACGGTGCCTGGGAAAGGAACGACAAGGAAAAAGAGACAGAAAAGCTGGGTGTAGGCTCAGATATACTCTCCAACAATCCCTGTGACATTGCAGTCCTCTAAGCCACATCTATGAAATGGGATAATAACACTCTACTGTTCTCCACCCTTTGCAAAGCCACATTCCTGGAAGAAGGGTGTCAGCTGTCGAGGCAAGAAGGGAAATATCGCTTGGATCCTGTGACTCCCAGATCTCTAGGGCAATGCCGGGTCAGGGCTTACTGGAACATGGTGCCCTCCAACTGCTGTCCACCACCCACCAGACACACTGCAGTCCTGGAGTCCAGCAAGTAGTAAACATTTTCTAACTGAGGAAAGTTCCGTTCCTGAATTAACGTGAGAACTAAAATAGCCCAAACTACAGCCTCAATTCCTAAAATTGAGGTTCCAATAATAATCTTGCTCAGATTCTGGAAACCAGTGTTTGTGGGGGCCTAGAACACTGACTTGAGAATCGTCATCTCCTTCTATTTATACATGTGACTAATCTCTCCACTCAGCGCTACGCCAGGTTGTTGCTGTGGTTAATTCCATTTGGTGAGCCAGCATTCCTTCTCCCACACGGATTCCTACTGGATACTTCACGGTTACTCCACCTTAGGCCGGTGACAGAACTCGACTCAAACTGTACCTGCACTTATCCTGGGAAGGTGTGGAAAACACAGCTAACTTATTCCTGGACCCTGCTCAGGCTTCAGCGCGGGCTCTTATAAATAAGTTCTAACTGTTAACACTCGGACAACCTAAATCACTCAGGGGGGTGGGGAGGATAGCAAACTGCAATGCATGTGTGTAGGAGGCACTCAGGGGTGGCTTTTCCTGCACCTGATTGCCTAGTGCTAGGCCTCATGGGAGCCACACTCTGCCCCCCGGATGGCTGGTCTTCAATAGCCTTGTTCCAGCCAGAACAGAAAGTTCTCGTCCTTTCTCTTCTTTGGTTGGCCGGTCGCAAGCCCAAGTCACCTAAAATGTTTTATCTAATTATGTATCATGGCAGTGTGGTGGCCACTAGGAAATGTGACTACTATCTTTGCAAAGGTCTGAAAGTAATTAAAATACCCACATGGGAATACTGGGTGTCAACAATGAAAAGTTGAGCAGAGCCAAGTTCCTAAGACCTGAAAAGCTTAAAGACCTCCAAAGCTCAAAACTAAAACTTGGCCAGAAAAGAGTACATTCAGTCATTTTATTCTTAGTAAGAGTAAAGAGTAATTTCGAATGAATCCGCTGCCTCTCTGTGCATTGCTAAGTGACAAACACACCAGCTGGATTTCCAGTTGTGACAATGGGGCGGAATCATGACCATCACGTCCTATCAGCAGCAGCATTTTAACAGTTAAGTCCACGGCTGACACCTTTACTGTATCTGCTTGAACATTTGAAAACTGCAGCTCTTGGAGGAGATTAAACCAAAAGCATTTTGTAAGGGGGTGGGAGCAGCTAAGCATTTCTTAATGTATGGCCTTGTGAACCACTGTCATCAGAATCCTTGGAAAACTGGTTGAAAATGTAGATTCCTAAGGCCTCCAGAATTATTAAAACAGACTTTTTTTTTATACCACATTAAGCAATATACTTGACATTAAGACTTAATGTCTGTTAAAAAAAAAAAAAGATTTAGTGTCTGGTTTGTAAAACGCCCCAGTTATCCATTGTACTTTCTTCCACTTCGTGTTTTAAACTGCTGGTTTGGACCTGATCAATTGATACTCTGATCTATACCAGGGTTGCAAGCCTAAACTTCAAAAACCCTGGACTAGTTGACAAGAAGGAAGCCAAACTGGAGTTGTGTAATTAGCTGCAAACACTTGAGGCTTTGTGATGCACAGAGCATTTTAGTAATTCCCCACCTTTTCCCAATTCAACAGAATGAAAGTCAGAAATACCAAACTACCCACTTGGATGGTTTCAGGCATTAAAGGGGTGGCAGGCTTCAGATACAAACCTTCAGGGTAAGAGCTGTCTTAGATCAGGACAGGAAATGTCCTCCATAGGAATGATTAGCTCTAAGCTGAACCTTCAGTGTTAAGAAAGATGATAAGGTAAGCAAAGTGTGCATTCAGTAGAGCCCCTTGGCATGGCCCCAGCCACATCCTCTCTGCAAAGACTTCAAAGCACTCCCTTCCTCCACCTCTCCCCACCCATTCACACCAAACACCCAAAGGGGATAAATTACTTTAAAACAATTAAGTATTGTCCTATCTTAATACTGTAATTTCATAGATGCTTAGGATTTAGAAGCACTATAGAAGCTCCTCATCTGTTACCTCTCTTGTTTTTCTAGTCCTAGATATTTCTCATTTGTCTTCTCCCCTGCATCTGCCACCAAGTTTCTTTCTGCCTCCCTGTCCTTCCTCCCTTTACCCTTCTCTCCCTCTGCCTCCACCTCCATTTTCTGGGAGGCAGAGCGGGATACAGTAGCTATCTCTGACTTCACTCCATGCACAGTAACGCCCTTCCTCCTAGAGGAGTATTTCTTTGGCTAAAGCAACACATGCTTTGAAAACACCAGATCTGAAATGGTTATGTGTTATGAGTTATCAATAAGTCGTACTGATTTTCCACTCTCCCAAGGAATTGCCTCTCTTCCTTCAGGCTGAAGTTCTGAGTCAGCTCAAGCACAGGGGGTCTGCAAAAGGAGCAGCTGGGTATGCTGGGAAGGGCAAAGAAAAAAACAAAAGCCTGTTACCCGGGTCCCCTTGCCACTGATGCTGCAATACTTCCCTGGTATATTTCGCATAACGGGCATCTTTTATTCAGTCCATCAGCAATTATTTACTGAGCACCTAGTCTGCTGGGAATCAGTCTAGGTGGACCTCTACACAAGACAAGGTCCCTGCCCTCATGGAACTTACATCCTAATGGGGGAAACAGACATAATCAAATAAACAAATGAATATATAATACCAGGGGGTAATAAGTGCTAAGAGGGAAAACTGAGTTACTTAAGAGGACCAGAGAGAGGTTGGTTGCTATTTTACATGAGATAATCAGGAAAAAATCAGCCTGTAAGCTGACAACTGGGCAAAGACCTGAAGTGAGCAAGGCAGTGAGCCATCTGTACATGTGGGGAAAACTTCCTTGTGCAAAAGGAGTAGCGTGTGCAAAGGTCCTGGGGAGAGAAGTTGGAATAAAGGAAAAATGTTGGTTGTCGGAATGGCTGCAATTAAAAGCAAGAGGGGCACCTGGGTAACTTAGTTGGTTAAGCATCTGACTGGTTTCTGCTGAGGTCCTGATCTCATGATTGTGGCATAGAGCCCCACACACCTCACCCCCAGCTCAGTGGGGAGTCTATTTGAGATTCTCTCTCTCCCTCCCTCCTGCACTCCCTCTGTCTAAAATAAATAAATAAATCTTTAAAAAATTAAAAGGCTGAAACATAAGACATGGGAACAGAGATTGGCGTGGAGATATGACCATTAATAACACCACCCCCCCTTTAATTTAGCCCAATGCCTGCTCCTGGATTCCACAAGAACCAGGCCTCCAGGGCCTACTTCACAACCTCCCCTTCCCTGATAACCTACCAAGCTTCCTCCTCAGTTCCCTTCCCTCCTGACCCCATTCCACTTCAGAGTTCCGACACTCCAGGTCATTCCCTCAATTTCCCAATTAGACAACCAGTCCGTCTAATTAAAAAAAAAAAAATCTGAGTAATAAATGTAGTAGGAAAAAAGGCAATATTTAACCACAGCCCTCAAGAGAGAGGAGATGTACCATAGTAAAGAGCAGAGGTTCAGAAGGGGAACCGTTAAAAAAAAGTCTGCCACATGACAGCAGGGGATCTGGGCTTCTGAGGTTCTGCAAACTGGGGGAGGAAAATCCTTGAAATAACCTTGGGAAGTAGGTATGGAGGCGAGGGATGAAAAACCATGACCAAGAGAGGCCCTTAATAATAGTTCCTGCCAGGCTTTTTAATCTAAAAGTGAACCTGAGTGGGGTTATGTCCCTCTCATTCCCAATGTTAACCCTCAAAGAGCTAATGCATAAATACAGATCATTAATTACTTTTATAAACAAACACCTCCTCAATTCTTCCATTGCCCCCACCTCCTCCACCCACTCCCAAGCAAGGGCAGCGCTAAACCAGGAGCCTGCAGCCTCTGGCCCCTGAGGCAGAAACCCTTGTCTTGGCTTCTCTGAAATCTTGAATACAGGGGATTAAGTCCGCCTCATTCTTGGCCAGGGATGTTAGCAGGCCCAGGGTGCGAGGCACAGGGTATCACAAAATATGCTCAGTGAGTCCCAGGAGCTGTCCAGAGGCCCCTGGGGCCAGGTCACGGGGGGAGGCCAAGCCCTGCAGCTTTAGGTCAACGCAGGTCTGACGGCCAACAACCTCTGCCCGGAGCTGCCAACGAACTTCAAAGGGCCCCCAAGCGGGAGAGGGTCATTTGGCGGGAAGTCCCCAGCCCTGGAGCCCCTCGCGGTCGCTCGCTCGCGCGCTCTCTCTCTCTCTCTCTCTCTCACACACACACACACACACACACACTCTCTCTCTCTCTCACACGCTCGCCGCCCTCGCGCGCGCCCGCGACACAACACCGACTTCCCAACCCCAAACACACGCGCGCACCCCCCGGCCGGCTGACTTCTGTATTTCCTCTTCCTCAAAGCTACTCTGGCGATCTCCGCTTTCGCTCACAGCTCGGATTCCAGGACCCCCAGCGCTCCGCTGTCCCCTACTCAGAAGGCGCGCCTGGTGTCCCCCCACCTTCCATGCCGGGATCTCCCACAGAAGCCCCCCTCCTCCGCCGTCGTTCCCGGTCCCAGCGGGGGACCCCGGCTTGTCCCCAGGAGGCAGGCATTTACTGCCTCCCCCGCGAGTCCCAGCCACCCCAACCGCCCCCTCGGGCCTTCCATCCCTCTAGCCCCTCGCTGTCCCCTCCCCAGAGTGCGCCGGCCGAGGAATTCCCTCCTTTCTGCCAGTGCCGGAGAAAAGCCAGAGTCCGAGCCGCCAGTCCCTTTTCCAGCGCAGCCTCTCGGTTCTTCAACCCCCAAATCCCACGCTCTCCGGTCCCCAGTCCCCGGCGCCAACAGCACTGTCCTCCGGCAGCCCCCACCAGCCGGCCCCAGCCAAATCCTCCCCGCGGGTTCCGGGGCCAGGGCCCTGCGCTCCTTCCCCCGTGCCCGCTCCCTCCGCTCCCGCTCCCACACTAGCCGCCCGGCTCTGCCCAGACTTCCCCAACTGCGGAGCGCCCGGGAGCGCCCGCAGCCCTCGCCCCGCCGAGCGCCGCGGCCACCCCCGCTGCAGCCGCGGCGCCCCCGGGGAGGAAACAAAAGTGTCTCCGCGGCGCTCGGAGTCCCCCCCCAAAGCAGGGCGCCTCCTCCCGTGCCCCAGCCCCAGCTCCCTCCCTCGCCACGCTGAGGTCAGCGAGTCGGGGCGCGGCGCCAGCCCAGGAAACTTTACGAACCTGCCCGGGGTCGCAGGACAGCGGCGGTGGCGGCGAGGGTTCCCAGTGACCAGAGCTCTGGCGACCCGTGACCACTGAAGGGGGGCCAGAGGCTCTGTCCCCCAGCTCAGGGCCGCGGCGGTGTGGGTGGCTCTGCCTCTATCCCGTGCCCATCCTCGCCCGCGCACACGCACTTACACTGGGGATCCGCCGGCTGCTGCGCCGCCGGCTGCCTCTGCTCTCACTTCCTCTTCCTTCCTCCTGCTGGCCAGAGACACATTTTGCATCTGCAAGGCATCCCGAGATCTACCGCGAACTCTCCTCCCAAGCGGACGCTGCGGAGTGGCCGCCGCCGCCGCCCCCCGGCACCTGCGCCGGGACACGCGTGGTTGGCGCTTTCACCTCCCGCCAGCACCCTGGAGCCTGCCTACCGCACTTTGCCTGCGGTGGGTGGGGGAGGGTGCCCACGACTTTTTGAAGTCCCCCTACTTAAAAAGAAGGAAAATGTCAAACACCGTGCACGCCTCAGATCCGCTATAAATAATATGTGTGCGGAGCATGACTTCTCGGATGAGCTCACACGCGGCGCTTTGCAGGCACTAATTAACTCCGTCACCGTCATAGCGCCACCTCCGGGAGGCCGAGAGCGCGTGGCATCTTTTTATATGCTTTCATTTTTGGCAACTGGTTTGGAATTTGAGGGGAAACTTCGGTGGGTTGTTTTAAAGCTACTTTAAAGGGCTGCTGTGTTTGTTCTGACGCTTTGCCTCTACCCTTGAGCGAGAATAACAGAACCTTTGTTCCCTCTTACAGTTACCTATGCATTTACATAATTTATTTCTAACCAGTTAAACCAGGGACTCCCTAACTTGGCATAACTTTGCATAAAGCAAGACTTTCTACTCCCAGTTTGGTATCTGGGGTACACTATTCAATGCAACCTACTTCCGTGATCTTCAAAGCAAAAATAAAAAACTAACTCCCAGCTTAGCTGCCAGGAGGGAAATAACAGTCATTGGGAGGTTGCAGGAGAAACACCTGTCCTCTCCCTAATCAGAAATATCTACATTGGCTCTTCTGGGAAAGACAAAGGCGGCTACTAATGCACTCCCCTCAAACTGGCAAAGGAGATAAATCTGGAGCTGGAAGGCGCTGGAATCTAGGGTAGAAGGCAAAACTCCTCTTTAAACTGCAGTCTCACCCCCTCCCCCAAGGGGATTTAAATTTTAACCCTGTGCTGGCTGTTCATTAGCAGCCAAGAGCCACAAGCAACTATTGAACACTTTAAATGTGCCTAGTCCTGAGATGCTGTCCAAGTGTAAAATGGACACAGGAAAAACAGAATGTAAAAATAGCTTGTTAATAATTTTTATGTTGATTAAATCATTTCATCAAATGATAATAGGTAATAAATGTGATAAGTCAGTTGAGTTATTGTATTGGGTTAAAATATAAATATATATAATTTAAAATATTTTCACTAGTTTATACATTTTTTTTTTAATTTTAAGATTTTATTTCTTTAAGTAAGCTCTACACCCAGCATGGGGCTCAAACTCACAACCAGGAGATCAAGAGTCCCATGCTCGACCAAATGAGCCAACCAGGTTTTTTACATTTTTAATGTGGCTAATAGAAAAAGTAAGATTACATATATGGCTCACATTAGTGGCTTATATTTCTAATGAACAGCCCTGATCTGACCTCTTATTATATGCATAACCTCTAGAGGCAGTATTACTAGCAGGAAGACTTGGGTCCAGACCATTATAAGCCAATAACTTAAAACAGAATGATTCCAAAAAAACTAATTTACCTTCTGTATTTCCTCATCTGTAAAAAGATAATGATACAATAACAGTAAACAGGGTAACTACCAAAATGAAGTAATTTAATAGGCAGTCAGTAAATGGAGCCTTTACTAAATGATGCTGTGAGGCACTTGGAATAACTAAGAATTTGATCCACAGCTTTTTAGCTAAGGCATATAAAGATTTTAACTATGGTGCAGACATCATGAGCATTTGGTAAATGTTAGCTGTCATAATTGTTCCGAGAGTAAATAGGGAACTCTGTCTCCCCTTGCAAAGCAATTAGACAAATCCACCTCCTTGTAACCTTTGGTCCCAGCTCTGCCCTCTGCAGTTGACATGGAGTAAGTCACATCCTTCCTCCAAGAGATAACCTTACATAGATCTTTGAAGGCAGACATTGAATTCTATCCAAACATTATCTGCTGAGGATGAAATGTTTTGGGTTACTGTAACTCCTTTCCATATCCTATGGTTTCAAATCTCTCTCATCTTGACCATCTCTCCCTTGGAGGATGCCAGTCTCGGCTTTTATTTTATTTTATTTTTTTAAAGATTTTATCTATTTATTTGACAGACAGAGATCACAAGTAGGCAGAGAGGCAGGCAGAGAGAAAGAGGGGGAAGCAGGCTCCCCGCGGAGCAGAGAGCCTGATGTGGGGCTCGATCCCAGGACCTTGGGATCATGACCTGAGCCGAAGGCAGAGGCTTTAACCCACTGAGCCACCAAGGTGCCCCCAGTCTTGGCTTTAAAAAAAAAAAAAAAAATTGGTTGTCATATAAATTAACCACTAAAAACAATTAATACAGCCTGAGGTCTTGTCAGTTCTTTCTCAAATGCCTCTACCTCACCGCTGATCCAAGGACAAAGCAAAGACTGGAAATTCTTTGCTATGTTATTGTTAGGCCATGTCTGTGCTTAGGGGGTTGATATCTGGGACCAAAGCCCCTGGTCAACCTTCTGTATGTCTTTTCAAATTTGATTCAGGCACCCAGAGTCTCCCCACATCCACACATCAGATAAGAATACTAGGGTTCCAGATGATGCCCCACTAAGGGGCTCCCTCTGCCATGATGACAATCAGATTCTTTGGGTTCACTAGTTCCTCTTATATTTTTCCTTTTCCTTCCCCCCCCTTACTTATATTCCATTATACAGTGAGACCCTGTTCTTAACCTCCAGTTTTTTTTTCCTGTTAAGCATTGGGTCTAAGGGTCTATCTGAGATTTCTTCTTTAGTTGTTCAGATTCTAACTTGTCCATTAACCTAATCTATGGCCTGTAATATTAGGAGATAAAATGCCCCCTTCCTTCTATCTAGAACCTGTATTTCTAATCACTCTTTTTTTTTTTTTAATTTATTTGACAGAGAGAGATCACAAGTAGATAGAGAGGCAGGCAGAGAGAGAGGGAAGCAGGCTCCCTGCTGAGCAGAGAGCCCCATGCGGGACTCGATCCCAGGACCCTGAGATCATGACCTGAGCCGAAGGCAGCGGCTTAACCCACTGAGCCACCCAGGCGCCCCTAGAACCTGTATTTCTAATCACTCTTATTAATAAGGGGTAGAGTCCCAGCAAACACTCTTAGAGTTTCTTATGGTGTCATTTCATGTCCGCCTTTATCCTTTGTACTTTTTCTGCAGGACTTGGGTTTTCACTTAATTACTTTTAGCAGAGTGATGTGGGCACTTGACACCGCATCACATACACTCTCTGTCTGTGCCTCTCTCGGTGGTACTAACTTCAACCACTTGCAAAGTGTCACTCCAGCTAGGTCACTCCAGGGAAAAAATGCATTTTCCCTTTACAATGAATAAGAAATCTGCCCTGGGGTAGGGGAGGGGGGCGGTGCCTGGGGGTTGCAGTCAGCTGGGCTTCTGACTCTTGGTTTCGGATCAGATGGTGATCTCAGGGTCATGGGATCAAGCCCCCCATTGGGCTCCATGCTCAGCATGGAGGCTGCTTGAGATTCTCTTTCCCTTCCCCTCTGACCCTGCCGCTTAGGCATGCTCTCTCTCTCAAATAAATAAATAAATCTTTTTTTTCCTGCTCTTTGGTTTCATTTATTGTCATAAATTAGTAAATTAGCATTCTGATTTACATATATTTTATTAACATATAATGTATTATTTGCCCCAGGGTACGGTTCTGTGAATCATCAAGCTTCTACACTTCACAGCACTCACCATAGCACATACGGTCTCCCCAATGTCCATCACCCAGCCACCCTACCCCTACCCACGCCAGCAACCCTCAGTTTGTTTCCTGAGATTAGGAGTCTCTTATAGTTTGTCTCCCTCCCGATCCCATCTTGTTTCATTTTTTCCCTCCCTATTCCCTACGACACTCCCACCCTGCCTCTGAAATAAATCTTTTAAAAACAGAAATGTGTTGTAGGATCTCTTGCACTACATGAATATCCTATTCCACAACGATCTTTTACTCAGTGGTTTTAGCATCTCCCGGTAATTCTTGCCACTTACAGTTTGATTCCAGCTTGCTTCCTATTTACTTTCGTTTTTTTCCCCAGTTCTGAGTTCCAGTAAGCATATCTTACTTCTCTCCTACCTCCAGGCCGCCTGGAATTGACACCCTCCCCACTACTCTCAACTGACTTTGGATCTCTGTTTTTATGTTCTTTTTTAGACTGAACTCCTATCTCCAATCCTATTGTCTTTCATTGTTTTTGTACCAGTCTTTCTCCCTGCAACCAGGAAAGTACTGTCTCCTTCAAGGGTGGGAGGATTTGGGGATGTATAGTGGGCTAAAAGATCTTCTTTTCATATGGGCATGCCCTTTGCTGTCACAGTACTTCATACTCTTTTTGGAAGATTGGAAAGGGCTCCTAGCAGCGCATTAGTAGGAAAGATCACAGTGTATTTTGTCATGAAAGAATTCCAAGAAAAACAAACAAATTGTTCTTTGTTTGCTTTCTGCTATTGGAAGTAATTTCAACTTCATGTCTTAGCAATTAGTGAAATCAAGATAATTTTGCTGACGACTTTCCTGTAGAATTTACACACCTGCAGGTCCACGCTCTTTCCTTCTGCATTTACAGGGCTGCAGTTTATTTGGGGACCCAGAGAAGAGCAGGGCACCCATCTGTGTAAAGATCACAAACCAAGTAGGGGGGATCTGCATATTACAAACGATGTCAGGTAGGTGAGATTCACATCCTTGGTGTTACAATGCTCCAATTAGCTTTCTGGAGTTTGAAGCTTTGATAAGTTTCTTTCAAGTTTCCTTTATTTTCACCTTTGGGATTCATTATTCTTCTACACCTTGGTTCTTTGCGCTTCTATAATCCCTGTTTTACTCTTTTTACTATCCCTCATAAACAAATTTATTTTCAGCACTTCCTTGTTTTCTTCTATTCTGAGAAACAGAGTCTCCCCAGCTTAAGGTTTAAAATGTTCTCTTAAACCATGAGAAGTTTTCTTGTGCCCCTTTGCAATCAGTCCTTCCCCTCCATTCATGCAGCCCCAGGCAATCTCTGATCTGCTCTGTGACACTAAAAAAGCTTTACCTTTTCTAGAAATACACATACATGGAATCACAGAGCATGTATTCTTTTAGGTCTCGCCCTTTTCCTATGTGTGATATTTACATCAGTAATTCATTTCTTTCTTTCTTTCTTTTTTTTTTTTTGGCTGAGGGTATCGTGCTCTAAAGATTATTTGTTTATTTATTCATCTGCGGTTGACCATTTGGATTGCTTCTGGTTTTTAGCTGGTATGAATGAAACTGCTACAAATGTTCATGTAGTCCGTATGTGAACATATATTTTCATTTCTCTCGCTCCATTTATGATTATGGTAGTGATTCCACTGGTGTATCAATTTGTCAAAACTCATCAAAAACATAAACTTAAAATTAGTACATTTTGTCCTTCACAGGGTAAGCAAACTGGGGTCATCTACTTCATGGAATACTACTCAGCAATAAAAAGGAACGAACTATTGGTATTTATGGCAACTTGGATGAATTAACAGGGAATTGTGCTGAGTGAAAAAAATCCTATCCTAAAAGGTTACACACCACCTGACTCCATTTAAATGCCATTCTTGAAATGATAAAACTGTTGAAATGGAGAACGGATTTGTGGTTGCCAGAGGTCAGAGATGGTGGAGTGGGAAATTGGGGGCAGCCAGGGCTTGTGGCTGTATAAGGGCTACATTCTTGTGGTGATAGAACTACTCTCTATCTTGACTTTGTCAATGTCGATATTCTGGCTGTGACATTGCTCAGTACAGTAGTACAGTATAGTATACACTACCTTTCACAATAATACTAGAATACAATATCACCATCAGGGTTTTGACATCGATATAGTCAAGAATAGTTGCACAATAGTACAATATTGTGATGTTTTATTTTAGTTTCACCATTGCAGGAAACTGGATAAACGGTTCAAAGAAATGTTTCTGTATTATTTCTTACAACTATGTGGGATGTACAACTATCTCAAAATAAAAATCTTTAATTTAAAAAAGGTGAATTTTATTGTATATAAATCATGTCTCATTAAAATGGATTGTTAAAAAGCTCTCCTTTTGGTCTATAGAACACCCAGCTGTACCCTCCAGACACCACTCAGAATTCTCCTGAAACACTGTTCCCTCTTTGTTCAGGCACATGACACACTAATTAGACACCCTGAGCCACTTTGTTCTTCCACCATTTTCCTTACATCACTCTAAGAATCATAATTGCATCTTCCAACTTCCCCTCCTGGGTCACCGCATACACGTCAGAGGGTCAACACACCTTAGTTTATCCACCAGCTTGGTATCTCCAAAGGCATATATATCTAGACAAACTTGGCTCATCTGTAGTTTTATATACATTGATTTTTTTTTTTTGGATTTCGGACCCAGATTGATTGAAGGTTACTTTCAACTCTCAAAGATCCACCATGCCATCAATTTTATTTCAAGACAATGTCCCAGTTTTTGCCATTCTTTGTCAACACCCTATATTGTTTGCCCCCAAATATGACCTTATCTCTTCTTTTTTTCTTCTTCTTTCATTTCAAAGGAAAAAAGGGGCAGAGGGATTAAATGTGAAAAGATCATTTAAAGACAGAGTAGTAATTTTACTATTATCAATTTTAAGGTTTTGAACTTGATATGGGTCTTAAGATTTACATAAAAAAAGAAAAAATGTTTTGCTAAATATTCAGGTGAAATTTGGAGGTAGGACAATATTAGAGCTCGTGTTAATACAATACCATTTATGACAAGAAAAATAATTACTCATTTCCAAGCATTTCAATTTGCTCCCTTAATGAGCCTAGTATTAGGGGCATGAATGGGAAAAGTAAAAGGCAAGTAGGATTCCCTATATTCTTGCCTGATGGGAAAAGTCTTCAATAGCATTTCGTTTCCATAAGCAAAATGTTTTAGAAGAATCTAAAGAAGGTAGGCCTTCTTTTCTGGAAAATAGACTATGAATTTGATTATAAATCTGAGGTAAGTTACAAGAATAACATAATTATTTATCTTAAATACTCATAATTAAGGTGAGATCCTCTTCAGTTTGCACGTACACTTAGAAAAATAGGGAAGTTTTATGATATTTGAGGAAAATAATCTATGGTTTATTCCAAAAAGACTAATTATAAAGGAAACATATTTCAGCATTTTAGACAGTGTGTTGAGGGTATGTTACTTTTTTTATTTTTAGATTTTATTTATTTATTCACTTGAGAGAGAGAGAGAGAGAGCTTGAGCAGGGGAAGAGGCAGTGGGAAAGGGAGAGGGGAAGAGAAAGGGAGAGAATCCCAAGCAGTCTCTGTGCTGACCATGGAGCCCAAGGCAAGGCTCCAACCCACAACCCCAAGATCATGACCTGACCAAAACCAAGAACAGGACGTTCAAATGACTGAAGAACCCCGGTGCCCCTGGGTGTGTTACTTTTAATTTAATTAAGATAAAAAAGTAAAACAGTCTAGTATTTATGTTCTTTGCCTGAAATTCCCAATGTAGAGAGACAAGAATTAAGTCCAGGAAGGGCTTTTATTTGTGTCCAATTCACATCAACTAAAGGGAAGCTATTTTATTATCCTCATTTTGAGGATGAAACACAGACTCAAAGAGGCTAAATGACCTGCCAAGTTCACTATGAAGTGGCAGATGAGGACTGAAAGCAGATTTCTCAATCCGGAACCATGATCATCCATGCCACACTTCTACAGCTGACTTAACAGTGACTGATGAAGACTTGGGTTTGAAGGCTATCAGATGATAATTTGTATTTGGGGAAAATTACCTCTGCAGTTATTAAACAGAATTTGTAAATGACTATATATTACAAACCGACAGAACATGGAACAGGCTTTAATTTAACATTAGGCACAGACATACTGGATGCCATTTTGGGCCAGAGACTGTATATAAACAAACCCTGGCCCCTAGCCCGCTTCACTTCCTTCCTTATAAGAAGGAAGGAGAGGAAGCTGACTATTTTAGTTGGTGAAATTTACTCTAAATAAGGTTTGCTTTAGAAACTACCACTGAGATGACAATTCTACAATCATTAGCAGGATGAGATGATATATATGATTTAAGTGAAGGTGGAGGCATTCTAAATATCCTGTTTTTCATTCCTCTGCTCTCATTTAAATATATTTTTAAACCATTTCAAGGTCAATAAATACGGATTTGTGTCATGACAATCACTTCATAGTATCTCATCTTATGGGTTACTGTTGGATACTTGGTTTCAAAATTTTTTCTCTTATAAATGACAGTTCAGTTAGCATTTTTGCATATACAACTTTAAACACTTTTTCCTTTATTTCTTTAATAAATTCCCAGGAGTGAAATTTTTGGGTCAAAAGATGGATGTATTATATTTGTTGCTACTTATCACCAAATTGCCCTCCAGAAATGTTGTATCAAAGCAATACACTTGTAACTGAGCGTCCTGCTTCTAGTTCCTCTTTTTTCAGTCCATAGGACACATTCCCAGGTTAATGTTCCCAATGAGCTACTTTATGACTAAAACATAAAGGCTACCTATCGCCTACAAATAATTCTAAACTCTAACACTCAATGCCTTCTGCTCTCAGGGCTTGCCTATCTCTTAGGATTTTCTCTCTCCTCCTTTTCTACCTAATTTCTAGGATTTAGTCAAATATGTTCACCAAACAAGCACATTTTGGGAAGGAAAGTCCTGTGTTTCTTTAATGTCAGCCTCACAAATACTTCTAATTTATTGATATCTTCACTCATCTTTACCTATCTTCTTTCTCTGAGAAATAAATTTCCATCCCATACTCCATTCCTTATTTTAGCTTAAATGTAAATATCCAAATTTAATCATAAAGAGAAAGTCATGTAAGTTAACCCTAGGAGATCACTAAGGAGACTCTGTCAATAGACTAGGAACAGACTGGGAAAGTCCTTTTCCCTTCCAACTCATCTTTTTCCCTACTGCTAGATCTCCATTTCTAAGAGATGGGTTTCATTATATTACTTCCTTTTTTTCTTTTTCTTTTAAGCCTCCAATAGTTCATCACTGTAACCTAGCAATAATCCAAACTCTGAACCATACAGAGCTCTTAACAGCCACTTTTCAGACTCATCTGCCAGGACAAAGGCACACATGTGTCCAGAAACTTCACACCTACCTGACCCTCCTCTTCCCCAAGGCATCAGATGTTTTAATGCATCTCTGCCTCTGTTTTTGTCCATCCCGCTGATAGAAAGCAAAGACAATTGAAAGGCAAACCATTAGTGAGGAAGATATTTGGAAATATTTGTTATAAATATGATAACGGCTTATGATTCTTGATACACAATGAACTCAAACACATCATTAGAATGCTAGCACTGCAAAAAGCAAATGAGCAAGGGATATTAAAAGATTATTCATGAAAGGGAAAATGCATGTGACAATGGAATACTAAAGGAATTTAAGTAAAGAACTCAAGGAATTCAAATAACTATGAATAACTGTTTTATTCATCAAACTAGTAAATATATATATTTTAAAAACAATGACTATGGTAGTGAGACAGACACACCTATATATTCCTTGAAGAAGTCTTTTTGGAAAGTCATTTACAAGAGCCTTAAAAACTGTCCCTGTCTTTTGATCCAGAAGTGTCACTCACTCTGGTGATGTTTTTGGTTTTTTTCTTTTGAAGCAGGCTCCAAGCCCTGCATGGAATCCGAAGTGCGGTTTGAACTCACAACACTCAGATCAAGACCTGATCTAAGATCAAGAGTCGGATGCTTTCCGACTGAGCCACCCAGATGCTCCCGCTCTGATATTGGATACTTAAAATAATCAGAGAAAAAAAACAAGCACGGTTGGCACTAAATTGTTTATCCCAAGTCATCTTATAAGCTACAACAATCAAAAATTGCACTGAACTCAAAAGGTCAAAAAAGGACAATGCTTCCATTGCAGTTTATCCATATAATGGAATATTAAATACTAATCAAAATGCCCTGTATGTATGAAGAATTTTTATTGATGTTGAAAATAATATAATGTGACAGGAAACATGACGTATCACTGAATGAAAAAAGAGACTTATATGTGTACATTATATTTGTACATATATGTACAGCATCAATTGTATAAATCCATACCTCAAAATATCAGTGCTCCCTGAGAATGAATTATCTGTTTGTTGTACTTCTTTTCTTTGCAAATGAAACAGTGGGCAATGTATTTCCCTTAAAATTTGCAAAAATTAAACAGAAACAACCTATATTACACCCTCAACTTGCAGTCTTTCGCACTATTCACCACTCTTTTTCTGTTCTCACAACCACCTTGCTTTGGTGTCTAGGACTCCTGTGGCACTTGGCAAGTAAGCCACGGAACTCATCTTCTTCCTGATGATCAAAAGTTTCTCAAAAGTCTGAACTGCCTCTTTTGCAATGCTACCTGCGCCGAAAAACTCAAAACCAATTGTGAGATGACTAAGTGCATGGATAACTGAATGACTTTGTGCCTTAAACATTTCTTCGAGGTGAGTTGTGTCTCTCTGCTCTCTGAATGCACAGAGCAGCTCTTGCGTTGGAGAGCCAAGTGGGTTCTGTGTTAAGGGGGCATTCAGCCCGCACAGGCTCACTCTCCACCTGTCTTTACTTTACATGTACACAGCTGGTGATCTCTTTAGGCAACGTGTGAGATTCAACTTTTCTACCTGGATGTTGCCTTAAACACTGATGGGATGTTGGTACTGGGAGTCAAATGTTTGGGGAACCTACTTTTAAGAAAAATATATACCTAGAAGCTATTGCTATAAGCACATTTTCATAAATCCCATAAATAAAGGACATACTACTTCTACTCAGACACTTCCTATATGAATGTTTGGGGCATATAGTTAGAGACCCTTAGAATATTAAGTCTTAAATATTCCAGATTAAGTGGGACGTTGATGGCATTTCCTAAATCTCTTTCCTGCTTGCATTAAAAAGATGTGTGAGGAGGTAGAGGGATCACATCAAAAGCCTCCATTCATTTATTCTCAGCTACCAGCAGAATTACCTAAATTACTGCTGAGGATTATTTAACAAAGGGATTTCTCTTGTTACCAAAATTACGAGTGAACTGAGAAAGACCATTTTTCTGTAAATGAGGATGGCTTAGATTCTAGTTTCTATCCTATGTCATTAATACCTTCTCTCTTATCTACAACCCTTGTTTTGCAAAGTTTAGGAATGCACGCTCCCCCGAAGTCAAAACTTGGGTTCCAATCCAGCCTGAATTACTTACTAGGTCTCTGGTCTGATGCAATCTTAACTCTCCAAGACTTGGACTCCTCATCTATGAGATGGAATAGTCAGAACCCCTACCTCATAGGGTTGTTATGAGTGCTGAATAAAATCATATATTTTATTTGGCAAATTTCAATTGTTCCTAAGATGTCGGCTATTATTTATTTAGCTGTGCAAGATAGAACAGAAAGACACACAAAGCAAGTACTACGATTAACAGAAGACTTCTCTCAACTCACACTATTTCTTATAAATATTACTATTTGGTCAGTTGATTCTTCTTATATTTTGAGTAGTCTTGGAAAAGAAGTATTGTAGTGCATTCAAAAACCTATGTCTTGGGGCGCCTGGGTGGCTCAGTGGGTTAAGCCGCTGCCTTCGGCTCAGGTCATGATCTCAGGGTCCTGGGATTGAGTCCCGCATCGGGTTCTCTGCTCAGCAGGGAGCCTGCTTCCCTCTCTCTCTCTCTCTGCCTGCCTCTCTGTCTACTTGTGATCTCTCTCTGTCAAATAAATAAAATTTAAAAAAAAATCTTTAAAAAAAACCTATGTCTTGTATGTGTTGTGGAGATAGGCAGAAGTAATTTCTCTGCTCTCCTTCACAGCAAAATTTCTCTCAAAGCTACTCCCCCATCATCTTTCCTTCCTCACCTCCACTCCCTCTACAATCCATTCCAACCTAACTTCTGTTCCTGACACCCCATCGAAACTGCTTTGGACAAGGCCGCCAACCAGCTGGGGTGTATCAGCTCAGAAGGAAATCTGTCCTTATTTACTCCACTCCCAGCAGCATTCCACACACTAGGCTGTTTGCTCCTTCTCAAGTAATTTCCTTTCGTTTTCCTTCAAATCACACTCCCCAACATTACTGACCCCTCCTTCTTGAACTCCTGTGGTAGCTTTCCCTCTTCCGTCTGACCTCCGAATGTTTGGTTGCCTCAGGACTTGGCCTGAGTCCTATTCCGGGTCCTTCCATCGTAATCCATCCCTATTCTGTAGCCTTAAACACCATGTATATGAGATTATCTTCCAAACCATATCTCTGAGCCAGACATTTCTCATGAACCGCAAGCTCATAAATCCACCCACCTACTTGGTTCTTCCACTTTCAAATATACCGTGTCTATAACCCAATCGCTCCAACACCCCTGCCCCACCTTCTTCCCAACTTCAGTAAATGGCACTACTAGCCCCCCAAAATATGTCTCCTGCCAATTTACTTCCCCAGTAAAGAATTTTCACTTCTTTTAAAAGTAAAGATGAGGTAATGTCACTTCTCTGTTTAAAACTCTTGAATGTTAACTCATGACTAATGGAATTAAATCTAAATTTCCCACTGACTGCAGGGCCCCCACGACCTGGGTCGCTCTGCCTAAGTGACAGCTTGTGCCACTCTTCTCCCTTATGGGTGATTTTCACCCTCTGCTTGAGACATACTAAACTTTTTCTTTTTCTTGAATAAAGAGAAATTGTGTCTTCCTCAGGACCTTTGCATTTGCTCTTTTCTCTGCCTGGAAGGCAGTTGCCTGGTTTCTACATGTCTAGCTCCTTCTTGTACTTCGGACTGTGGCCTTAGTTTGCCCTCCAATAGGTCTGCCTTGACTTCCTATGTAAAGTAGACCCCTCCACACACATATTGTATAAATATCATTCCGTCTATTTTGATCATGGCTCGGTCAAAACCAATCACTATCTTATTAGATAAGCTTCGGAGCTCCATGAAGACAGTACCATGTCATAGCTCATTACTTGTTCAATGTTATACCCTGGGAGCTTGTGAGAGGGCCTCACACACAACTCTCCATACATTGGGTTTATGAAGGAGATACAGGTCCTGCATCATTTGATAAACATTCTAATGACCGTACAATGTGCAGTGAAAACCCATAGATGGAGGAGAAGCTTCCTCAAGGGGGTGATATCTGAATTCAGATGAGTATAAATATGCTGGGGGAAAAGGATACTTGGGCCAAGTAAACAGCATGAGCAAAGGCCTGGGGGTATGAAAAAGCATGCCACGTTTAAACTGTTAGCTCAAACAAGTTTTCTGAAGAAAATAAAATTAATGCAGTTCCATAGAGCTTGGGGGGGGAAGAAAAGTCAGGAACTAAATAACATCAGATGATGGAAAAAGAGTTTTAAATTTAAGCAGAAAATGCAATTTCACAACGATGGCTCATTTAAGCTACTGGTAATTAAAAGCATATATAGAAACAAACACCACCTGGGTTTTGCAGGTGTGAGTAAACTTAAAAAAAAATGGGGGAAGGAATCATTTGGAATGGCTCAAGATGCAACTGAAGAAATCTGAGGCTGTGCATTTTGTGGCTTTTGATCCTTAAGGAGAATGAACATGGTCACGGCAACAATCATCCTGCAGAACAATTTCATTTCACTTAAATGTGACAAACATATAACCAGGCCCGAGGCTGGGTAGTGAGAATGAGAAAAGAAAGAATCTTGGGCTTGAAAGAGATCACTATCTAATGAAAGTACATGGGGAGTTGCCATTCTAGGATTTAAAGAAAAGAAGAACTCTCTGTACAAATTCAGTGCAAATGTTGTGCAAACGATGCCTGATGTGCAAATTGTTTAAAGTGATGCAGGTAATTTTTTTCCAAAAATACCAGTGGAAGTGTGCACTAAACCCATTTTCTCATGGAATGTTTAATTGATTCTGCACATAAGGACGGTTCTGATGGTGACTTGCACAAAGCAAACAAATACTGCAAGTGGAAACTGGTTGGAAAATGCCAACGCATCTCTTTTCACTTATGCATGCGACACATCTCTTTAAAAAACAACAATTTCAATGTTTAAAATCAATATATGTCTATTTTATAAAACTGTGAAAATTGAAAAAAAAATATCCTACCATGTTACATGGATTTTCATAGACATTTTTTTTTTAAGATTTTAGTTATTTGACAGAGAGAAATCACAACTGGGCAGAGAGGCAGGCAGAGAGAGAGAGGGGGGAAGCAGGCTCCCTGCTGAGCAGAGAGCCCCACGCGGGACTCGATCCCAGGACCCCAAGATCATGACCTGAGCCGAAGGCAGCGGCCTAACCCACTGAGCCACCCAGGCGCCCTTTCATAGACATTTTTGAAACTAAATCTAGGATTGCATCATGACATGTCTGCACGTTTCTTCATTGACCTGAATGTTATATAGTGTGCATTTTGTGTTGCTGTTGGTTATCTTTAAGGTTTTTTAAATGAACTGTAAAATGAAAAAACTGTAATCTTCTTACATCAAAATCAAGAATGAAAAGCAATCCTCTGAGTCTTCCTTATATGAAATGAGGAATTTAAAAACCTCTTTTTCTAGCAAAATCACCCTAATTCCTAGATTTTGTAACAATGTGAAGTTTGATTAATATTTTGAGATTTAAATTATTCTTTTGTCACAGAAATCTTCTTTTTCAAAAATTATTTGAGAATTGTATTTAGTACTATAACTAAATTTTCAACTGTTATTTGACATAAGTGGTGCCTATCATTATTGGCTGACTTTAAATTCACGATCTTGAGTTCCTCGTTTTAGTTTCTCTTCAGAAATAAAAAGGGCAAAGGGCTAATAATATTTTTTCGGAATGCTTACAACTCTGGAAATGTCTTTATACTGACCTCACACTATGAAAAAACAAACTTGCAAATGATAAAATTCTTATATTTCAATTTTCTGCCTCAAGACTCTGCCAATATTTTGTCTTTAGCATTTAGTGTCACAGAAGAAAAGGCTAAGGACAACCTGATTTTTATCTTTGGCATGTAACCCATTTTCCAATTTATAGGCTTATTTTTTATTTTCTTGTCATTTTTTGTAAAGCAAATATTTTTTTAGTATGTATCTAAGTTTCTAGAAATGTGGTAAACCCAGTTGAGTTGAATTCCCCAGTATTTTCTGGTTTTTAAAAGTATTCAACATTTATGTCTGATTCTTGCTCTTGTCCTGTCCTTTTTTTTTTTCAGTTATACCAAATAATTATTCTGTTGACTCTATTTTCTGTCTTAGATACTTATCATCTCCTTTCTTGTCATTTAAAAAAAATTCTTAATTCTCTTTCTCTGTTCTCCTGAAGAGTTTCTTAATCTTGCTGTCTCTGTCACTGATTTGATTTTCTGAATTTGCAGTTTTTTCCCAGTAATTATGGTTCTGGGTTCTGCTTTTACTATATTTTTAATTTTCTTGAATATCTTCCTTATCTTATCCATTTCCCTTTGCATCTCAGCCTCTTCTATTTTTTTTTCTACTTCTTTTTCGTGAAAGATATGTCATCTTTAATCCTGCTGAGGTTGACAGTTTTTAACAATTTCTTTCAGTTTCTGAAATAAAGTCATTTCAGGAGCTTATTTTTCCTTTGGAGTTCTCAACATCTTGTTTTGGCATTCTTTATCCCTTGGTAATACTTTTTTTTCCCCCCATGGGCTTATTTTGTTTCGTTTTTTTGTTTTGCTTGCCTATTCATCCTGGAGGAAGACAAATCCATACAGCCCCCTTTTGGATTTTAATAGCCAGGGCATAAACTGTCCAAGGTGAAGGTAAGCACTTTCCCACCTTAAGCAAACTGGCATTCACTGAATGAGCCACTGATTGTATTTTTCTATCCAATTCCATCAGCTTTAGTGCTAGAGAACATTCTTTCCAAATTCCAGTAATAGGCTGGTAGAAAAGTCTTGGTTTTAAATGTGGTTGAATGTCTCCCTTCTCCTGACATCTTCATCTGTATTTTATTTTTGGAGCTTAGGATGAGCCATTTGGGACCAATAACCTGATGTCATTTTTTTTTTTCTCCTCCATGAAAGCAATTTCCTGCAGGCCCATTTCTCCAAGGCTCTGAACTTCTATTGACTGATAAGAGCTTCTGCTATTGATGCACTAGGTTGGATTTCCAGCTTATGCTAGAGAGAAAATCTTCTCGCTCTTATCAGCAGTCCTAAACCATCCTTTTCCTTCAGGGTGTGACAAGTTAATGGTCAATAATAAAGTGTAGCTTGTCCTCCTGCAGTACTTTTCTTAGTCCTCAGATAGGGCAAATCAAGGATGAGGATGGTTCCCTGGCAATGGAAGCAGTTCATTCATATCCAGTTT
This sequence comes from Meles meles, assembly GCF_922984935.1. Taxonomy (NCBI): domain Eukaryota; kingdom Metazoa; phylum Chordata; class Mammalia; order Carnivora; family Mustelidae; genus Meles; species Meles meles. Next base: position 41,227,080 of record NC_060075.1, on the reverse strand, counting down.
GAAACTGTTTTCTATGGGTTTGAATTTATAGGTGGCCCGACATTCCAGTCCTGGAGTTCCACACTGTAATGCAAGCCACCAAGTGAGAAATGCTTGGTTTACTGCTCAGGTAAATGGACTCTATGCAAGTGCTTTTTGTAGCGACCCTGTCTTTTATTTTCAGTATTCTGGTGCTTTGACATCCTGGTGCTGACCCTGGAGAGACTATCAGGATCCCAGGGTTAGCCAACTCCTAGAGAGAGCAAACGACACGCCCCTGAGCATGTCTTTCAAATGCAAACCAACCAATCTAGAGCCCTTATCTCTACTGCCACCCTCCCTTTTCCTCTGGCTTTCACCCTTTGGGCCTCTATCCATGTGCCCTAATCACCCCAGGACAGAACCTATACCCCAGAGCCCACTCAACTTATCCAAACCAGCCAATCCTAAACCTGCTTATCATGCCAGGCCCATGCCTTCCTATGGAAATCACAATAAAGGCTCAGCTCACATTTTCCCCTCTCCCTCTGCCTCCTCACCAACCCTGGTGCTTCCCCATGTAGTCCTCCGTGGCGTGGCGAGGCATAACCCTCCTCTTGGGATCTACAGGTGTAACAAACTATCTTTCCAGGGGGAGTTGCCTTCTGATCCCGTGGCCTTCCCATACTTAAATAATAGTAATAATAAAACCTATATTTTGAAGCACCTTTATTTTTTTAAAAGATTTTATTTATTTGACAGAAAGAGATCACAAGTAGGCAGAGAAGCGGGCAGAGAGAGAGGAAGGGAAGCAGGCTCTCTGCTGAGCAGAGAGCCCGATGCAGGACTCGATCCCAGGACGCTGGGATCATAACCTGAGCCGAAGGCAGAGGCTTTAACCCACTGAGCCACCCAGGTGCCCCTTGAAGCACCTTTAAATGGCAGAATCGAAAACATTTTAATCTAGCATTTCACTAGAAATTTCACTAGCTGAAGAGGTAAAGGAAGAAAGTAATTGAGATACAGAAATCACAGGAGCTTGGTGCAGGGTTGGAAAGAGAAGGATGAAGAAGGCCTTGGATCTACCTTTCACTTCATTGACACTTACACCTCCAATTGGCACTCATGCTATGGAAGTCCTTCCTAAAGCAAGCAGGCTGCCAGGAGGTTAGTGCACATTCTGCACCTTGTCTAAACAGAGGGAAGCCAGTGGTAGTAGTGTGCAGAGGGTAACGTCCCCATTCATAGGCGGAGAGATACATGCCAACCACACTACCGTGTGGGCTTGGTCTCTCCATCGGTTTCAGCTCAACTGTTTCCACACACTTCATTCTGTTCACGGAGTTTCCTTCTCTAACCTTTCTATTCTGACACAAAACACAGTATTTCTTTTGCTCCCATTTAATTCTTTATTTTTCACAAATTGAATTTTCCCAAGTGCTTAAATTAATGCGTGGCTTTAAGAAAGAATTACTTCTTTTTCCTTCCAGAGTCAGCTGTGTTGACAGGGAACCCAGCTCTGCTCCAGCAAATGAGGAGGCTTGTTAACACTTGCTTTGGTTCGGCGGGGAGAGGACACAGGGCTGATTCCTTGAAGGTCACTGATAAACAAAGGCTATTTTAGTTCCCTTGCTGTTAAATGTTTATTCCTTCTGCCAGCCAGCTCCCGTATTTTTTTTAATATTTTATTTATTTGACAGAGAGAAATCACAACTAGGCAGTGAGGCAGGCAGAGAGAGAGGAGGAAGCAGGCTCCCCGCTGAGCAGAGAGCATGATGCGGGGCTCGATCCCAGGACCCTGGGACCATGACCTGAGCCGAAGGCAGAGGCTTTAACCCACTGAGCCACCCAGGCGCCCCCAGCTCCAGTATTTTTCTAAGCTCTTGGTGAATTTCATGATACAATTCTTTATAAAATTCTTTAGCCATTATTAAAGAATTTTGTACCTAAGTGCTCTTTAAAAAATAAAGTACGGGTGTGACTGGAAGCTAATTGTGGTCATATTAACTTTTCAAAATGAATTACATACAAACATTTGAACAGATTTTAATTGAGTGTCTATCTTTCTTTCCAGGGAGGGCACTGTTCTAGGTACTAGACATGCATCAGTGAACAAAACTGAATTCCTTGTGTCACAATTTAATTTTAAGATAATTTCACCATAGTGTTGGCCAAACGCATATAGAAGCAATATTGCCAAAAATATAAATATAGAGACAAAAATCAAACTACCTAATCTCCTCTCACTAGTTTGATCTGAGAATGTTGGTTCTGAGTAGGAGAGACTCAGGTCCCTGAGTCATGGTGGGAGGGATAAGGCTTTGTCAATCACAAACTATTTTGTTGGTTCCACCAAATGTGGCTTCAACTCTTCAAATATTAACTCCACTAATGAGTTAGTGCAGGTGCCACACGTGTTCTAGTAATAGGTGAGCTGTCTGTCTGAGGGTTCATTGTTCTCTGAGTTTCCATGGGTGTTTCAGTGGGAAACTGGATGAGGCCAAGTCAGAAACTGCTAGTTAGATGCCACATGAACCCAGCAATGGCTCATTTTAAGCTAGTTTCAAAAGCTCTTTTATTCTACAAGCAATAAAATTCCATTAGTCTTTGAAATTCCATAGTCTAAAGCTACATGATGAAAAATCTAGCTTTATCTCTGACCCAAGGCAGTATAGATTTAAAAAAAAAAAAACCATTAAATTATATACTTTATTTTTTTAAGTAACCCCTCTACCCAATGGGGGGCTCAAACTCACAACCCCTAGAGCAAGAGTCATGTGTTCTTCCCCTGAGTCAGCCAGGTGCCCCTTAGACTTTTTTTTTTAAACAGCCAGAACATCTTGTGACGTGTGTGTGTTGAAGGGATTAGGGAGGATCATGTTTCCTCCAGGTGTTACAGCTTCTGGTCGAAAATGATTGGAAAGATGGTTTCTCCCTCATCACTGAAAGTAGTAGTCTTACCTGACCAAAAGAACAAAGGTCAAGGGTGAGGGCGGGGCAGAGAAATCCTCTATTCTGGGCACAAAACTGATGCTTGTTGAATGAAGACACAGTGACTTGTTCTTGAGCATGTGCAAAATACTTCCAGGAGACCCTCAGAAATATCTGGGCTGGGAGGTCCTTTATAGGAAGCAGGGCTTCTGTGAACTGGCAGGATATCCTCTGTGAGTGAAGTTGGAACCTTAATCCGACTCAGGTTTTGCCAAAAACCTTGTGAAGCTGGGAAAGCTCTGGATGCTCCTGTGGATTAAAATGGAATGTTTCGGGGCACCTGGGTGGCTCAGTGGGTTAAAGCTTCTGCCTTCAGCCCAGGTCATGATCTCAGGGTCCTGGGATCGAGCCCCGCATCGAGCTCTCTGCTCAGCGGGGGCCTGCTTCCTCCTCTCTGTCTCTGCCTGCCTCTCTGCCTACTTGGGATCTCTGTCTGTCAAATAAATAAATAAAATCTTAAAATAAAATAAAATGGAATGTTTCAACACTTGTTTGCGTCCCCACAGTATCTCTTCCTTAAGCAGAAACTCGGTGTTCAGAACAGGTAAAAGAGGATCTCCTCTGGTTGGAGAACCTGGAGCAGACCCTCCTGACTAGCTTCCTCCCACAGAAGGCTGCACAGAGCAGAGTCTGAAAACACAGGGCTACACATCAGTTCTGGGCTCATTAACTACTGTGAACAGGCAGAAGTGTACTTAATTTTTGCCCTTACTATACCTGATACCAAAGTTAAAACTTTCATCTCATTCTTAAGATCCACTGATTCCCTAATCAAATTCTAGATGATTATTCAATCTTCTTTTGGCATCATGTAGAAAAGAAAAATACTATTAAGTTTAAACTCTGGAAATTGAACACTGTGACAAATGCTACCTTATAGTCTGCCATTTGACATCAACTTTCCTCTGAGCTTTCCAGTTTTCAGGGCAAAGGTATGAGGGACCCAGGTTCTACTTGAGGGGGGGGAAATCTCACTTATATAAGATCCCATCATTAAAAAGGCACATCATGGTACATAAGTCTTGAGAATGCATTTGAGGTTGAAATCGGATTCATTTGATCGTTTTCTTTTTATGTTGTTTATATCATTCAATTTGTTGGTAATTTCATGGAAAGAGATTCACTTGATAAAATGTCCGGGCTTTTTAACAGCCCAAGATCATGGTGAATGCTTCTTTATTCCTTTTACTTCTCTCTTTGTTTCTTTTTTTTCTTTTGCAACAGTTTTACTGAAATAATAATTCACATACCATATGATCTGACGTGTGCAATTCAATAGTTTTTAGTATAATCATTGTGCAAGCATTATCACAGTCAATTTTAGAACAATTTCTGTAACTTTAAAAGGAAACCCCAGGGTGCCTAGGTGGCTCAGCTGGGTAGGTGTTTGACTCTTGATTTCAGCTCAGATCACAGGGATCTCAGGGTTGTGAGACTGAGGCTCATGTTGGGCTCCTCACTCAGGAGGACTGTGCTTAAGATTCTCTCTCTCCCTCTCCTTCTGCCCCTCCTCCCACCACTCTCACTCTCCCTCTTAAATAAATGAATAAATCTCTAAAAAATAAGAATACAAAATAAAAATAAAAGGAAGCCATATGTCCTTGTAACTCTTACCTTTTACACCCTCCACCACCTTCAGTAGCCACTAATCTACTCTTCATCTTTAGAGGTTTGCCTATTCTGGACATTTCATATAAATGGAATCCCATGATATGTGGTCTTTTGTGACTGGCTTCTTCTACTTAGCACATTTTCAAGGCTCATCCACGAGATAGCATGTAGTCATTACTTGGTTTCCTTTTCATGGCTGAATAATATTCCATTATATGGATAACTGCATTTTGTTTATCCATTCATTAGTTGATGGATTTCTGGATTGTTTCTACATTTTTTGGCTATTATAAATAATGCTGCTATTAATATTTGCATACAAGTTTTTGCATAGACACATACTTTCATTTCTCTTTGGTATACACGTAGGAGTGAAATTGCTGGGTCAAATGCTATTCTATGTTCAACCATTTGAGGAATTGTTACCAGAAGTCTATGAGGGTTGCAATTTCTCCAACTCCTCACCAACACTTGTTATCTGACTTTTTGATGATTACCATTCTAATAATGTGATGTAGTATCTCGTGGTTTTGATTTACTATTCCCTGATGATGAATGATACTAAGTACCTTTTCACGTACTTATTAGTCACTTGTGTATCTTCTTTGGAGAAATGTCTATTTAGGTACTTTGCCCATCTTTATTTGGGCTGTTGACTTTTTATTACTGAGTTACAAGGGTCTTTATATACACTAGATGCAAAGATGTTATCATATATATGATTTGCAAACATTTTCTCCCATTCTATGGGTCACCTTTTCATTATTTTGATAGTGTCTTCTGGAAGCACAGAATCTTTTCATTTATCTATTTTTTTCTTAACTTGATTATGTTTTTAATGTCATATGTAAGAATCCATTGCCTAATTCAAGGTCACAAGTATTTATTCCTGTTTTCTTGTATGAGTTTTGTAGACTTGGCTCTTACATTTAATCCTTTGATCCATTTGAAGCTAATTTTTATATATGATTCTTGTTTAGATGTGTCCTGAGAAGAATCAAATTTAAGACACCTGACTGAATAACATGTAGAAATATTAATAAACTGGTTATTAAGGTGTCAAAGAAGGGAAATATTGAGGTAATGGGATTAGCTGGTTTTGTGTTTGTATGTTATATTATGTGCTATATGCATCTAAAGCTTCCTGGATAAAATTGTGGTCAAACAATATTCAGAATTTCATCTCTACTTCCTCCTTGCAAATGAACACTTCTTCCATTTTACTTATGAATATTCATACCTTGTTTCCATTCTTGCTATACAAGCTGTTTGGAACAGTGCTGCTTACATAACCCAGCTTTTGTTCCTCATTAAAAAAAAAATCTGCTTTCTCCACAGGCATACACACACACACACACACACACACACACACACACACAGCACTACCTCTTCCTAATATGCTCATGTGTTTGGTGGGACAGAGGTCCCTGAAATTCACCTCTTCTCCTCTCTCACCTTTTAAGTCATATATACATCTGAATTTTCTCAGTTATTTTTACAGGCACATTTCAGCATGGGGGCAATCTAGATGATGAGAAAAAAACCACGATGGTTAGGAAGGGCAAGACAACACACTAGAGTATTTAGTCATTCCTTTGTGTTTTAGTATAGAGATGTAAGATTCAGCCATGGAGGAAGCATAATGCATAATTATCACATTGGGATGCTAAACACAGACACTGCATTCACTCTGTGCATAGAGTGAGATCTGGTTCATGGAAAATGCAGGTTTTGCATTTTTCCAACAAAATAAGTGAGTGGGGGTGGAAGGAGACTAGCATTCTGATCATTATTTCAGAATACTAATGCCTAGGAGAAGCCGTGGCAATGCTGGCTGGTCTCCACTGCTTAGTGTCAACAGAAAATTGATTGTTCCCCCTTCCTCTTTCGATGTCTTTTATGGCAACAGCCCAACAGGTACTTTTGATCAACCAACAAGTAATTCTTCTGCACCTCTATGAAGAAAACATTGTCCAAGTGCTCAAGGAAAACTAGCACAGGAAAGCAAAAGCAATACTCATGAAAAAACTGGAGGACCGTTAAGTATCAGATTATGTGGTCCTGAACATAAGGGCCAAAGGGCGTTAGTGAGCTTGGGGGTGGGAGTGGTCGAAGTGTCAAGATGCTTTCATGGACTGTGTAGGTTGGGATCGGGCTGTGTAGAATGAAAGCAATTTTTAACATTAAAGGAGGTGGGGAAGAAAGGCTACACCACGTGCGAGGGAGGGGGACAGAAGCGCAGCCTGTTGATGGACCAGGCGCCAGACAAGGCCTCGTTACATCTCCCTTAGAATGTTTGACCATTCTGAAAGCAGGTGTAATAAGTTTCCCTTCAAGGAGTTTAATTACTTGCTCCTGGTCACACGGCTTCTAAGCAGTAGCATAGTGTTGGGACCAAAAGTTCTGCATCTTCCTGAGCAACACACCTTATAGCTGCTGTTTTCTAGCTCCGGTTTCTCCTTACTGCTCCTTCCCTGACCTACCAGGAAACACAGAGACTGAGAGCCCCTGTTTCCGATCAGTGGGTTCCCAACTTGCTGATTCTTAGAATCATCTCAGGAGCTTACAAACAAACAAATACACAAAGTTGTTTCTAGACCCCACTTCAGACCTAACAAAAGCAACTATCATCCAGAGATAAGATGCTTAGGGCATTTCTGATTGTCCTCCAGCTCTTCATATATTGCTGTGGAAAAGTAGGTCAAATGACGAATGTCTAAGACGACTGTCAAATGATAAAAGTCTGTTAAATGAATAATGAATTAATACATTAGATAAAATCATTGTTTTATCCACTGATTTGATGACTGAGTTTCCTGTTGCCTTGGCTTGTGTCTTCAGTATTATACCATGGTCATTCTTTTGGAGAAATATCTGTTTCTGTGTGATGAACATGAGGACCAACGGGCTTTTCCCAGCCTGGAGTCCATCCATTTGGAGTGAACCCAAAGTACATTTGACCAAGCACTTCAAAAAGGCAGACACAGGGGCGCTTGGGTGGCTTAGTGGATTAAGCTGCTGCCTTCGGCTCACGTCATGATCTCAGGGTCCTGGGATCGAGCCCCGCATCGGGCTCTCTGCTCGGCAGGGAGACTGCTTCCCCCTCTCCCTGCCTCTCTGTCTACTTATGATTTCTCTCTGTCAAATAAATAAATAAATAAAATCTTAAAAAAAAAAAAAAGGCAGACACACATCTCCTGGCCTGGGGGAGGATCCACACACCAACATTCCTAGCTTTCTCTTCATCCTAATCTAAACCAAACTGTGTTAAAACCAGCCTTGACTATTTCTCTTTCCCCAGACTAAACCTCAGTGCTCTGTACCCTCTTTACCACTGTCCTGTGGACTAGGAAGGCAGTTGATAGACCTTTGATGATTCTCATAAACTGCCCTAAGTCAACTCTGGTCACTGAGCATTGTTGGAGGGTGGACGACAGGACATTGGCAAGGAAGCTTACTTGGTCTTTATTAATTCTATCGGTAATCTAATTTAAAGTCAACTCGTAGCTGTGTTTTGGGTTGGATTGTGTTCATCAGGTTGATTTAAACATTGCTTGATTTGGTTGCAAATTGAAGTGCCTGATGAAGTGGTTCTGTGATTTTTCCATCACTTTCTTTCTCTTCCATCCATTTTAGCATGTTACCAAGGCTTCTACACTGACTTGTCCAGAGCTCATACAGACAAGTGACTGGTGATATGGGAGAACGTGATGAGAAATATTGGAGTTCTCCAAGTTGAAGTGTGCTTCGGTCATAGAGATAATTATTAGTGTAATAAAAACAGGAAAAGTCTAAATGAGATTCACCTCCCTTTAGTATCTAATGGATCTCAGATGATATTTCAGCTTCGGTTCATTTTCTTTTCTGCATTTATTATTCCATTATTATAAAATGTCACTTTGCCTATAAAATATTTTGCCTTGCTGTCAAGTTTTATTTGGTTCAGCTTTTACGTCAGGAGCATTTGTGGCTGAAGGCTCTTGTCTGTGCCAAAGGAATTTTCCTAGCTACGATGTTTATTAGTTTTGTAAATATACACGTTGTTTATAAGGTAGTCTGCGAACAACACTGGCTTTAAAAAACTACATACTAAAGCAAAAGACACACATTCACAATGTGACTCAGGTCTGATGGGAACATTCTTTATTGTATTAACTAACCTTAAAAAATTGCTTTTAGAATTGATTTAGGTGGAAGAAAAAAAGGCAAATAATCTATGTCATTCATGGGACAGTAGTCACTACAGAGAATAGCAAACTGTTTGAGGCAAAAAGAAAAGAATTCCTTAAAAGTTTCAACACACATGAGATGATTCAGGTTTGCCACATTATCCTGATCTGCTCCTCTTTGCCACCCACCATTTCAATTTCAGTGACCTCCTCCTTATCACCGGGCTTTCAAAACTGTCATCCAAATTTCCAGCTCCTTCTCCAGCATGTAAAACATTCAGCCTGGTAGAAGTTCCAACTGTTGCCCTTTTCTCCTACTGCTTCTTCCCAAATAGGAACTCTTGATTCAATTAATTCTCTCCATCTAGTTTGACGGGCAGCAGCCTGTTAGGAGGGACATATCCTTTCCCTTAGTCTTTGAAAGGGGAACAAATCAAAGTACTGACTGTATTGAGATGAGAAACAATTTTTTAAAAAGATTTTATATATTTCAGAGAGAGAGCACATTCTGGGGAAGGGGCAAAGGGAGAGGCAGAGGGAGAAGAAGGCTCCCTGCTGAGCAGGGAGTCCAAGGTGGGGCTCGATCTCAGACCCAGGGATCATGATCAGAGCCGAGGGCAGACACTTAACTGACTGAGCCACCCAGACATCCCAGAGATACAGTTTTTGGGAAAAATAAAAGATACGATAGGAACTCTGGTTAATTGATGCGTTCAGTATGTTTTAGTTCATGCTCATAAGATTTGTGTGACCAGACGAATACAGTATTCTATCTACAATCTACCAGATTGCTATCACCATGAAATAAGCCTTCTTTATTGCTGATGTTTTAGTGCATCTCTTTTAGGCATAAGAAGAGAGATGAATTATTATTATTATTTTTTAAAGATTTTACTTTATTTATTTGACAGAGAGGGAGAGAGGGCGAGAGAGGGAACACAAACAGGGGGAGTGGGAGCAGAAGAAGCAGGCCTCCCACTGAGCAGGGAGCCCGATGCCGGGCTTGATCCTAGGACCCTGGGATCATGACCTGAGCCAAAGTCAGATGCTTAACGACTGAGCCACCCGGGCACCCCATGAATTATTTTTTAAGAAAACAACGATTCTCATATAAATCTGGTTTTCAAGTGTTTTGTCAATTAACAAAATAGCTGATAATCACCTGCAGGGACACCAGGACTTCTGATAAGAGAGTAACAAGTTAATAGATTTTACTTACTTTCAGGGAAGGGGCTTTACTTTGATAAGGTTTTGTCTTTGCTAAATATATCATGGGTAGAGTTCCTACCTTTATCAAGCTCTAAACTCACTGCTTAGACCATCCTTTAGAATGTACGACGGCCACTGTCAGCTTTCAGTAAAGACAACAGATGAGCAGCAATGATTTATGGCGAGTGCCACACTGATCTGTATGCACTTGTGGATTATCTCCAACTCAGCCTCCCTTGCTGTCAATTGGCTTGCGTTAGGGATTGTCCATTATGACTGCATAACCATATTTTAAGTCACAGGCAACATTACTGTATGAATAAAAGCTAATGTAAAGGCAAGAACCAATGGAGGAAAATCCCAAATTAAGTATACTAAAAAGACCCTACATTTTTGTGAACTTGCAATAAGATTGAGACCTTCTCACACAGCATCGGTCAACTTCTCACTGAGAAGTGAGGATGTGGGTTTGGAAATCATCTGACTCGGTCATAACCAATGCCCAAGAGTGAGAATAGACAGATATCAGAAGGAAAATGGGAAGAAGTGTGGTTGCAGCTGTAGGAAGGGAAAGACGCTGAGAAGACTCTAACATCCTACAAAAACTAATCAATCACATGCAAAATAATGGGTCTATTGTGATTGCTCTGTGAGCTCGCTCTTGCACTTACATCATCCCTCAATACATGAGACCCCTAGACCAAGAAGGGAAGGTGAAGGAGAGGGGAAAGCAAATCCTTCAGGTGCTCCCAGCCAGGAGAAAATGCAACTCTGCAATTGAGTTCAAAAGCCAAGAGGCAGCAGACATCCCTGATTCAGCCACATAGACAGTCCTTTCACGGCGATTTCCAAAGGTGGGTTTTTGTACTAGGTCCAATTGTCTTGATAAATAGCGCAGCTGATAAAAACCTCCTGGCAAGGAACTTGCCTTAATTGAATAGATCTCTCGTTGGCTGCCATCCGGGAATATCGTCCCAGACACCCGCTTGGCAAGGCCCCTGGGTTGCTCACACTGGTCAGGAGTACCTCCCCGCTCTCAGAGCTACAGGCTGCATTCTCACTTTAAAGGGGTCTCATTTCCCCCATTTTACAAGAACAATGGTTTTCAGCCTTCAGTGTGCCTGGGAATCCACGGAGCTTGGCTCACTTCAATTCTCCCGTGCACAGAATAGACTGTGATTTAATGTGGATTTTCATGTCTGCCTCAACAGAATGGATTTCCTGCATGAATCACCTTTATTGTGGTTTTATCCTGGGCCACTTAGCCAAGTTATAAATGATCTTTAGAGGCATAAGATAAATCTTCTGCCCCTTTGATTCACCAATTCTGTGAACCAAAAAAGTGCAGGCTTATTTAGCAATCTATTTCCAGGGACGCCAGCAGGGCTTTTGGTAGGTTGAAGGCAGAAGACGAATGGGCAGTTTCGGGGCAGTCTATGAAATTGCTCGTGCGAGAGTTCCTTGTATTCCCTGCCCCGTCATTTGTCTTCCCAAATCCTGTTAGCAGATCTTCCTTCCACCTCAAATTCATGCTGTGTGCAGGGCTCTATCTTTTCAAAGTTGCAACCTTATTCTGGATACCACCTTGAACGGTGCCTCTGAATATGGACTGAGACGAACCTCCTTTTTTGGGCAGTGTTTCTGGGTAGGATGGGCCAAAGTGATTTCCAGAAACTTCCAGGATCAGCCTCATTAACTAGGTAAAGCTACCAGTTCTTTCCCCGCCTCCTTTCTTTCTACACAAAACAAAAAGCAGGGACCAGCATTTCAGGCAAGGGCCTTCAAAACAAATCTTTACTTTGTTTCTTTTACCCTCCACCAGTCTTTCAAATCAATATCTTATTTGGGGAACTGTTCCTAGTTGCTCAAGGCAGCTTATGAAGAATAGATTTCCTGGGTGACCATGTGAGCAGTCCTCCCGATGACAGGGCCCCGTAAGTTCTTGGAGCTCTGCTCAGGACCGGCCTTGCTCACCTGCAAAGATTCCTCTGCTTTTCTCTCTCCTGCACGTTCCCTTCCAGAGCCCAGCATTCCTGCGATCTCTCCTAGACAGGATCTGGCACTGATATGTATAAGTAAAAATCCAGAGGCCACAGCCAGGCAAAGGAGCAAAGTCCTCCCAACTCACTGAAGACCTGGGTCTGGGATGAGTCCTGTCACCCCGTGGGTTTGTGTTTTTGCAGGGGAATTAGTGCCACAAGAGGCAGTTGAGAGTCTTCCTCCATAGGTTGACTTTCATTTCTAAAGAGCCTTTTCAGAAAACAGCCCGGCCCTCCTCTAGATAACCAGGAGAAGGGCATGTGGCTGAGCCTCTGGTGCGGGCTTATGGATGTGCTCGGCTGGTCCTTGTATGATAACACATTGTGCCCATTTCACACATCAGTGCTTCTTCAAATCGATGACCGAGACCCCAGGAGGAACTTTAATGGGATGCTAGTTACAAGTTGCAAAACCCAGAAGTTCATTTCCCTAGCAGGATGGAAATTTGGCAATATTTAAAAACTTTTTTTTTATGTTGAAAGTATAGACACATGAGGCGCTGCAAAAATAGTACAGAGAAGTCCCAAGTTCCCACTACTCAGCTTTCGCCAATGATACCATCTTACATAATAGAGCACATTAACACAATCAGGAAATTGGCAGTATTTTCATGGTCAGGGAGAATAAGCATCAAAAAGCCTCAACTGGGCGCTTAGTATTTAGAGTTTGGGTCCAAATTTACTTATTTACTTAAAGAATGACTATAAATTGTTCACACAGTGACACTGCATGTGTCCCCAGAAAGAAGGATCTTATGAAAAGCCATTCCAGGCTGTTTTGATCTCTATTCCCACAAAGAAAAGATTCTGTGCAAAAGGCAGTGCAGTAGAAAGAGGGGCTTTCAAAAATAAGGGATCTTCAAACAATCTTAGTTACCTTTGAAAATCAGTGTTCTTGGCTAATTGGGTCACTTCTGGCATCTTTTTACAGAATCCAATTCCCCAGATATCTTGACCACTATGTTGGCTGAATGAAGCTTAGGAAGAATGGAAAAGCCAGCTTTTTTAATACTCATGTACATAGGATGGGTTGGCAAAATGTGGTTGACATTTATTCATTACATATGAGATAAGAGCTCAGCTCCTGAACTCAGGTCAGGTTTACATTCCAGCCTTGCCCTTTATCAGAAGGTTGACTTTGAACAAGTCACTTGACTGTTATAAGCCTCAGTTTTCTTAAGCATAAAATGAGGATGACGTAGTACCTGAGAAATCCATGTCAGTTGATTGGAAACTCTCAGGCACATAGTAGGTGATCAATAAATTTCAACTGTTGTTCGGAATAATCATTTCTGATTAGGGGATTCTGGGAAATAATTTTTATTGCATTCAGTTTCTTTAAAGCTGGTCCAGATAATTTGTGAAATATCTTCTAGTCTTATGGCATGAAAAAGAGCTGGAGGAGATTTACCGCTCCTTATATTTGGAAAACCATTTGAATTTCCAGTGCAGTTTTTACTTTCAAGTAGTAACTGCTCAATATCCCATCAGGCATTATAAATCATGGTGTAACTTCCAGATTATTAACTGTTGTTGATAAAGTATATGCATAATAAAACAGTCTAAAATTGGATCAAAACACAGTCATCAGGTTTTCAAGTCTAAACTTAATATAACCTACGTCCATGTAACCAACTTAAAGTTAATGCATCTAGATCCACGGTTATGTGGACATTAATTTCTCCAAATATGTAACATATCATGGATGTGCTTGTAACAATTAGTCAAACATTAAGGAACATTAATTGTTTTTGAAAAATTTTTATTTGTTGTGGAAAGTAGATCTCTTACCATGGTTGCCTATGTCTTTATAATTAGAGGTTTTCTTTTCCTGGCAGTTAAAGTGGTTGAGGAACCAGTAGCATATCTACCCTTTCGACATCAGTGCTTCTTTAGTTGATAGAATTAATTAATAAATCATTGAAAATTGCATGTAAATAATTTTAGGCTTCAGATTTTATACTGTATCCTGAAAATATGTTTATGCTACTTTTTAAACAGAATATTATACTCCCATTTATGTTGGCATAAATTAGTAGAATGAAAAAAATGTTGAAGTTCTTAGGGAAGAACTATGCGCAAATAGTGGGAAAATGAAAGGGATCTTAATTGTGTTATTATGAGGTTTTGTTGCCAGATAATGTGATGCTCTGTAAACAAACACTGCTCCACAGTGATTTAGTCCAAAAGGCAGCTATCTGTGATTGGAAATATGTCCTTTTAGGGTTTATGCTCAGAAATCGGCACGTCATGAGTAACTTCCGTCTTCTGGCTCCTTACACTGAGAGCCAGTCCAGGGGAATTACAGCACCAGAAAAGAGAAGTTGGGTCGGTGACACCAAAGGAGAATGTCCAAGACCAAAGCCCAATCCTCTGTATTAAATCATTTCCACTGGCAATGTGTATCTAAGCCTTCTTGGTTTTTCTCTTCTGGGAAGAGGGAGCAGACAAAGTTGTTGCTTCCAAATTTCTGTGACTTGTGTTTTCATAGTACCAGAAATATTAGAAAATACTAGTTTCCCCTTCTATTCTAACAGTGCAGTCTCAGACAAATAGAAGAAACCTGTGGCCACCAGCAAGACTTTCTAGGTTAACAGATGGGTTGAGGGGGAGGAGTCAAGATGGGGGAGAAGTAGCAGGCTGAAACTACATCCGGTAGCAGGAGATCAGTTAGATAGCTTATCTAAACATTGCAAACACCTACAAATCCAACAGGAGATCAAAGAGAAGAAGAACAGCAATTCTAGAAACAGAAAATCAACCACTTTCTGAAAGGTAGGACTGGCGGAGAAGTGAATCCAAAACGAGGGGAAGATAGACCGTGGGGGGAGGGGCCGGCTCCCGGCAAGCGGCGGAGCAATGGAGCACAAAATCAGGACTTTTAAAAGTCTGTTCCACTGAGGGACATTGCTCCAGAGGTTAAACCGGGGTGAAGCCCATGCGGGGTCAGCGTGACCCCAGGTCCCGCAGGGTCACAGAAGGATCGGGGGTGTCGGAGTGCCGCAGAGCTCGCAGGTATTAGAACAGGGAAGCCGGCTACAGAGATGGAGCCGAGGACTGAGCTCTCAGGTCGGGGTTACCTTGAACCAATCGCAGGCTGGGTGAGCTCGGAGCACGGCTGGAGGACGGGGATACGGGAGTGATTGGGAGGAGGAGTGGGGCCCCGGGCTCTCGGCTCCGCCGGGCTGGAGACTGGGAGGCCGCCATTTTCATTCCCGTCCTCCGGAACTCTACGGAAAGTGTTCAGGGAACAAAAGCTCCCGAAAGCGAAACCCAGCGGATTACTTAGGCCACTGGTAAGGGCGGTGCAATTCCGCCTCAGGCAAAGACACTTGAGAGTCACTATAACAGGTCCCTCCCCCAGAAGATCAACAAAAAAATCCAGGCAGGACAAAGTTCATCTACCAAGGAAAGCAGGTTCAATACCAAGGACAGCAGCAGAATTCCAGAGGAAGAGAAAGCAAAGCATGGAACTCATGGCTTTCTCCCCATGATTCTTTAGTCTTGCGGTTAATTTAATTTTTTTTTCAATTTTTTTTCTTTCTTTTTTCTTCTTCTGCTAAATTTTTAAAAACTTTTATCCTTTTCTTTTTTTAATGTTTTTTAACTAGTTTATCTAATATATATATATTTTTCTTTCTTTTTTATATTTTTCCTTTGTTTTCTTTTTTTAATTTTTTTTTTCCTGATCCTCTTTTTATCCCCTTTCTCCCCCCCATGATTTGGGGTCTCTTCTGATTTGGTTAAAGTGCATTTTTCTGGGGTCTTTGCCACCCTTTTAGTATTTTATTTGCTCCTTCATATACTCTTATCTGGACAAAATGACAAGGCGGAAAAATTCACCACAAAAAAAAGAACAAGAAGCAGTACTGAAGGTTAGGGACCTAATCAACACAGACATTAGTAATATGTTAGATCTAGGGTTCAGAATGACAATTCTGAAGGTTCTAGTCAGGCTCGAAAAAGGCATGGAAGATATTAGAGAAACCTTCTCTGGAGATATAAAAGCCCTTTCTGGAGAAATAAAAGAACTAAAATCTAACCAAGTTGAAATAAAAAAAGCTATTAATGAGGTGCAATAAAAAATGGAGGCTCTTACTGCTAGGATAAATGAGGCAGAAGAAAGAATTAGTGATATAGAAGACCAAATGACAGAGAATAAAGAAGCTGAGCAAAAGAGGGACAAACAGCTACTGGACCACGAGGGGAGAATTCGAGAGATAAGTGACACCATAAGATGAAACAACATTAGAATAATTGGGATTCCAGAAGAAGAAGAAAGAGACAGGAGAGCAGAAGGTATATTGGAGAGAATTATTGCAGAGAATTTCCCTAATATGGCAAAGGGAACAAGCATCCAAATCCAGGAGGTGCAGAGAACCCCCATCAAAATCAATAAGAATAGGCCCACACCCTGTCACCTAATAGTAAAATTTACAAGTCTTAGTGACAAAGAGAAAATCCTGAAAGCAACCCAGGAAAAGAAGTCTGTAACATACAAGGGTAAAAATATTAGATTGGCAGCAGACTTATCCATAGAGACCTGGCAGGCCAGAAAGAGCTGGCATGATATATTCAGAGCGCTAAACGAGAAAAACATGCAGCCAAGAATACTCTATCCAGCTAGGCTATCATTGAAAATAGAAGGAGAGATAAAAAGCTTCCAGGACAAACAAAAACTGAAAGAATTTGCAAATGCCAAACCAGCTCTACAGGAAATATTGAAAGGGGTCCTCTAAGCAAAGAGAGAGCCTAAAAGTAGTAGATCAGAAAGGTACAAAGACAGTATACAGTAACAGTCACCTTACAGGCAATATAATGGCACTAAATTCATATCTCTCAATAGTTACCCTGAATGTTAATGGACTAAATGCCCCAATCAAAAGACACAGGGTATCAAAATGGATAAAAAAACAAAAACCCATCTATATGTTGCCTACAAGAAAATCATTTTAGACCCGAAGACACCTCCAGATTTAAAGTGAGAGGGTGGAAAACAATTTACCATGCTAATGGGCATCAGAAGAAAGCTGGGGTGGCAATCCTTATATCAGATCAATTAGATTTTAAGCCAAAGACTATAATAAGAGATGAGGAAGGATACTATATCATACTCAAAGGGTCTGTCCAACAAGAAGATCTAAAAATTTTAAATATCTATGCCCCTAACATGGGAGCAGCCAACTATATAAACCAGTTAATAACAAAATCAAAGAAACACATCAACAATAATGCAATAATAGTAGGGGACTTTAACACTCCCCTCACTGAAATGGACAGAACATCCAAGCAAAAGATCAACAAGGAAATACAGGCCTTAAATGACACACTGGACCAGATGGACATCACAGATATATTCAGAACATTTCATCTCAAAGCAACAGAATACACATTCTTCACTAGTGCACATGGAACATTCTCGAGAATAGATCATATCCTGGGTCCTAAGTCAGGTCTCAACCGGTATCAAAAGATTGGGATCATTCCCTGCATATTTTCAGACCAAAATGCTCTGAAGCTAGAACTCAATCACAAGAGGAAATTTGGAAAGAACCCAAATACATGGGAGACTAAACAGCATCCTTCTAAAGAATGAATGGGTCAACCAGGAAATTAAAGAAGAATTGAAAAAATTCATGGAAACAAATGATAATGAAAACACAATGGTTCAAAATCTGTGGGACGCAACAAAGGCAGTCCTGAGAGGAAAATATGTACCAGTACAAGCCTTTCTCAAGAAACAAGAAAGGTCTCAAGTACACAACCTAACCGTACACCTAAAGGAGCTGGAGAAAGAACAAGAAAGAAACCCTAAACCCAGCAGGAGAAGAGAAATCATAAAGATCAGAGCAGAAATCATTGAAATAGAAACCAAAAAAACAATAGAACAAATCAACGAAAATAGGAGCTGGTTCTTTGGAAGAATTAATAAGATTGATAACCCCCTGGCCAGACTTATCAAAAAAAAAAAAAAAAGAGAGAGAGAGAGAGAGAGAGAGAGAGAGAAAGGACCCAAATAAATAAAATCATGAATGAAAGAGGAGAGATCACAACTAACACCAAAGAAATACAGATAATTATAAGAACATACTATGAGCAACTCCACGCCAACAAATTTGACAATCTGGAAGAAATGGATGCATTCCTAGAGACATATAAACTACCCCAACTGAACCAGGAAGAAATAGAAAACCTGAACAGGCCCATAACCAGTAAGGAGATTGAAACAGTCATCAAAAATCTCCAAACAAAAGCCCAGGGCCAGACGGCTTCCCAGGGGAATTCTACCAAACATTTAAAGAAGAACTAATTCCTATTTTCCTGAAACTGTTCCAAAAAATAGAAATGGAAGCAAAACTTCCAAGCTCATTTTATGAGGCCAGCATCACCTTGATCCCAAAACCAGACAAGGATCCCATCAAAAAAGAGAACTACAGACCAATATCCTTAATGAACACAGATGCAAAAATTCTCACCAAAATACTAGCCAATAGGATTCAACAGTACATTAAAAGGATTATTCACCACGACCAAGTGGATTTATTCCAGGGCTGCAAGGTTGGTTCAACATCCACAAATCAATCAATGTGATACAACACATTAATAAAAGAAAGAAAAAGAACCATATGATACTCTCAATAGATGCTGAAAAAGCATTTGACAAAGTACAGCATCCCTTCTTGATCAAAACTCTTCAAAGTGTAGGGATAGAGGGCACATACCTCAATATTATCAAAGCCATCTATGAAAAACCCACCGCAAATATCATTCTCAATGGAGAGAAACTGAAAGCTTTTCCGTTAAGGTCAGGAACACGGCAGGGATGTCCATTATCACCACTGCTATTCAACATAGTACTAGAAGTCCTAGCCTCAGCAATCAGACAACAAAAAGAAATTAAAGGCATCCAAATCAGCAAAGAAGAAGTCAAACTATCACTCTTCGCAGATGATATGATACTATATGTGGAAAACCCAAAAGACTCCACTCCAAAACTGCTAGAACTTGTACAGGAATTCAGTAAAGTGTCAGGATATAAAATCAATGCACAGAAATCAGTTGCATTTCTCTACACCAACAACAAGACAGAAGAAACAGAAATTAAGGAGTCAATCCCATTTACAATTGCACACAAAACTATAAGATACCTAGGAGTAAACCTAACCAAAGAGGCTAAGAATCTATATGCAGAAAACTATAAAGTACTCATGAAAGAAATTGAGGAAGACACAAAGAAATGGAAAAATGTTCCATGCTCCTGGATTGGAAGAAAAAATATTGTGAAAATGTCTATGCTACCTAAAGCAATCTACACATTTAATGCAATCCCCATCAAAATACCATCCACTTTTTTCAAAGAAATGGAACAAATAATCCTAAGATTTATATGGAACCAGAAAAGACCTCGAATAACCAAAGGAATATTGAAAAAGAAAGCCAGCGTTGGTGGCATCACAATTCCGGACTTCAAGCTCTATTACAAAGCTGTCATCATCAAGACAGCATGGTACTGGCACAAAAACAGACACATAGATCAGTGGAACAGAATAGAGAGCCCAGAAATCGACCCTCAACTCTATGGTCAACTAATCTTCGACAAAGCAGGAAAGAATGTCCAATGGAAAAAAGACAGCTTCTTCAATAAATGGTGCTGGGAAAATTGGACAACCACATGCAGAAAAATGAAATGGACCACTTCCTTACACCACACACGAAAATAGACTCAAAATGGATGAAGGACCTCAATGTGAGAAAGGAATCCATCCAAATCCTTGAGGAGAACGCAGGCAGCAACCTCTTCAACCTCAGCCGTAGCAACATCTTCCTAGGAACATCACCAAAGGCAAGGGAAGCAAGGTCAAAAATGAACTATTGGGATTTCACCAAGATCAAAAGCTTTTGTACAGCAAAGGAAACAGTTAACAAAACCAAAAGACAACTGACAGAATGGGAGAAGATATTTGCAAATGACATATCAGATAAAGGGCTAGTCTCCAAAATCTATAAGGAACTTAGCAAACTCAACACCCAAAGAACAAACAATCCAATCAAGAAATGGGCAGAGGACATGAACAGACATTTCTGCAAAGAAGACATCCAGATGGCCAACAGACACATGAAAAAGTGCTCCACGTCACTCGGCATCAGGGAAATACAAATCAAAACCACAATGAGATATCACCTCACACCAGTCAGAATGGCTAAAATTAACAAGTCAGGAAATGAGAGATCCTGGTGAGGATGCGGAGAAAGGGGAACCCTCCTACACTGTTGGTGGGAATGCAAGCTGGTGCATCCACTTTGGAAAACAGCATGGAGGTTCCTCAAAATGTTGAAAATAGAATTACCCTATGACCCAGCAATTGCACTACTGCGTATTTACCCTAAAGATAAAAACGTAGTGATCCAAAGGGGCACGTGCACCCGAATGTTTATAGCAGCAATGTCTACAATAGCCAAACTATGGAAAGAACCTAGACGTCCATCAACAGATGACTGTATAAAGAAGAATTGGTATATATACACAATGGAATACTATGCAGCCATCAAAAGAAATGAAATCTTGCCATTTGCGACAACGTGGATGGAACTAGAGGGTATCACGCTTAGTGAAATAAGTCAATCGGAGAAAGACAACTGTCATAGGATCTCCCTGATATGAGGACGTGGAGATGCAACATGGAGGGTTAGGGGGATAGGAGAAGAATAAATGAAACGAGATGGGATTGGGAGCGAGACAAACCATAAGTGACTCTTAATCTCACAAAACAAACTGAGGGTTACTGGGGGGAGGGGGGTTAGGAGAGGGGGAGGGGGTTTATGGACATTGGGGAGGGTATGTGCTATGGTGAGTGCTGTGAAGTGTATAAACCTCGTGATTCACAGACCTGTACCCATGGGGATAAAAATGAATTATATGTTTATAAAAAAATAAGAAATAAAAAATTTTAAAAATACAGACTGGTTGATCCACACAGGGAAAGAATAGCGTTTTTTATGAAAATTTAAGTTAATATCTGATATCTGGATATGGAACTACTGTGTGAGCATAAAATTAGCAATGGAAGGAATCACAACAAGAAATGATATATATGACTTCTTAAAAACAAAGGACTTCACAGACCTGTACCCCTGGGGCTAATAATACATCATGTGTTAATTAAAAAAAAATTTCGAGGGGCTTCTCCACTAAAGAAAAAAAAAAAAGGACTTTCACAAGTTCAAATATCATAAATACAATTATACACCAAACAAGAGCAATATTTAGGCACCAAGAGGCATAGAAAAATCAGAATATTTTTAATATTAAACAAGTTTATATTTAAAGAAGGGAGGAAAGTCACTAAGTAGCAAATGATAGAGACAATTCACACTGGAAGAAATATAACTAGCTAGTAACTATAATGAGAAAACACATAAAATTGCTAATATTAAAATAAACTTGGAAACAACAACAGGATACTGTCTTTTCTGTCATGAAATTAGCAAAGAATTAAAATCTTGGATATACAGCATTACCTTTCAATGTTGGTAAAGACTCCCTCTATATAGTGAGGGCCAGGGTGCTAAGAGGATCATCAGAATTCCAAATCTAGTTGTATTGGAAAAGTTGACATTGTAAAAGTTATGTAATGTCTTGGTACCTCAGTCTCTCATCTGTAAACGGGTATAAAATAATACCTACTTCATATTGCCATGGTTACAGTTAAATGAGATAGCACACATAAAACATTTAGCACAGTGTCTAGCACACAAGGCAAAGAAAAAAAAAGAGGTAGTTCCTATGAACTATTCTTACAGTACTATTCACTGCTGGTAGAAGGTTAATCCAGAAATTATAATAAAACCAGAAAGCAATATAAGCAATATGGCAATACTTGACCACAAGCCTTAAAAATAGTCAGGTCTATTTTTATGAAATCGTTCCAAGAAAGTAATCTCTTGTGCGCAAACATTATGTGCACATGGTATACACAAACACTATCGGGCGATGGTCATAAAGATAAAATATTCCAAATGATCTAAATGTTCAGCAATAGAGAAATGAATCTAACTTGATTACACAGCATTTCTCTATGGTAGAACACAACATGACTATTAAAATTATACTTTTTAAAGAGGTTTTAATGACTGGCATATGCTTATGAAAGAACATGAAAGAATCAGAAATGAAATCGTATCTACATCACCTCAATTATGTGAACACAGACATAAATTAAAGGCATAACTACAGAGAAATATGAAGGAAACAATAACTATGTTGGTGGCTCTTGTTCCTGGGCAGTGAGACTATGGGTATTTTCAAAAATATACTTTTCCGTCTTTACTTTTTCTACAATTCAGATAAAACCTGAATTCTGAAAAGAAGATTTGAGATGGCATAGTGGGACATGTCATTTGCTCCTCATAAAATTTAAATGTTTTCAAAACTCTATGAGGAGAAACAACAGGAAATAAATCTGTAAGAGACAAAAACATAATACATTAATGTTTTGATCTGATTTATCCTTGTTTGGGCTAAACTTAATCTCCTCCCACAGGCAAGTTTCTTTCTACCTACCGTCCATCAGTCGATCAACAATGTTGTGGGCCTACTGTATGCCAGGCCCTGGGCCACTCAGGGAAAACTGTGTTGAGCAAAGCAGAAACTGTCTGTACCTTCACTGAGCTCACTGTAAGGGGAGTATTTAGCAATTCCAGATCAAAGTCTCAACAAAAATCTCAGGCCCTCATGTATTTAGAGATTTGTAAATTTGCTGGAGTTACTCTTCAATTAAAAGAAAATAAAGTGCTGGGGTGCCTGGGTGGCTCAGTGGGTTAAGCCTCTGCCTTCAGCTCAGGTCATGATCTCAGGGTCCTGGGATCGAGCCCCACATCGGGCTCTCTGCTCAGCGGGGAGCCTGCTTCCTCCTCTCTCTCTGCCTGCCTCTCTGCTTACTCGTGATCTCTCTCTGTCAAATAAATAAATAATAAAATAAATTTTTTTAAAAAGTGCTATTTTTTTATGTCCATTATAAGGAATGTTTATTAAAACCAAAAAGAAAAAGCAGGATGTCCCAAGTGTCTGAGATGCTGGCCTGGGAGAAGAGGCTGCAGGAAGAGTTAGCTGGTCTTCGGGAGGGAGCTGCTGTTTGAGGACACAGTGTTGCCAGCTGTGCTCCAGGTCACAGAGAATGCCATTGTTTGTTCTTAGAAACTGTTGCTTTTGTTCAATACAACTGTTGTTCAATACAACTCCCCCACCCTGCCCCAGAGAGAGCGGACAAACAGTCACAGTCCCGGCTTGCTGTTCCTTTGTAAAGCACCCTTATTCCTTCGCCTGTTAGCATTTCTACCATTTAGTGACCTTGATAAAGATAATTCAGCAAGCAATGAAAATGACTCAAAAGAAAGCAGATTCCTATGAAATGGTTTCCCAGTGTCGAAGAATGAGCTTCTTTTTCTGCCCTGCATTAAATAGACATTCATGAATCTGCATTTATATTCGTGTATATGCACATACACATATATATGCACATAGACTTAGGCGGATTAGAAATGAAAACTCTGAAGTACGTTTGTGTTAAGAAAGAAAATACACTATGCTATCAGTACACGAAAAATAAAACAAGATTTATATAACTTGAGGGGGCCACAAAGCTTTGCTATAAATGTTATGATTACAACCACAAGTAAAAATAGACTAGAAAGACTTGTTTGAAATAATAGTTCGACTACCCACGATTCAACCACCTGCAGCTTCACCTTTTGGGACAACAATCAGGAATGAGAAAATAACTTAATACCCAGAGCAGACCCTGCTAAGTATCTGCCCCTTTACCATCGCAGCCTCCCCTCACCCCACCAGGCCCCTACTCTTCCTGTGGCTCTCAGCCCTCCAAGACCTCTGCAGATGAGACATAGGAGTCCTCCCGGGATCCGGGGTGGTGGCACAGTTAAGTGTCCAAGTCTTGATTTCCATCCAGATCATGATCTCAGGGTCATGAGACTGAGTCCCGCACTGGGCTTGGCATTCAGCACAGAGTGCTTGAGATTCTCTCTCTCTCCCCCCACCCCTCCTCTCCCTCCCTCGTTTAAATAAATAAATAAATAAATAAATAAATAAATGAGTCCTTCCTACTGCTTTAGTGTGTTGATGGCAACACAAAATCACAACTGAAAGTAAGGGGTTGGGGGAAATAACAAAACCACAAAATGTTGGTGCAGAAATTCAAGAAACAAAGTTGCCTGGTTTCACGTACTGTGGGGGAACAGTCATCAGTGAAGAAACGGCTACTTACAAACACTTTTACACACAGATTGCGTTAAGTGATTTTTTTTTTCTCATTTGTTTAAGTAAACTCTATGCCCAACATGGGGTTCAAACTCTAGATCCCAAGATCAAGACTTGCCTGCTCTACCAACGGAACCAGATGAACACCCCAGGGATTGTGCTAAGTCTTAAAGGAATGGTTAAACTTTATTTGGTGTACTCAGTTGAAGTTAAAGTGACAGGAAATTCTTCTTAGTCTATTGTCTATTTACAAATACCTTTTTAAAAATTTTACTTATTTATTTGAGAGAGAGAGCAGAAGCAGGCTTCCTGCTGAACAGGGAGCTGGAAGGGGGGCTCGATCCCAGGATCCTGAGACCATGACCTGAGGTGAAGGCAGAGGCTTAACCAACTGAGCCACCCAGGCACCCCCATTTACAAATATTTTAAAACAAGTGAGTTTGAAGGAATAAGATTTTGACTCTACAAAAAAAAAATCATTAAAAAAACTCAGAAAATTCACTTCAGGAGGTTCTGGAGAGCACACACACACACACACACACACACCCATATGTACATACTCCTAGACAATAATTAGCTGCACTTCAGGAAAATCCTTTCCTTTGTGACTAAAACTAGAGGAAAAAAACTGCTTTGGTTTAAGAAAAAGGTTTTTGAAAATATCCACAGGGAATAAGCAATAAATTTCTTTAAACTCCAGATATCAATGTAATTACTTCAAAAGGCAGATCAATGTGGTTCGACTTTTGAATATCTAATGTAACTACCATGCATTCCTCCCAGAAGAGATTCATTTTCACTGCATTCCATAAAATACATTCTCCCCATTCTGCAAAGCTCAAACTGCTTTCCAAATCTTCTATTACACACAGGGTTGAATCTGCCACTCTGATTTTTTTTTTTTTCCCCAGGGATGGTAACCTAGCAAAAATTCACCTGGGGATTTTATAGTGAAATCTATAACCCCTGATCTTCAAGATACAGCTACAGGAAGCTGGGGGGAAAAAAGTTTCCAAACATCAAAAACTTGTCCACTGGGGTTTCTTACTACTAGACAGATTTGGAACAACCTAAAACCAGTTCCCAGAGTTTTGTATAAAATCGACTCCAGGGTCTGTTAGGAAAACAGACTCGGGTCCCCACTTCATCCTCACCATTCTAATGCAGTAATTCCGGAGTATGGAGGTGTGTCCTGGGAATGTGCATTTTAACTGCCACCCCAGGTGTTGGGTGACTTACTCTTCTAGAAGTCCTGTCATCCCCAGAGCTATTTGAACAGGCTTTCCCACTCCTCACTTACTGTTTCTCAGTCTTTTTTTTTTTTTTTTTCCATTAAATGCACTGGAATTCTAATATAAGATACCTGTTTCCAAATTTAAAATTGTCCCCTCCTTTAGTTTTGACCTTGTTAAATCAAATGTATTCATTCATTTGATAGCTTTTTTGGGGTCTTGACTGCACCACCTAGTGTGAAGAGAGTTAATTGCAGGTTCTTTTAAAAAATGATTTGAATGCTTCTGTGACTCTAGATAGAGATTCAGCAATCACTTTTCCATCTAACATGTCAATGCGATATGGACTCCCTATAATTTCTCTAAGCCATCATTAAATCTTAAGCATTTAGCAACTACATATGATATCAAATATTTAAAATTACTTATTGTTGCTGGAACAAATATTTTGTTCAGAGTTGAAATGTCTTAAATATTTAGACTAGCATCTCATTATTTTGTATATGATACATGTATATTTTATGGTACATTGGGCACCTTTGTATAGTGTGTACTTTCAACACATGTACAGTTTTGTGTATAATGTAGTTATGCTTATTTAGAATTTAGGCCAGAGTGTTAGTTAACCTTCTGAATTATTACCAAAGTTGATGTTTGAATCTTTACATTTGAGATAAGACATTGGTCAAGAAAATTATTTGCTTCGCACTTGGTCAGCATTATAATTGCCAGCTCTCATGTTGTTCCTTCTCCTTAGTGACAATTTGTTGAGTAACATGGCGCATTTCGGTTTTGAAAACAGGCTGCCTTTATAAGGGACACAGGAAAATGACTGCTTTAAAAAGCTTACTTGACAAATGACACCAGGAAGAAAACTTAGTTTTGTGCTGAATACGAAGCCACAAACATAAATGGATAGTATAGCATTTCCTGTGCTAAGATTTCATGAATAAAATAGAAGCTAAGCTCTGTCCTTGTTCCACACAAAATTTTAAATTAGGAGTACATTTTGGAACATACTCCCCCAAACTATCTCTTAATTTAAAAAAATATCTAAATGGGAAAATATGATACTATAAACAAATATATATCATACACATGATATTAGAAGTAAATATGATATTTAAAAAAAAATAAGAACCCCCCTTTCTTCCCTCCTATTTGTAGGGTATAATTATCTCTCAAGTTTTCTCAATTAACTGCTGCCCAGAGCCTGACTCTTGTCACAGATTGATGGTTTTTAAAACAGTTGGAAATCCATTTACACGTGCCCCCAAAGGGGAAAACATTATTCACTGAATTAAAAGGACTGCCTGTGAAAGCAGAGTGGAATACTTCTAAGTGAAAAGGGTGAGGTTAGCCGTCACCCAATGGAATATACTTGGAATGTGTCTGTTGCTCCTGGCTGTGCTATAGTAAGAGTATAGCCCACTCCAACAAAATTTGTCTCTCTGGGGCTCCTGGGTGGCTCAGTGGGTTAAGCCTCTGCCTCAGGTCACGATCTCGGAGTCCTGGGATCGAGCCCCGCATCCGACTCTCTGCTCAGCGGGGAGCCTGCTTCCTCCTCTCTCTCTGCCTGCCTCTCTGCCTACTTGTGCTCTCTCTGTGTCAAAGAAATAAATTTAAAAAAAAAATTTGTCTCTCTGTGCCATGATATCTGGGTCTGTCCTGACTGCCGCCTTAGCAGAAGGACAGGTTGGAATAAGTCATTCAGCATTTTTCAGAATGGGTGTCCACGGAGCTGTACTTACTCTGAAGGTTTATAAGTGTACTTGACAAAATGGCATCTCAGTCAAATAACTCTTAGAATCATCGTATTCAGCAACGTCAGCATTAGTATAGTATCCTACTTTAGGGCAGGATATTTCAGAATATTTGAATTCATTGATCCTTTTTTCACTGAGTAGCTCATGCAACAAGTGTTTCTAGGAATTTACTTTAGGGAATTGCTTTAACTCGGAAGTACTTTACACATCTACACATGTGTGTCGTGCATGCATATATTAAACACAAGTTTGGAAAAACTGGGCCGTTGTTCTTTGTGCTCTGTAATTTACTACATAGTTACGGTTAATGTGGGAACAGTGTTTTAAAAGCATATTTTAAACTAGCTACTGTAAAACAGAAATCATCATTTCGTGGTGAAATCCAGGGTTGAGAAGTGCTATGCAGACTATGGGCTCTGTCCTCAAGACCTCAGATGGGCGAGAGCAGAAGCAGACATGGAAGGGATAGCTTCAGTATAATGCAGAGAAGATGTGCTTGAGCTGCTGCTATAGATTGCTCTGGGAGACCATGGAAATGGAAAGTGTTCATTTGTTGGACATATTTCATTTGATGGACAATAGGTTTTGCAGGAGACAATGCTTGAGTGGAATATTGAAGCATAAATAGGGGCGCCTGGGTGGCTCAGTGGTTTAGGCCACTGCCTTCGGCTCAGGTCATGATCTCAGGGTCCTGGGATCGAGTCCCGCATCAGGCTCTCTGCTCGGCGGGGAGCCTGTTTCCCTCTCACTCTCTCTGCTTGCCTATCTGCCTACTTGTGATCTCTCTCTGTCAAATAAATAAATAAAATCTTTAAAAAAATAGGGATAAGTAATTCAAAGAATTGGAAGGAGGTGGGGCATGGGGCAAAGGACAGTTCCAGGAATAGAAGAGCCTGTCCTATAACAGGTGGGAGGTTCTGTTTTATTAGGAAGGAAAATGGGAAGATGAACCTGCAGGTGGGAAGGGGCCAGGTCGTGGAAGGAGTTCGGACACAGTGGTTCTCAAACATCTCGGCACATCAGAACCAATCAGAAATTGTCACCCAGTAGGGCCAGGTTAGATGTATTTCTGATAAGCTCTTCAGATGACTTAATATGGCCAGTCAGGATGAAGGCCTTGGGGACCCATTTCTATAGGATCATTGAAGGGTGTGTGTGTGTGTGTGTGTGTCTTTACCTTTTTTTAAATTCTTTTTTTTAATTAATTTTTTTAATAAACATATAGTGTATTTTTATCCCCAGGGTACAGGTCTGTGAATCGCCAGGTTTACACACTTCACAGCACTCACCATAGCACACACCCTCCCCAATGTCCATAACCCCACCACCTTCTCCCTCATTGAAGGGTTTTAAGTGAGTGACTGAGTAGGTCACAGTGCAAACTTAAACAGAAAACCTCTTTAGTTAAAAAATATGTGAAGACTAGTACATGCTCATTACAGAAAGAAAATACACAAACAAAATAAAAGAAGATGTGATCCTACCATTTATCCTTCAAATCTACTTCTGACAGGAAACCAGTCATACTTGTTTGATGCAAACAATTATGTATGTAGTCTTACACACACACAAATGGGATCAGGTCAAAATAATAACAGGTAACAACATGTGCCTATAGCACTGTTCTAATTAGACGACATATATAAATTCCGTAAACTTTCCCAACTCAAGGGAATAGGGATTATTATTACGTCAATTGACAGATGAGGAAATGGGGCCATAGAGAGGTATGTTTCCTAAAGTGACAAAACTAGCAAATGGTGGATCCAGGATTCAAACTCCAATAGTCTGGCTCCATTATTCACTGCTTTCATATTATGATGCAATTGATTTCTTCACTTAAAAAGGCTTTGGCTCGAACCATAAGAGACTATGGACTCTGAAAAACAACCTGAGGGTTTTGAAGGGTCAGGGGTGGGAGGTTGGGGGAACAGGTGGTGGGTAATAGGGAGGGCACGTTTTGCATGGAGCACTGGGTGTTGTGCAAAAACAATGAATACTGTTATGCTGAAAAAAATAAATAAAATGGGGAAAAAAAAAGGCTTTGGCTCTTCAAAAAGTTAAACATAGAATATCATATGACCTAGCGATCCCCCTTCTGTATATATCCCCAAAGTACTGAGGACATGGACTCCAACAAACACATGTACATACATGTTCATAGCAGTTCTAGTCACAAGAGCCAAAAGGTGGAAATGATCCAAATGCCCATCAAAGGATGAATGAATAAACAAAATATGGTTTGTTCATATGGTAGAACATTATTCAGCCATACAAAGGAATAAAGTATTGAATGAACCTTGAAAAAGATGGTATTAAATGAAGATGCCACATATTGTATGACTCTACTTATGCGAAATCTCCAGAATAAGCAGATAGGGACAGAAGGCAGATTAGTGACTGCTAGGCCCTGGAAGAAAGGGGAGTGAGGGATGATTGCTTAAAGGGTACGAGTTTTCCCTTGGGGCCAACGAGAATGTTTTGGACCTCGATAGTGGGGATGATTGCACACCAGAGTGAATGTGCTTAATGTCACTGAATTATGCTCTTCAGAAACTGTTAAAGCAATGAATTTTATGTTACGTGTGTTTCACCATTATTACCATTTTAAAGTGTGGAATTCAGTGACATTCAGTGCATTCACACCGTTGTGTAATCAAGACCTGGAACACAGTAGGTGCGTAATAAATACATATTTTCTATGGTTTTGTGAATTTTAAAAGAAGTACATGCTCATTAAAAAGATTCAAGTAATACAGAAAAAAATAGTTATAATAACAATGTAAGGACAACAGCTAACACATTCACTGTCTACTGGGTTGCAGACACTGAAGTAAGAATATCAGGACATTTTATAATTATAAATTATAAATATAAAATATAAATTATAAATTACTGATTTCTTTGTGTGTTCAAGATACTCCCTTTCTCTTATCTGCATGATTATTTCATAAGCTACCTCCATCCAATTTGTACTTATTCATCCCAGAATCATGGCTCATGGGTTAGTGGTTATTAACACAGTGGATGTGGATGCCCCCATGGCCCTGTTCTGCCTCTATGTAGTTCTTCACCATGTCTAATGTAGATTTAAGGCAGACTTCTTGGGTTTTAGTGAGCTTTCAATTAGCGCACCTCTACAGGCTTGAGATGCCCTGATACTCTGAGTGAATGAAGAAAGTTAAAAAACCTACAGTCCCTAGCCAGTCCTATTACCAATGCGGGGCCTCTGTCCTTGATTCTCCAGTGCATAGTAAATGGAAAGGCCCAGAATGCAACACACTCGAGTCATTCTGGGGGGGTGCAGTTTCTGACTCTGTGCTCTGGGGAATGGCTGACCGGTCTTTTCCGGTGGTCTTATGAATGTCTACCCAAGAATTAGAATAGTGACAGCGTGGCAGAGTCTGAATCAGGAGGATGAATTTGGGAAAGGATGAGGGATAGCTGCCCATATTTCAGAATGAAAGCCTCCACTTTTTTCAGAGGTAAAGCATCACCGAGTTACTTGCCATTGTCTATCGTTTGACTTTGGAGTTAGAGAAATTTCTCCCAGATTCTGGCAGTAGTCCCTTTTTTTTTTTTTTTAATTGTATTATGACTGTCATTAAAAGGAAAAAAAAAACCCTTTGTACTTTATTTTTGTGGAAAATAGGAGAGGCTGTGTCAGGCTGCTAGCCAGATATGAGTTTTAACCAATTCTTTTGAAAATTTGTAATGAATAATGAAATCTTGGAGCTATGTAACTCTGTAGAAATGAGCACAGCTATTTATTTGATAATTTCCACATGAAAAGCTTAATTTTAGAAGCATATTATAAAAGAATCATGGTGCATAGCATACTTTATTCCAAAGTTTATATTCATTTGGACCTTGTTAGGACAATTCTGAAGATGATGTTAATAGTTACACTGATGGATGGCTCAACTGTTTCCTCCAGGTAAAGCTGTAAGGTTTGGGGAAAATTCTTTATAATAATAGTCTGGGAGGGTGCTATATCAGGAAATATTCATTAAATTAGCAGATAAATTCCATGTCTAACTGATGATTGCCCAAGCAAAAATGAACCACAGTCAGCTAATTTCTACTCATAAATACGTCAGAGACTCCAGCAGATTAAGAGGATGGCATTTCTGATTTGAGCTATGAAAATAACAAGGCCAAAGTATCCAGCACAATGTTCTCTAATAGCAGTCTCATTTTGCAAGGTCATGGTGCTCAAGGTCATTCTTAAGTAGCTACTGTTTTATTTCAGTAAGGTCTCCAGCCCTTACTTAACTCCAGTTTTAAAAAACCACATTTGTCTTTAAAACGCCAGCACTGACATAAGCTAGAGCCACAGAATGCCTAAGGGTGAATGCCAGCTTGCCATTCCCTAAAGGTGAAGACATATATATACTTTAAGTTTCAGGTTTAATCACCACCCCTCTTCTCTTTTCATTAAATGAATAAAGTGTCACTTTATTTATAAGATCGTATGTATTAAAGCATTATAATCTAATACAAATGATTCTTTATTCATGTAATGACCTTTCAAACTGCACAGATCTTATCAAGTTCTTTTTAAGAAATCTGCAAATGAGACATTATTATTATTATTATTATCCTTACTTTCTAGGTGAGAAAACTGAGGACCAGCATGTTCTAGTCCACTGGATGGTGGAACATGGGAGGTGAACCCTGTTCTATGATATGACCAGAGGTCCTTGGGCTACTACTCTGGGGGGTTTTCTACCATTACAATGGTCTCTGAATATAGACTGTTCTTTTTTCTCCTGTGTTGGAAAGGTTCCTTTGTCACAGATCACACAGTAAAAGCCTAGAAAATATTATTTATTTTAAAACTTAATAAAATCTGCCTAACAATATTACAGCAAGTTTATTTAATATATAAGGAGGGAAAGTGTTTTAATGCCAATGTGCAGGCTCACCACTTAGGTCCCCCAGAATTAATATAAAGATTATTTTAAAGCAAAGACATTGAGAATTGATAGATGCAGCAAAAAGCTTCCTTTACAGAAATTTGTGGGAGTAGGGCTGCCAAGAATCCCCTCTCCAGGAGATTTTTATGGCTGTGAAGTAAAAAGCTAAGACCAGTCTGACTTGCATAAACACTATCATAAACTTTTCTTATTTGTTCTCCTAGAAATCCATTTGTTCCCCCCATAGAAGCCTTTTCTTTTCTTCTTCCTCTCTCATATTAAGTTAGTCATACAGAAACTCCCATCTTTGCTGTTCAGAAAGCCGCTTCTTTTGTGTATTCCCATGTACATATAAATAAGTTTTGGTTGTTCCTTTGTTAACCTGGATATAAATATAAACCTGTAAATTTATATTTAATTTTCAGGTCTCCAAGACTAAACCTAAGAGGGTAGAATAAAAATGTTTCCTTTCCTATATCATTATCCCAAATCAGATACTTCTAATTTTTCATTGTAATAAAAAGCGTGTAACATAAATTAGATTATCTTCTTACATATTTGAATCCAGTCTCTCTCTCTTTTTTTTTAAAAAAAATTATTTATTTATTTGACAGAGAGAGAGGGAACACAACCAGTGGGAGTGGGAGAAGGAGAAGCAGGCTTCCTGCCAAGCAGGGAGCCTGATGTGGGGCTCTATCCCAGGACTCTGGGATCATGACCTGAGCCGAAGGCAGACGCTGAGCCACCCAGGGGCCCCAAATCCAGTCTCTTTTACTGACCTATTTTGAAGTAATTGTAACAAATCTACACTTTTTAAATAGATAATCATTCTATTAGATACAATTTATTGAGTACTATCCGGTATCAGTAAGCAGGATAAGTTATTTTATGTTCTAGCCCAGTGAATTTTCTCATATCTTTAAGGTAGATTTCAGTATTTTGTATGTTGCAAATGAAAAGTTTGAAAATCAGAATGATTAACCAGCTTGGCAAATTTAACACAATTAATTAGCAAAGTGAGGATGGGAGCCTTGCTTTTCTTTCAAATTATCAATTTAATGACAATACATGATTTAGTCAAGGGGTCCTTCTATTGTAATCTAACATTTGTTGGACCATTAGGTTACTTCCAGACTTCAATAAATAACAGAATTAGGAAGTGTTTTGAATGTTGTTTTTCCCATTATTTGGGTTACTTCTTTAGGATAGATTTTCAGAAATGTAGTTCTTAGAGTCAAACATTATGGATAATTTTGTGGTTCCTGTTACATATCATCAATTGCTTTGGAAAGCATTTTTTTTTTTTTTTCAGTTTGTATAGTAGCACTGTTGAATCTAAGTTATCCTTTGTTTTTGTCCCACTTTTCTCTGGAAGCCTTTTTTGAGTGTTATAGCTATTAAACAAATGATAAGTATCCATGGAGGGGTTTTAAAAAACACTTTACAGATGGCTCCCCTAATGGCAGGGGACTAGTGAAATATGGGATACCCTGTTGGCCCTCAAGAAGGTAATCATGAAAAAAAAAAAAGAAGGTAATAATGAACCAGTGGTATATTTAAAACAGAGAGGATGCCCAAGTGCATATGATAAGATAGTGTAATTCTCCCATTTCATCCCTCTCTTGTTAGATTCATGTTTAGGCTTTACAAAAGGGTAAAAATCTAAAAATGATTATGTTAAGGAATCAGAAAGTGAAGCTTCTGAATCAAGGTCCGCAGAGGTGCAATGATTCAGCTGGATGAATTCCCGCAGTCTTCAGGTGGCATGAGAAAAACCAGCTTCTCCAGGTGCAGGATGCAGAAAAACGGGCACGAGTTTTGAATAAGAGCAACCTGGGTTTGAGACTCAGCTCTTTTACCTACTTGCTGTGTGACTATGGGCAAATACTGATCTCCTTGCATCTCAGTTTCCTCATCTGTAACATGGGGATAATATCCTTTTCAAAGAGTTGCTGGAAGGACTGAATGAGAAAATGCAGTAATATAATCCTCACAAGGAAGAAACTCACCAAATGCAGTTTCTCGAACCCAGGGAGGGAGGGAGGAGAATGGGACTCAGGAGAGCCAAGGGAGCATCCATTTCAACCAGAATATTTTGCATCTTTTGTACAACAGCCCAAAGATCTAAAGCAAGTAGAAGAAAAATATTGACATTTGTTAATCTGGAGACAGTGCTTGTTAAATGATTTTCTGTATTATTCTGTTTTTCTCTTTAAGTGTTTAATTAAACTCTTCTAGTGCCTGGCTTACAGGGAACGCTCATTATGGATTCAGATGCTTTCTCACATCCCTTGTCAGAAGCTGGCATCCCTACTTGGGGACACAAGGAAACAACTTCTGGCTTGTAAACCTGAGCCGGAGTGGAAATGTGCCTCTGGGGAACTGCGCACCCACCTTTTATAATGAACTTCAGCACATCAAACTCACCCTTCACCCTGCAGACTAGATAAATACCGGGGTCCCTGTACTGCCTTCTTTAGTTTTCCGACACAGTGCAGAGATACGGTGTTTCGTGTGATCTATAGTCTACAGCTGGCTTCCATTTTCCATATGGGATTTTCTATCAAGGAAAGCTGTTTACATTTTAATTTACTGTAGCCTGCAACTCCTGCCAATGCATGTGTCACCATGATTTCCACATTGGAGCCCTCCCTTCCCCGCAACGATGTTTATTTAGTCTATATCGCTTGTTTAGCATGTCCTCATGGAAATTCTGGATTTAGGGATATGAAAATAACTCTTCCAGAGCTCATGAATGTGGTGTGGGCTCCTCTTGAAACCTGGCCTTCCTGAAGCTTATAATCAACCAGCTGATCACCACGGACAGCAGGGTGAGCTTAGAGATGACCTCAAGCGATCTTTACGTTGCAACAAATATTCACATAACACACAACACATGGTTCATCAACGCAGAGGGTTTTCGGCCTCCTAAACAATACTGGGCTCCTGAGTCATTTTGTTGTTCTTTTTAAATCTCCCAGCTTCCTAGCTTTGTTCCCTCCCTTTCTTCCCTCACCTTGATTCTGAGAAAGGAAAAAGGAGCGTTCTGGAAATAGAAATTAAATTAATTAAGCCCAACCTACTGTGCATTGTGATAGACTCCTCCGTTATTTCTAGTCCATGGAAAAAGACCCATTGTTCACCCATGCTGGGCTCATTGAGAACAGTATTCTTCCACCACCCGAGAAAGAGAAAAATAGTTCCTTCCTTTCCCCTTCCCCTTCTTCCCTTTCCTCTTCCTCTTCCTTCTTTCTTTCCTTCCTTCCTTTTTTTGGGCAGAATTGATGCAGGGAACACGTGAGTGAGTAGTCAGCTCATTCAGGGGTATGCACAGAGAAATCTCAGAATGTTTTAGATGTTACAAAATTGCAAGTTAATAGCTGACAGAGGTAGTTACAGAAATTAGACAGTCTTTCAAATCATTTATCAGAGTGCTTACAATTCCCATTTCAAGGCAGGTGAAATAATAATGGATATTTCAAACTTGAATCCTAGTCGATGCTTGCAAGAGAAAGACTCTGCATCCAAATTCTTTGAATAAATGGAAGAGCCAAGACTGCCTGGGCAGATCCTGCTGCCCCCACTGTTTTAACATGATGCCTAGCAGCAGCCAAGGGACAACAAGGCGAAGAGAGCAGATGCTCCTTGCCATTAAATAAAACCTTCTTCGTGAATCCATGTCATCCATGCTGCTCCCAGACTGTTTGAAACCAGAAGTCCGAAAACAATCTGCAGCCTTAAATGTGACAGTGAAGGGTCTGGCTTCCTTCAAGAGAGAAGAGAAAACCCTTGTCATGAAAATGCTGCTCTCTCGCTTGAAAATGATTCCCTTGGCGTTCTCAAATAATAAAGCGGCAACAGGCTTTTAAGCCAAAAAGCAAACTCCTCCAGTAATTATAGTACATAAAGGGTAACTGGAAAATATACTGTGGGAAATCAAGAGAAGGAAAGATATTTTCCATTTTGATATTTGCCAATGTAGTACTTTTATGATGTTTGGTTATGATAGTGTAGCTCAGCTGGGTGGAGGGAAAACACCTAAAAACCCAAAGCCTTATCAGTTTTACAACGGTGTTTCAATAGGGTTTCTGCTGAGATTTAATGCAGTCCTAAGCACCCTTTCGTGGGAACATCAATACAAGTATTCATAGAGTACTTTGCCAAAATGATGTCGGTAAATGATATATAACCAAAATAAAACAAACAAAAAAAAGACTAGTCAAGTTGAAACCCTGTTACCACCAGAAAACCCAGTACAGAGCAAGTATTTCATGTGATAATTTAAATGATGTCATAATTTAACCAAGATACGCAGTGGGAGAGTTGTTTATTCTCTGTCCTCTAATGTGACCATCTTAGGAAGACATTCACTTTTAAAGATGGCGTTTAATTAATAGAGCAAAATAGAGAAGATGCAAGAATGATCATAAAACCGAATTCAGGGGGAAATGCCACCTTGACTCTCTTCTGCCCTCTGCTGGTTATTGCATATAGCCGACTTGTCGGGGGGGGGGGGGGGCCGAGGCGGGGCGGCAGGTGCGGGTGTCTCCCTGTCAATTCCTCCTAGAGAAAGGGGGTCTGGATGTGACAAATATTTGCATTCTGATGAATCTTATAGGTAATTATCATGGATAGAGTTAGGTATTTATTTCTTTTCTTTTACAAGTTATAAAATGATGACAAAACATACATCACATAAAATTGACACTTTTAACCTTATTAAAGTGTACAGTTCGGTGGCATTAAGTACATTCATATTGCTTTGCAACCACCACCCATCACCAGAACATTTTTCATCTTGCAAAACTGAAATCCTATACCCATTATACACGAACTGCCCCATTCCCCCTTCCCCTGGCAACCACCACTTTGCTTTCTGTCTCTATGAATTTGACTACTCTAGGTACCTTGTATAGTATTCATCCTTTAGTGATCCCATATTTATTTTTAAAGCTCATAATGAAATAGGAAAAGCACATCTAGGTAGTAATGAGGAGAGATGAAACTGAAAGAATGTATCATAGTATTTGGCAAGCATATGAAGGAGGCAGGGAGTTAACATCAACAAAGTGCGAGTGGATAAGAAAGCAGTGTGGCAAAGCTTGGCAAGTGGCTCCTCGCTGTTCCAACCAGCTCAGAAGCACCCCCCCCCCACAAGTAAATTGCACAAGGAACACTGCTGCTATGAGGCAGAGCTTGGTTTGAGTCTAGGTTTTTCTGACTCTAAAGTTTCACTGCATTGATATTTTTATTTTATTAGCCAATTTCCTCTAGTGCAGTTACTCATTTTTTTACAACATCACAATTCCCCAGGGCTAAAGAATATGTCCCTTTCTTACTGTTTTCTCACACGTATGTTGGTGACCTACCTATTAACTTTAATATGTTTGACTTCTGAGACCTTGAACCCCAAGTATCTTCTGTTATCTTACCCTTGGTCTGAAACACTGTAACTTAAAAGTGGCTGTTTACCTAGAGCTAGGACCCCTTGAGTTCCCAGGGTCTTGACAGTCATTGTCACTTGGCTTTACCCTGGTTCAGGTTTCTTTTAAGGGGCCTGATGGGAGGCAAAGATCATCAAAGTTCATTTCTACACTAGTAGTGAGGATCGAGGAGGAGATGCTAAACTGCATATTTATAGAATCATCAAAAGCATTAATTGGGACAAACTATACTATTTGTCTGATGGTTCTTTAACAAGCACAGATATAGACAACCAGCAAGCAGCAAAAGGAAAACTGAATTTTGGTGTGCTTCCCAGGGTGAACACCTGGTTGTTAGCATGTTGCAACAGTGGGCATGGCTCACGGATTTTGCTGCTGCTGCCCCTCGCTCAGCTCTCATGCCCTCGACATGGGGCTCCTGGCATCTAGAGTCTGTGTGTTGGGTCCTGTCCTTGCAAGGGCTTCAAGTCTCACTGAAAGTCAGGGTCTTTATTATCTGCTGCATTTCTAACGCTCTAGATTTTGGTGTTCTTGTTTGCTTGACAAGTCTGCATTTGCTGGAGAAGCAATGTTCTCATCTTGTAAATATAACTGTTTAAAAGCAACAAGCAGATAGACTTTCCTTCTCATTGCTAGTGCTGGTAGTGTTGGCGGTGGGGCGGGGGGCGGGGGGCGGATTTTTCTGGTTCTGCTGGACTGAGTAAGATCCTGCCCAGTGCTCTCCCTGTATAGGCACAAGTAAGGACCCAGGAAGCCACAGCCATGGTTGGCACTCAGCCCTGGGGCACCCTGGGGAGCTCCCATGCAGGAAAAGGGAGCGAGGACAACATTTATGCCTATCTTCTCTTAATAAATGTCATCACAGAATCTGTTGACATTGGCTAGGCATCACATCAGCTGATTCAGCTTATGTCCTAGGCTTTCACTGGTGTCCCCCTGACACTCCCACTCCCCATGAGTCAAGAACCCATCCAGCACCCTCAGCTTTGCCCCCAAGTGAGTTTCCATTACAGTTTAGAAAAATAAAGAGAAATCGGAGTGTCTTCATTTTTTTTCAGATCATCCTTAAGTCGACTCTCAGGCAAGAATTTAGGCGCAGGGGGATTCCTGGGTGGTCGTCCCAGAAAGTGGAAGCAGAGAGTGAGGTGAGAGAGAGAAGCCAACAAAGGGGATGCAGATGAAGGGGGGTACAGGACACAATGGGAATTCAGTCCTTTTGGGGACTCTCCTAGTAACTGTGGAGCATGCATCAGGACACAAGCATGGCCAGGCTGGGCACTTTCCCAGGTTCTCCCCAGGGTTCTACTCTCCCACCCCCCTGATCGCGTGCAACCTGTATTGTTGAGCAGTCTCCAGGCAGAGTGTCACACTTTTTGACAGAAAGGAGTGAAAGTGAAGAAAGCTCAAGGCCACAAATCCCATGTCTTTGAACATAAATCTGAGCCAGAGTCCAGCAGCTGGGAGCTTACTCTTACTTAGGATAAGAAAATGACCAAAGCTTTACTCCTGATATTAAAATATGACACACTCAACCCCTCTAGGACCTTCAAATTATTTGGTCCCACAGTTTGGTGTGACAGTAATCTGGGTTCTCATAATCCTTTGTCTATGGTGGTAGTAGTGGCAATGGAAATAAAAATTCACAAGGGGTGCCTGGGTGGGTCAGCCGGTTAAGCATCCGACCCCTGGTTTTGACTCAGGTCATGATCTCAGGGTTGTGAGATTGAGCCCTGCGTCAGGCTCCATACACAGCAGGGAGTCTGCTTGAAGTTTCTCTCTCTCCCTCTCCCTCTACCCCTCCTCCCCACCCTCTCTCTCTAATAAATAAATACATCTTTTTTAAAAAAGTCATGGCAACACCAGCTGAAGCCAGGCTCCCCCAAAACATGACAAGCTGCCTAATTTTGAGGTGGCTTCCAATAAATATATTTTCTGGTGGCCACAGAGGGAGGCACAGGTATGAAGATCTAGAGTAAACAAGTGGGCATGGCTTCTAAGGAGGTTTTCCCAGCAGGACTGAAGACGCCAAGCCAAAGAGGATGGCACTTTGTTGACTCATGGAAAAGGATTCTAAAGTGACCAGTACGTTCATTCAGTTGCTTAGAGGTGATGAAAATCCACAGTTCCCTGGAATTCCCTAGCTCCCCTAAAATTCAGACTGGATTAATAGAACTGAGTTTTGTTTGTTTTTTGTTTTTGTTTTTGTTTTGGCCAATGAAACTTATTTTGTTGATATAGTTGCGATGATGATGCAAGTGTTTCTGGGTCCTGAGCATCCTGAGAGGACCAAGAAGGGCCTGTGAATCCTTTGATTAAGATGACACATAGGCTGGGGCGCCTGGGTGACTCAGTGGGTTAAAGCCTCTGCCTTCGGCTCAGGTCATGATCCCACGGTCCTGGGATAGAGCCCCACATCAGGCTCTCTGCTCAGTGGGGAGCCTGCTGCCTCTCTGCCTACTTGTGATCTCTCTGTCAAATAAATAAATAAATAAAATCTTTAAGAAAAAATGTGACACATAGGTGTTCTCCTCCATCAGACTTGGGCAGGTTTGGCATTTTATATCTCATGAATGGTTTCTTGGCTAGTTTTTCCAGAGCTCTGTGCTATGCTGCTAAGGTTGCCATGATCCTTGAACCTGAAAAAGCAAGTGACAAACCCACTAAGGTAGGGTGCTAGTCATGCTGAAAACTACCTGTGAAGGGGGGTCTTATTTCATCATTTAAGATTCATTCAACAATGCTTTGACCAAAATGCCATGTCACAGGTTAGCAGAGGATCAAATGGGAAAAGACGGGCAGGGAACTTGCTCTTGCTGTACCACCCTGTGTTTGGGGACATGGGAATGGGGACGTCCTCAGGGCACTAACTGTGTGCCTGTCTTGGAAGCTCAGGGGGAAGGTTTGTAAAATGCTGAGAATCTGGTGGCTCTGGGTAAGGCCCATGATGAAAACTAGTCCTGGAGGGAAGGCAAAGGTCACCAAAGGTCATTCCAACATCCTAGACCTGAGGAGGGAGGAGAGAGCATGAACAAGTTTGTTCTTTTTGGCGTTTGGGTTTAGGGAATCTTTTCGAAGATTAAGTTTTGGCTGTTGTGTGCTCAGAGATACTAAAGTCCTTTATAGTTAACTTTTATTTTAGCAGGGACTTGGGTCCATTCTGGAAGTGAAGGGTGAGGGTAGGCAAGAACAAAGTGTTGGAACATGATACACATGAACGTTGCTGCAAATATTCTGTGGCCATCCTCTAGGGCCTGGGCCTACGGTCCCTGAGAGGGGACTTCAGAGGAACTACACCCCCTGGAATGCTGACGAGAAGCTGCTCTACTCCCATTCTAGCAGCAAAAGCAATTCCAGAAGTAGACAGTTTGGAATTGGAGGTGGCAGCCACGTGAGGCACTTTTGTCTTCATCTCCATGATGTCTTGTCTCACAGTCTGGATTGCTCTTTCAGAGTACTGCACCGATGGGAGGTCCTGCAACTCCACAGACAGGACGGGCTGGTGGTGATCCCCATCAGAGACGAGCACACGGACTTAAGAGTCGTTTCAGTTATTTGCTTTGGGTGGAAAATTTGCTAGCGCTGCAACAGAACCAGGTCTCAGACTGCAGGGTTTTGTGGTTTCTCCCCAGCATTCATGACTTTCTGTCTCCTGTGTGTTTCAGCTGTGCCTTCTGTTTCTCTACACCCATCTCTCTTTCTTGTTCTTTCTTTTTTTTCCCCTACCTACTTACCTACCTATTTCTATCCATGCAGGAAAGGGCCTACCATGCAAGTTAATCTCTCTTTTTTTTTTAAAAGCTTAGTCTATTTTATTTTTATTTATTTATTTATTTTTTGAGAGAGAGAGAGAGAAAGAGTAAGTATGAACAGTGACAGGGTTGGGAGCAGAGGGAGAGAGAGACTCCACACCGAGCACAGAACCCAACATGGGACTCGATCCCACAACCTGGAGATCATGACCTGAGCCAAAATCAAGAGTCAGACGCTTAACCAACTGAGCCACGCCAGTGTCTCATGCAAGTTAGTCTTTTAAACAGGGGATAAAATTGACTGTGGGAAAATAGCCAAATTGCCTTTGCTAGTAAAACATTTCTTTAATTTGAGCTAAATTCAGAATTGTCATTAATTTCCTTAAAATATGAAATGGGTTATATGCCAAGATGGAAGAAATTAGTGACAATTCAATGAAAGGGAACAGTTTTAATTTATTTAAAAAATCATTTAAGGGCACCTGGGTGGCTCAGTTGGTTAAGCCTCTGCCTTCAGCTCAGGTCGTGATCTCAGGGTCCTGGGATTGAGTCCTGAATCGGGCTTTCTGCTCAGCAGGGAGCCTGGTTCCCCCTTTCTCTCTGCCTGACTCTGTCTACTTGTGATTTCTCTCCCTGTGTGTCAAATAAATAAATAAAATCTTTAAAAAATCATTTAAGAACTTTAGGCATTAACAAACCCATGCAGTTAATGTTTGCTGCTATATATAAGCAATTAATGCACTAAGTACTCTGTCCATTAAAGGCAGTTTAGCAGGGTCTCCTTTTGGAAACACTTTGTAGGTTATTTGTTTGAGTACCTCTGTGTACTAGAGTATGATGTTATTCAGTGAAAATGAACTTGAGAAGACAGGCTATTGTTAGAAATTGTTATTCTATCATGGAATTGAACCAGACTCCAGACTTTATTATCAGAAAGGAGAAGAGAAGGCCAGGAAATAACACCATTTGGCCTCCAGGGAAGACATGAAGCTCTTCTGCATTAAGTCACCCCATCCCCTGTCAGAGGAATTCTAAAGTGAATGGATCTGAGTACAAGAGGATTTAATAACTCCCAGAACTTAGATGTAGAGAATTTTGAGAAACAAGGAAAAAGGTTTTGATTTTGGGTCAGGATGGAAAGTTCTGTTTTTCTTTTCCCTCTCTGCAAATGTGCTCTCCTTTCTCTTGGCACTATTTCTGAAAAAAGGGTGAGGGGCTGCTTCCTTCTTCTACCTCCAGGAACCTATTGATCAGATTCGGATTCCACCTCCCACTTCCTTGCTTTTCTTTGGCATGATATCCCTTGGAATGGCTTTACCTGGCCGTTTGCATGGCCATAATTCAAGGGTCAGAATATGAATATGGGCCTAAGGGAAATGCATGGAGGGAGTGTCTTTGTCAGCTTTGCCCCTTACTTTCAGAGCTGCCACATTTAAGAAGTGAGGCACTGAGCTTCCATGAAAGGTTTGATATCAGGTTTGGGCCCACAGTCCCACCTAGTCACAAGGTGACATTTTGCCCTGGTATATGCTGTGTGTGTTGATCTATGCTGCATTAATTATCTATTGCTACATAAAAAATTATTCTAAAATGTAGTGGCTTAAAATATTAAACGTTTATTGTGTTACATGAGTTTTGTGTGCAGAACCTAAGCAGCTTAGCTGGGGGTTTCTAGTTTGGATATCTCATGAGGTCATGGTTATAATGTTGGCTAGGGCTGCAATCATCTGAAGGCTGG
The DNA here is from genome assembly GCF_922984935.1 of Meles meles. Lineage (NCBI taxonomy): Eukaryota > Metazoa > Chordata > Mammalia > Carnivora > Mustelidae > Meles > Meles meles. The sequence goes on along the minus strand of NC_060075.1, from coordinate 41,183,981 downwards.
ACTGGGGCTAGAAGATGAATTCCAAGATGGCCCTCTCACATGGCTGTTAAGACAAAGTTTGTCTCAGTTGTTGCCAGCTATTGGCAGGAGTCCTAAATCCATATCACCTCAATCTCTCTACAGGGCTTGAGTGCCTTCCTGACATGGCAGCTAGCATTCATTCAAAGTAAACGATTCAAGAAAGAAGAGAGAATGAGTGAGGAGAAAACTGCAATGCCTTGGGGTGCAAGGGTGGCTCAGCTGGTTACGTGTCTGCCTTCAGCTTGGGTCATACTCCTGGAGTCCTGAGATTCAGCCCCATATTGGGCTCTCTGCTCAGGGGCGGGGGTGGGGAGAGTATGCTTCTCCCTCTTCCTGCTCTTCTTCCTGCTCCTGCTTTCTCTCTCTCTCTCTCTCAAATAAATAAAATCTTAAAACAAAGCAAAACAAAACAAAACAAAGATGTCTACCCAGCTCCTAAGTTAAAAAAAAAGAAAAGAAAAAAAAAGAAAGCTGCAATGCCTCTTAGAACCTAGCTTCAGAAGTCACACACCATTGCATCTCTTTGTTAGAACCTAAGCCCACACTCTAGGGTAGGGAAATTAGGCTCTGTCTTTTGAAGGGAGGAGTACCAGGGTAATTGGTGGATGTACTTTGGAAACTACCACACGATCCAAAGACTGCTACTGCTCACCAATCTCTGTGTGTCTCCTTCTGTGTTGGGCACACAGCTTTCTTTTAAATCCTTACTCCTTTTTGTCACCTTTGATTTTGGAGTCAGACCCTTACCACCTTTGAGTCCATGTACGTCATGGACTCCATGTACGTCAGCAGAAGTGATGCACATTTCTCCCAGTCCTGTCTTCTCAGAAGCCCATCCACAGTGGCCTTCGAGGCAGGTCGAAGGAGTCTGAACTCCTAGCATCATAAGCTGAAATGAGTCTTGGTGTGACAAGTGAAACAGCTCTGTTGTCTGCAGTAGTCTGTGATCTGAGGACATAAAACATTTTAATCATTTTAGATGCAGATTTCTGGGTTTATCTCTTATAGCAACTAGATTTATTTACTCTGATAGGATATCTTCAAGAGGGACTTAAGGAAATGATGTAGGATATGAGCATGAATGTAGGATAACTATGTAACTTTTTATATATTATCATGGAAAAATTTTGGGAAAATGTAAAATATAACATTAGTGGTAATTTGGGGATAGTCTTTACTTCTTCTTAGTACTTGCTTTTGTGATATTTTCCAAACATTCTTGTGTTTGTCTTAAAAATATAACTTAGTATCTTTATTAAAAATTTGTATTGAAGTATAATTGACATATAACATATTAGTTTTGGGTATACCACATAATAATTCAATATTTGTATATATTACAAAATAATTATAGGAATAAGTTTAGTTAATATCCATCTTCATTCATAGTTACAGTTTTTTTCTCTTGTGATGGGGAGTTTTAAGGTCCACTTTCTTAACAACTTTCAAATTTGCAATACAGTATTATATAATCACCATGCTGTACATTTCATCCCCATAAATTATTTTATAACTGGAAGTTTTTACCATTTAACCCCCTTCACCCATTTAACCCATTCCCCACCCTGCCTCCAGCATCCCCCAATCTGTTTTGTGTATCTAGGAGCTCATTTTTTTATTTGTTTGTCTGTTTTTAGATTCCACATATGTGTGAGATCATATGATATTTGTCTTTTCTTGTCTATTTCACTTAGCATAATGCCCTCAAAGTCCTTCCATGTTATTGCAAATGTAATTATTTTTTATGGCTGAATAGCATTCTGTTGTATACGTATATAGACATACCTGCATACATACCTACATACCACACATCTTTACCCATGCATCCATTGATGGACACTTGCGGGGTTTCCCTATCTTGGCTATTATAAATAGTACTACAATAAACATGGGAGTAAAAATAACTTTTTGAGTTAGTGTTTTTGTTTTCTTCAGATACATACTGAGAAGTAGAATTGCTGGATCATATGGTAGTTCAATTTTAATTTTTTGAGGAACTTCCATACTGTTTTCTGTAGTGGCTGTACCAATTTGGATTCCCACTAACAGTCCACATGGATTCCCTTTTCTCCATATCCTTGCCAACACTTGTCTCTTCTTGTCTTTTTGATAATAGTCATTCTAATAGGTATGAGGTGATACCTAACTGTGGTTTTGATTTGCAATTCTCTGACCCCTAGTGATATAACCATCTTTTCATATATCTGTTGGCCATCTGTAGGTCTGCTTTGGAAACTGTCTGTGCAAATCCTCTGTCCATTTTTTAAATCAGATTGTTTGGAGCTTTTTCTATTGAGTTATAGGAGTTCTTTATAATTTTGGATATTGACCATTTACCAATAACCCTGACAATTATCAGGTATATGATTTGCAAATATTTTCTTCCATTTGGTAGGTAGATTTCTCTTTCTCTTTATGATTTCCATTGTTGTGCAGAAAGAAGCTTCTTTGTTTGATGTAGTCCCACTTATTTTTGCCTTTGCAGATTTTGCTTTTGGAGTCAGATCCATGACTTCTTAGCTCTAAAAAAGCAAAATATTACTTTTATAAAGATAATGAATCTTTATCTCTATTCTTATTTTTTGTACTATTTTTGGTTTTTTTCTCTCTCACTTTGATGACTCATTTTCTTTAACTTTTTGACATCCAGTGATGAAGATAAAGCTGGTTACCTACTCAAGAAGGCTAGTTACATGCTCCTCTTGTCACCCCTACCTCAGCTGAGACTCCACAGACAGTAGAGATTTATAACAGGAGAGGGCTAAGTCAGAAGATCTGCTGGTACTTCTGTAGCATAGACAAGGCAGGAGGAAGAAGCCAGTATCTGACATACTAGATGGGCATAGGTGAATTATTAGAAATAGCTATTTATGGTTCTAACTCAGTCTTGGTTTTGCTTTTACATTTTGTAATTCCTTGGTTTTCTGTATTTTTTTTTCTTTCAGTTCCACAAGTTCCTCTCATATCTATTCTTTCATCTCACTCTTCTGTCCTTGTAGTACCCTGTTCCTATTTTCTGGATGTCATGCCCTCCATTTCCTTTTAAAGATGCCAAAACAATGTCTTCTAAAATTTTCCTTTCTCCTCCTTCCTTCTTTCTTCCTTTTCTCCTTGATTGTTGAAATATATATATATATATACATACACACATACATACATACATGCTGTTCTAAGGTTTCAGGAAACATTACCTTTTCCATATGCTTAAGGATATTTTATGAATCACCTTGTGTTTTTAATTTGTTTGTTTCTGCATATTTTAATAGGAAAATATCTTTCCAGGCAAACAGAATATGCTCAGCCTAGAGGGTGTCAAAGAAATTCAAAGAGGAATAAGAAAGGGACCTGCCTCCTGGGCCTACCGTCCCAACATTTATCAATACATCCTAACTAATAGTCATAGTGCCAAATATTAACCTTACACCAGAGGGAAGAATAGAGCATTCCAAGGCTATAGAGGGGGGCAAGTTACCCTCCCTAGAGACACCAGAGAAGCTTTGAAAAGAAGGGTAAATTTGAATCCCATTTTGATGAATGAGTCATAACTCACTCAGCAGAGTACAGGATAATAGAGCACATGCAAAGTGGAGATGAAGAGAGCAAGTAGTTTGGGATAGTGATAGTACAGGGATGTCCAGGGCCAGGAGACGACAGCAGGAGGATAGGCAGAAGGCCATTATGAAGAAACTCGTGACCCTTACTGATGATTTTAGATTGTACTTGCAGGTCAAGAAAAGACCAGCTGTTGGGTTTTAAGTAAGGAGATGATGTAAAGGGTTCTGCATGTGAAAAGCTCATGGGAGCATGGTGGCAGTATGAAGGAAGGCTCCAAAAGGCTGCCATTGCAGATGGGGTGCTTTCCCATACTCTCTGGGAGACTCCTGGAGACACAAGGGTCCCTAGGCAAGATGCTACCAATTATCGTGAAAATGTGTTTTAATGGTACTTCTTTCAAAAGAATCCAATTAACCATTTTTCTTCCTTCTATTTAAATATAAATATTTATGTTATATGAAGTATGTAAAATAGCCCTGGAGTGCTCTTTCCCATTAAAAACACGTTTTATGTGCTCCAGGAAGATGGCGGAACAGTAGCGGACTGAAATGAAATCAGGTCACAGGAGTTCAGCTAGATAGTTCTCAAACCATCTGAACACCTACAAACCCAACAGGAGATAGAGAAGAAGAGCAGAAATTCTAGGAACAGAAAATCCACCACTTTCTGAAAGGTAGGACGTGCGGAGAAGTGAATCTGAAGTGACAGGAAGATAGACCACGGTAGGAGGGGCCAGCTCCCGGGAAATGGCAGAGCAGCAGAGCACAAAATCAGAACTTTTAGAAGTCTGCTCCACTGAGGGACATCACTCCAGAGGCTAAGTGGGGGTGGAGTCCTCACGGTGACAGTGTGGTCTCAGGTCCCATGGGGTCACTGAAGATCGAGGTGTCTGCTTGTCACAGAGCTCACAGGTATCAGAGAGGGGCAGCTGACTACAGAGACAGAGCTGAAGAGTGAGCTTTCAGCTCGGGGTTACCCTAAACTGTGATCCGTAGCACAGTCAGGGCACTGCTCTTCGACCAGTGTCCCCACAAGTGGCAGATCCAGGGAGACTCACCTTCCTCCTCTGGAGGCAGGAATCTGCTGGATTTGGAGACTCCAAATGGGACCGTGTGCAAGAGATAGAAACACTCGGTCACAGGCTGGCTGAGCTCGAAGCAAAGCTGGAGACCAGGGAAACGGGAGTGACTGAGCACTTTTCTCTGAGGGCGCACTGAGGAGTGGGGCCCTGAGGTCTCAGCTCCTCTGGGCCGGAGACTGGGAGGCCGCCATTTTCATTCCCGTCCTCCAGAGCTCTACGGAAAGTGTTCAGGGAACAAAAGTTCCCGAGAGCAGATTACTTAGCCCGGTCCCTGGCAAGGGCGGTGCAATTCCACCTCAGGCAAAGACATTTGAGAATCACTACAACAGGCCCCTCCCACAGATCAGCAAGAACATCCAGCCAAGACAAAGCTCACTGATCAAGGAGAACAGCAGAACTCCAGAGGGGAAAGCAAAACATGGAATTCATGACTTTCTCCCCATGATTCTTTAGTCCTGCAAAGTGAAATTAAATTTTTTTAATTGTATTTTTTTCTTATTCTAATTTTTTTAACTTTTCCTCTTTTAATGTTTTTTAACTAGTTTATCTTAACAATAGCTTTCTTAAAAAATCTTTTTAAACCTTCATTATTATAGTTATATTTTATCCTTCATTGTATTTAACCTTATTTTTTATATACACATAGGGTTGTTTTATTTCTAAAAAATTTTGGTATACAATTTCTTCTAATAGATCAAAATATACCCTAAATCTAGCACAGGACTTTGTTCTAGTCTCCAGCCTGAAGACATTCTCTCCTCCCCACCCCCTCTTTTTTTTCCTTCTTTCTTTTCCCAACCAACTTCTCTTATCAATTCCTTTTTTAGAATTTCTTTTAATTTTCATCTTAACAGTAATATTCTATCCCTTCATTGTGTTTACCCTTATTTTTGTATATATATAAGTTTTTCTTTCTTTAAAATTTTGGGATGTAGTTTCCTCTAAGAGACCAAAATACACCCCAAATCAAGTGGGTGGCTCTGTTCTATTCACCAGTTTAATATATATACATTTATATATATAAATATATTTATATATTTTTAAAAATATATTCTAAATTAAATAAATTTATTTTCCCCCCCTTCTTCTCCCCCCGGTTTAGGGTCTCTTGTGAATTGGTCAGCATACATTTTTCTGGGGTCTTTGCCACCCTTTTAGTATTTTATTCTCTCATTCCTATATTCTTCTCTGGATAAAATGACAAGGGAGAAAAACCACACAGAAAAAAAAAAGAATAAAAGACAGTACCAATGTCTAGGGACCTAATCAATACAGACATTGGTAATATGTCAGATCTAGAGTTCAGAATGACGATTCTCAGGGGCTAGCTGGGCTTGAAGAAGCATGGAGGATATTAGAGAAACTCTGTCTGGAGAAATAAAATCCCTTTCTGGAGAAATAAAAGAACTAAAATCTAACCAAGCTGAAATCAAAAAAGCTATTAATGAGGTACAATAAAAAATGGAGGCTCTTACTGCTAGGATAATAAAGCAGAAGAGAGAATTAGTGATATAGAAGATCAAATCATGGGGAAAAAAGCAGCCGAGCAAAAGAGAGACAAACAACAACTGGATCACGAGGGTAGAATTCAAGATAAGTGATACCATAAGATGAAACAATATTAGAATAATTGAGATCCTAGAAGAAGAAGAAAGAGAAAGAGGAGCAGAATGTCTATTGGAGCAGATTATAATAGAGAATTTCCATAATATGGCAAAGGGAACAAGTATCAAAATCCAGGAGGCTCAGAGAACCCCCCTCAAAATCAATAAAAATAGGTCCATACCCCATCATCAAACAGTAAAACTTACTATTCTATGTGACAAAGAGAAAATCCTGAAAAAGGCTCAGGACAAGAAGTCTGTAACATACAATGGTAGAAATATTAGACTGGCAGCGGACGTATCCACAGAAACCTGGCAGGCCAGAAAGAACTGTCATGATATATTCAGAGCATTAAATGAGTAAAATATGCAGCCAAGAATACTATATCCAGCTAGGCTATCATTGAAAATAGTAGGAGAGATAAAAAGCTTCCAGGACAAACAAGAATTAAAAGAATTTGCAAACACCAAAACAGATATACAGAAAATATTAAATGGGGTCCTCTAAGCAAAGAGAGAGCCCAAAAGTAACACACCAGAAAGGAACAGAGACAACACAAGTAACAGTCACCTTACAGGAAATACAATGGCACTAAATTCATATCTTTCAATAGTTACCCTGAATGTAAATGGGCTAAATGCCCCAATCAAAAGACACAGGTATCAGAATGGATAAAAATCCCAAACCCATCAATATGCTGCCTGCATATTTTAGACCCAAAGACACCTCCAGATTTAAAGTGAGGGTGTGGAAAAAAATGTACCATGCTAATGGACATTAAAGAAAGCTGGGGTTGGAGAAGTCAAGATGGTGGAGAAGTAGCAGGCTGAGATGACATCAGGTAGCAGAAGATCAGTTAGATAGCTTATCAAACCATTGCGAACACCTACAAATCCAACGGGAGATTGAAGAGAAGAGCAGCAATTCTAGAAACAGGAAATTGACCACTTTCTGAAAGGTAGGTCCGGTGGAGAAGTGAATCCAAAGCGACAGGAAAGTAGACCACGGCGGGGAGGGGCCGGCACTTGGCAAGTGTGGGGACAATGGAGCACAAAATCAGAACTTTTAAAAGTCTGCTCCACTGAGGGACATTGCTCCAGAGGCTAAGCCAGGATGAAGCCCATGCGCGGACAGCATGGCCTCAGGTCCCGCGGGCTCACAGAAGGATCAGGGGTGTCTGAGTGTTGCAGAGCTCACAGGTATTAGAGCAGGGAAGCCGGCTACAGAGACAGAGCCGAGAAGTGAGCTCTCAACTCAGGGTTACCTTAAATTGTGATCCATGGCACAGGCCACTGCTCTGTGAGCAGAGAACCCACAAGATCCTGGGAGACGCCCCTGGAAGAGCACAGGGATCTGTGGGGTTTGGAGACTTTGGGCGGGACTGTGTGCCAGAGATAGAGACGCTTGGTCACAGGCTGGGTGAGCTCGGAGTGCAGTCAGAGGCTAGGGAGTGATTGAGCGCTTTTCCCCGAGGGTGCACTGAGGAGTGGCCCTGAGGTCTCGGCTCCTCTGGGCAGAGATTGGGAGGCTACTATTTTCCTTCCTATTCTCCGGAACTCTATGGAAAACGTTCAAGAGACCAAAAAGCTTCCGAAAATGAACTTGGGCAGATTACTTAGCCTGGCCCTTGGTAAGGGCGATGTAATTCCACCTTGGGCAAAGACACTTGAGAATCACTACAACAGGCCCCTCCACCAGAAGATCAGCAAGAAATCCAGCCAAGACCAAGTTCACTTACCAAGGGGAACAGCAGAATTCCAGAGGAGGAGAAAGCAAAGCATGGAATTCATGGCTTTCTCCCTATGATTCTTTAGTTTTGCAAAGTTGATTAATTTTTTTTTAATTTTATTTTTTTCTTCTGCAAAAAAATTTTTCTTAACCTTTACCCTTTTCTCTTTTAACATTTTTAAACCAGTTTATCTTAACAATACCTTTCATTTAAAAAAATCTTTTTTGAACCTTCATTATTATAGTCATACTTTATCCTTCATTGTATCTAACTTTATTTTTTGTATACACACAGGGCTTTTTCTTCTAAATAAAATTTGGGATACAACTTCTTCTAATAGAGCAAAATATACCCTAAATCTACCACAGGGCTTTGTTCTAGTCTCCAGCCTGAGCAAATTCTCTCCACTTTCTTTTTCTTTATTCTCCCAACCAACTTATCTTATCAACTCCTTTTTTAGAAATTTCTTTTTAAAGAAGTTTCATCTTTATACTCATATTCCATCCCTTTATTGTTTTTCCCTTATATATGTTTTTCATTCTTTAAAATTTTGGGAGGTAGTTTCTTCTAAGAGACCAAAATACCCCCAGAATTAAGTGGGTGACCCTGTTCTATTCACCAGTCTAATATGTATATATATATTTTTTCTTTTTTATATTTTTTCTTTATTTTTTTCTTAAAAATTTTTTTTCTGAACTTCTTTTTGTCCCCTTTCTTCCCCCCACGATTTGGGGTCTCTTCTGATTTGGTTAAAGCACATTTTCCTGGGGTCTTTGCCACCCTTTTAGTATTGTATTTGTTCCTTCATATATTCTTATCTGGATAAAATGACAAGGCAGAAAAACTCACCACAAAAAAAAGCAAGAGGCAGTACCAAAGGCTAGGGACCTAATCAGTACGGACATTGGTAATATGTCGGATCTAGAGTTCAGAATGACGATTCTCCAGGTGTTATCTGGGCTCAAAAAAAGCATGGAAGATATTAGAGAAAACCTGTCTGGAGAAATAAAAGCCCTTTCTGGAGAAATAAAAGAACCAAAATCTAAAGAAAGCTGGGGTTGCGATTCTTATAGAAGATAAATTAGATTTAAAGAAGAATTAATACCTATTCTCCTGAAACTGTTCCAAAAAAAAAAAAAAAAAAGAAATGGAAGGAAAACTTCCAAATTCATTTTATGAGGCCAGCATTACCTTGATCCCCAAACCAGACAAAGACCCTATCAAAAAAGAGAAATACAGACCAATATCCTTGATGAACACAGATGTGAAAATTCTCACCAAAATACTAGCCAATAGGATTCAACAGTACATTAAAGGATTATTCACCATGACTAAGTGGGATTTATTCCTGGGCTGCAAGGTTGGTTCAACATCGGCAAATCAATGTGATACATTAATAAAAGAACACGAACCATATGATACTCTCAATAGATGCTGCAAAAGCATCTGACAAAGTACAGCATCCTTTCTTGATCAAAACTCTTCAAAGTGTAGGGATAGAAGATACATTCCTCAATATCATCAAAGCCATCCACAAAAAACCCACAGTGAATATCATTCTCAATGGGGAAAAACTGAGAGTTTTTCTGCTAAGATCAGGAACATGGCAGGGATGTCCACTATCACCACTGCTATTGAATATAGTACTAGAAGTCTTAGCCTCAGCAATCAGACAACAAAAAGAAATTAAAGATATCTGAATCAGCAAAGAAGAAGACAAAATCTCACTCTTTGCAGATGATATAATACTTTATGTGGAAAACCCAAAAGACTCTACTTCAAAACTGCTAGAACTTGTACAGGAATTCAGTGAAATGTCAGGATATAAAAATCAATGCACAGAAATCAGTTGCATTTCTATACACCAAAAACAAGAGAGAAGAAAGAGAAATTAGGAGTTGATCCCATTTACAATTGTACCCAAAATAATAAGATTCCTAGGAATAAACCTAATCAAAGAGGCAAAGAATCCATACTCAGAAAACTATAAAGTACTCATGAAAGAAATTGAGGAAGACACAAAAATGGAAAAACGTTCCATGCTCATGGATTGGAAGAACAGATATTGTAAAAATGTCTATGCTATCTAAAGCAATCTACACATTTAATGCAATCCCTATCAAAATACCTTCCATTTTTTCAAGGAAATGGAACAAATAATCCTAAAATTTATATGGAACCAGAAAAGACCCCGAATAGCCAGAGGAATGTTGAAAAAGAAAGCCAAAGTTGGCAGCATCACAATTCCAGACTTCAAGCTCTATTACAAAGCTGTAATCATCAAGACAGCATGGTACTGGCACAAAAACAGACACATAGATCAATGGAACAGAATAGAGAGCCCAGAAATAGACCCTCAACTCTATGATCAACTAATCTTCAACAAAGCAGGAAAGAACGTCCAATGCAAAAAAGACAGTTTCTTCAACAAATGGTGTTGGGAAAATAGGACATCCACATGCAGAAGAATGAAACTGGACCATTTCCTTACACCACACACAAAAATAGACTCAAAATGGATGAAGGACCGCAATGTGAGACAGGAATCCATCAAAATCCTTGAGGAGAACACAGGCAGCAACCTCTTCGACCTCAGCTTCCTAGAAACATCATCAAAGGCATGGGAAGCAAGGGCTTCCTATTGGGACTTCATCAAGATCAAAAGCTTTTGCACAGCAAAGGAAACAGTCAACAAAACCAAAAGACAACTGACAGAATGGGAGAAAATATTCACAAATGACATATCAGATAAAAGGCTAGGATCCAAAATATATAAAGAACTTACCAAACTCAACACCCAAAGAACAAATAATCCAATCAAGAAATGAGCAGAGGACACGAACAGACATTTCTGCAAATGAAGACATCCAGATGGCCAATAGACACATGAAAAAATGCTCAACTCGGCATCAGGGAAATACAAATCAAAACCACAATGAGATATCACCTCACACCAGTCAGAATGGCTAAAATTAACAAGTCAGGAAACGACAGATGCTGGAGAGGATGTGGAGAAAGGGGAACCCTCCTACACTGTTGGTGGGAATGCAAGCTGGTGCAACCACTCTGGAAAACAGCATGGAGGTTCCTTAAAAAGTTGAAAATAGAGCTATCCTATGATCCGGCAATTGCACTACTGGGTATTTACCCTAAAGATACAAATGTAGTGATCTGAAGGGGCGCATGCACCTGAATGTATATAGCAGCAATGTCCACAATAGCCAAACTATGGAAAGAACTTAGATGTCCATCAACAGATAAATGGATAAAGAAGATTTGGTATGTATATGTATGTATGTGTATACACACACACACACACACACACACACACACACACAATGGACTACTATGCAGCCATCAAAAGAAATGAGATCTTGCCATTTACAATGATGTGGATGGAACTAGAAGGTATTATGCTGAGCAAAATACATCAATCAATTAAAGACAATTATTCTATTATCTCTCTGATATGAGGAATTTGAGAGGTAGGGAGGGGGTTTGGGGGGGTTAGGAAGGAAAACACAAAACAAGATGGGATGGGGGGATAGAGACTCTTAATCTCGCAAAACAAACTGAGGGTTGTGGGTGGGGGGAGAGGGGTAGGGACAGGGTGGTTGAGTTATGGATATTGGGTAGGGTATGGACTATGGTGAGTGCTGTGAAGTGTGTAAGCCTGACGATTCATAGACCTGTACCCCTGGGGCAAATAACACATTATATGTTAATAAATGTAATTAATTAAAAAAACTTTTATGTGCTTGTACCTTGTTTATGGGCTGCCTTTGGCTTTGAATAATCTGACCGTCTCCTCAGTGGTTAAGATGCTGAGAAGTGTGTTGTTTCGCTTTAAAACACTTCCAAATCAATTTCTGCTCCTGTGTCTCCCATGTTCTATCCTCTAGACTTTGGAGAGATTAACATGCAGGTCAGCTTGTGTCTGTTGCCTTCTCTATATCTCCTGGGACCTAAGGAGGTGTGTAAGCCTGCCAGTCCCCTTTCCAGGACCTTGGATTCTTGGACCCATCGTGACATCTGCCAGGCTGTTTGTTCACTGGGACTTTTGGCAGCTCCAGTTGCTTGTGAAAATGAGATGATTTATGTAAGACAAAGAAATGCTGCCAAAATGTCAGGATTTGTGTTGTGTCAGGTATCTGCAGGTGTTCTGCACCAAGCAGTAGTCGTCGGGAAGTCATTAGCAATTACTTCACGGCAATATTCTTGGGGGCGGGGGGGTAAAATCTTTTCTCTAGCAACCCCTGTTTGCATAGGAGCACAGATGCCAAGAGAATGCCTGTGTTCCTTGTCCCTGAGGGACTCTTTCTATGGTGGAGATTATGTGATGTCTCTCCTGTGAGGATCCTTGTTCTACAGGCTGCTCAAAGGCTGCAGAATATTTCTTGGAATTATAGAAGCTAGTGAGTAAGGAATAATCAGTGGGGAAAAGGAGTCCCAGGAATGTATTTCTTTGAAGAATGATATGGGGACTTTCACTGCGTGGATATTTCTCTTAATTGTTGAAGAGACCTGTTTGGATCTTTATGCCTATACTAGTCTGCTAGCACTGCCATAACAACATGTCACAGACTGGGTGGCTTAAACCATGAAAATCTATTTTCTTGCAGTTGTGGAGGCTGGATGTCCAAGCTCAAGGTACTACTGGGGTTGATTTGTGGTAAGGCCTTCTTCCCAGCTTGCAGGTGGTGGCTTGTTGTTGTGTCTTCCCATGGCCTTTCCTCTGTGCACATACAGAGTGAGAGGGAGCTTTCTGGTACCTGTCTCTTCCTCCTATTTTTTTTTTAAAGTTTTATTTATTAGAGAGAGAGAGAGGGAGGGAGGGGAGGGGCAGAGGGACAGAGTGTCTTAAGCAGACTTCATGCCCAGCGTGGAGCCCAACATGGGGCATCTCACAACCCCAAGATCACGACCTGAGTGGAAACTGAGTCAGATACCCAACCGACTGTGCCACTTAGGCACCCTTGTCTCTCCTCTTTTTATAAGAACACTTGTCCTATTGGATTAGGTCCCTGTCCTTATGACTTAGTTTAACCTTAATAACTTTCATAAAGGTCCTATCTCCAAATGTAGTCACAGTGGGACTAGGGCTTCAACATATAATTTGCGGGAGAGGGGAAAAAAAATTCAGTCCATGACATGGCCTGACTAGGAAAATGAACACAGAGTCTGGAAACCAAGAAGGCCAGGGATTAAGAATTTGATGTTAGACCTCAGAATTAATTGGATTCCTGTGCATTCTTCGGTAGCAAACCCAAGGGCAGACTCTACCACCTCTTCAAAAGGTTTTGCCTAGGAAAGGATTCCTGGTATGCCTTTGGCCTTGGCAGGGCCAAAAGGAAGGGCTGCTTAGGTTAGAGGTGTGTCTTAGAAGACTTGGGTAAAAAGGCTAGACTAGAGAAATTAGGGAATTTTTTTTTTTTTAAAGAGGCCACCTTGGATAAAATTCATCATTTTCTCAGCTCATGGCACTCTTCAAAACCCTTTCTTTCCTGGTCTCTAATGTTCTCAATGAACTCCAAGTGACTTTCTGACAATCCCAGGACTTACTCATTCTTGTCCCCATCTTCCCTTGCCTTGTGAGGTAGAGAGATTTTATTTTATTACACAATGACATTCTCAAGGAAAATGCTGAAACACCCCCAAGCAAGAGACCATTCTCATCCCTTGTTTCAAGGGTCTATATCTGCCTTTGGGAGATCAAGCAGAGGGTGGAAGCAAACACATTTCTACAGAAACACACACACACTGAATCAAAGGCAGTATTTCCCGAAGGGCATTTTGTGGAATTGGGCCCCCCAAAGTATTCTGGGAGGAAGGATTTATGTGGACTAGTACTTGAGAAAATAGAGAATATTATTTTCTTCCCATAGAGATTCATATCCCCAAGATTAAAAACAAGAAACACTGCAAAACAAACAAAAAACAACCTGTTTAACTTTTCCTAACCAGAATTTTCTTCAGTTAAGTGACCAGATAAGTTACTCTTCTACGTAGAGCACAAACTTCTTTGGAAAATATTCCGGGTTTCTTCGGGTCATGTTGGGAATGGGATGCCCCAAAATCACAAGATAAGGTCCTGTGGTCTTGCAATTTATCCCCTCCCAGAGAGTCCTTCAACAATCCCAAAGAAATGGAAATCTATGCTCATTTTAACCATTGTCTGCAACTTCCCTTCCTAATGCCACCCATTGTATTCATCATCACCTTCTTCTGTACATTGATTCTAAGTCTGCAGGAAAAGTGTTTCTTTTCATTTTTTCCTAAACTTAGAAAAGGGACATCTGGTCCCCATCAAGCTACTAAGTAACAGACTTTAGTGCAATTGAAATTGAAAAACATGATTGCATGGTGACCCAGGTATCTCCACCTATGCTAAACAAGGCCATCCTGGCCTTTCTTCAGGGCTATGCTATTTGCTGTATTTCCTTAATATCTGTCTATGAAGCCTCACCTACATTTTGGGGCAGTTACTAACATCAGTCTTGCCTATTGCCAAGGTTGGTGACAATGATTAATAAGGTGAAGTTCAAAGAGGCACTGTTTATTTGGAAAGGAACTGTAAAACAAAACAAAACAAAAGGTGGTGTTATTACCCTAAGATACTTACAGGGAAAAGCAGAGTCTAGAGAGGCTTCAAAGTCAAATGCAAACCCTGAGTCTTGTTCTGGAAGCAAAGGGAGGACAGTGAGTGCTGGAGAAGGTAGAGCTCTAGAGAACAAAAGTGGAGAGTGCCTACTGGGGACTGGTCAGTTGCCCTGTTGACTGTCTCATCAAAAAGACTTGGTCTTGCTAAAATCTTGGGGACACTTAGATAATTTAAAACTACATTGGAGTTTAGAGTCCTCAGGGAAATAATAAAGGAGACAGATACTCTCTTGCTTTATACTCGTCAGAGTATATATATATATATATATATATATATATATATATATATATAACATGGTTTTGGTAAATTGGGGGAAATACGGTGCTGTCCTACGAGTGACAGCAGAAAGAACATTAGCAAGTCTCATCCAAGGTGTCCAGAACAGAGCTGAAGAGAAGGTCCATATCATGTGTTAGTAACCATCATGTCCTTTATGTCCATGACATTTCAAAGGATTTCCGAAGGGGGCCTGGCTGACTCAGTTGATGGAGTGTGTGACTCTTGATCTCAAGGTTGTGAGTTGGAGCCCCACATTAAAATCTTAAAAAAAAAAAAAAAAAAAAAAAGGATTCCGTGAAATAAACAGATTCTGGGGAAGCTTGAGAGTGAGTACATTCCTACATTAGTGAGTAGGAAAAAGTGCTAATGAAAGAATAATCATTACTATTAATTTGATCCCACTCTGAACTTTAGCCTTTACTCCTGCAGCACGTTGGCACCTTTTTTCCAGAATACGACCGACACACCTGCTAAAAGAACCCAACATCCCTGCTATCTGCATGGTGTTTAAGAGCATTTGCTTTAAAGCTATGCAGCCCTATTCAAATCCTGATGCTTCTACTTTACTACCTGTGTGAGTTTGGGCAATTCTCTGTAAAATGGGTAAATAGCAAAGCAAAGACAAAAATTCAGTGGTGTTCTGAGGGTGCACAGAAAAGGGGCAACTGATTGAGATGGGCATCTGGAAAATGCTCTTGAACTGATCAGTCCTCAGGAGGTAGTGAGGAGGTAGAGAAAGAAGCCTGGGAGGAGAGGTTGGGGCCAGATCAGAGGGGACTTAGGACACTATCTGAAAGGGTTTACATAAACTCTGAACAACCCTAAGACATACATACTCTTCAGCTATAGAGTTGAAGCTACCTAAACTCTAAGAACGTGTTTCTATTTCTGTCTATAGATACACCTGGATGAAAAGAGTTTCTTATTCATAACGTAACAGGGGCCTGCACTCTTCGCCTGGAATGTGTAGCTCCAGTCACCCAACATAACCGTGAAATGACAGGAGCTAAACAGGCCTCTACATCTTTCCAAGTCAGGAGGACTAAGGAACTTCCTCAGGCTTTCATCTGACCACACAGCTTCCCATCCACCAACCAATTTATCCACCTCTCCATGCCACAAACACTGTCTGCTCTGGGTGAGGCCCTGTCTGGGGTACTGGAGCGATAGATATGAATAAAATATGCTGCCTGCCCTCAAGCAGTACGTAGCCAGGTTTAGGGGAGGTACATACCAGCAGACATGCCTCGACCCAGTGGGCTAAATGCTTTGGGAGAGGTTGGAATAGAGAGTGATGGGTTCCCTGAGGGAAGCTGGGGAGGCTTCACTGAAGGGGGTATTTGAGATGGGTCCTGAAGGGTGAGTAGTGTTTCCTGGGACTGGCATCTTGAATGTGAATTGCATGTAAAATAAGATAATATTTAGTTGTGTTGACTATTTGTTTTCATGGCAAAGGAGAGAAATGAGCTAAAATTTGCTCAGAGCCCACGTGTGTCAAATACTCTACAAGGTGCTTCTTTAAAAATCTTCTCATTTTACTCTTAATCTGCTGTGAGGTAAGCACAAGCTTATCTTCTTTTACTAAAGAGGAAACTGAGGTTCAGAGATAAATAAGTTGACTCAAGTTCTCACAGCTAGAAAATGGCTCAAAGAGGAAAGAAAAGTGGCTTAAGGCTTTCGATGTGGGTTTAGAAATAACAATAACAACCATTTGTTGAGCACATTCTATGTCTCAGCAATGGTTCTAAGCACTTCACATGTACCAGTTCGTATAATTCTTACACTCACCCTGAGAGGCACTGCAGTTATGATCATCTCCGTACTGTAAATGAGCACACTGAGGCAGAGGTTGAAATAACTGGTACTGGGGAGCCTGGGTGGGTCAGTTGGTTAAGTGTCTGACGCTTGGTTTCAGCTCAGGTCATGATCTCAGGATCCAGCCCTGAGTTGGGCTCTGCGCTCAGCGGGGAGTCTGCTTCTCTCCCTCTCCCTCTGGGCCCCTCCACCCACCCCCCAACTGCTTGTGCATGGTCTCTCCAAAATAAATAATCTTTAAAAAAGAAAGAAGGAGAGGGAGAGAGAGAGAGAGAGAGAGAGAACGAAGGAACTGGTACAGCACCATTCAGTGATCAGGCAGTCAGGACCTGAACCCAGGCAGTCTAGCTCTGGAATACATTCTCCTGACCTACAGTTACAGACCAGACAGGGGTCAGAAGAGCCCAGGTGATCTCACCCTATCCGCCTCTCCCCACTCCAGCCCACGCTTGTCTTCCTAGCCCAGGGAACATGGCAATTCAGATCAAAGCGATTCATGGTAGATACCAAGGGATGTTTCATGGATAAACATAAGTCACAAAAGTACAATCTGGGGGATGAGCAGGAAAAAGTGTACGTGTGTTCGTAAACATAACTGCAGTGATTTACTATTGTAAGAAATCTGATGGGGTTTACGTACAAAAAATGTCTGAGGCTGCTTTTTTTCCATCACATTCTTTTTCCTATTAGTGCCCCACCACCAGTCCAGACTCTAGGTGAGGGACAAATGTCCTAGCTCATCCTACACTAGGAGCTGTTTTGTTCCTAGGAATGTAAGCCCAGTGTTGATCCACAGTCATCTATCACAATTACATGCAACGGCTTGGTAGGGGGTTAACTCTGGCCTGAGCCTGGACTGAACTGACATGTCTTGGGAGTGAGGCCAGAACTTAGTCTTCTTTGGGAAACACTGAATTTGGAGTGGTGCTTCTTCGACTTCAATATGGCCATGAATCATCTTGGGGTCTTGATCAGATGCAGACTCTAATTCAGTTGCTCTGGGGAGAGGTCCAAGATTCTGCATTTCTGAGAGCTCCTAGGTGATGCTGATGCCAGGGTCCATGCTAGCAGCCTTGAGAAAAGCTGATATAGGAAGGAGGTGAAAGAAAGAATAAGAGATGAACTATGATATAGTTGTTCCACAATATAGTGGAAGTCAAGCCATCCTGCCCATTTCCCTAACCCATGACAGTTCCCGAAGCTATTGGATAGCATGCGGTAATAATTAATATTCTTGATAAGACAGCTTTCTTTTGAAAATCAGGCCATTATCTTCTGGATTATGCACTGAATAAATTTGTAAGGTATGAAATATGTGGTACAAATATTTCCATCAAGAATTGTTAAAAACAACAAAAAAATGGGAGTTGCAGGTAGTGAACATCTGTTAGAGAGAGAGAAAAAATACTCCTGCAGATTTCCCAAAGGAATACATAAATAAAGCATTACCTAAATTTATAAAGCTGTTTCCTAAGCTCTTGTGGTGCCACAAGAGTTCTGCTGTGGTGAGATAAAACTCCAAGGAAACAACAGATGTTCCTCTTTTCCTCACTTTGCTTGTTGCCCCCAGCTCTCCACCCACTGAGTCATCCGCTGCTCTGGGAGAGGATGGGTTCAGAATCAGTCGAGTTTCTGAAGACAGCCAACTACTTTGAAAGCCTCTGGTAATAGAGACAGAGCCAAGATTTTTGAGAGAAAAAGTTCTTGAGTTTTTAGAGAATAGGGAAGGATTTGGGATGATGGAAGATCTTGTTTTTGTCGTGGGGGATTTGAGACCAAGTTTGATTTGCTCGGAAGAGGAGGATGCTGAAGGCACACACCACGGAGACTCCCCTCGAGTCTGGGGGCACCTCAGAGCGTCCTCCTTCGGCGGGAAGTCTGAAAAGGCGGCAGGGCCACAGATCAATGTGGGGGAGGTGTGGTCGACATGAGATGGTGTGACAGAAAAACCTTTGTATCCCTTTGCCCTGGATCTGTTGCCATTCTAGGGAGGTACAGGAAGTTATCAAAAAGTTGCCTCTGCCCCTCAGAGGGCTCACAGGTGGTGGAGCTGCCATGCAGTTAGAACAAAAATAATCAGCGCTGTGGGTGGCTCCTGAGAGCAGAGAGCAGAGGAGGAGTTCAACTATTTCATCAGTGGGTACAGTGGAGAGGGATGTCTGTGAACAAAGATCTAACAGGACAAGTAACACTGTCATGATGTCAGCACGCAGCAGGCTGTATGGAGGACGAGGAGGTGGGGCCCTCTCAGGGCTGTGTAAGCGCCCTCGTCC
The DNA here is from genome assembly GCF_922984935.1 of Meles meles. NCBI lineage: Eukaryota > Metazoa > Chordata > Mammalia > Carnivora > Mustelidae > Meles > Meles meles. Next base: position 41,164,962 of record NC_060075.1, on the reverse strand, counting down.
CAGGAACTAACTCACTTCCAAGGAGAGGGGAGAAACAAGGGCCAGGTGGCGAGTGGGTAAAATATTATATTGGCCATGTACTCAAAGGAGAGCCTGAGGAAAAGTCCAGCAGGGAAAGATTTACCTTGGAATGGAAAGTTTTCGATTTTTCTCACCCAGGGAAAATTGGGGTTTGAGAACAAAATAAAACACAATTATGGCAAAACAAAGTTTCATCTTTACACACCCGAGTTGGGGACTCTAAATTTTGCACCTAGGAGACAGTAAGTGCTAAATAAATGCTCATTTGGATCCCATAGGCTTTCCCTGAACTCCTAGGATGTGTCAGCCCTAGTTCTGGGTGCTGGAGAGACAGAAGTGAACAAATAAGTTCCTGCTCGCTTGGGGGCTGGGGTGAGACAGAAAGGAAACATCTGTATGCCACGTGTTGAATTCTATGAAGAAAAGTCAAATACGGCAGGGGAGAGATGTGTGTGTACTTGTGTGTGGCATGTGCATGCGTACATTGCTGGATGTGTGTGTGTTGCATGTTCTCTTGCAGGATTTTACATCAGTTGGTCTGGGAAGACCTCACACAGATAAAGCACTGTTTGAACAGAGACCTAATTGCAGGGAAAGACAAAAGCACTCTGGGGAAAGAGGATTCAGGAGGAAAAAACAACAAACATCAGGTCCCTGAGGTCTGAGCGGACTTGAACGAATGAATGGCTCTGTTTTCCCTTCAAAATATCATGAATCCTCTCTCCCCCAATTGTATTGTTTGGTGTTACCTATTTTTGAACTTTGTATTTCTTCTGTGACTTGCTTTTTTTCCTTGTGTAATATGCAGGTTTTGAGATTCATGCACGTTGACATGCTGCTGAAATTCATTGATTTCCCCTGCTGCAACCTATTCCAGTGAATGAGCACAGCCTCATTTATCTATTCTATTGCTGATGGGCTTTTGGGTGGCTTCCTGTTCGTTCACTATAAACATTCTTGCATGTGTCTCATGCAGAAGTTTCTCTTTAAGGCCAGGCTTCCTGAACCATCGCGGCACACAGAGAAAACAATGATATTTGCTCAGCACACTGGGAGAAGCTGAAGGGAATTTGGGGGTACCTCCATGATTATTGGTGAAAAAAATAAATTTTTCTATATTACATAATTATGCTAGGAAAATGAATTTGCATAAAACTTCCATGTACGCTCTAAAAAACCAGGTTTTATGTGTGCAGTTTCTGGCCAAGATTTTCAATGATGATCTTTAAAAATTCTTGACAAAAACAACACTGTTCACAAGGTTGGGAATAAAAATTTCAAAACCATGTAACAATAATTAAAAAATATCTCTTCCTTTTCTTTCATTGACAAACGTTGGGTTGAAAATGCCCTGATAATGAAAGCGGATTTCAAATTCAGTCGAAATTGTTTATATCAGTGATTATGAAATAACGACGAGGCTCTAACTTGCTGAGGAGGCATGGTTACAGCTATATGGAAGTAATAGAAGGAACATTCCACCGCAAACTGCAGGAAGCACCCAATTTAGAGACCTGTGACTAAAGCTACACCTCATGCCAGTCCTGCCAGACCCCCTGGCCCTCGACCCCGCAGCCCAGAAACAGCACTCCGCAGCTGGTAATCTGCAAGCAGAGCCACCCCGCCTAGTGCGTGGGAAGGTCATGGCTGTGCCTTCGGCCAGTGGCGCTGTTGGAGGACTTTGTTTTTATGTGGCTCGCACACGAGGTAGACATCCAGGGCAGAGAGGACCCCTTCCCTGCATGCAGTGCCCGTGGAAACTAAGCTTGTGTGGGATTTCGCTCCCAACCTCTCAGCCTGCCCGGTGTTGCATCAGATCCGGGCCTCTTCTGCTTCAGCATCCTCTGAGGAGCGGCCAAAGGCCACAGGCAGGGGGTACTGCTGGCTGCAGAGCTTGGCTGCACATGAGAATCATCTCGACGTTTTGAAAAATACTGATGCCTGAGTTTAGACCTTCAAAACAGTCTTGTGCAGAAGTTTTTTTCTCCTTCCATTTTTACCGGTGGAGGAATAGGCTTAGAGAGGACAAGTCACTCATCCAAGGTCACAGAGCCATGGTTCAAATGTAGGCTGGCCCCAGAGCTTTGGCCTTAACCATGTACTGCGCTGCTTCTCTAAGTGACCACACATTCTGAATCTTTATGGTTCCCCACTACTAATTATTAATCACTAATGTCTCTGCTGTATTGATAAACTCCACAGAGGTTTGAATACACAGATTAGGAATCATAAGATAGCTGGATGGTTCCTAAATGATGCCCTTTTAAAAAACACTCTATTTTTTAAAGTATTCAAAAAAAAAAAATCAAGAAATCCACAGAGGCCTTCAATTCTTAGAGCCTCCTAATGAGTGTAAACAACCTGTCACTCAAGTTGGCAGGTCACAGAGTCTACAGTTGCACTTCAGCTGGCCAAGTTCACCTTGAGAGTTAGTGCGGCAAGTTCTCAGTTATTTTCCGAACCAGAAAAATATAATTTCTCTGTTTAAAAACAAAAACACCCCAAAAACACGTCTTAGAAGAGACCTTGTCCTGGTTCCACCAATTGAGCCCAGAGAGGCTTGGGGTCTGGGACCAGATGCCAGAAGGGAGGAAGCACTTTGGTTCAGAGGCACCCACTGGGCTTAAGTCAGGTCTATGCTGCTGGAGGGGTCAGTGGGAAGCCCACTGAAGTCAGAGTGTGGGAAACATCTGCTTCTTCCTCTTTTCTGAAATCTGTCACGGCAGTAAACAGATCTGAGACAAGAAGGCTTTGTGAGAATTGGTTTCTCCTGCAAACAAGTTGGCATGCAATGTCAGCTGTTGGCAATTTTAAAGACCTTTTGGTTGAGCACAGAAAAATTGTCAAATGGCCCTAAAATAACTGAGGTCAGAACACCACCTCAGCAGCCCTCTTCTGAGCACTGCTTCCGGAAGAAAATAGGTAGGATGATGCTTATGCCTGTGAGGCCTTTTTATTTCCTTAAGAAGTCATTTGCGGGGCGCCTGGGTGGCTCAGTGGGTTAAAGCCTCTGCCTTCGGCTCAGGTCATGATCCCAGAGTCCTGGGATCGAGCCCCACATCGGGCTCTCTGCTGGGCAGGGAGCCTGCTTCCTCCTCTCTCTGCCTGCCTCTCTGCCTACTGGTGATTCTGTCTGTCAAATAAATAAATAAAATCTTAAAAAAAAAAAAAAAAGGAAGAAGAAGTCATTTGCCCTCACTGCACCTTGCAAAGGCAAGGCACTGTCTCCCTGACTTCAACCCCTCCCTCCCGCCTCCAACTCTTAGATCAGCTCTATAGGAAACCTGGCTCACAGATGTTGGAACCCCAGGTCATTTTCATTTACTGACCCCTGTTGCTGCCAATGCTGGTGGGGCAGGCGGGAGCTGAGTATTGAATGTCTTTCTTTCTCCACTCCCACCCTCATAAGATGACGAACAACCAAACATCAACAAACCCATCCAGATGTTAAGGATGAAGCCAAAAGGTACAATTCCAAAACTTTCTGGGAATCACCATTGTTGAAGATGGGTTGAAAATAATAAGGATTTGCTCTACAAACAGAACATGTTTTTACATTGAAATTCCTAAAAACTGGGAGAAGATGTATTCTTCCTTCTGCTTATTTTCCAGGAGGTTGGGAATTAATTTCTTCCTTTATGTAGAGAGGAAATAAGTTTGGAAAGGAGAAATGGGGCTTGGCTATAGAATTAGCAACAGAGAGTAGTTAGGTAGTGGGAGAGGATTCCAATTCCTCGCCAATAAGGGGAAAGTGTGTGGCTAAGTGTCTCATTCTCTTTCCTTGGGTAGATGAATCTAATGTAATTTTGTTCCTTTTTGATTAAGGTAATTAATTAGAGGCTAAATTAAATATTTGATTTTCATATATTTCAGATTATTTTACTTCAAAAATTCCTATGTCTACATGAAACAAATCGTGAGTTTTTGGTTCAGAAAATATGGACACTGTGTCTACCTAGGGCCTTCCTATTCAGGACCTGAAGGGTGAGCCTGTTCAAGAACTGCCAGGAAATCAGTCAGGCTCAGCCCAATGTCCTAAAAACAAAGGCTTTCTTCCCTACCAGGCCTGAGTGAAGGTATAGATGTAAGCAGGGCTAGAATGGGGCAGGTGAGGTCATTCATAATGAGAAAACTGGCAAAACCAGTGAGAGCAGCCCAAGGGGTTTTTCCCAGGGCACACAAGACCTCGGTTACACCTGAGGACCTGGGAGGATCACGGATTTTGTAGGGAAAAGGGAGGACTCAGGATCTGAGATCCCTTCACACAACCCAGGCTGCTTTTCTCTGTCAGAAAATAGTTGTGGATCTTGTGTACTGCCTTTGGCTTTTCATCTCTTTAACAAAAGACGTACAAAACCATTCACTACAGAGAAATGGAAGCCCGGAGAAATTAAACAAATCATTCCGGGAAGCATAACATGTTGGTGGCAGGGCCAAGACTGAAAGCCATGTCACAGGACTCCTGACCTGTGGCCTCCCATAGCACAGCACCGCTGAGTACTTAACTGCCTCATGTCACCTTTGTGTCATTCTGCTTTAGGAGCTTAACATTTATAGCAAGGCCTATTTTGGTGGCTGGAGGCAGGAGAGGACGAAAAAAAAATCATATAATAAAGGTAGTTTTTCTTTTGTTAGTAGACTTCAGAACCAGGCAGGGAGGATGAAGGAATAAATAATTTAAAGACCAAGGGCCAGAGACAGGGCTAAAATCCATTTATTCCTAATCGGCACAAGGCTGGCCTCTGTAACTAGACATGTAGCTTCCCTCTGCCTTTCTTCCTCTGGGTAGTTTTGCTCTGTGATTCTTTTCAGTGAAGGAAGGGTGCTTATTACACAGTCCAGTGGCATCTTATGCAAATTTGAACTATGTGAATTTGAGATAGTGTGACCTGAAAATATTAACATGGTCTCAACTGGTTACCTAAACTGAAAAAAAAAAAAAATTCCTCAAATTTATTTCTTTAAAAAAATCACGCAGTTTCGGGGCGCCTGGGTGGCTCAGTAAGTTAAGCTGCTGCCTTCAGCTTGGGTCATGATCCCAGGGTCCTGGGATTGAGCCCCACGTCAGACTCTGCTCAGCGGGGAGCCTGCTTCCCTTCCTCTCTCTCTCTCTGCCTGCCTCTCTGCCTACTTGTAATCTCTGTCAAATAAATAAAATCTTTAAAAAAAAAAATCACGCAGTTTCAAAGCAGGGGGCCAAAGGAGCGATATGCTGTTTTCACATGTGACAATGTCACTTCACCTGCTTGATGGGAAAACCCTGCCTCCTTTGTCAGTGGGCTGTGGGTCATCCTCGTGTTCACATGCACCAGAATTTCTGCAAAAGATTTTGGTCACTTTTCCGGTGTTATTTTAATATTCATTGCTACTTAAGCATTTAAAACTTTCCAAATCACAGAACAATATCCTCCAAGATGTCATTAAGTCATATGGCTTGTGTGAGAGCTGAAAACCGGGTCTTGAAATCAGTGACTTTGTAGTGCAAGTTACATAAAATGCCATTACAGAAGCTAGACAACTGCTGAGACAGGCCAAGCAGTAAATTTAGTGAACTCTCAAAGGGAAACATTGGAGAAAATACTGAGAGAAGAAAAAAGAAATACTGAAAGGCAAACATTTTACATGTTTGTGAATAGATACATTTTGAGATCATAGTCCTTCCACCATGCCCTCAACTATTGATTTTCCTTTAGAGAAACTGATTATGAGAGCTTAAAATTACATGAGGTTTTCCTGAATGCATCCTTGACATAGATAAAGATATGCTGTACTTAAGTGTTATGGGTTGAATTGTGTCCCCACAAAAGATGGTAGGGTCTTACCCAAAAACCTGTGAGTGTGATCTTATTTGGAAATAGGGTCTTTGCAGATGATCAAAATAAGATCATCAAGGTGGTTCCTAACCCAGGATGACCAGTGTCCTTATAAAATGGGAGGATTTGGATACATGGACAGGTATGATCAGAAGGAAGATGACGTGAAGACAGAGAGTATGCCGTCTACAAGCGGGGGATTGCCTGAGACCACCAGAAGCTAGAAGAAGCATGGAAAGGATTCCGTCCCTCACAGCCCCAAGAAGGCAGCAAGCATGCCAACACCTTGATTTCTGACTTCCAGCCTCCAGCAAGGCAAGACAATAAATTTCTGTTGTTCAAGCCACTCTATTTGTGATACTTCATTAGGTCATCCCTAGCAAACTAATACACTCATTGACTGACCTTTGTTGAAATAACTCATTTTTGAGGAGGTACGAATGTTCCCAATGTTTTGGTCAATGGAGTCCCATGAGGACTGCCTCTTGGGGGAGGAAATGCCTGCCCCTGTTAGGTTGCCTGTCCCAAGGGTAGTGCCTTTGTTTTCTCATCTATCATTTATGGGGTCGTGTGATGAGTTCATAGGACGCACTTCCACGAGACTGGTTGACTTCATGGTGGAAAGTTAGTTTTTGACGAGGGTAATGTGATGAGGTTGCTGGAGAAACTGTGGGCACCGCCTGGACGGCCAGGCATACTTCCCAGGGTCTTGCTCCCACTTAGCATAGAACTGGGTAAGTTGGTGGGAACAATCTGTGGTTGAGGTTGGCCGAAGGAAGTCAGAGACAATATTAATGATCTGCATTTTTGTCAAGAGCCAGGTGTGTAGAGTTAGAGGAGAGCATGGCTGAATGGAGAGGTGAGGGCAGAGGTGGATGGGCTGAGGGGCGGAATCAGACTGAGGTGGTGGAGGGGATACAGTGAGAGGTACCATGGTTTAAAGTGCTGCACTGAGCCAGCATGCCAAGGATGAGGCTGGGGCTTTCAGTGGACAAACATCAGGCTGGTGGGAAGAGAAGCAGAAGCCTTTCCCTCTGTCCTTGGCCAGAGGACACCAGTGGTGACATCAGTTAGAAGGGAGGGATCGAGGTTATCCACAATGGGTGATTCTGGAGTCACATGTCTCATCATTCACAAAACAAAAGGGTTTCTTGGGGTGATGTCTATTTCATATGCCGGTTGGTGGTTTTGGAGACAAAGTTCAGTGCCAGTTGGGTTGCTGTGATTCCAGAAGTAAAAGCATCTAACAAGGACTCTGTGGACAGAATATGAAACAGATAATCAAAGAGCTTGAGATTCAAATGCATCTCTTAGTCCTTGAATGGCTCAGACCTTTTTTGATCCAGCAGGCATCTAGTTTTTGCTTACATTTCGCCTCCTGTCTTCATCCTTCCCTTAGTCATTATATGAGCACACATGGAAGCAAGTAGAAATGGTGGAGGGGGAAGTAAGGGATTATGTATCTTTGGGGGAGGGTGGCAATGACAACGATCAAAATAATAGCAATGGGAGTCATGGTAGCTAATATTTCTTGAGGACTTTAGAAGTGCCAAGCCCTGAACTAGATACATTGATTGTCATTTTTTTTCAAGATATTATTTAATTACTTGAGAGAGGGAGAGGACATAAGAGGGGGGAGGGTAAGAGGGAGAAACAGCTCCCCCCACCACCACCATCAAGCAAGGAGCCCACCATGGGTCTCGATCCCAGGACTCCAGGATCATGACCGGAGGCAAAGGCAGATGCTCATATGACTGAGCTACCCAGGCACCCCTGTTGATTCTCATTGTAATCATGTAAGGAAGTTCTTGTTACTCCTTCCTCATAGATGAGAGCTCTGTGTCTCCTAGATTTTAAGTAAATGTTCCACATCACCCAGATGGTAAGTAGTAGACTATAGTAATGTGTGATATCATACAGTAACATCCAGTAACTAGAATCTGCGGCCTGGGCTTTGCTTGCCACAACTCTCACAAAGTAAGAGATTCAAACTGGATTAGTCCCTTGCCATGAGAGCAGTGGGGAGGCAGAGCTCATGGGACGGTCTGTCCTGGAGAAGTCCGAGTATAAACAAGGGGCTGGGCATGAAACGAGAAGTGGGAGTTAGACTGTGCAAGTTCCTGGGTTGGAGGAGGGGGCTGTTATATGGTGAAATCCAGATTTTCTCAGCACGTTCAAGCAATACACAACATTGAAAAGGGTAGGGCAAGGACAATGGCATCAAAAGAAATTCATGGTTTGACCCACTTGTTTCTACTGTGAATTTCTGTTCCTATAGATCGCAGTTCTGAGACCATATGGATGAGATTTCAGAAATGACCCTTTTGCCCATTATTTAGTGCAAATTGGAGAAGAAAGTTTCCTTATCAAACACTATAAAACGGCGCTCGCTTGCTTTCGAGTTCCTTTTTTGCTCCATCCCTTAGCCGCCAGATACTGGCAGATTCTTGGCAATAATTTTGCCTATAGATGTAAGCTCTCACTTAGGTAATAAAGGGGAGGGCATCTAGCTTGAGAGTATGTTTTCCAACATGGCCAGGAGCATTCTGTACAAAGAGAATTATGATTGATGATTAAGCTGGTAGCTGAGTTTGACTATAAAACTTGGCCAAGGTCAAGGCTGTCATGACGGGTAACCTGGGTGAGGCCATTTGAGGGCCAAGGTGGTGCAGATGAGTGGAAAGCCCCAAAAGAATCCAAGCAGGAACAACTTACATGGGGGGATATGCAGAGATCTTGCATAAAGGAGGGCATGGGAGGCAGGAAAGAATGAGCAGAATCTGGGCTGATGTTCTCTCCACAAAGCCACTGCCTTGCCTCTTCCTCTGGTCAGCTTAAGCCACTCTAAGGCCACTATTAGTACTTCCTGTAGACTGCTATATTAATTTCCCGTGGCTGCTGTAAAACTGACCTCAAACTTGGTGCCTTACAACAGAAACTAATTCTTTCACAGTTCTGGAGGCCAGAGGAGAATCCTTCCTTGCCTCTTCCAGCTGCTGGTGGCTCTTTGTACTCTGGCCTCCTTGACTATGTCACTGTAATCTCTGCTCCATGGTCACAGTGCCTCCTCCTCTTCATGTGTCCTCTCTCTTGTCTCTTATAAGGACACTTGTCATTGGATTTAGGGCCCATTTGAGTAATCCAGGATGATCACAACTCAAGATCTTTAACTTAACTTCTTCTGCAAAGACCCTTTTTCAAAATAAGGTAACATTCACAGGCTCTCAGCATTAGGAAATGGAAAAATCTTTTTGGGGGGACCACTATTCAACTCAGTACTGGTGTCAAGAGCCAGGGAACCATGAGGACCTATATCTTCATTGTTTAAAAAAATGTTTTTTGGTTTCTGAGTTACACCTATTTCCTAGGCTTGAATTTGTGAGTGGTGTTTAGAGACAAGGCAAGTCAAATTTCAAGATGTCTTTCAGCCAAAGCTATGCTCCTGAGTGATCTCTAGGTGACTCCTTTCTCTTGGACCTCCCAGTCTAGTCTTCCTCCTCTGCTCGTGCCCCTCAGCCTGTGGTGGGTGAATTAGACCCAACAACTATGAAGAATGCAAGGGACTTCTGAGACCATCTAATTCCCATGGGCTGCAAGTGATTCGCACAACTTTGGCCAACTCTACTCCAGACTCATGACAGATATTAATTACCTGTTGTGATGCCAGTCTGGCTAGAGCCTCAGACTTCTTAGGCCAGACCCCATAGCAGCCCCTGCCACGGGTTAGAGTTAGCACATGAGGTGAAATCTCTTCACCATCTCTGTCTGAAAAGATGACTCATTTTCTGGGTTAGGAAACTGAGACCCCAAGAGGATGAGAGCATTGATAAAGGTGGTGCTCTATTCCAGGGTATCTCAACACTTCATTTCTCATCTCAATGAATGAATGAATGAATGAATGAATGAATGAATATCAGATTAACAAACCCTAGTTTTCCAAATTAGGATTTTTTTTTTCACCTTCAAAATACCTAAGTGGTGATCGGATTTTCTTTCTGTTTGTTTTAACAGCTCCCTACCCCACACAGACACATGGAGCCTGTCACCCTACAGACAAGACTTACCGCATACCATATAGTCATTCTGCTCTGCAGCTTCTGACCCCATCTGCTAGCTCATATAAAACAAAATTTATATTAAATGGGATTTTAGAAAAATCATCATGGCCTAAATTGAACATCATTTGTTGGGAAACAAACCATATGTTGGCAATTTTGCTTCTCATTCTTGGCTTGGGGCCAGCTGAGTTCCAGGGAGGAGAAGGGGAGCCCCTCTTTGGGCCTCACTGAGCCCCAGTCAGTGTTATGCATTTCTTGGGAGTGGTTCCCACCCTGAGGCTGAGTAGTGGAGATGCTGACCTCCTTACACATGTGAATTTGCCCTGCTTGGATCTATTGTTAGAAGAGAACAGCCCTACAACTTCGCATTCAACTCAGCTTCTCCACCAGTTCTTTGGGCTGCTACAATCTGGGGGGAAACTGGCAGCATCAGGTTGGGCAAGGGTTAAGAGGACAGGAGTGAACATTTCAAGTTCAGAGGAAAAATGAAGAAACCAGGCCAGAACCAATCTTTAGCTGATTGCTCCCAAGGGACTTGTCCATGTGTTGCATGGGGTAAAGTGATCTTGATGGGGGATTTTGAGGAAGACGGGCCTGCGTCTGTAGTGATCTAGGGGCCATATATAATCCTTCATTTAAGTCACACCTCGGCCCTCTGAGACAGCTGCTGTCACAGAACAGGAAACCAAGGGTGAGAAAATTAGTAATTTGCTCAAGGTCAACTAGCAACTGGCAAGTGAAGTAATTGAGTTCCAGTGTTGCCTTCTAAGTAAGGTACAATAAGAGGGAGCCATAATAATTGCTGGGGCAGTTTTTTTTTTCTTGAATATGACATTTCTCTAGGGGAAAACTCTACAGGTAAATCCAACAGGGACAATTATTGAAGAAAGGACATCATTCCAGGCCAAGAGTTGAGATAGAACACAAGATCTGACAGGAAAATTGTGTGATCAACTGTATTCCCTTCATCCCCATACTGGAGCTCTTCCTAAAGTCCTTCTTGAGTTCTTCTACTAATCTGAATTTAGCAAACTTCACTGGTTGTGTCAGTTACATTTTGATTATATTTTGAGTGGCTATTGGGGTTACCATACTAGGTGCTTGGCAATATCTAAGATGGAACATCTCATTTAACCCTCATGACAACACCAGGTGGATAATAGGTATTGTCATACCCGTTCCACAAATTAGGGAGCTAATGCAGAAGGTTACATAATTAACCCCCAGTCCTAATCCTAGGGCATAGTGGGATTTTAGCTCCAAGACTGTGACTCTCCATTGTATTCTAGGTAACGACCTCTGGTTTGAAACTTCTCTGAGGGCAGAAAGAGTGGCTTTGTTTTCATTTGTTTGTTAGTTTCCCTTTCGCTGGGGAAGATTATGTCATTAATGAGTCCCTTTCTCTGTTCCCTGTTGCCTTTGTCCCTTTAGTACCCACAGTCCTAACTCATTCCATTTTGGTTTGGATTTCAACCATTTGAAACCTAATCCCTGATACTGTTAGCTGAGAGAGCATCAAATGTTAATCCTCCAGGGAAAGTGTTTTAAAAAGGAGACTCTGGAAGGGCAAAAGGTCTTTGAGACTCAGATGATTCTCTAATGATAGAAATTGAAGCAGGTAGATGGGGAAGATTTTTCTTTTTAAGATTTTATTTTTTAGGGGCACCTGGGTGGCTCAGTGGGTTAAGCCTCTGCCTTCAGCTCAGGTCATGATCTCAGGGTCCTGGGATCGAGCCCCACATCGGGCTCTCTGCTCAGTGGGGAGCCTGCTTCCTCCTCTCTCTCTGCCTGCCTCTCTGCTTACTCGTGATCTCTCTCTGTCAAATAAATAAATCTTTAAAAAAAAGATTTTATTTTTTATTTGACAGAGAGAAAGACAGGGAGAGAGAGTGAACACAGCAGGGGGAATAGGCGAGGGAAAAGCAGACTCCCCACTGAGCAGGGAGCCCCATGCAGGCCTCGATCCCAAGACTCTGAGATCAGGACCTGAGCCCAAGGTAGCTGCTTAACGACTGAGCCACCCAGGTGCCCTGGGAAGATGGTTTTGAGAAGAGAGCTCACCTCAGACCTTCAGAACAGGTAGAGAAAAATGTATGGTTCATGGACCTGTGGCATCATCACCCCCAGGAATGTGGCAGAAGGACAGAATGTGGGGTGTGCATTTTCCTAAGGTCCCCGGGTGACTTGGGGGGTATAGTATAGTGTGGGAAGCACTGGTCTAACCAATACTCTGAATTTCTGAACTCAGGCTGGAATGGAAAGGTGAATTCAAACTATCTTGTCCAGGGGCTCAGGTAAGAGGGGACTTTATCCAGGCAAGAGCAGCCGAAGATCAGATCTCGGCCTCCCAAGACAGAGCTAGCAGTCTGCTGGGGAACACAGCTGACTGACTCAAAACTGAATAAATGGGCCAGCCTCAACGTGTGGTGGCTGAGTTAGCAAAAACCTACCAGGTTAGATCCAATTCAAAAATCTTTTCATTTTAGGTGAGCGATATCTAGTCTCTCCCCTATGAGGGCAAATGTAAAATAGCCTAAAATGTGTATTAGCAGTTAGAAAGTTGGTCAGATCCCTTTTCCTCTGGGAACCAGTGCATTCATTTCTCTCACAGTTTGGCTCATGAATTAACTATTTCCCCTGGAAGTGAAATTGGAAGAGCTTCCCTGAGCAAAAAGCAATTTCATTCCCCTCTGATTTTTTTCTCAGTGCAGGTTAGCTTGAAGCTCAGCACTACCTTGTTCTGTAAAAATGCTCCAAGTGGACCTGTTGTTCTCCACAATGTCATCTTGCAGGTAAATTAGAGCCAAAGAATTGGAGGAAAACGCAGCCTCAGAATTTGGTATTTTCTTAGCTTACTGTACTGTATTTTTGGCAAGTCTTTCAAACTTTAAGTGTTAAAAATTTTCCCATCTCCTTTAGGGATGCCAAGCAAAGGTTAATAGGAGGTGCAGTGAGTTCGATCTCCTGGGGAGAAAAGGAAGCCTATAAATAAATATATCAAACACTATGACTAGGTATAGATGAGATTTTTAAAGGAAAGATAAATCATGAACACAATCATCAATCCACATTAACCTTGCAGCTAGGGTGCTGCCCTATTTATAGGCGTGGCCATCGGAGTCATTCTGATAAGGAGGGCTTACCAGCAGGGCGGTCTCTAACGCAGCCCAGTGCTTTTGTTCTCCCGCAGAACTCTTTGTAATGAGCCCCTGTTGCCTTCAGAATTACATCTCAAAACTTCAGTTCTTGTGTTTTGATCTTTGCTCATCTCATCAAGCTCAATTTTTATCACTTCCTATGTCTCCTAGGCTGTCATTTCTGTTCTCCAATATCTCTCTTCATGCATTTTCTTGTGACATTTACTGTTCTTTTTGCTCAGAATGCTCTTCTTCTCCCATTTTCCAAACATCATCCACCATCTGGTTGGTCCTGATCCCCTGGGTCTCAGCTGCTTCCTCCCGGAAGCCTCTCAGGGTCTTCTAAGCCTGAGTGGAGAGGGCCTCACCCGGTTCCATTGCATCATGGGCTTAAACCCTTTCTAATAATCCCTTGTTTCTTTATCTTTCTCTCCTAGACCAGCGGTTCTCAGCCTTGGTTGGACACTTTAAATGTGGGGACATTTAAAAACTCCAACTATCCAGATCATACCCCACATTAGTGAAATCACAATTTCGGGGGTGGGGGGTGGGACTCAAGTATCAGTATTTTTTAAAGCTCTCCCAGGGATTCCAGGGTATAAGTCAATTTGCGAAGGATTGTAATAGGCTGTAAACTCATAAGAGTGCAGACAGTCACAACTACCAGAATGTTTGGTACATAAGGGGACCCAACAGAGCTAAATAAATGGGTGAGTGAATGAGATGTTGGTGTTGCAACTTTGCAGATCCTAAACTTTGGTCCCAAGTCACTGTTGGAGGATCACGTTGGTAGGTACCTGAGCCCTTGAGATTTGTCTTCAACAGAAAGGGATGAATTCTGTTTTCAGGAAACGTAACCAAGCTAATCAGACACTTTTATCGCTGTTCCTTTTCTGTTTTCAGCGGTTAGTTCATTCTGTTCCCAGTAAGGAAGCCTACTTTGCAAAATTAAGATTAGATAATACAAGGCAAGGAAGTGGAAAGTCTTACAGGATGTTTCCATTAGTCTGTGATGCCTGATAAACATCAACTTTCTACTATACAGATTCCATGGGCTGGATGTTCTTGACATTTGAGATAATTTATCTGAAAGGGCTCTGAAATCCATGACATGGCCTTGCTGTTATTATGGCTGCATTTCACTTATTCCCATAACAAATATTCAGAAGGTCTCTGTGACTGCACTAAAAAATAGGGATATAAAGGGGCCAAGAGGCAGCTGCCTCTTCTGTGGGGTGAGTGTGATGGAGCCTCCTGAGAATGGGTCATTGGCACTTGGGTGGGAACTCCAGGAACTGAGGGAAAGGAATGCTATACAGCTATGTTACTGCACCGGTACCCACCTCCAGGCTGTGAGCACAGTGAGGGAGAGGCCATCCTACTTCTTTGCATTTGCTCAAGGCCTGACAAAATCCTTGGCATATATATCAATTATATCAATTGTCAAGATAAGATTAATCAATTATGGGCCATTTGTCAGGTCAGATTCTTTGAGGTCCAGGTATTAGAAGACCAGCTTAGATTCACCTAAGCATAAAAATATTTATTGGAGGGGCTAGGATAGTTGAGAATGTCAAAACCAACATCAGAAAAGAAAAACACAACTTATAATCAGAACCTTGGGAAGGCCATACCCAAGGATGGAATCCCTTCTCAGGAATTCTGACCCTAGAAACTTGGGCCCCTTGGTACCATTCACTTCTGCTTTTCTTGTTCGAATTGGGTTCCTTCTCTCTTTCTAGAGGGTGGCTTGGGACATGTGATTGGCACAGGGGCAGGCTATGGCTCTGGACTCAACCTTTTCCAAACCTTCTCTCTGGAGAGGGAAGGACTATTTCTCCTGAGCTTCAGTCCATGGGAAGGACTCTGATTGCCCTGAATGAAGAGGTGGCCAACCCTGACCAGTCACTGGGGGAGAGTACAGGCATATACCTATAAAAAGATGGGGGTGGGGTTCTCAAGAAAGGCAGATGTTCTCAGAATGTTACCACTTGCTGGCACGTGGGTGTTAGGAGACTCCTGACCCTGTCAGTTATGGGAAAGAGGATTAACAGGTTGTGGCTATTAATTGCAGATTTGTAGGAAAAGTTCAAGAAGGTCTAAATGCCCTCTGCAGGGCAACAGCAATGACAATGAATGAGAACATGTAACTTTTCCAAACCCTAAGTTAAAAGCCTGTTTGTCTGGAAATCATGTTTTTATGTTCTTACTGAAATTAGAATAACATTTATCCCATAGTGTCCCAAATCTGGTCAGGTAAGACTATGATCATAACTTTTGGCCTGAATGGAAATAGCAGGAGGTTGGAGGTGGCCATCCTGCCCTGAAAAATGTCGTGCTGGTTACTTACAGAGTGTGGCTACTGCGAGGACCATCACCCACTGAGTGGGGCTCCATGCAGGTCTGGGGCCTGAAAGATCAGCATCTGAAGAAGTTCTCCTTTATCCAGACTGCAGGTGCTCTTTAAATATCCCCTGGTCCTTCGTTTAATAGGGGATGGGAGAGTGAGACCTTTGAACAAGTTTCTACTTCTTATTGTCCTGAAGCTTCCATTTTATGGGAAGGAAAAGACTCCAAGGTGGTTTTGTCCAGAAGGAGGAGGTCTTTGGTTCGTCATAGACCAGCAATGGTTCCACAGTTCTTTCTGATGACATGAAGTTCCAGAAGCAAGGCAGAGGGTATATGAGTTCACTGGCTTCCTTCAAAATGGAGAGTTGAAATAAGCCTCTCTGTTAAGAAATGTCTTGTGGGAGTTGGGATAGCAGAGGAAGAAATGACAGGGCAGGGCTGATGGTCCTCAAGGCTTTCATGTTGCCTGTGAAATCTGGGTCTGGCAAAATGATACGTGAGATGGAAGTCACTGAGTCCTGCTCACATGAAGCCAAACAACTTGGACCATGAGGAGACAATGCAGGTAAAGCAGATTTTCCAGGAAGAGATGAGATCCAGGACAGGCCCAGAACCCTGGCATAAAAAGAACAAAGTAAGTCCCCAGAGAAGAGCAGACAGAAGAGGGCTGTTGGCTGGAGTGTTGAGTTAAATCCCAATGAGAGTTGGGCAGATTACCAGGCAGGGAAAATGGGGAGGAGGTAGACTTCTTTACTTTGCTTCAATAGTCCTCTCCCAGAGTAGTGACCCAGGAAAACACAATGACAGTAGCATTCTTATAGCTTATTTTAAACAGGACAATTTTTCTGCAGCTAGCTTTGCAGGCAAAGTTCCCATACAAATTGCTATTGAGTGTTTGCCACATTTTAAATAGGGTTCTTTGGTGAAGTCACAGTTCAGGGTAGCAAGAATTTTTTAAATTGCTCTTTAAAATAAACAGTTCATGGATGTTTCTGCCCTATGCTAGCATAATTGCTCTCAGGGGGCAAATGATCTTTCGCTTAACCAAATGAATTAATAGATCTGTGGTTCTACAGAATGCAGCCCCCCCCCCCCCCCCGCTTCTGCCACCCAGACAGACCTAGGGTTTTGAAGCTGGGGACAGACTATAGAGAGAAGTGGTTCTGCATGAAAAATTGAGTTGACTTTAGAGTTTGTGTGGACAGAGAGAGGGAGGGAATGGAGGAAGAAAGAGAATCTGCTGGCTGGAAGGAGGCTGATTCTTGAGGAGCCTGGGTGGTGAGAAGAGATGACCAGCAGAAAAGTGAAACTTGCTTTCCTGGTGGAAGGACTGGCACAGGAAATCAGAGCAGGTGAGCGCTGAGGAAATGTAGGGAGTGCACTCATTTCCTCTCCCCTGAGCAAGGCCTTCTACTTACTCATTTCTTCCTTTTTATTATTATTTTTTTAAAATTCCAACCTCTTATAAATGAAAAGTTTAAATGTCTTGAAATGTTGAATGAATATCACTCTGACTTCTTGTATGCTTACCACAGAGTCAAGAATTGTTAACATTTGGCCACATTTGCTTTATTTATGTATGATTTTAATTTTTACTGTCTATGTTACTACTTTTATGTGGAGCCCTTGGCATATAAGTTGCAGGACATCATGACACTTGAAATCTATAAACTTAAGCATGTATTCCCTAAATAGAAGCCATATCACTTGACTACTGGAAGGAAGGTTCAGCCCTAAATGCTGGGGAACTCAGAGGTCACCAGATGGCTGGCACCTGACTTATAAAGCAGGGAGACAGAAAAGGCCCCCACTCTCACCTTCCCAAAGCCAGTTGAGACAGGAAGATAACCCTTGCTCCCCCTGCCCACACCCACTCCCTGCAGGCATACTTTGTAATATGAAAATTCTTGCTACACATCACCCATCTTCTGTCCCTTCCTTTTTTCTCTCCATAGCGGTTTTCTTGTATTCTTCTTCCTTGACTCTCTTTTTTACTCTATTACTCAGTGAAGCATCTCCTTGTCAAGGCCAACCCCAGGCTGGGTCACAGTTAGGGACACAGGAGTCTTAGGCTGGTGTGTTTGGGGGGAGGGAATGAAGGGGTGGGTGGCAAGAACAGAGGGAGTGCTGCTTGTGTGGGGGAAAAAAGTCTTGGGCATGATTTAGCCCCTGGCACTGGCTAGTGGGGAGGGTATCTTAGATCAGCCATAGTGGTCTGTCTGTCAGTCTGTCTGCTCTGCCACGTTCTGTGTTTCCATCTGTGCATCCACCACACTGTCTCTGTTTATGCCTCTGACACTACTTCTTTCCCTCCTTGTTTCTGTCTCTTTCTCTGTCTTTCTCTCTGGCTGCCTCTGACTTTTACCCCGTCTGTCTCTCTAGCTCCTCCCTCCCATTACCATTTTTTCTACCTCAAGTTCAAATGATGCTAAACTTAGAGAAGAAGCCTGTTGAAGCAGGGATAAGATATGTCACTCAAAAGTATCCGCTCTTTTTTAGAACCCTTAGTGCCCAGACATCTGAGAAGCACACTGGGGCCTTTGGAAAGGAAAACAAGTATGGTTGTAAAAGAATAATGTTGGCAATAACAAATAAGGACATAAACCACTTTGTGATTTTGTTTGTTTCCATTTCGGTATAAGTGCTCATGGGATAAACAGTTACCATTTCAATGGTCAGGATGCTTTATTTATTTACCACACTGCTGTCTGCCTCCCTGTGGCCTTTTTGGGAGGATGAAATCTCCTCTGTGCCAATTAAGATGTTAAGGAGAGACAGGCACTGCATTTCTAGATTCCTGCAGAACAGGTCTGCTAGCTATGAGCCTGAGGGCAGCGCAGACAGCCCCTCCTGGAATCTGCTGGAGTTGTGGTTCCAGCTAATGTGAAGACATTTGCCAAAAAATGGAAATTCCAGTGGCATCTAAGCAGGTGCATCTCCCAGAGCAACCACTGGGCCCCTGCACTGTGCCCACTTGAGCTCAGGGCACACCTCAGAAAGCCTCAAGCCTCGGTTATTGTTGCACTGGATCTGGCTGGCACACAGACCCAGTTGATAGGCTGAGGTACTTGAAACAGAATCAGTAGGACTTCTTCTCTCCAGCATCATTTCATCCTCCTAATTGTCTCTAGTGTAAACATATAATCTGGTCGGGCAGGCAACTTCTAAATCAAGCACCAAGAGTCACAGGCGCCAATTACAAGACAACTATGCTGGGTTTGCTGCATTCGAATTCTGCATTACACCATTGAAATCTGATTTTCCTATTGTTTAGGAGAAACCTCTGGGGGCTATTGAAGTTAGCTGCAAAAAAAGTTAGAGACCCATCATCTTTAAATTCAATGTAGACATTATTTATTGGGAACCTGCTACAGACTCTGTACTGTGCTGGATCTATTGGGGGGTGGGGGGGATGCACAGATGGCTAAAGTCAACCTCAGACCTGAGACAGGCAACAGAAGTGTGGGAGAGTGAGCAGAGTCAAGAAGGGAATTGGGAAGTCCTCTCGAAGGGGGTGGGATGTTGGGAGCAGGGAAGCAAAGAACACGAAGGACTCGGGTGGGTGGAAAAGAGAAGCAAAGGGGAAGTCCAGAAGGAGACAAGCAACAGCATGAAATGCTGCAGACTACAGCTGTTCCTGGAAGTGGAAAGCAAGACTAGGCAGTAGACTGGAGCAATTTGGGGGGAGACTGGGAAAGGTTCTCTGACACTTTGGGTGTTTTCCGTGTCATGGGAACCATTACAGTTTGCTCTGCTTCTTGCCATCACCAGCAGGGACTGAGTTTGCATGGTGGGCTGACTTTTACAACTATGGATTAGAGTGTATGCTTGCACTTTAGTAGACCATGCAGGGCTTGGAGATCAGAGGGACTTGGGTTCAAATGCCGAATTCTACCCATCCAGAAAGAAATTAAACAATTCTGAGGCTGGGGCTGCTCTCCCAACATTTTCTTTCCTTCTTTCTTTCTGTTTTTCTTCTGTGTCTTGCCCCTTTTCCTCCTGTGAGACATCAGAATCTCGACTCTGAGTGATGGCAGAGATGGCCTCCACAGGCAAGGTCTCACCTGGGCCAGCTGTGCCATCTCCCCCGCCTCTCGCTTCTGTCTGCACCCTGCACCCGCCCAGATGCTCAGTACCTGGCCAATTCTCCGCTAAAAGCCACGGATGGAAAAGCATTGGGGAATGATGTAGACTTTGCTGAAGAGTCCTTGGGGGGCAGAGGAGGGTGTTTACATCAGACATTCCACAGCAAATCATTTTAAAACCTCCCTTTAGAGATGTCTGTTCTTTAAAGTTACCTCCTTGCGGTATGGTCTCCGGACACCAGTCTCTTCTTCTTCTCCTCCGACAGCATCCACTGGCTTTCTTCTTCCTTCCTCTTCTCATCTCATTAAAATAATTTCTTCCCCGATTAGGCAGAGCAATTCCACCTTGCCTCAATGCTTAACAGCCATTGGTACCCAGTCATCATGGTGAATAAACCAAGGTTCTGTTCTCAGTGGCCATCTAGTGGCATCTGGTGCTATTTCAGCACCCCTGTGGGGTAAAAAAAACAAAACAAAACAAAACACCTGTATGAGGTGCTTTAATTTAGGCCCTTATGAGATGATAATCAAATTTGTAGAGATAGTTAGCTCTTACTCTGTGATGAGAATCATGTACACGTTGATGGAATAACTATGGTTCTATTTGATATGTTCTGAAGGATATGCAAGAGGTTTTAATACCAATGTCCAGACACCACTCACTGTGTAACTGGTAATAACTCTTAACCAACAAGCCTAATGGCCTGGTGCTGGGGGAATCTGATCCATTTCTTTCCGTGCTTCATTATGGAGGAATAACCCCTTCTGTAGTCCTTAGCTATTGCCCGTTGACATTGTTGTTCTTGTCGTCGTTGTCGTCTAGCTATTGTTTTCTAGCTGAGGATTGGCTGGCGATGCTGGAGCTCCCTCCCCCGTACCCCTCCACCCCACCCCAGCCCCTGCTGCTGCTGCTGTGTGTGGTGGCACGGTCAGCTGTGTCCTCTTGCAGGATTACTGATCTGCATGCTCTGGTGACAGGAGTGGGAAGATAAACTTCAAACCTAAAATTGAGCCCCAGATTGTGTATATTATGGCACTGTTACCATCATTAAATACCACCCTCTCCTTATCGTGGCAGATTTAGATGTTACAGTGCAATTACTGCATGCCAAATAGTATATGGGAACATGAGCTGTATGACCTTGATTTTGAGTCTTTGTTTATCCTTATGT
Source organism: Meles meles (assembly GCF_922984935.1). NCBI lineage: Eukaryota > Metazoa > Chordata > Mammalia > Carnivora > Mustelidae > Meles > Meles meles. The sequence goes on along the minus strand of NC_060075.1, from coordinate 41,144,327 downwards.
AAAATGGTCATAACAATATTGACTTAGGTTGCTGTAATAAGGATTAAATGCTCTCTATATTATGTAAACTGCTTGGAAACCAGCAAGTATGTACACATTTCTTTCCTACAAGTTCCTAAAATTTCCCTTTCCATAAATGCTAAGTTGCTATCACACTATTGATCACACTATGCACTTAGGAATAGAAGAATCAAGATAATAAAAGAATATTTGTCAAACATGTAATTCACACTATTACAGAAAACAGGATAAAAACTAGAAAAGACTGTGGACTCTGAGAAACAAACTGAGGGCTTTAGAGGGGTGGGGGTGGAGGGATGGGTGAGCCTGGTGATGGGTATTAAGGAGGGCACTGGGTGTTATATGTAAACAATGAATCTTGGAAAACTATATCAAAAACTAATGATGTACTGTATGGTAACTAACATGCCACATCAAAAATTAAAAAGAAACTAGAAAAGAGATGAGAGAGTGAAGGAGTAAATCATAAGGATATCTTTGAGAAAAAAATCATCACTCATCCAACTGGATTCTGGACCAGAGATTATCAACTGGAGAACTGGGTGAGGTAAAATATTATACAGGCCTTGTTTTTTTATTTTATTTTAAAAAGACCTTATTGTTTCTTTCAGAGCAGTTTTAGGTTCACAGAAAAATGGAGAAGGAGGAACAGATGCCCCACCTTCCCTACGGTCAACATCTCCCACTGTACTGATTCATTTGTTACAACCAATGAACCTACAATGATACATCTTAATCGCCCAAAGTCCAGAGATAATTTAGGGTTCCCACTTGGTGTTGTATATTCTACAAGTTTGGGCAAATGTGTGGTGACATATATCCAACACTGTAGCATCATTCGGAATAGTAACACTGCCCTAAAAATCCTCTGTGCTCTGCCTATTCATCTCTCCCTCCCCCCAAACACTGATCTTTTTACTGTCTCCATAGTTTTGCCTTTTCCAGAATGTCATACAGTTGGAACCATATAATATAAAGCCTTCAGATTGGTTTCTTTCACTTGATAATATGCATTTAAGATTTCTCTATGTCTTTTCATGGCTTAATAGCTCCTTTCTTTTTAGTGCTGAATAATATTCCTTTGTCTGGATGTACCAGTTTATGTACCTGTTCATCTAGCAAAGTAAATCTCGGTTGATTCCAAGTTTTGGCAGTTATGGGTAAAGCTGCTATGAACATCTGTGTGTAGGTTTTCGTGCGGACCCAAGTGTTCAGCTCCTTTGGGTAAATACCAAGGAGTGCAATTGCTGGATTGTATAGTAAGAGTATATGTAGTTTTATAAATAACCACCAAACTGTCTTCCAAAATGGCCATACCATTTTGCATTCCCATCAGCAAGGAATGAGAGTCTCTGTTGCTCCACACTCTCACTAGCATTTGGTTTTGGCTGTGTTCTGGATTTTGGCCATTCTGATAGTTGTAAAATAAGTAACTCATTGTTATTTTAGTTTACATTTCCCTGATGGTATATGATGTAGAACATCTTTTCATACACTTACTTGTCATCTTTGTGTTTTCCCTGGTGATGTGTCTGTTAAACTCTTTGACCCATTTTTAACTGAGTTGTTTTCTTATTGTTACATTTTAAGAATTTTATGTATACTTTGGATAAAAGTCCTTTATTAGACGTGTCTTTTGCAAATATTTTTTCCCAGTCTGTGACTTGTTCTCTCTTTTTCTTGACAATGTCTTTCATAGAGCAGAAGTTTTTAATTTTAATGAAGTCCAGGTTATCAATTATTTCTTTCATGGGCCATGCCTTCAGTTTTGCAAGGGCCTTGTTTTTTGCCCTAGAAATAACTGGTTCTGTCTAAAGAAGGATGGCTTGTCCTTTATGTGGTGACCTATTATGCTGGCAACCAGGACATAAGACCTTTCATTCCTCACCCAGGATCCTTTCTATAAGCCTTTCCAGCAATCACAAGATGAACTCTGGATTTTTCATCATGTTTTTAATTTCAACATCGTTTCCTAAAATGATGATGGGAAAAGAACTCTGAACAAGCAAGTTTAAATTTAGTCTGCCACTTAGAAGTGCAGTGACCTTGGATAAGTGACTTAACTTTCTGAGTTGTATTTTTTTGCAATTTGGTAAGATGATACTTGTCCCATGTGAAGTCATCAAATACCTGACATGAACTCACTAAACCTTAAACCCAATCAATCATTCCCAAATACAATGTCTACCTTGACCATGAATATTTGCCAAAAAGCCAATTTTTCATTTTACTCCTTCAGTTCATTCCTTGGGTTTAAGTTTTCCTAAGGGACTCAAGCACCTTGCTTTATCACTTTTTTCCTAATGTTTCTTTCTTTTTTTTTTTTTATTTGACAGAGAGAAATCACAACTAGGCAAAGAGGCAGGCAGAGAGAGAGGAGGAAGCAGATTCCCCGCGGAGGAGAGAGCCCGATGTGGGGCTCAATCCCAGGACCCTGGGATCATGACCTGAGCCGAAGGCAGAGGCTTTAACCCACTGAGCCACCCAGGTGCCCCCATTTCCTAATGTTTCTAATTAAGTGTATGCATTTGATGTGAAGGTGTGTGTGCGAGCGTGCGTGTGTGTGTGTGTGTGTGTGCACGCAAAAGGAGCTTCTTTGTGAGCAATGGTGAAACAGGACAGAGTTGTCTGGGGAATGCCGTGCATTGCTGCCAAGGCCCCTGTACACTACTATGTTGCCTCGCTATTGCCACACACTTGAAGATTTTTCTCTAGTGCTTGTTCCTCACCCCCATTTGCTGTGGATACTCAAACACTTGGGACCACATGTTCTAAATGAAGCCTTGGCAGGCGGGCAGCCACCTCCAAGATGAAACTTCTTATTTTAGACCTGAAAATATAATGTGTTGCCGTGTTAACAGTAGAAGCAGAAGATTTTCAACTGAATTTTGAAATTCAGGCCAGGTCAAGTCTAGCGAGTTTTTCATCTCAAGTGTTTAGCAGGGAAAATGTTTCAGTGTGATCACAGGCAGCCCAGGTAGGCTACAGACTTGCCAGAGACCACAGTTGAAAAGTCTGGCAAGTATGTCTGGAGAAATTCCTCCGACCATATCCTTTTCTTTAGGGAACTCATCTTGATTTATAATTGTACATTCATTAGTGTGACTTTATCTGCCTTCCTTCTAGGCTTTAATCTCCAAGAGAATAGAGACTGTGTCTAGCACAATGCCTGGCATATGAGACTCTGTGTTGTAGAAAGGAAGAAAATGGACATTCAGTATGTATTTATGTTTGTGCCAACTGAATGCTAAATAGATAACAAATAAATTATTGAATGGTAATGAGAAGGAACAAAAGGGAAGAACATTAATATTTGCATAATTTAGATTTGTAAATTTTATATCAAGCCCTAATTAACCACTCTCCCTTTATCGATTAGATTTTGAGTTTGTTTGTCCTTGTGCCCCAAAAACAATGTTGAATGCATGTGGGATTTGTATATAAAATAGGAGAACAGAGCTGTGGATTTTAATATATTTCAAGATGTTAAGTAGAGGCTGTCTTTTAAAATAAAAATACTTAATTATTTTGAAACATCTATTTTTCAACTGTAGCACAATTAAAGAGTGCTATTTTTATATAGAAGGAAATGAAATGAAATATGGAGGTAAGCGTGAACTGACCAGGAACTACTCAGAAATCAAAGGAAACTCAATGTAGGGAACTGAGGGTATGATTTGGGGAAGAAAAATCTCTTGAATCCATTGAATCCATGCTGAACTAGAAATCGAATAATGACATGAATAAAACCTCGTTGACAAAACATGAGAGCTATTGAAATAGATGGAAAAGGCAGGGTATGAAATCAAATACAATTCACTTGTGCTGAGAACAACCTTTAGTGGCAATGTTTCATACCACAGTTAATATAAAATAAGTCATTATTTGAAAAGAAAAAAGAAAGCTCACCTTATTACATCACATCAATAATGCATTTTCTAGAAGCTCATCATGGTTCTTCCTATAAAGGCCAAATAATTCAGAGAAATCATCTTTCATGTCTGTTTCTGCCTTTCTGCCCAGGAGGTTTCATTTCATTATTCTGTTTTGGTTCAACCTATAAAAATTCTCAAGGGGTTTTAATGCAGATGAATCCAGACACTCATGTAGCCATCTAAAATAATTCAACACAAAAAGGAAAAAGTAAAGTAAACAACCTATTCCCATTTCTACTCTCAATCTCATATCCTCATAACAAGGTGCTTTTTGCTTTAGTTCTCCAGATAATAAGCTCAATTCTTCACTTAGTTTTGCCTTTAGAGAAAGTACTATACACTATGTGTGTTCTTTTATTCTCTAATTATTAGCATTTACTATGTGCTGGGGGTTGCTCAGGGTGATCCAAATTCCTAAATTCTTTGGACCTTTATCTCCTTCCCTGGAAAGGGGCAAAATAATACCTGCTTCATATAATCTTGGTTAGGATTCAATGAGATAAAATAAATGAGATGTTCATGGCAGCGTCTGATACATGGAGGCTGGTTCCATTCATTCTCTTATTTCATGACCTCTTTTACAGCAATAGTTGATCACTCATTAAAGTACTTCCTCATAGGAGCTTAGAACCTGGGGAGCGAGAAAGACATGAAAACGGAAAATGATATGCGATCAGTGAAATGATGTAGGTATACATGAAGCTCCCGACCAAGCAGCAAAAAATGCTATTTTTTCAGATTGTGGAAGTTATACTGTCCGTTAAAGGGAAATACAGGAACGCTTATAAATGAAAATATAAATGAAAAGCCTCCTCAGTCCTTTTGTCTTATTGTTAATATTTTGGTGTAGTATTATTCACAATTGAGATTATACCTTTTATTCCTTATTGCTGTTGTTACAAACATTGCATGTTGGTTGTAAAAAAATTATGGATAATTAAAAACACAAATAAAACACACCCCAAACCCCTTCACATAGCTACATTTAACAGCTTAGTGTATATCCATGTGAGTCGTCTTCTCTGTGATTCTATCCTGTTCTTAGTCCCTGTTTGTCAATCTCTGTTTAACATTTCTTTCTTTCTTTTTTCTTTTTTTAGATTTTACTTATTTGTCAGAGCAAGAAGGCGAGAGAGCACAAGCAGGGGGAGGGCGGGCAGAGAGAGAAGCCAGCTCCCTGCTGACAGGGAGCCCAGGCCAATGTGGGACTTGTGGGACTCAATCCCAGGACCCCGGAATCATGACCTGAGCCGAAGGCAGATGGTCAACCAACTGAGCCACCTAGGTGTCCCTGTTTAATGTTTCTTAATCTGTATGTTCTTTTTAATATATCAGGTGAGTATTTCCATATCACAAAATATCATTTGCAGCATAATTAATGATAATAGAATAAATGATCTTTGTACAATTTATTTATTTAAACAATTTCCCATTGTGAACATTTATGCTTCTCCAAATTTTCACTCAAATGACAATACTGCAGTAAACTTTCATAGCAAAACCTTTCACTAAAAGGCTTAGATTTTAGATCTCTGAAAATTCCCATGGCATAAAACATTTGCCGTGGCATTTAAGGTATTTAAAGATGTTGGTATATATGTTGTTAACTTGCCCATAAACAAAGTTCCAGTCTTTCTCCTGTCCTACATCACCTCGAACACTGGGTAGCAATCAGGTTTTCCAATCAACAGTTTCGTAGGTAAAGCCTGGTAACTCATTGTCGGTTGTGTTCCTCTGCTTAATAATGAAGTAAAGCCTACTTTCATGTATCAGTTGGTTAGTTTTCCCTTCTCTCCAAATTGTGTATTAAAAACCTTTGTCCTATTATTCATTCTTTTCTTATCAGATCTTATATTAAGGTTATTTATGCTTTGTAGTATATTTTGAAAATATTTTTGTTTGTTGGTAAATTATGTTCATGGGTATTTTGTTGCATAGAAGCTATAGGAAAAAGGTTTTCTGGGACATCTGGGTGGCTCAGTTGGTTAAGCTTCCAACTCTTGCTTTTAGCTCAGGTTATGATCTCAGGGTCCTGAGATCAAATCCAGTGTTGGGCTCTGTGCTCAGAGGGGAGTCTGCTTGAGATTCTTTCCCTCTGCCCCTCCCCCACCTCCACTCGTGTGTTTTCTTTTTCTCTCTCTAAAACAAATAAATAAATCTTTTTTTTTTTTAAGTTTTCCAACATTTTACAACTGAATCTATCAGTATTTCCCTTTATGGGTTCTGCTTCTGGCATTGGGCTTAGAAAGGCATTCCCTACTATATAGATTATGGTAATCACATTTTTAATCCACATGGTATTTATATTTATGGAATACGTGAAGTGGAGCACTAATTTTTTCTTTCCCCCCCAAACACATAGCCAGATGTCTCAACTCTACTTGCTTTTCTTATATTGCATTTCTTTAGATAACTTGATATTCTTTTTGTCAGAGTCATGTTGTCTCTCTAACTATCCAAGTCTTCATTTATGTCATTTATTGGAGTTGAATCATTTGTTTATGTAAGTCTATGATAATTATTCCTTTCCTATTTAATTTTCCATATTTTGTGGTTATTGAAAATGTGATTTTTTCTCACCTATTTCCTAATAGTTTATTTCTTATTAATACACTTTTTATTTTCTGCTGACTGATTACCTTATTGGACGGTTTTATGATTTTAACATTTACTGATTGACTTTCTTGAGTTATTTTCCTGAAAACAAGTCATTATAAAGTCATACTATATATTCTTTTCCTTTTCGCATTTGCTTCTGTTGTTTCTTTCCTTGCACCAGTACTCCAAGCATTCTTTTTTTATTATTTTTTTTTATTTTTAAAGATTTTATTTATTTATTTGACCGAGAGAGATCACAGGTAGGCAGAGAGGCAGGCAGAGAGAGTGAGAGGGAAGCAGGCTCCCTGCCGAGCAGAGAGCCGGATGCGGGACTTGATCCCAGGACCCTGAGATCATGACCTGAGCCAAAGGCAGCGGCTTAAACCACTGAGCCACCCAGGCGCCCCTCCAAGCATTCTTAAATATGTAAATATGTTTATTCTTCTTTTTCTTTTTTGTCATTTGCCTTTTTAACATCTATCAAAATGATCACCTTGCTATCCCCCTTTCACGTATTGCCATTTTCAACATTTCTCCTAACTGAGACGTAAAGTGCATTATTTCTAGCATTAAGGAATTGTTTTATGGTGGGAGGTGCACCTGGGTGGCTCAGTGGTTTAAGCCTCTGCCTTCGGCTCAGGTCATGATCTCAGGGTCCTGGGATCAAGCCTGGCACTGGGCTCTCTGCTCAGCAGGGAGCCTGCTTCCCCCTCTCTCTCTGCCTTCCTCTCTGCCTGCTTGTGATCTCTCTCTCTCTCTCTCTCTCACTCTGCCAAATAAATAAATAAATCCTTTAAAAAAAAAGTTTTATGGGGGAACCCAGCTGGCTCAGTCAGTGGATGGAGCAAGCAACTCTTGATCTCAGGGTTGTGAGTTCAAGCCCCACACTGGGTGTAGATATTACTTTAAAAAACCGAAAATCTAAAAAAAAAAAAAAGATTAATTAAGTTTGAAAAGAGTGAAGACAATTTTTCCTTGTATTTGAACAAATTAAGGTTGTGAGGAGACTTGCAGCCAGGAAATTTCTTCAACTTTGTGTAATTCGCTTTCTCCCATTTTCTTTTTCATCAGACATTTGAGATATGTTCAATTAATTACTGAAATTACGAGAAATCCTAATATTAATCATTGAGTTTCTGAAATTTATATTTCAGAATTAAATTTTCTATTGGGATTTGTGAATTAACATTTATAAATGAGTATACAATGTGTTTTGGTTTTTTTCCCTCTGTGTTACTTCTACTAGAATTAGGTATCAGGATTATGCTAGATATCTAATATTAATAAGGAAGCTTTATATCTGTTTATAAGAGCAAAAGAAATTTAAATAGCAAAGAAATAATCTTTTCTTTATGATCTGAACAAGCATGCCTGAGAAGTGGCTCCCTTGGGCCAGCAGCTTTTATGTTTTGACAACTTCATCTTTTTCTTCCATGGTTATTGTTCAGCTCAGAATTTTTTCCACATCTTGCTTTAATTTGGTTCCTTACTTTTCCTAAAAGGTCATCAATATTAATGAAAATTTCAGTTCCTCTGCAAAATACGTACTTCTTGAGTTCAGAGATATAATCAATTACAAACATCACCAACTTTATATCAGCTTCTTAGGAAAAAAAATCCCATTAAATTAACTAAAAAACTAATTTACTAATTAACAATGGCATACATTTAAATATACAATTGTGAACCACTTTCTTCAGCATCTCAAAGTTTAAGTCTGTGATTCTTTTTTCCCATTAATAGTCAAAAGGTTTTGAAACATTGTGCCCACGAGCAACTGATTATTTAATATACCATGAAGATAAAATGTTTTTCACAGTGCTTGAACTTAAATAATTTCTCACATTTAGGTTTAATGGTAAAATTTAAGTAACATCAAATAATAGTAATGTTTCTGTATGTATTTCTTGTTTATTAAAGGGTTTGTTTTGCTTTTTTCCCTTAATTGAATAGTATCCAGCAGTTAATTAAACAGCTTCTATTGAAAGTCAATCTGTAACTTTTGACAAACAGAAGTTCATTTCCTAAGTGATTAGCCTCTGTGCATGAACAGGTCACTCAAACACATTTGAGTATTGAAATGTGTCTAATATATTTGGAGATACAGATACACAATGACCAAAATGAAGATAAAAGCACAAATTATTACTAAATAATATCATAAGCCCAAAACTTAGTTTTTGAAAGGATATAAATATTGACAAACCTTTGTCAAGACTGATAAAGACAATAGGGGCACCTGAGTGGCTTAGTTGGTTAACCATCTGCCTTCAGCTCAGGTCCTGATCCCAGGGTCCTGCGTTCGAGCCCCACATTGGGGTCCCTGCTCATTGGGGAGTCTAATTTTCCCCCTTCTTCTCTTCCTCCCCCCCACTTATACTCTCTCTTACTCTCTCAAATATATAATAAGATCTTAAAAAAAAAAAGACTGATAAAGACAATAAGAGAATGCACACATTCCGAATGTTTAGAAGGACAAAAGAACATCATTATAAGACCTAAAGGTACTGACAAGGTGATAATAAAAAATAATGAACAACTTTATGCTAATAAATTTGACCCCTTAGATGAAGTGGGAAAATTTCCTGGAAAAAAAACACATGATTTATCTAAAATAACATAAAATTAAATAGAAGAGGTGAATAGTTCCATCTCTTTTAGAAATCGAATCTATAATTAAAAGTTTTTTTCAGAGAAATCTCCAGGCCCTAATGACTTTAGTGATAAACATTTTAAAAAGAAATGAAACTAATATTACCCAAGTGTTTTTGGAAAACATAGGATGAAAGAACATACCAAAACCTGTTTCATGAAGCCAATGTAACCCTGACAAAAAAACAGCAGATTAAAAGAAAGGAAAATTATACACCAATATCTATCAGGTACATAGGTAGGAAAATTCCTAACAAAATATTAGGAAATCAAATCAAGAACTATATAAAAAGAGTAACACATTATGACCAAGTGAGCTTTATCCCAAGAATGCAAATTTCAGCATTTAGATATCAATCAAAGTAATTCATCATCTTAATAGAATGAAGAGAAACCATATGATCATCCTAATACATACAGAAAAAGCATTAAATATTCATTCATGACAATACCTCTCAACAAATTAGAAATAGGAGGAAGATTTTTAATCTGATGAGGAGTATCAACAAAAAAACCTTACCCTTAACATAGTTAGGAGAGACAGAATGCTTTTTCCCTAAGTCCAGAAATAAGTCAAAGTTGCCCACTCTCACTTCTATTTAATATTGTGTCCTAGCTAGTGCAATAAGGCATGACAATGAAACAAAAGGTATACACAGGAAAGGAATAATTAAAATTATTTTTGTTCATAGATGATATGATTATATATGTAGGAAATTCTAAATGAATCTGTAAGGACTGCTGGTACTAACAAGGAAATATAGCACACAGGATACAAATCAATGTACAAAATTAATTGTATTTCTTTTTTTTAAAGATTTATTTATTTATTTAAGAGAAAGGGAGAGAGCAGGGGCCGGGGGTGAAGAGGAGGAGAAGGAGCAGAGGGAAAGAGCCAGTTTCAAACAGATTCTGCTCTGAGTGCAGAGCTGGTGGCCAGGCTTGATGCCAGGACCCTGAGGCCATGACCTGAAGAAAAACCAGAGTGGACACTCAACTGATTGCACCACCCAGGTGCCCCCAAATTAATTATATTTCTATGTATTAGCAACAAACAATTGAAAAATCAAATTTAAAAACCAATACCATTTGCAATAGAATAAAAAACCTAATATGCTTATAAACAACATGTAAGATCTCTATATTGAAAACAGCAAACTATTACAAAGAGAAATTAAAGATAACCTCTACCATAGATATATTTCTATCCCTAATAAAAATGCTTTATTAGTTATTATAATTTTATAAGATTTAAAATTATATAGTTAAAGATTTCTTTTTTTTTTTTTTTTAAGATTTTACTTATGTATTTGAGAGAGAGCATGCACACATGGGAGATGAGGGGCAGATGGAGAGGGAGAAGCAGACTCCCCGCTGAATCGGGGGCTTGAGGGCGGAGGTCCTTCCCAGGACCCTGGGATCGATCTGAGCCAGAGGCAGATGCCTAATGAACTAAGCCAGTCAGGCACCCCCTAGTTAAAGATTCCCAACTTTTTTCTTCTTCTAATGTCCTTTTCCAGATTGTTTTGGCTTTTATGGGTCCTTTGTATTTTCTTATATATATTCAAATCAATTTGTTAATTCTTACCAAAGTGCTGGAATTTTGAATGGGATGATATTGAATCTACTAGTCACTCTGGGAAGGATTCACATTTAAACAATAATGAGATTTGCAATACACTAATGTATATTTTTGCAATTGTTTAGGTATTCTTTAATTTCTCTCTGCATTGTTCTGTAGTTTTCAGTGAAAGCTGACGATTTTAGTTTTCTTTCATTCTATATTAAAGACTCCCTTCTCCAATAATGAGATAAGCAGCTCTTGAAATCCTTCCCATGTTTACCTGTTTGATCAATTCCTCTGGATATAATCCATTCCCCATCACTGCTATCACACTCTTCCCCGTCAGAGATGACTTCATCATGCTACTTGGGTGCTGACGATCTCTGCTGGGTTTTTCTCACACAGACATCCTCCTTTCCCTGCTTGCGCTTCGACCCCATGTCTGGCCAACCTCATGTATATATGCCCTCCTCACTCTCCTTGGGCCCTGACATTCCACACCTTGATTACCACACATGTAGATGTCTACCTCCGGTTGTTGAGTTCTGATTCCTAACACTGGGTCATCATTACCCAACACACACACACACACACACACACACACACACACAAACACATGCTCCTCAGACCCTATCTGGACTCTGATATCCTGTGTAAGTCCTTTAACCTTTGAGCCTTCTCACCCTACTCAGCCTCAGCCCATGCCACTCTGTTTTACATGGGGACACTCCACTAAATGGCTTTAATGGGTAATTGTTTTGGAAATGGAGGAAAAGGAAGAGAAGAGAAGAGCAAGATGGATTTCTTAATAAATCTCTCTATCTATTGGGGTAATTAGATAACCATTGGAGAAGGACAACATTGATCTAGCCCTCAACTGTGTACTAGCATAAATTCCAAATTAATTAGAAACTTAAATTTGAAAAGTGAAATTACATACATTCTAGAAGAAAATATGGATGAATTCCTTCATAGAGAGCAGAATACTTTCCTACTTAGGACACAAAACCCAGAAGCAGTGTTCACATATATAAAGTTAAAAGACAGAAGGCCAACTGGGACAAAATACTGCTTCCTATATTACCTCATGTATAAAGAGCTTCTAGAAATAGAGATGAAAACTACCAATAAAACTGTGGAGAAATGGCTGATTCCAGATCTGTGGCAGCAAATGTACAACATAAACCAGACACCTCAATCTTGAAAGGAAGGAAGTTATTGAAAATCATTGGGTCATATCAGAAGGACTCTAGAGCTGACTTTAATTGGCTTCCACTTGTCTCAAAAATGGGAGAATGGAACCATCAGTAAGGAATAATAACTGCAATGAGTTGAATCATATCAAACATGTTTAAATCCATGAGTTCATAATGATATTTTGAAAAGAAAATGAAACTTGTGGTCCCCCTTAGAAGACGCAACTGAACCCACTCAACCTGAAAATTGGTAAACAAAGAAAAGGTATTTATCCTGCATTTTGTGTACAAACTGTGATGAATATATACATAGACACACATATTCATATTCCTTTGGTGAGAGAATGTACTTTATAAAAGATTTCTAGGTGATAAATGCAGAAAGAATGATAGAATTAGGAGTATCAACATTTCAGAACCCCTAATGAAAATGGGATCTGGGCAAAATATTCTTGCTAAAACATTGAACCTGAACGTATAAAGCCTGTAAGTACAACTGTACAGCACACACATGGGATAGAAAGGCATATTAAACAATTCCCCATTGACACAGTAATGAGATACGATGTGAGGAAGACGTTATAGGACAAATGACCCACTTTCTTCAAAAATAAATTGCAAATAAAAATACAAAGGAGGAGGGGCGCCTGGGTAGCTCAGTGGGTTAAAGCCTCTGCCTTCAGCTCAGGGTCCTGGGATCGAGCCCTGCATTGGGCTCTCTGCTCAGCAGGGAGCCTGCTTCCTCCTCTCTCTCTGCCTGCCTCTCTGCCTACCTGTGATCTCTGTCTGTCAAATAAATACATAAAAGAAAAAAAGAAAATACAAAGCAGGAGGAAACTATGGATTACAAGAGACACAGGGGATTTATCAACCAGTGCATAATGGGGATCCTGTTTGGATGTGATTCCAACAAGACAGCTCTGGGAATAAACAAAACAAAAAACAATCAATAAAAGCATTTCTGTGACATACTGAGAGATCTCACTGATTGAGTAAGACACCTACCTGTGATCTCTGTCTGTCAAATAAATACATAAAAGAAAAAAAGAAAATACAAAGCAGGAGGAAACTATGGATTACAAGAGACACAGGGGATTTATCAACCAGTGCATAATGGGGATCCTGTTTGGATGTGATTCCAACAAGACAGCTCTGGGAATAAACAAAACAAAAAACAATCAATAAAAGCATTTCTGTGACATACTGAGAGATCTCACTGATTGAGTAAGACACTAAGGAATTTTTTTTAAGGTATAATAATGGCATTGTGGTTATATTAAAAGAAAAAGTCCTTACCTTTAAGGATTGACACATCCATGGATGAAGTGTTTTAATACCAGTGATTTGTTTTAAAGTAATATGATATTTGGGGGAGAAATGGTGGAGGCAGAGATGAAAGATTTTCCGGGTGTTCAAAGTGATTGAAGACTGAGCCAGAAAAATCTTTAGCGCTTGCCTAGGTTGAGGCCAAACAGACACCTTCGGGGATGTCTTTGGATTGAGGTGCCATATAATCAGCTCCCCTTATCCACACCTATTAAAGTGTGGCTGTCTTCGTTTTTCACAGTTAGCTAAGAATTTATCTCCATGATTAGCACCCATCCTTAATTGCCTTTACTTCAACACTTTCTCTTATAGCATGGAGCAAACACATTTTTTTTTTTAAATTTTCAGAATTCATTCCTGCTATGGTTCTCTTTTCTAACTGACAGAAGTATAAAATACATCCTCATACAACACCATTGTTTTTGTTTGTCCACAGTTGCTCACATGTCATAGGGTCTCTGTTTTCATAAATGAAATTTCTTTGACAAGCATTGATGAAGGATTAATGCAAAGCTTGCTGTGTGTCCAAGACTCACAAAGGTGTCTTCGGGAACGTGAATAAGCAGAATTTCAGACCTTCCCTTCAAGGAAATGGTGAAGGCCAAGTGCTGGGTACCTCATAGGAGAGCTATGAAGGTTGATGCCCTTCTCTTTCCGTGTGCTTGTTGTTGTTCAGAAGGGCAGGTGACACAGTCGTGGAACAGAGAGACCAGCTCATATTTCCTGGGTGTTGTATACAAGCTGTCACCATACGTAGTATGTCAACTAGGTTTTATTTTTTATTTTTATTTTTTTTTAATTTTATTTATGTGACAGAGAGAAATCACAACTAGGCAGAGAGGCAGGCAGAGAGAGAGGAGGAAGCAGGCTACCTGCGGAGCAGAGAGCCCGATGTGGGGCTCGATCCCAGGACCCTGGGATCATGACCTGACCCAAAGGCAGAGGCTTTAACCCACTGAGCCACCCAGGTGCCCCTCAACTAGGTTTTAAACAGAAGGATTGACCATGGTGGCTGTGAAAAGCATCCTTGATTTTTCCCAAGACTCTGACTGCTCTATTCAGTGTTCCAGTGAATACCCCTTCTAGGGGACTTTCAGTTCATCCTACGTGGAGCTGAGGCTTTGGAATATTTATAGGGATGAGTCTTCCTACTGGGTCATTACAAATACTGTATTCATTCAACAAACACACATGTGCCTACCATGTGCCCAGCATTGCACTCAGTACAGTGATGTAATAGAGGAGAACACAGACACAAACTCCACTGTTCTGTAGCTTGTGGTGCCATGCAGAAGACAGATGTTTGTCGAAAAACCACATGCACACATGTGTGTAATTGCAACCTGTGGCAAGTGCTTTGAAAAAATGTGTTGTTTTTTAAAGATTTTCTTTTTTTTTCAGTGTTCCCAAATTCATTGTTTATGCACCAAAGCCAGCACTCAATGCAATACGTGCCCTCCTTAATACCACCACCAGGCTGTAGTTTTGTTTTTGTTGTTTTGTTTTGGTTTTAGAATGTATAATAAGAGGATCCAATTTACCTAAGCAGCTGGCTAGGATGTCAAGGCTTCACAGGACTTAGAACTAAGGGGTGGGAGAGCACAGGGCTGAGGGCTGCCTGAGGCTTGCTGGCAGTGTTGCAGGGCTGATATTGAAGAGCCTGAGACAGAAGGGACAGTCTGTGTAAAGACACGGAGGCAGAGAACAAGGAGGAAATTGCCTGGAGATGCTATTTCAGGCATTCTAACTGGGAAACATACTCTGACCCTAACATAAAGGATAACCAACTCAGCTCAGCTACTGACTATCCACGGGAATGAGGGAATGTTCTGGGTTGTTGAGCAGATGAGGTTGCGGGAGGAAAAGATCGAGTTTTAAGAGAGCAGCACACGTTCAGGGGATTGCGTTTTCTCTTATCTCTTTTTTCGCCTTTTGTGTCTGTGACTCAGAAGGCAAGATAACCAACCTCTGAAAACCCTCCAATTTCAGTTGTTCACTGTCCTGAGGAGAAGTCAGTTGCTTAGAGTCGACAGAAACATCTAAGTCCTAATTCTTACAGTAGAAGAGAAGAGATGACATTTTCTTTAAACCACCAAAATGAGTTTTAAATTCAAATGAAAATAGAGGAAGGGATTTCAGAGCCATCCCAAGCATTTGGACAAAAAGCAGGTTGAGGTAGGGGAAGGAAGCAGAACAAAAAGAACCTAGAAGCCAGCACTTACCGTGCATTTGAGTGGATGAACGGATCGGTGCGTGAACACTATGCTGTGTTATGTATATACTACATAACACATATTCATATGTCTGTTACATTACATACACATACGCCACACACACCCAACACAAACCCACAGTTTCTTTAAAAATTCTCAACAATCTTCCTTGTAAGCTCATCACTGTAGTTGTTATTATTTTTATCATCATTTCACTGACCAGGAAAGGTAACTAGTTCAGGTTACCTGTGCCATTTTCACTAAACCTCATGGGAACAAGGATGGTGTGAGCTTCCTCAGCGGTTTTGTCTTTCTTGCCAACACCGGCCATTTGGCTCAGTACAAGGGGCCGGCCCCGCCTTGCCCCCATTACAGCTAACAGTCCATGTTACCCAGTGTCATGGTGATACGGAGTGTTCTCTGCCAGGGCCACTTGGGAAGCAGGTCTTTGCATTCTCAAAGTATACACACTTCTCCTGTATGTGGAAGAGAATGCATTTTCTGTAGATCTTGCTTTGCAAATCATTTTGGTTCTCCCCTTGGGAAATGTATTGCAGGACAGGTTCTGCTTAGGAGTCCTTTATCATGGATTGTTATCAGGTTTACACATCTTTGGAGAGTATTTCGATTACAAGCAGAAAAACTGATTTTTTTAAGCTGAAGTTAAGCCAACATATTATCCTCCCCAAAGTGTCTTTTATTAAAAACAACACACACACACACACACACACACTCATATGCACACACACTCTATTGATGGGGAAGAAACCCCCCACTGCTGAGAAATCCATCATGGTCTTGCTGTATATTAGAAGACAGGCACTGTTTCTGCCAGGCAGTGTTCTCCTGGTCTCCTTGGAGACCACCAAGAGGAGACAAGCCATGTGAAAGTCAGGAAGCTTGGTGGGCAGTGGAATAACAAAAGCTGATTATAGCCTCTTCAGGTGAGGAACATTCCAGAGAAACAACATGATTCAGATCCAGGAGCTATAATTTTGACTTTATCACTGACTGGCTAAGGAGAATTTGCAAGTCCCTGAATTCTTTGTTGTTCAATTGTCATCTAAAAGGAAGAAAAAGAGGGACACCCAGGTGGCTCAGTCAGTGTGAGGGACTGGCTTTAGCTCAGGTCATGATCCCAGGGTCCTGGGATTCAGCCCCCACATCAGGCTGAGCAGGGGAGTCTGCCTCTCCCCTTCACCCTGCTCATGCTTTCTCTCTCTCTCTCTTTCAAATAAATAAATAAAATCTTAAAACAAAAAAACGGAGGAAAATATACTGCCCCTTACTTCCTATGCATTGATTATTAAAATTCCTAGGAGTAAAGACATCATATTTTCCAAGTGATTGAATTTGGAAGATTAACACAGAAGTCACAGAAGGACTTGGTGGTCATAAAACTAATATTTGGTCTTTCTGAGCCTCCTAGTAAAATAATACCTAGCTCGGATGAGATCATGTATTTGAAACACATAACATATAATTAAAGAGTAAACACACGAGCACCCAGCAAACATCTCCTATGCAATTGTTAATATAATAAGACAGAGCACAATGTAATGATTTTTATTTATTTTTTTAAGATTTTATTTATTTATTTGACAGAGACAGAGACAGTGAATGAGGGAATATAAATAGGGGAAGTGGGAGAGGGAGAAGCAGGCTCCCCGCTGAGCAGGGATCTGGGTGCGAGGCTCAATCCCAGGACCCCAGGATCATGACCTGAGCCCAAGGCAGACGCTTAACCGTTTAACCAATGAAGCCACCCAGGTGTCCCTATAATGATTTTTAAAATAAGCACATGATTTGGAAACAGACAAGCCTGGATTGGATCCCTAGTCAGTCTCCATTTGACATTGGTACAATAATAAACTTTGCTGTTTGCACACTTTTTACATGGGGAAAATAGTTCTGTTTTGAGGAGTAATTACATGAACCATTTGGTACTGTATCTAATGCATAGGAAGTATTCAAGAAGCAGAGACTTCTGTCTGTCTAGATAGCCATGCACCCACCCACTATGTGTCTGTATCTTACAGGGTAGCTTATCATGCTCTGAAACACCTGCTTCTCTGAGACCAAATCACATTAGAAATATTGACCCGCTGAATTCAAAGGGCTGCATCCAAAGTCTAACCCTTTTCCAAAGAGGACAAGTAAGATGAGAACATGCAACAAAAACACCTCCTTTCTCCTTGAAATACTACCAAATTCGAAAAGTGAGTGTCCTGTGCATACACTGTGCTATGGAGTGCACCAAGAGAAATATTTGCAATATTTGTGAGTAATTATTAACCCTTATCATAACTGCTTCTTGACACTACTATCTCAGTTTTGTTTTGTTTGGTTTTTGTTTTTTTTTTTTGCTATAATTCTGTATGCATTATTTTTTATTTGTGGCAACAATTTGGCCTGGTATCTTTGGAGTTAGCTGTGCTATTACTAATTATAGACCGTATCACTGAGAAAATAAAAATTGGAGTTTTTGGTGTCCTAAATGTCTGAAATCAATTTATGAAGCTGGGACCAAGCCCCCTGATCAGCACATAGTAACTGCTAATGTTCTCCTTCCCCTCTAACTTAATTTGGTTGTCAAGGAGAGATATGTAGTGTGATTTAAGCCAAAGGATGATTATCCAAATAGATGGAGCCTCATAGCAGCCAGTATAACTGTCTGTCACACTTGCTTGGTTGTATCTGGAGCCTGTATAAATGGCTATATATTGCTACACACACACACACACACACACACACACAATTTATATATCATATCTTTAAAATGTTCTTGATTTAAAAACATTTCCCAGAGTGTTTCCTTTAAGGATCTACACTTTTATTTCCTTAACTTTATTAATCAAAACTTTTCCTGATTTTCACTTTCCTAGAATTAATTAAACTAAATTAACTCTTGGAACAAAGACGTTATCTGTCATAAAAGATACCTGATTTTCAGATCCTGAAATTTCTATAACCATGTCATGTTAAAAATGTTTACATTTTAATACTGTTACAGCAAAAAGGTTAAATATAAAATACATTAGTTTTGATACTAGTATTGAATTCAGCAGAACTATTTGGCAGAACTATTTGTACAAAATAATGTAGTTCCTTCTGATAAAACACAAAAACACGAGCTTTGGTTTCAGTGAATATAAAATCCTAGAATATAATCATAGTCAACTAAAAATTCTAGTAATCCATGTCAACTGTATCTGGTGGTATAGAATATCTTAAAGAGTGTTTTTATTATTGGCTCAGCAAAGCATTTTTCCTCTAGGCTATCTAATTCTGAAAGCACACACAAAATCAGGTGTTAAAATAATATTTGATAAAACGAGCTTCAAATGAGATCATCACAAGTACAGAAATAGGGCTAAATAAATTGTACCAAAAAATCAATAGTTAGAATGAAAGTCACAAATTAAAAGGATAGATTTTGCTGATGGAAAAAGCTCACACCTGAAGTATAGAAGACAAGGCTTAAATATGCCATTACTCAGTTAAATGATTAAATCGACAGCAGTAGGTTTAATCTGTTTGATTTAGCAACCTGAGAATGAACTCGTATTCACAAGAAAACCACTACCTAACCTACTTGTTTTTCTTGCTATCTGTGATAGGATCTTAAAGACGGGAGACAGAAAAAATTGTTTAAAAGTTCAGATGATAGTTGGTAACACTGCATTCTGTAATTGAAATTTGCTAAGGGAGCAGAAGTTAAATGTTTTTACCTTCACCCCAATAAGATAAATACGTGAAGTGATAGATATCCTAGTTAACTACATGGGCAGAATCCTTTCACATGAAAACCTATATCAAATCACTATGACGCACACTTTAAATAGCTTACAATTTGGGGCTCCTTGGTGGCTCAATTGGATGAAGGTCCAACTCTTTTTTTTTTTTTAAGTTTTTATTTATTTATTTGACAGACAGAGATCACAAGTAGCCAGAGAGGCAGGCAGAGAGAGAGGAGGAAGCAGGCTCACCGCTGAACAGAGAGCCCGATGCGGGACTCGATCCCAGGACCCTGGGACCATGACCTGAGGTGAAGGCAGAGGCTTTAACCCACTGAGCCACCCAGGCGCCCGAAGGTCCAACTCTTGAACTCAGCTCAGCCCTTGATCTCAGAGTAGTGAGTTCAAGCCCCCTTTGGGATCCATGATGGGCATGGAGTCTACTCCAAAAAAAAGCTTACAATTGTACATGTCAATTGTAACTCAATAAAACTGAAATCAGAGGGGTGCCTGGGTGGTTCAGTGGGTCAAGGCTCTGCTTTCAGCTCAGATCATGATCTCAGGGTCCTGGGATCAAGCCCCACATCGGGCTCTCTGCTCAGTGGGGAGCCTGCGTCCCCTTCTCTCTCAGCCTGCTGCTCTGCCTACTTGTGCTTTCTTTCTCTCTCTGTCAAATAAATAAATAAGTAAAATCTTAAAAAAAAAAATCTGAAATCAGAAACAAATTTCAGACCCCCACTTATTGACTCCTTTAAGTCTTTAAGTCAATAACATAATAGCTTTAAATATTCATTCTGAGTAAATGACTTTCTATTTTTTATTAGGAATTCTGAGCACATGCACTGTGTTATCCCCCATTCTCTGCTAAAGACTTTACTTTGGGAAGAAGTTTTTGGAAGAGACAGCAAGACTTACTGCTCCACAATAAAACAATGATATGAGAACTTCTGAGAAGTTGCCAAGAACAATTAAGAAAGATGTTGCTTTTTATGCAGAACACTCACTGAAGAATAGCGTTACATCTTAGTCAATGAGCATATTCTCATTATTTATTTAGATTCATCTGGCAGTTATTCTCTGAAGAGCTCATTAGAGTAAATTATTCCAATATTATGTTCATTTACAGACTCACGTTATTTACCCATAGGTTCATCTTCACATTTTTGCAGATCTTACCCACTACACATGTCTTGAATCTAGTCACATCTCTCCATCCCCACCACCACAAGCCTTGCCCAGACTATCACTCTTCACTTAGATAAATAGAATTGCCTGGAGAGAGGGCTTTCCACCTCTGCTTTCACCTCCTCCTCCTGTTCTCTACTCCACAGTCCCCACGATGTTGTTTCTGCAAAGAAGCCCACTGAGATTTTGAGGAAGATTACATTGAATCAGTATATCAATTTGAGGAGTATGGTTACCTTAAGAAATATTAAGTCTTTGGTCCATGCATGTGAATATCTTTGCATTTATTTAGGTCTTTTCTAATTTCTTTCAAAATATTTCAGTTTTAATACAACCAGCTTTGCAGTTCATTTATTAATTTTACTTCTAGGTATGTTATTCCTTTTGATGTTATTGCAGATGGTTTGTTGCTGATATATAGAAATAGAATCAATTTTTTGGGTTGATCATCCTGCAACCTTGCTTAACTCATTCAGTAGTGGATTCCTTAGGATTGTTCATAGAAAAGATATTCCTTAGGGTTTTCTATGTAAAGGATACTGTCATTTGAAACTAGAGATAGTTTTATTCTCTCCTTGAATCCGGATGTCTCTCATTTCTTTTTCTTTTTTTTTTAAATATTTTATTTATTTGACAGAGAGAAATCACAACTAGGCAGAGAGGTAGGCAGAGAGAGAGAGGAGGAAGCAGGCTCCCCGCGGATCATGACCTGAGCTGAAGGCAGAGGCCTTAACCCACCGAGCCACCCAGGCGCCCCTCTCATTTCTTTTTCTTATCTAATTACTCTTCTACGACCTCCAGTGCAATGTTGAATAGAGATGGTGAGAGTAGTCATCCTTGTCTTCTTCTTTATCTTAAGGGGTAAAGTCTTCAGCTTTTTGCCATTAAGTTATGATATTCAATGTGAAAATTTTATAGAAGGCTTTGATTAGATAGAGGAAATTCCCTTTTATTTCTAGTTTGTTGAATTTTTTTTTCATGAAAGGGTATTGGACATTGTCAAATGCTTTTTCTGTGTCTGTTAAGATTGACTTGTGGTTCTTGTCCTTTTCCCTCTCCATTCTTCAGATGATATCATCTCTATTGATCTATTTTAGGCTTATGCACAGTTTCTCTGGCCTCCTTCCCCAGGGAAAGTACAGTTTTAGCCAGTTCTCTTTGATTGAGCCCTGTGTTAAGCTTTAGGCTTGTTATCACACCTAGCTGTTAGTCCCCACTGATTAATAGCTGATTTCTCTATTGTTTTTGACAACACCTTCCGTGGTACATTGCCCCCCAGTCTGATCCAGTTTAAAGCTGGGCTCTTTTGCAGAGGTAGTCTTTGAGGCTTGAATTATCTCAGGAGAGCTCTTCTAGCTGTCTTGTTGTTTGGTTTTCTCTGTCATACTTCTAGCTGCTCAACAATTTGTCTTGTTGTTATTAAGAAGACTCCTAATTGCTCACCTCTGAGAACTCTACTGCTTTCATTAATGCCCTTGGGCTTGAATTTCCCTATGCTCTGTTATGAATAAATGGGTGCTTTTCCTGATTTCTTTATTTAAGCTAATATCACCTGTCACTTGTCCTTCATTTACCTGGCTTTATATTTCTTCATAGCTCTTACATTGACCTGGCATTACATTTTATATGGGTTAATTGTATTGTCTGTCTCCACCATTAGAATGTAAGCTCCTTGAGGGTAGACTAATGTTGTATACCTAGTTCTTAGAAGAATCCTTAGCATATAGTAGACACATTATATAATAGGTAAATAAGTGATGCAGTGAATAGTGAAGGAATAAATATCAATAAATATCACTATTAAACAGAAAAGGGAAACTTCAGAGTGAAAGTCTAGCATTTGCATACAGATTACTATTAAGAAAAACCTTGAGGGACGCCTGGGTGGCTCAGTTGGTTGGGCACCTGCCTTCAGCTCAGGTCATGATCCCAGCATCCTGGGATCCACTCCCGCATTGGGCTCCTTGCTCAGCAGGGAGCCTGCTTCTCCCTCTGCCTCTGCCTGCCACTCTGTCTGCTTGTGCTCACCCTCTCCTCTCTCTCTCTCTGACAAATAAATAAATAAAATCTTTAAAAAAAAACCCTTTGATGTTTATGATAACACAAAAGTGTTGAGAAAATGAAAAGTAGAGTGGGATGAGCAGGTCTAATGTTCCAAATGAGGATGAACTCAAAAATAATAATGATGATAATACTAATGACGGTAACAATACAGCTAACACAAACTAATGCTTAGAGTGGACCAAGCCCTATGCCGTGCTTGGGCCCTTTATTTTATTTAATATTCACAATGATGCTTTGAGGGGAGTACTGTTTTGTAGATGTGTATTGTGAACACAGAAATGTTAAGGAGTAAATGCAGGGCACAATTGGCAAATGGCAACATTTTGTGCCCAGAAGGGACAGTTAGACTTCAGAACCTATTTTATTAAGTAAGCTATACTACTGTGCCTAAACAGACATAACTTTTATGAATGGAGAAAATGGCTCCCTACACAAGTTCTGAGGGGTCCCCCATGAGGTATGTCATTTGTCTACACTCAAGTGTGATCTAGGGCCTGCTGCTTTTCTGCACAGGTACCCACTGGGTTTGCATCACCTCCTGGTGAACATCCTGGTCTTCGTGGTGTCCTGTGGCTACTCCTGACTCCATCACCAATGCACTAATTCACAGGGCCAGAACCACAATGGTTAAGGAGTCTGGAGCAAAAATGAAGACCATGCTCATGGTACTCACTCTGTGTTGCATTTTATCTACAGTCTGGGAAGACACACAATGCTACTTGTGCCCAAGTGTTCCTTGCAGAGATTTTTACTCTCCATAGGATTTAGAACAAGACCCATGGATTCAATCTTGGGAAGATATTTGAAGGGCATCCCATCAGCCCATTTTCAGCCTTTTTATATCCATCTAAGCCTGCATGTACCCTCCTTTTTCCTCTTAAACCTAAGGAAGAGCACTAGTGTACGTGGATATATGGGAACAGATGTTCTGTAAGTGCTGTTCGCTAGTCATGATCAGGGCTGAGTTTCAGCACTGGTGCAGCCTCAGCTTAAACTGGTTGCCTCTATTGCCCCCAAAGCTGTTTCTCCTAACACGATTCTATTTTTACATCTCATTAATATTTCCAACTTGTATATTAACTCTGTGGCATGCAGGGACCAACTAAAAAAGCAAACGGGACACATGTTGCTTGTCCTCTCTAGAGTTCAAGTCCCTAACACTTGGGGCTAGAGCCTCCTGTCCAGAATAGTTTCTGACTATGTGAATGACCACTTGGGAAAATGCCTCAGGCTAGAGGAAGGGTTTGCATGAGAATGCAGTAAGGAAACCGCATTGGGAGACAGTGGTGGTTTGTTTTTTTTTTTTTTTCAATTTTTTTTTTATTTTTTATTTTTTATTTTTTATTTTTATTTTTATTTGTTTATTTACAGCATAACAGTGTTCATTGTTTTGGCATCACACCCAGTGCTCCATGCAGTACGTGCCCTCCTCATTGCCCACCACCTGGTCCCTCAACCTCCCAACCCCCCCAACTGGAAGGGGAGACAGTGGTGTTTTAACTCTGAAGCATTAAAGAAATTGTTAGCTCTGGGGATAGAGTGAGGTAAAAACAATGTAAGCCCTGAAATCAGAGATACTAGGTTTAGAATCCTGGTTTTTTTTTTTTTCACTTCAGTTGAATTCAGCAAACACGCATTGAGTGCCCATTGTACATATAAGCCACTGCTAGGCACCAGTGACAGAGGTGAATAAACCATTATCCCAAAATGATAGAGTTCAAAGTCTCGTTGGGACAAAAAACTTTAAAATAGGTAAAAAAAAATAGACAAAAGGATGTACTAGGTCTAGTACAAAGTTTCCTACTTATTTGAAATTAGATCAAGTTAATTGAAAGTTCTTCAGGCTTCATTGAATTTCTTCATCCATAAAATTGATGACCCTAATACTTTAAAAGATTATTTTAAGATTTGGAAAAGTATATGCATATATATGTGTGTATACATACGCATGCATATACTCACAGAAACAGAGAGAGAGAAAAAGGGGGAGAAAGAGAGAGAGAGAAAAAAATGGTAAGCAAATCCATGTATTTTTACCAAGATTCTCCTTTTGTTCACAAGGTTAAAAAACCTCTTGGAACTTGTGCTTTAAGTTGAAGCCTGCAGCATTTTCATCTATTCTCTTCTGTTCCAACTACACTGAAAAATGTAGTTTAAAAGAAATAATTCCGAACAGGGATGGAAAAACATGAAAGTCTGCTATCAGTGAAGCTAAGTCATAAGGCGTTGCAATGATGAAGGACTCAGAGCTAAAAGAACACAACCCAAAATACAAGTTGGAGACAAGTATCTCAGATGGGAGCCCTTCCTCCCCAAAGAGAAATTTTATTTTATTTTTAAAAAGAATTTATTTATGTATTTGGGAGAGAGAGAGAGAGAGAGAGAGAAGAGAGCACAAGCCGGGGAAGAGGCAGAAGCAGAGGGAAGAGAAGCAGGCTCCCTACGGAGCAGGGAGGCCAGCACATGGACTCCACCCCCGGATCCTGGGATCATGACCTGAGCAGAAGGCAGTCACTTAAACAACTGAGCCACCCCTCCAAAGAGAAATTTTAAAGTCCGATTCAACAAATGCAGACAAGAATCAGGGTAACTATTAAAGGTCTTCCTTCAAAATAGCGAGGTTAGCTGGGCCTGCTGCCTGTCTGCTCACACTGCCCACCAGGAAGAGCCCTGGGGAGACTCTGAGATGGACCCAAAGGCAGAGCAAAGGCAGCGATAAGGCTGTACCTTTCGGGACAGCCAGAAATTAAAGATGGCTAAGGAACAAACAATAGACACCAGACTTTACCCCTAGATTAAAGCCAAGGCATGAGATCCTGCAGAGACATTTCTGAGGGAGGCTCCCAGAGAAGCATCTGGGTAATAGGAGAAATGGGGAACACTCTTCTAATCACTTGGGCTTCTGCACTCTGTCCAGCCTCATCCCAAACTGCCCTCTCAAAAAAACAAAACAAAACAAAAAACAAAAAAACCACAGTCCATAGCCAGGACTTCTAGTCACAGCAGGGAAATAAGAATTTTTCTTTGGGGATGAAAATACAGACCTGTGATCAAAAGAGCATTACGTTTAAAGCCTCAACTCAAAAGAATGACATAGAGTTTTAAATTTTCAAATGTTTCAAGAAAACTAATAACACGAAACAGAGGCACCGACATCATGAAAACACAAGAAATACATAAGGGTGCAGAGTTAATCGGGGGAAACAACAAAAAAACATTAACAAAAAAGGATTTGTAGCTCTTGTAAATCAAGACAAGCATTCTTGGAAATTAAAAAGAAAATAGTAGATTGCAAAGTAGACATGAGAAAACACAAATTAGCGGTCTAAGAGATTGAAAGAGGAGTCTCCCAGAATTGATTGCAGAGAAGAGAGCAGGCTGACATAGTTGGCAGAGGTTGGCTCTGTCCGCATGCAGAAACATTGTTATCTGGGCACTGCTACTACCAGCAAAGCCAGTATTCACTTTGCATTTGAGAAGCTGGAGGCCAAGTAGGAGTTTGAGACTCCAGTCAGGTTTTAGTATTAATAGTTTGGCTTTGAATTTCACAGAAATTCATTTTATTTAATGTTATTTCTTTCTCTATGCTACATTTTTGTTTTTTTTTTTTTAAATATTTTATTTATTTATTTGACAGGCAGAGATCACAGGTAGGCAGAGAGACAGGCAGACAGAGAGGAAGGGAAGCAGGCTCCCTGCTGAGCAGAGAGCCCGATGCAGGGCTTGAACCCAGGACCCTGGGATCATGACCTGAGCAAATGGCAGAGGCTTTCACCCACTGAGCCACCCAGGCGCCCCCTATGTTATGTTTTTATGTCTAAGATAGTAAGTGTATGAATCTGTTTGCCCATGTAAAAGGACCACCAGCCTCTACCATCCATTGTTCACAATTCTTTTCTAAGGCCAGTGAAGCAATGTGTGAGATGAGTGTGAAAGGCCTCCTGACATGGGTTGTTTCTAAATATCTTCCGGTGGATGGCTGTATGTATAATCGATATAATATGGAACTTAAAATAGCTTTCCTGTACCTGGTACCTATTGAAGAAGGGAAAGCAAACTCAAAGTCTTGGCTGGGGTTGATAACTCATGGTGGATATAAAATGCAGATGATGTGTTTTATTAGGGAAACTGTTAATTTTATGATAGCAACTCTGGGACTGTTTATACCATGAAAAACTCATAGAGAAGCTTGCCATAATTTCATACCTTACTGATGCCTCTGCAGATGTTATGGGGGTGTTATGTAAGATCATTAGAGCAGAGCTGGTTGGAGTGTGTGTCCCCAGTGAGCTACCTGTCAAGTTAGAGACTTGTCTGAACCTATGTCCCCAAGATAGGTCTTATCTGAAAGAATGTTCTCTGATGTGATAAATATGTGCTGTCTCCCTGACTTTCCTTATGTGAATAAAGGTGATTTCTTTTTCTTCTGGCAAAGTTCTCTAAAATGACTATGGCACAGACAGTTTGAAAATAGATTTATTATTCTTGGGAGCTGTGGATATCCAAAATAGGGGTCAATTTATTCTGGGACATCTTGAGCAAAGGGATGGGAAATTGCTTAGGGGATAGGTTTTGAAATCTCTAGAAGTGTAAGTTTTTAAAACTTAATGAGATCGTTTTGTTTATAATGATTTTGTTTATAATGATTCAGTTACAGTAAGAATTGTTGACTGGCTTAATGACACCCTAAAATTTAAAATGAGTGAGGATACAACTTACAATTCATTTCAGAACAGTGTCCTTCAAGATTATAACTGGCTACAGGCACTCATACTTGCAAGCAATCTGTAGTCACTCAGGCAAATTCCTGAGGTGCCTGGGAGATTTTATGCTCTGTGGCTGCCGAGAGAACAATCACGAAGCCCACTATGTACCAGTTGAAGAGATGAGCTTTTAAGTTAAAAAGAAATTTGAAAAATATTAAGGTCAGCATTCAGATGAGCTGTTTATTCTGGAAAACATTTTAAACTAGAGGTTCTATCCAGTTTATATACTCAAAGACAATCCAGAGAAAAACTTTTTTTTTTTTTTGTTTTCAACCAGGTGAATTTCAAAATATCTATACCTGTTCTCGCACAATCTTCCTGGGCAAGAAGAAAGAATGGCAGTGCTTTACTGAAATGTCTGAGGTGGCCCAAAGAGTTTAACAATGGATGAGTGCCTCGGTGGCTAGGTGCCTGCCTTCAGCTTGGGTCATGATCTCAGGGCCCTGGAATCAAGCCCCGCATCATCTCCCTGCTGAGTGGGGAGTCTGCTTCTCTGGCTGCCCTTCCCCACCCCCACTTGTGTGCTCACCTCTTGCACAAAAATAAATAAAATCTTTTTTTAAAAAAGTTTAACTGGATCAAGATTCCAGTGATTTGAAATCTTCCCCAGTCTGAAGATGGAGAAAACTTGGTCTTATATAACACTCTCTAGAATTGCTTCAACATTTGTTTGTTCTAGAACAATGTGGCTAATTACAATTGTTTCTGTTAATAACAGAAGTTCACAAAGTACCGGTCACAGGGCAAACCTGGCCTGCTGCCCGTTTTTATAAAAAAAAAAAAGTATTATTGGAAGACAGCCATTTGTGTATTGTCTCTGCTTTTGACTTAAAACAGCTGATTTGAGTAGCTATGGCAGAGCTCATAGGGCTCTCAAAACCTAAATATGTACTATATGGCCATTTAAAGCAAAAGGTTTTTAATCCTACCTAGAGCATCCCATAACATGACACAAGCTTCCTGAAGATGCTCATCTAAATGAAGGCACAAGGAGGGTGAGCATTTTGTGCTACAAAATATGAATGAACGTATCAGTGTGGATAAAACTCAAACCAAAGTAAACTTTGGTGTGAGCCCAGCCAAGGAAAGATCCTGAAGCCTGCCGGGGTCACTTTTGTCTAACCATCAGAGACACTGACCATGTTATGGGGTGTGCCACAGATATCCCAGTCCATCAGCCGCACAGCTGTGGGAGGTTTAATCCTCTATCCATCTACATGGTTGTAAAGCAGCATCAGCCGAGACCAGTTCACACCACTGAGGAGGTGTGGGCTGAGGCAGGAACCCCAACATCATGAGTGTGATTTTTCTCAAGTCCCACCCAAGCTGGTGAGCACCATCACCATCAGGATAAATGCTGACCAGGACTTAGAGATATCATTTAGATTTGTATTTTCAAAGAAGGTGGAATATTTAATAAATAGAAAAGCAATGTGACTTAGCTCAGAATAGAGGGGTAGACTGATAGGGAGCTCCAGCTTTGTGTGGAGCTGGTATCAGATCTTGGAGGCTTGTTTTGAAGGGACATGCAGGGTGACTCAACATTCCCGCTCCCTGAGCACTGAGGAGTTTTCTGGAACGTGGGATTTCCATGCTAGAGCTAGGCAAGTTCTGGGCAAACCAAGAAAAATTAATTACCCTGGGGCCATCGCTCTTCAAAGGAAAGTTGTGGAGGAGAGTGAGGTCAGCATCAGGGCGGTGTGACCTGTTCCTTTTCCCCCCTCCCTTTTTATTTACAACTAACTGGGCATCTGAACCGAACAAAAGCGCCTCCGCACAGAACACCAGGACACCTGGGAAATCCACCCACGTGCGCATCCGAAAGTGGGTCGGGAAGACCTCAGAGGGCGCTGTGTACCCGATGAAGTCTGAGGACGGCCCACCCCCCACTTGCTGCTGTCAGAAAGAGGGACTCTAGAGAGAACGCAGCGGGGCGCTCACGGAAAATAGAGTATTTGGGGAGGACCAGCCCACCTGCTGGGAAAAACTGACAAGCCTTTAGAGCAAGACACAGACAATTCTGGAGTCAGAGGAAAGGGAGGAACTGCTGAGGCAGCCCCACCCTCGAGAGCCAACGTGGCACCATGCTGGGATCGTGCGGGTGGCAGCGCAGCCGCCACGACAGTGGCTACTGGTCAGGCGGAGGAGGCGGCAAGTCAAAGTGTGGAGCCTGGACAGCGCGGTAAGAGAAACCCGAAACTTGTGCTACAGCACCACCTTCTGGACACGAAGAGAAAAGCTTCTGATTGCCCGCCTGTTGAACTGTTAGAATCCAAGGAAGTGCAGCCTTTCCATAGAAATAAGAAAGAAGTTTGCTACTTTAAATGTGACAGCAGAGGCACATTT
This sequence comes from Meles meles, assembly GCF_922984935.1. NCBI lineage: Eukaryota > Metazoa > Chordata > Mammalia > Carnivora > Mustelidae > Meles > Meles meles. The sequence continues at coordinate 41,114,724 of NC_060075.1, read as the reverse complement.
CATGAAACACTATGAAAAGTCATAGTAATGTGGTGTCACAAAAAGAAGATGACAATTCTTCAGCTACTGAATTCAAGGACATCAAATACTGCAAGATAATCGATAAAGAATTCAAAATTGTTATGGAGAAGAAACTGGTGGTTGCCAGAGGAAAGGGAAGTGGGGATGGGCAAAACAGGTGAAGGGGAGTACAAGATACAGGCTTCCAGTTATGGAATGGATAGGTCATGGGAATAAAAGGCACAGCATAGGGAATAGAGGCAATGGTATCGTAATAGCGTTGTATGGTAACGATGGTGGCTAGACTTTTGAACACAGCATAACTCACAGAGATGTTGAAACACTGTGTTGTACGTTCGGCACTAATGTGACATTGTGTGTCAACTAAATACTCAAATAAAAAATTTTAAAACAAAAAAGTCTTCAAGTAGCTGTTATGAACAAATTCAATAAACTACAGCAAATGCAGAAAGGCAATTAATTCAATAAGCCCAAGAATAAAATTAATGAACAGAAGGACTACTGTACCAAAGAGATTGAAGTTATTTAAAAAAAAAACAAACCATGAAACAGAAATTCTGAAACTGAAGGAGTCAATAGATAAGATGAAGAATGCATTAGAAAGCTTTGGTAATAAGGCAGAGCAGGTGAAAAAAGAGAATAAACAACCTGGAGGATAGGAATTTAGAAATTATTCCGGTGGAAAAGGAGAGAGAATTACAATTTTTAAAAAATGAAGAAATCCTACGAGAACCATTAGACTCTTTTAAGAGAGTCAATCTAAGAGTAAAGGGTAACTAGTTAATAATACTCAATTGCATGTTTGAAAGTTGCTTAAAGAGTAAATCTTCAAAGTCCTCATCATAAGAAAAAAAAACTTTTGTAACTATGTATGAGGTAGAATGTTAACTAGACTTTTTGCGGTGATCATTTCACAATATGTATAAATATCAAATCATTATGTTGTATACCTGAAACTAATAGAATGTTATATGTCAATTATAACTTGATAACAAATTTAAAAATAAAAAAATAAGTAAAATCAGGAATGATGGTATTAGATAAACCCAATTCATATTTAAGTTTTCTTATAAAAGCACCCGATTTAGCTAGCTATTTAACTGCTTGAGATGACATGTAAGAGAAAACAAATATATATAATTATATGTTTACAGTTATATATTTAATATCATTATAGCATGTTAAAACCTTGCAGTCCTTCGGGCCCCTGGGTGGCTCAGTCGTTCAGCGTCTGCCTTCGGCTCAGGTCATGATTCCAGGGTCCCGGGATCAAGCCCTTGCTGAGCAGGAAGCCTACTTCTCCCTCTCCCACTCCCCCTGTTTATGTTCCCTCAATCTCTGTCTCTCTCTGTCAAATAAATAAATAAAATCTTAAAAAAACAAACAAACAAAAAACCTTGGGGTGCCTGGGTGGCTCAGTGGGTTTAGCCTCTGCCTTCGGCTCAGGTCATGATCTCAGGGTCCTGGGATCAAGCCCGCATCAGGCTCTCTGCTCAGTAGGGAGCCTGCTTCCTCCTCTCTCCCCCTGCCTCTCTGTCTACTTGTGATCTCTCTCTCTCTCTCTGTCAAATAAATAAAAATAAATAAAATCTTCAAAAAAAATTTAAAAACCTTGCAGTCCTATCCTAATCCATATCATTAGTGGGAGATAAGTTAAAATTAATTTAGTGATTACATTTAGTTTAGCAATCTGGATGACTATGTTTCTAGTAATGGGGAACTGGAGGAGCAACTGTAGGTATTTACTGATTTTACTTACATTTCCAGGAAAGAAGAAGCAGAGGTTCTTTATATGCTCTACTTTCTGTATTGGCCATGGAGAAGTGTGAGTAAGTGAAAATATGGCGTTTCACACCTCTCAATCAAATTGTCATGCACAGATAGGACACTTTTGGATGTGACATTAAAGACTACATCTAATGGACATAATGATGGCCCTATCTTACAGGGCTGCCTGAGGACTATATAAGATAGTGTGAGGAAAATACTTATTGGAGGCATAAGTATTCAACAGATGCTAGCTAATAGGGTTATTAATCATAATCATTAAAGCACCTCTAACATAATACCAAGTTATCACAGTATTTGTTAACAACAGTCTTGGGAAAGTTACCACAATATTTCTGAGTTTTCTTTCCCATCTATAAAATCAGACTAATGACTTCTCTCAAGAATTGCTAAGGGAATAATATTTTTTAAAATTATGAAATTCTTATTTATTTATTTATTTATTTAAGATACAGCTGACATGAAACCTTATGTTAGTTTCAGGTGTATAATATAATGATGTAGCATTTGCATATATAGTGAAATTATCAGCACAATAATTCTAGTTAACATCCATCAAACACAGTTACAAGTTTTTTTCCTTGTGATAACTCTGAAGATTTACTCTTCTAGCAACTTTCAAATATATAATACAGTATTAACTGATTTCACTATCTGTACATCACATCTCCAGGGCTTATTTATTTTATACGAAATTCTTAATATCAGCCTGGCACATAGTAAGCACCTATCCATCTACTGATCCAACAATCCAAACATCCATCTATCTACCCACTAAGCAAACATTTATTGAGTATGGGGCGCCTGGGTGGCTCAGTGGATTAGGCCGCTGCCTTTGGCTCGGGTCATGATCTCAGGATCCTGGGATCGAGCCCCGCATCGGGCTCTCTGCTCCGCGGGGAGCCTGCTTCCTCCTCTCTCTCTGCCTGCCTCTCTGCCTACTTGTGATCTCTTTCTCTGTCAAATAAATAAATAAAATCTTTAAAAAAAAAAAACATTTATTGAGCACATGCAAAGTGTTTTTGTGCTATTACGCTAAGTGTTGGTCAGTCATTGTAGATAAATCATAGTTCCTAATTTCATAGACTTCATTTCCTGTGGATTTTGACTTAAACGTGTGACTTTATTATGGTAGCTAAATCAAGGTTTTTATTTACAAGTTGGGAATGATAACAAATGAGAGATCATGTGTGAATGGGAAGAGTTGGGTACCACGGCAAAGGAACTCAAAAATAAAGAGATATCATCTAGCAGAGTACTGATCAGTATATTAATAAACTCATCCTCTAAGGGCTGCCTGGATGGTTCAGTAGGTTAAGCATCTGACTCTTGATTTTGGCTCAGGTCATGATCTCAGGGTAGTGGGATCAAACTCCATGTCAGGCTCCATGCCCATCAGGGAGTCGGCTGGACATTCTCTCTCTCTCTCTCTCTTCCCCTCCACCCGCTGGCATGCACGCACATTCTCTCTCACATAAAAAAATAACAACAACAACAACAACAACAACAACAAAAACCTTTAAATAAATAAATAAATTCATCATCCAAGAAAAAATGCACTGTAGAGGTGCAGTGACCAAAATGAGGACTGAGACTTAAGTGTTGAGTAAAGAGGAAAATATGGGATGATTTTTTTTTTTTCTTTTAATGAAAATGAAACTTTAGCGGCAGCTAAAGTAAAGACCCACTATGTCTCATAAGTTTCTCTGGCAAGAGCTGACCATTCTCAGGAGAATTGTGAACTTCTCACTTGAGAAGTAAGAGTTAAGGAACCCAGGAAACCGTCAGGGATGATGAGTTCCAGGCCAGGGCTCAATCAGGTTGGGAGGGTACCTGGAACAAAAGAAGTCAAATCCACCCTTCACTACAAAAAGCAAACACAGAGTCCTCACCAAGAGACAAAGCAAAAACAGTCAAGGGCAGGTGGATTTAGGAATGGAAGGTAAGCAAAGATATTAAGGTTAAGGTCAAGAGAAAAATGTCTAAGGCTCTTTCTGTAAACAGGATCAGGATGCTTGAAGCTTATAATTAGGTGCTGGCTTGACTTAACCTGGAATACAGGTTTTTCCCTGGCGATTCAGTTACTAGATCAATGTGTGTGTAAATTACCCACAAATAAATACATGGGAGATGGGAATTCTTCCCCTGTGCGCTAACTTCACAGCTACAGTGTCATCAGATTTCTTCTCTATAGGGTGTGGTCTCCCAAAGTGCCGGGCCTCCTGCTCTGCTTCTGGAAAAACAATTCACTGCTTTAAAAATAGAAAACTTGAGTCCTGAGAATTACACAGGCCTTGAATCTAGTCCTTTGCTGAGAGGAAGTATAGATCTGAGGTGCACTCATGCTCCTCCATACAATTCATTTGTCAACCCTGCGTACTCTGGAGAGGCCAAGTGAGTGCCGTCACTTATTCTGGCAACACTCCAGGGTGGAGCCCCAGTTAATACATCAGGACATCATCATCATCACCGTCATCGCTGTTGTTGTCATCGTCATCTCCATCCCTTGTAATGATATTTCTCTACAGGTGACAATTTTTTTAAAATAACTAAATATAGTGTGTGGAGGCATTCAATGGTGCAAACCTTGGGCCGGTGGACTGATGAGGATGTTTGATGGTCTCTGTTTCAGAACATTCTTTATGGGGGAGTTTGAAATTCTTGGAATGCCCTAATGATCGCACAAATCATAAAAGAAGCAAATTTTTAAAAATTCTGCCATAGAGGCACAAGCATTATCCCACTGTCTTAACTGGTAAAATGAGGCTCAGTGAGTCTCTGTGGTCTAAGGACACCTAGTTGACTAGGTCAAAGAGAGGAACTTGAATGCAGCTGAATTTCCGAATCTTTGCATTCTACTGTGAATGCACAGTCCACATGTTAATTCATGTGGCTGGAAAGTTAAGTTGTGACAGGAATATCTTGCCCAGGTGACCCGAATGAAGGTGAGCAATATCCATTGACATAGATATGTGGTTTTTATCTAGGCATTTGGCAAGGTCGCTGTTGGCAATACCAACATTCTGGAAACACAGGCTGAATTATATTTGGAGAATAACTGTGCTGTAGGACATTCATGAACAGACTGGTGCTCAAATGAAAACTTTTGGGGGCAGAAACCTTGACCTTCTGTTCTGTTGGACAACTTGAATAAAGGTACAGTGGTCATTTTTAGGATCTAAAAAGTTCTGAAAAACCCTGGAGCAAAATAAAATTTAGTAAAGATCAATGCACAGGTCTTCTCCTGGTTCCAAAAGCACAGATGGGAGGAGATATGGAGGCAATTCTTTTTAAAAAATCACCACATAAAGAGATATCATTTCATAGGTCTTAGCACACCGAAGGCATATGCTGCAGTTCTGGATGAACCCCTAAGAAGAAAGAATTTAATAAACTGAAGGATATTGAAAGCAGAAAGGCCAGCAGAGTGGAGGAACTCAGAGCCACACCACACAAGAACATTCTTTTAACAGATCAGAGCCCCAGGCTTGGAGAAGAGAAGACTCCAACTGGACAAGGCAAATGTCACCAGGTACTTGGAGGGCTACTGTGTAGGAAAGGGATGAAACGTTTTCTCTGTGGCTATAAGGGTGGGAATTCAAGATGTGGGTAGATCGTAGGGTAAGACATTTCAGCTTGCAAGCTGTGAATCATTTTAAATGTCAGTACTGTCACAAGAGGAGCAGGCAGACTTGATGATTACTTGGAAGGGGTATCTTCCAACACTGCGATTCCGAGCTTCACAGATCCTTCTCCTGCTCTTTAAATATTTGACATGATGTCATCCCCAGCCTCATTTTTACACAGGGTCCCAATATCAGAAATCATTCCTTTTATGTACCTGCAGCAGAGTTCAAGTAGAGTTTTCTTTGCATATTGATACAATTGGTAAGAGCAGGAGGCTTACAAATGCCACACGCAAGTTTGTTCCAACCAAGCTCCCAAAACGGATATGAAGCTAATTGTTTGGGCAATTATTTCACCGGGGGATGAAGCCCTGGCCAAGCATATTTCAAAGTAAGGAAGAGGATGTGTTAGTATCAAACCTAGGAAAAGGAGCAGTAGCAGGCAAGTAATTTGGAAAAGAGAACATTCCATTTAAAGCCTCAAGGGAGAAAGAAGAATGTTGGCTGAAGTTTTACTTGGAAACAATAGAACTGTGAAAATAATTAGTGTTAAATAACTTGTAGCGCTGCATTTCCAGCACAGGTCCTTTTTAAAAATAAACTTTTCTTGTTTTTAGTATAAGCTATAGACAGAAAAGTGCAAAAATTATAAGGGTAAAACCAGATGAATTACCACAAAGCTGACACATTTGAGTAACCGCCGCCCAGATCGGAGAGATAGCACAGAAGTCCTCCTCCTTTCAGTCACCGCTCCTCCTTGTGACTTCTTATACCAGTTTTGTCAGTATTTAAATTTTATATAAAATGTAACCACTCGTTGACTTCTTTGTGTCTGGCTTCTTTATATTAATACAGTGTTGTGCTCGCTTTGGCAGCACATATACTAAACTTGGAATGATATATTAATACAATTTTTGCAAAATTCATCCTTTTTTTTAAGATTTTATTTATTTATTTGACAGAGAGAGATCACAAGTGGACAGAGAGGCAGGCAGAGAGAGAGAGAGAGACAGAGAGAGAGAGAGGGAAGCAGGCTCTCTGCTGAGCAGAGAGCCCGATGCAGGACTCGATACCAGGACCCTTAGATCATGACCTGAGCCGAAGGCAGCGGCTTAACTCACTGAGCCACCCAGGTGCCCTCATCCATGTTTTTGCATGCAGCATTACTTCATTCATTTTCACGGCAAGAGCAATCCTATACATTCCACATTTTTGTTTTTGTAATGTGTTTATTTTTGATTGACCTCTGGGATGGTCCCTATTTGGACTGTTCTACATACTGCCGTTATGAACTTTCCTGTGACTATCCGGTACACACACACATACGCATTTTCTGTTGGGTATGTACCTAGGAATGCAACTGCTGGTTCATGAGATGTTTTGTATTTTCAGCTGTAAAAATACAGCTCTAGTGTGCTGCTTTTACACTCCCTCTAGCAGTGTATGAAGATTCTATTTACTCCACATCCTCTGCAACACTATCATATTCGGAGTCATTAAACTGTATTTAAATTTTAAATTTTAATTGTGAGGTATTAACTTCTATTTAAATTCCAGCTATCTGGTGTGTAGTTAGTGGCATTCCACTGCAGTTTTTATTTGCAGTTCCCAAATCACTAATATGTGTTTATTGGGAAATCTTTTGCAAACTGCCTATTTGTGTATTTTGTATATACAACTTCATTGCATTATCTTTTTCTTGCTGATCCATATTTGATATAGTTTAGGAACTATAAAAATCTGTTCCCACCCCATGATTTGTCTTTTTACTCTCTTGATGATGTCTTTGCTGGGCATAAAAATCTTATTTCAATGAAGTTCAGGTTATCAGTATCTTTTTAGTGATTAGTGGCTTTTGTATTCTAAGAAAAAAAAATTTCTTTCTCTATCCCAAGGTCATAAATATACTCCTCTTCATTATCTTCAGAAGTCTTATTATCTTACCTTTCACATAGATCAACTTTCTTTTTTTTTAAGATTTTATTTTATTTTTTTTAAAGATTTTATTTCTTTATTTGACAGACAAGTAGGCAGAGAGGCAGGCAGAGAGAGAGAGGAGGAAGCAGGCTCCCCACTGAGCAGAGAACAGGATCCGGGGTTCGATCCCAGGACCCTCGGATCATGACCTGAGCCGAAGGCAGAGGCTTTAACCCACTGAGCCATGCAGGTGCCCCTAGATCAGCTTTCTATCTGGAACTGATTTTTATGTATAGTGCGAGGTAAGGAGTCAAGACTTTTTCTTTCATTTGAATGTCCAATTGACCCAGCCTCATTTATTGAAAAGATCATTATTTCCTCTGTTCTGTATTGCCACCCTTTTTTTTTTTTTTGTAAATTAAGTGTTCATATATGTGTGGATTATTTTGTGGACTCAATCCTATTCATTGGTCTATTTGTGTATTATTGTGCTAATACCATATTGACCGAATTATTTTCTTTTATAAGGTGTCTTCAAAAAAACACAGGCTTTTTTTTATTGTTATGTTAGTTACCATATTAGTTTTTGATGCAGTGTTCCAAGATTCATTGTTTGCATATAGCACCCAGGGCTCCATGCAATCCGTGCCCTCCTTAATATCCATCATAGGGCTCACCTATCACCCCCACCCCCTCCCCTTTAAAACCCTCACTTTGTTTCTCAGAGTCTACAGTCTCTCATGGTTCATCTCCCTCTCCGATTCTCCCCCTTTGTTTTTCCCTTCCTTCTCCTAAATGTTCTCCATGCTACCCGTATGTTCCACAAATAAGTGAAACCATATGACAATTGACTTTCCCTGCTTGACTTAGCATAATCTCCTCTAGTCCCATCCATGTTGATGCAAAAGCTTGGGTATTCATCCTTTCTGATGGCTGAATAATACTCCATTGTATATATGGACCACATCTTCATTATCCATTCATCTATGAAAGGGCATTTCTGTTCTTTCCACGGTTTGGCTGTTGTGGACATTGTTGTTATAACACTGGGGTGGATATGGCCCTTCTTTTCACTACATCTCTATTTTTGGGGTAAATACCAGTAGTGTAATTGCTTGGTCATAGGCTAGCTCTATTTTTAATTTTTTGAGGAACCTCCACACTGTTTTCCCAAGTGTCTGCACCAACTTGCACTCCCACCAACAGTGTAAGAGGGTCCCCTTTTCTCCACAGCCTCTCCAACATTTGTCGTTTCTTGCCTTGTCAACTTTTGCCATTCTAACAGGTGTAAGGTAGTATCTCAATGTGGTTTTGATTTGAATTTCCCTGATGGTTAATGATGATGAACATTTTTTCATGTGTCTGTTAGTCATTTGTATGTCTTCATTGGAAAAGTGTCTCTGTTCATGTCTTCTGCCCACTTTTTTACTTGTTTTTTGGGTGTTGAGTTTGAGAGGTTCTATATAGATCTTGGATATCAGCCCTTGGTCTGGTGTCCTTTGCAAATATCTTCTCCCGTTCTCTGGGTTGCTTCTTTGTTTTGTTGACTGTTTCCTTTGTTGTGCAGAAGCTTTTTATCTTGATGAAGCCCCCAAAGATCATTTTTGCTTTTGTTTCCCTTGCCTTCGGAGTGGTGTCTTAAAAGAAGTTGCTGTGGCCCATGTCGAAGAGGTTACTGCTTATGTTCTTCTCTAGGATTTTGATGGATTCCTGTCCAAATTATTTTAGATTTAAAATAAATCTTGATACCTGTTGGGGTGCATGGGTGGCTCAGTTGGTTAAGCAATTGCCTTTGGCTCAGGTCATGATCCTGGAGTCCCAGGATCAAGTGCCACATCAGGCTTCCTGCTCAGGAGGGAGTCTGCTTCTCCTCTGACCCTCTCCCCCTCTCATGCACTCTCTCTCTCAAATAAAAAAAAAAAAAAAAAAAAAAACTCTTGATACCTGGTATTTTATTTTTTTAATTAATTCTATTTATTTTTCTAAAGATTTTATTTTTAAGTAGTATCTATAACCAATGTAGGGCTTGAACTTGCAACCCCGAAATCAGGAGTTGCATGCTCTTCCAAATGAGCCAGCCAGGCAACCCAATACCAAGTATTTTAAATCTTTCAATTATGTCGCTTTTTTCATTGTTTTTGACATTTTAGACCCTTTACATTATCATACAAGCATCCAAATCAGCTTGTCAGCTTCCACAGAAATGCTTGTTTAAGTTTTGATTAGAAGTACATTGAATAGGGGTGCCTTGGTGGCTCAATCGTTGGGCATCTGCCTTCAGCTCAGGTCCTGGGTCAAGCCCTGCATTGGGCTCCCTGCTCAGCAAGAAGCCTGCTTCTCCCTCTCCCCTGCTTGTGTTCCCTCTCTCACTC